>NC_139896.1:20662765-21355265 GCF_905171665.1 Trachurus trachurus | reverse complement strand
CAGCTTCCTGTGGTGGTGAATCCGGTTCCTCTGTATCTCTGAGTCTCTGACATGTTGATCATCTCCCAGCTCCTGATTTATCTCTGCTTCTGATGTGGGTCACGGCCGCCTGTCGTTTGTCAGCTGTGGCTTGCACACGATGATACCAAGTCACAACTTCACTGCTTTTAACCTCTGGGTTGGTAAATATCAGACAACCTCATCATGTCACAGATCAGATGCGTTTTTTTAGAAACGAGGCCAAAGTGATTTCTGTTTGTCAATGATTAAGACACCGTTATCTCTCAGTACAGAGCGATTGTCTGAAGCAGCAGAGAGTGACACATGGGAAAAGAAACTCATGAGCTGGCTGCTAAGGTCGGATGTTGGGGGCTGGATCATCTTTCCTTCATGTCTGATTTATGGTTTCATGATGAGTTGTAGCTTGTAGCTCAGAACAAGCTTTTTCCTGCAGGAGATGATTTGTGGTTTCAGTTTTAGGGAGAGGTCGAGGTTTTAGACCCGAAGCCATTGATTTGTTCTCTGACAATAAATCAGGCTGAAGCTCCACAAAGTTCATGTGTGTGTGTGTCTGTGGAGTGTCCATCATATATTAGATAGATGTTAATTGTCATTTTCCAGCAAGTTTTACGTCATATTTGCTCAATATTTTTTGTTTTGTGTTTGTGCAACAGGTTCACATTCATAGATCCACCACAATTCTTTGGTAAGGTTTTGCACATGCGCGTTTGTAATTTACATAATATATCGATGGATGGATCCAAGGGCTTGAGATAATAAAAAGCCTTTTTATTCATAGTTTTCCAACCAGGATAAAGGTCATAAAAGCTGTGTGAGATTTTTTGTCGTGGGTGAAGTCTCTGAAAGCAACCCCAGGGACCAATCAGACGGCAGACACTTACAGTGTGTACAGTAGATATGAATCAGTGGGCTGAAGGAAGCCTATTGTTGAGGTTTGGGAAATGAGTAAAACTGTATTGTGTTGGAGATGAAGAGATATGAGCTGCAGCTGCAGCTGGAGGTCACAGCAGCTGCTTGGTATTAGTCAATATGTACAGTATAAACAGATAATTGCATTTTACTGCACCAAGGACCAAGATGCTTTTAAGTTCTGTGCGGCTGCAGCTCATGATGACCCCGCGTGGGGTTGTCTCCATGAGCAGCTCTTTGATTTTCTGTATGAGATATTGATCAATGCTGCTTTAAGATTTTCTTTTTCTTGCATCTGGAACATCTTTCAGTTCTGTATCTAGTAGTAGAAAGGGGGACTTGTTATTAAACGTGACATTTAAAAAGAATCCTTCGCCGAGTCCAGGAACTAAACAAGCCGATAGTTTATTAAACTAACAGCCAAATAAGGAAGGGGGAGAGGGTTTGTTGTTTTTCAGCTCAGGTGAAATGTCAGGACAAAGAAGCTAAAAACCATTGAGTCCAGGTTTTGCTTTAAAAAAAAATGAAACCACACAGTTCACGGCACATTAGACCATTAGAAAACAGACCCAGGTCTTCAGGACTCAATGTCAGTTCTTCCCCCTGGTAACGTACCAATAAGCCCCATCATAGCTCCTGACATCAGATGAGCTGGCAGCTTTAATTACGGGTAAATAAATGTGACCTGAATGGTGAGTTAATAACCGCTGGAGTTATTTTAGCCATTTATCTGCTCTCCTCTGGATCCTGAAACATGATCTATGAAACGCCTGCAGTTATCTGTGTCAAGGTTCAGAGGAAACTCTTTAACTGTGATTTAGAGCCGTGAGCGGTGCAGAGAGGAGAGGAGAGGAACAGTGATGGTGGCGCGTTCATGGAGGAGGTCATAGATACTTAGAGATAGATGATCATAACGAGAAAGGAATTGTCATTGAAATGACTGGATCCACAGTTTTCACACACACACACACACACACACACACACACACACACACACACACACACACACACACACACACACACACACACACACACACACACACACACATACAGAGACTCTTGGATGCAGCACAGAGGGGAATGAACTGAGGCCAAGATTCAGCATAAACAATTACAATGATTAGGAAGTGTGTGTGTGTGTGTGTCTGAGCTGGAGACTGTGGAAGGAGAAATGGAGGCACTCGCAGACATGTTAAGAGACATGATCCTTCTCTGTCCTTCAGATGAATTGTCTCCTCGTTCGTCTTCTCTCTCCTACTTACAGTAAAGAGGAAAAATCATTTGCTTCCATGTTGCAGATGTGAACATGAAACATCTGCTCAGTCTGCACCACCTCCTACTTCTGCCATAGTTTGCAGTCTCAGCGAAGGTTTACAATACAATACAATACAATACAATACAATACAATACAATACAATACAATACAATACAAAATTTTATTGTCCACCATCGTGGAAAATTGTCTTCGGCTCACCGTGAAAGAGATACATATTTCATTAAAAACACAGTTAAATAAGGAAACAGTTAAAGCACAATTAATCATACGATAAATAAATAGAAAAAAAAGAAAGAGAAAATAATAAATAATAAAATAACTTGGATTAACGATTACACATAGTTTGGAGTTGGGTTAAGTTGGAATCACAGACACTTTGTGTCTACAACTTAATCAGGGAGTTTACAGACACGTCAGATGTAAATGCCGTTTATTCTACATGAGGAGCTCAGATCTGATGCTCAACTGTGGCAACACTACGCTGCTGCTCAACTTTAAATACTGACAAATGAGAGACAAAATCACCATTCAGTTTCAGATGATTGACACACTCAGAGGAGACCACTCTGAATGTAGCGGCTAGCGGGTGTGTAACTGTAGTGAGTATTTTAGTGAGTGGAGTTGAAGTGTGGGTGGAGCTCTGTCTGTTCTGCTGCTGAGAGAAGAATCAGTCGTCTTTGTTCCTTCAGTTTTCTACAGCAGATCAGACCCGGTGGGGGAGGAAGAGGAGGAAGGGGTGAAGTAATGGGAGTAAAGAAAGGACAAGGTGGGTCTGAATGAAGTAATGAATTCTGGAGGTTAAGAGTTTGTCAATGAACCAGAGAGAGGACAGAGACTAAAGGGCGCAGGAGGCTATGGGAGGTGGAATGAGCTCCATAAAGAGGTTTTACTCTACGTTCTGTAGCTTTCATTGTTTGTTTGTTTGTTTGTTCCCCCCATTGTTTCATTATTCAATATCAAAAGCAGGAGGCTGTAAAACGTTGAACCTGGCTCCTCTTGTCCTGAAACATAAAAGCTCTGTCATGGCGTTGCATCATTGCGTTGCCAGAGATGTTGATGAGACGTACAGCAGAGCGCGTGTTCTGATCACATGGTGAGTCATGTGTGTCACACTGTCTGTTGAAGATGTTCTGAGATCTTCTCTGGATCAGGAGCTCAGACCAACGACGGGTCGTTTCAGCCCAGTCAGGCACACACAACAGATGTGCTCGTCATGCGGACAGCTGGTTGTCAGCTGCAGCCTTCAATGGTGCGTTCAAGTGCAGCTTTTCGAAGATGATGTGAGGTAATGCTCAGTGTCTTTGAGGTCAGGTTGATGCATCACAGGCTTAACGACTCCAGAGAGGAAAGAGAACTTCATCTGGAACGTCAGACACGTGTTGTTTTATCTACAATCGTTTTCATGTATTTATGAACTCGCAGACGTTGGTGAACCCGTTTCAAGCACCAACACAGTTCATCCACATGAATTTGTTTTCTCAAGACATTTGAAGAATTTCAATTTCTTTGTGTTTGTGCCATATAATCTTTGTGCATTCTCGGAAAAAACATGAGGGCTCACAAAAACAAGAGTTGATTCTTCTGAAAATTATGATTTAAAACAGTATATGTATCATTTTTCAAAATTAAAGAAAAAATGTAGAAATTGAGAAACGTCCTCAGACCTCAGAGGGATTCTCCATTTCTGTGTCAAAAGTACAGTAGTACAGATCAGCAAATGAATAAAATAAATATTGGCAGCATGTTTATTTCTTAATATGTTTCAAATGTTGTATAGATTTTAGTGGATTGGCATCAGTTCTTTTCATGTTGAAGAAAAATGGAAAAATTAAGGCTATTTAATATTCTTTAGTTACCAAACAGGGGAATTACCGAGGTCACTGAATGCAACGTCAGTTAACTGACTGTGAAAGTGTATTTATGCATTTTTACATTACAAGAAATTAACTGGTTTCAAACACAAGCAGAGGAGGAGAAATCAAATCCTGCAGCATCATTGCTTGAAAACAGTCAGAAGTGAATTGTTTGTCCTAGAGAGAGGATTAAGCAAAGTGGTACAAAATGAAGCAGCAGATGTTTCGCTGATGAAAATAAGATTCCTATTTTCAAAGAGAACATCAAAGTGTCCATTTAAGGAGAAACAGGACGTTTCCCAGCAAGAAAAAGTCAAATATTTGCCAAGAAGGTGGCTGCAGATGCTGAAGAAGAACCGAGTGCTGAAGGGAAGAAAAGAGGGAGCAGCAAAAAATCCTCTCGTCTTGTAAGTTTTTGATACTTTGACCTTCACGCCCGCCGACCCACAATGGCCGACGTCCTTCATCCCAGTGTCGGGCCGCTGCCGCTACTGGATCCGCTATGAAAAACAAACATGTCTATACCACCCAGACCAGGAAGAGTTTAGACTGAGGCTGAAACATGAGCAGTGCTGCACAGTGGACCATCGCCAAGCTTCAATCAGTCAAACTTTATTTACATAGCACATTTACACAGACTGACCGCAGCAGAAACATGAGAGCATCTGGACTGGAGTTAGCCACTAGCACATAGCAGCTAGAGTTTCATCCTGAATAAACGAACAAGAAACATAATTTGTATGAAGGACAAAGTGTTTAACAGGATTTAAACAAGGAAACACCGATAAATTATTCTCGTTTATTCAAGATATTAATCTGTAAAATGATGAAAGAATAAAGTACATAAAAAAATAATAGCATAACACTGTTGTGTCTCAGTAAAAGGCTCTTTGATCAGAGTGAGGTTGGCAAACCTTGATGTGGACGTGGAGGTGGTTTTGTCCGGATGTGTCCCGGCAGCGCTGTCAAATAAACTGAGGGCAGGAGAAGAGAAGAAGGAGACATGGCTACCTGAACTCACTGGAATAATAAACAGAGGAGTTTGGTTTCAGACTTGAGCAGGAATTATGTGTTACTCTAAACCTCGATCTTCTTACCAGACAAACATCACTGAGGAGGAGGAGGAGGTGAAGGTGTGAGCTTCAGTTCAGCATCTCCTGCTGCTGGAGGAACAACACGCTGTCTCCAAACCTGATCAACAACATCTTACCTCATCATTTGGAACAACACGACCACGTTCATGTACACATGGAGGTGATAAAAATCCACTGTAAAGTCCCAACGTTTCATCATTCATGAGTCAAAAAATCACAAATTATTACATAATAAGTGAATCATCAGCTTAAAAATTGAAATTAAAGTGAATATTGTTCATCGATTTTGTTAATCAAGTTATGGAGCATGATGATGAAGAAGAATTTAATATTTGATTAAAGAAAGAGATCCACACGCTATATTAAAATTACCATGTGAGCTGTTGCAGCAGACTACGGGTTTCTGTTTCCCCAGCAGTTTTTATGTATTTCAAGGTAAACAACCAGTAAACAATGTACAAACATAAAAATAATATATTTTGTATTTTCTAATCTACATGTTTCAGGTTTCCAACACGTAGCACGTAGTCACCTCAGTGTGTTTCTTCTTTTACCCAGCTTTGATAAACTTGATTAGGCTACTGTATATGGGAGAGCGGCAACACAAAGTCAGATGAGTCAACTTGGCTGTGGAGAAAAAATCATCACATGCTCCACAACAGACCAAAGAAACACTGAGTTTCCAAGGATCAAAGATCAAAGACAGTGAGCAGCTCATTTTGTCCATGAATGAATAAAAGTAAAAGACAACAAGTTCGGAGTCTCAAATGAAAGCAGCCAGGGTGAACTGACCTTGAACATCATCTTGGTTTCACATGTTGATGGTCGTATATAAAAAACCACGAGGAGTAAGATGAGCTCTCTCTGTCTCTAATGGCTCAGGACAGATCTTTTATACATTTAAACGTCTGGTGCAGATGGTAGTGGAGATATCAGCTCAGCTTCACTCTCCCCCTAATGTTTCCTCTGTTATTCTAGTAAATTATATCAAGTTTTACTTCACTACTTCATCATATGCTGTGTGCTATTAGTGTCAACTCCACATGTCTGCACTTAAAGAACAATAAAATATATTCATGTCTGCTGCAACTTCCTGTGCAAATGGAGAGTTGGATACTACCCCCCCTTGCCCACCCCCCACAATCCTCCCTGAGTTCACAGTGTCAGGACAACTGTGGTTTGGTTTCTATCAACCTGCTTTCATTTGAGTCCAGAGCTGCGAGATGCTGCGTTCCCTTCGGTCCTCTGTAAGTGTTAGCATGTGCTAACGGAGCCGCCGACCAATCACTGTCGCCGCATGAACAAATTGTCAGTCACGCGTCCGTGTGTGGGCAGCTTCATCTGTTTCACAAAAGAAAAACTCACACACTTTAAAAATGAGACAATAGTAACAGCGATATGCTAGAGTTACAGAAAGAGGATAAACCATAAACCTCAGTGTAAATAAGAACAGTTGTAGGGAGCAGATGCCGTATAAAACACTCTTAGACATGCAGACATGCACGCAAACACAGTAAAAGCAGTATAAGAGGAATATGGGGACAATAAAAAGATAAAAAGACGACGTCAAATAAAATTAAGTCAATAAAAACACGGTTTAAGAAGTGATTGAGAGCTTGAAAGTATTCATACATCACAGAGTGGAAACAAACATTCACAACTGTGTTAAAAAAAACAAAATTCTTCTGTGGACACTCAGTGAGTGAGACATAAAACATCATCAGGTTCATTCACAGTGAAAACAAAACACGAGGTTCTCTCTGCTTTATGTTTCTTTGTGGATCTGTAGGGAAAAAATGAAAACAGGTCATTGAAAAAGAAGTTTGGACTTTCTGTGGTGTGTGTTGCTCCATAAATCACGGGCGATGTGCAGAGTGTTTGTGATGAACTCTGCTGTCAGGTCAGTGATGCTGCCACAGTCTGTCAGACAGCAGCAGAGAAACAGATGTTTTCTGTGGCGTGAGAAACATCTGCCAGCTGACAGGTTACCCACACACACACATGCACGTCCGAGCAAATTCCTCGCATACATAATACTCACAAGACTGACAGGTACTCTGTGTGTGTGTGTTTGGTGTGGTCAGTGTGTTATAGCATGGTATTTGGTTTGTGACGGGCGGTGATAATGAGAACGAGACGACACAGAGCAGACAGGCCTCAGTGACAGGTGAGGAATCCTGTCAGTTTTTATCTAATCCAACACACTCCTCCAACCCCCCTACACCACTACCACCACCGCCGCTGCCCCCCCACTCCACCCTCAGTGAGGGTGAGGTCACTGTCAATCAAGTGACTCAGGCTACGTTGTGTAAAATAAACCACAGAGGTTTCGACTGGTTCAGTTTAGTGTGTGAATCATGATGCTCTTCACTTTTCTCTTTAGTTTCCTTCAACAGAAACAATCACAAACATCAATGAGTCTTAATTTCAGACATCAGTAACAGTAACAAGATCGTAATCTCCACACTCTGAAATTACGCTTGACAGACCAGAGGTTTCACTGTTGGAAAGCCAGACGTATTTGACATGCATTTTACAGTCGAAAAAAGTCATATTTACATATTTCATAATACTGAAACTAAGGAAAATTACATTTTTGATCATATCTGCACCCATCTGTCCGTCAAAGAGGCCTCGCCCTCAGAGAGTACCTTTAGTGGTCATAAAGTGTAAACTGGTGAGCTGAATTAAAAGTTGTCATACAGTAAAAGAGTGAATTAGCTGTAGAAACCCAAACTGTTTTTTTGTACCAAGCTGTAAACATGTTTGATTCTGCTGTTGGACATTTTAACATGGGAACATGGACTACACCGTTAGAGACACATTGTACCTCATGTCTCCCACAGGCCTCAGCTGTTTGAAAAGCATTATATGAGATTTAGAGAATTTGCTTCCTTCCTTTGTTACAACTGGACAATTCAGACATTTCTTTTTTTTTATATATATATTTTTTGGGGCTTTTTCGCCTTTAATGGACAGGATAGTAGAGAAAGAGACAGGAGATGGAAGGCAGAGAGGGGGGTAATGACACGCAGGATAGGGCCGCTCAACGCAGGATTTGAACCGGGGCCGCCTGCAGTGAGGACTATAGCCTCAGCACATGGGGCGGATGCTCTACCAACTGAGTTAAACACCGCCCAAATTCAGACATTTCTGATAATAGCATTAGATTAACCAAGAGAACAATAAACAGAACAGTCGATAAAGAAATCACTAGTTGATATAAAAGAATATAGTCGTGAACATGATCAACATGTGTCAGCTGAGTTTGTTTCAGTTCAGCTAAACTAAGGAAGGTTTAACAGCTTCATCACAGCTCGGTCCTGCTGAGCCATCAGCACAGCTTTTAAATTGGTGACAGATGATTTCTAAGTTCTGTTCATGATTCAGTGTAAAAACCTCTGGCTGCTGATGTGACTGACTGGACTCTGATCACAGTCGATTCACTGACGTGTGTTACACTGAACAGATGCAGCAGAGCTGAGCTCAGCCTCTTCTGCTACCTGACTGTGTGTGTGTGTGTGTGTGTGTGTTAATCAGACACACCAGAGCTTTGGCGAGAAGATGAAAGAGCAGATAACAGGCTGATGATTTCCACCAGCTGATTTCTGAAATCACACACACACACACACACACACACACACACACACACACACACACACACACACACACACACACACACACACACACACACACAAAGCAAACTGAGGAGAGAGCCATGAAACAGCCAAATATGGAGACATAAACTCTAAGACACACTTTTGTTTATGTGCCTTGTTAACGATGTGGAAGCTCAGAGCAGCAGCTCAGGGTCTGATCCAGTTCACCAGGATCCAGTCTGGATCCCAGTCCAGGTCCCTCAGGCCTCAGAGATTTAATGCTGAAGGTTTTCCAGCTCTGAGTGAGTCAACATGACAACTCTGTTTCCAACACTTTCATGTTAGGTTTAGATTAGGACGGTTCGGCCCACACAGAGTTTACAGGGTATTTATAACACTTGAACAGGTTTAAACTGAGAGTCAACACTTCATCTGTCTCATTAAACACTTCACTAATTATGCATTTAAGATTTTAACATTCCTACATTTAACACAGGGTAATGAGATGAGTTTTATGAATCCTCTCCTCTCCCGGTCATCAATAACACACACACAAAGCACAGTATTAATGTTTTATAAGTAATTAATTGGCAGTTATTCTGATAACCAATTTATTTATGAAAAAGCATCAACATGTCTGTGGTTGCATCTGTTTCTCTCCTTAATGTTGTTGTAAAGAATCATTTAGATTTTCTGTTGATTGGAAATAGTCAGACAGTTTGAAGTCAGTTTTCTATCAGACAAAAATCCTGATCTGTCAAACTCTGCAAAAAGCTTCAGGTACTAGAGAGGAAACTGGATAGTTTTTATTTATCATTCAACTTCATAAAAAGGTCAATGAGAAGAAAAAAACAAAATCAGATACTGAATGAGTCCAGACTTTGAACTTTAACTTTTTCTTTTTCTTTCGATATGTAAAAGTACAAAAGCCCAAATCAAACCGTGGTTTATCTTTAGTTAATCAGTTTCCTGCACAAGAAACAAAACAAAACAAAAAGACTACAAACAAAGAGTCTCAGATGTTCTACAGGCAACACATCACACGTTTAGATGTTTTGTTGTTTTAAAGAAAATCAGAACAAAAATCATTGAAACAGTTGGAAGGAAGAACAACAAGATGTCGGCGTTGAAGAGGCACGTGTGTTTTAGTTCACGGAGGAAGTTCTTATTTAAACTCTGACCTGAGCAGCAGCAGCCACACACACTGACCCACACACTCAAACACGGGCAAAACATTTTAATGAAGCAAAACCAGTTTTAATGACCTCCATGATTACAGGCAATCAGTGTTCATCATGGGGAACAATCAATCTCACACACACACAGATGTTAAACAGACTCATATTCAGTTCACTCTTTCACACTCACATACCATCACATAGTCAAAATAAAAGTATTTCCATTCAGACTCTCTCTCTTTCTGACTGATGAGAGCACACACACACATGCGTGTCCTGTACAGGTGTTCGGCACACACACAGCTCTTTTCCTCTGCACAAATGTTTGCAATTATCCAAAGCACTCTCTGTCTTCTATAACACACACACACACACACACACACACACACACACACACACACACACACACACACACACACACACACACACACACACACACACACTTTAGCCTACCACTGTTCATGCTTAGTTTAGCTTCAGTTCTCTGTGAGTTTAGTGGAAATGGCCCTGTTGATGAATCCGTAAGAGGATGTGATGGAGTCAAGCAGCAGCACGTTGTCGTCCGTGCTGCTTCCAACCAAACTGAACACAATTTAATTGGAACAAGTCTGAATCTGTTCAGCATTGTGTGACACTTCAGCTTCATTCAACTAAAAACATTAAAATCAACTTAACAGCTTTTCATAGTGATGAACTAAGTTTGACAGACACTTCACTTGTGTCTTCATTAATGTCCACACACGCACACACACAGTCCAGGTCCAGCCCTGACACTCATCAGCATTAACAATCTATCACACACACATGCTGCTCTGTATATATGGATGACTACACACACACTCATATTTTGTTGCTTCTTTTGGTCTTTTCACTTTTATGAAATGCATTGTGGGAGATTTTTTATGAAGCTTACATAATCTAGATGCTCATAGCAGTACAAAGTAAAGCAAAGTATGGTAATCATCATTGTCAACCTTTATTTATTCTACACTGACAAGCGACTTTCATTTTTTAATGTTGTGGAGCTAAGCAGAGACAAAACAAACAAACAGCAGAAACACTCAAATCAAACTTGAATAAAAAGATAAATAGATCAAAAGATAATAAATAAAGTCTTCAACTTTAATGAAGTCCCCCATAAACTCAAAGTTCCTCTGCTGAAACTTGGTATTTGTATTATTTATTATTGCTGCATAGATAATTTTAGTGTTCATAAACTCTGACAACACAAATGACAGTCATTGCAAAACACCTGAGTATAAATAGAATTAAACAGAAACATTAAAAAATCAAAGATAAGTAGGAAACATGAATGCTCAATTTTTGAAGCACAGAATTCAGTTTTCTTTTCCTCTTGTCATCTCACTAGCTCAACATCTCGCTGCTTCTTTAATAGTAAAACTTTGAAGTTTAAACTAAATTAATCTGCACCCGTAACCACGACAACCCTCAGCCTAACTAACCCTGACCTCTCTCTCTCACTCACACACACACACACACACACACACACACACACACACACACACACACACACACACACACACACACACACACACACAAACACTAACACACAAAGAATGACAGCAGACCTAAAGAGCTGAATCAAGATGTGTCGAGGTCATGACCTCCTGCCACTGACCAATCAGCGTTAATCCAGATCAGCGCTGACCAATCAGAAACAATCACCATCAGCTGTGTCCTTGATTGAAAGGAAGAGAAACATTTAGTCATTAAGGTGAATCACATCCAGACTCTGTCGAAGCCCTGACAAACTCAAATAATCAAACACTGTGCGACTGTGCTCACACTCAAATGCACAACGTCTTTATCTCCACTCGCCGCTGTCGGTAAAGTTTTCACAGTTTTTTAAACCTTTTAATGCCTCTTCTAGACAACTGACATGTGGGAGTTTTCACAAGTTATCAGGAAAACTAATAGAAAAGTTCAGGGCAGAAAATGACTGATCTGAAGAGTGTGATGTAAGGCGTTTGGTTTGGTCTCCTCTTCACTATTTCATGTCATATTTTCCGCCGCGTCCCCCGCGGGGAGAGTGCTTTGAGATATCTCCTGCTACGTTTTCTTTCATCGTGTGGTCCATTTCCCATCGTTGGCTCGTCTGATGGATGGGATCTATAAGAGTCGCTGAGGCAGAGCCAAGTGCAGCAGCTCCATAAAATAAAATCCTGCTTCACTTTTATCATCTGCAGCTCCATCGCTCTCAGAGGCTCCAGCTAAAACCCCTCAGATCCATCAGGGCTCAGAGGATTGTTTAGGATCCATCTGCTTCTTTCTTCGAATTCTCACATCTTACTTTTTCTGCATCTGTTTTACAGTTTTCTGCTGGAAGAAAAACAAGAAAAAGTCATCTTTTTCTAACCTGTATTACATCCATATAGCTCAGAAGTATCTGATGTATCTGCAGCCCTCAGTCTCCCATAATCCATTGTGTCTTCTAAGCCCAGTGCTGCTGATTCCTGTGATCAATATAGACCTGTACAGCTCTGAGTCACTGCTCCTTTTGTATTTAGCAGATGTTTGTGTTCATGAGCAACAGCACTTCACTTCAGAACTTAATTTTTTAGAAGTTATGAATCACAGTGTTGTATCATGATCTGTTAGATCGGAAGCTGGGACAAAAAGAAAAAAGTGGAAGAGAATAGAAACACAAGAAAGAAGAATAAGGATGAAGTCATCATCATTAAACTGCAACCTGTTCATTATGACAAAGCTCAACTCTTTCAGCTGAACCATGAAGTTCTCTGAGGAACAACACGTGACTCATCCTGTAAATGGTCAAACACCAAATCTTTTGCACAATGTTGAGTCTGTCCTTGCACTAATGTTTTAGCAGGCAGGATGTTAGTACTTCATGTCTTTAGTAGCAGCAGCAGCAGTTTATCTGGAGTAAAGAAAAGCTGTCAGGTTACAGAATCTGAGCAGCAATCACCACCAGCAGAAGAGAAGAACAAAGTAAAAACTTTCTGTTAAGGTCCTATTAATGAAACGTGAAACTCAAAGTACGCAGACCATGAGGAGTTCCCACAACTTTCATCAAATCCAGTCATTTACGTGTGTGTGTGTGTGTGTGTGTGTGTGTGTGTGTGTGTGTGTGTGTGTGTGTGTGTGTGTGTGTGTGTGTGTGTGTGTGTGTGTGTGTGTGTGTGTGTGTGTGTGTGTGTGTGTGTGTGTGTGTGTGTGTGTGTGTGTGTGTGCAAGCGTGATCATGATGGTCTCAATGAGAAATGAGCTGTGAAGATCTCATAAACGGTGCATGAACAGATGTTGCAGATGCTGTTAGATCTGATTTCAGAGGAAGAAAAGCTGAAGGCCTATGCTCAGCTTTGTCAGGCAGGCGTGTGTGTGTGTGTGTGTGTGTGTGTGTGTGTGTGTGTGTGTGTGTGTATGTGTGTGTGTGTGTGTGTGTGTGTGTGTGTGTGTGTGTGTGTGTGTGTGTGTGTGTGTGTGTGTGTGTGTGTGTGTGTGTGTGTGTGTGTGTGTGTGTGTGTGTGTAGATCATCGTTCCATCGGCATCGTTCCATGTGTGAAACTCATCAGGTCTCGTGTCTGTGTCTGTGATGTAGAACATTTGGAGCAGTTTCACATGAACTGTTTGTGTAATGTTTTCCAGAGCCGTAATCAGCACAGAAACGTCTGCACTCCCACTAACCGCTGTTGTGTGTTGGGCGCACAATCTGCATATATTCGACGTGACATAATGTTATAACTGACAACAGGTAAATTGAGACATGCTCCTGTAAACGTCTCCACCCTTGGCAAGTCTAATTTGTTCAGAGAGTTAGCAAGAAGTTAACATTGAATGTGAAGAAGTGGAGTTTCTCCAGTGGTTATTTCCTAGAATTTAGAAGTAAATTGTTGAGCTTCAGGTCAGAGGGGCTTCAGTGCAGCGTTTTCTTAATGTGATTTATTATATTATTTTTTCAAGTTAAAGAAAATGAAAGTGAAAATTTACTGCACATTTTCAATCATTTCCAACTACTTTGGTGTCCCGACCTTCAGGTGATCAACCAAAGTTTGTAGTTTGATGTTTGGGCCTTGAAATCAAGTTTTTAAGTCGGATACAGTCTAAAGGCAGATGTTTGTGTTAAAGCGCCATACGGTATAAAGGCAGATGTCCATTTGAAGTGTGTTATAGAGCAGCTCTAGGTTCTATATTAATACTGTGAAAGTATCAAAGCCTCAGTCCACAGAGAAATGCACACAGCCTGTATACAGAAACTGAGCCTTAAAAACAAGACTTCCTGCAACTTTATGATGTCACAATGAAGCATTCGCTAAGCCCCGCCCACCTGGACCCACCTGGACCCACCACCCACCACTTGCAGCGTTTGGTTTCGTGTTTTACCTGAAATCTGCAACATTTTTATTGGATCACTCAAAAACAGTCAGCCAATCATAGGAGACTCTCATGTGGATCAACACTTCTGAATAAAACAGAAGACTAACATGGAGAACCACTCTGCCTTATTACTTATTTTATTATTTTTGCGTTGGGTGTGTGAAACTCCTTCAGTCTGAGTGTGATTTAAAGTTTCACAAATAAACTGGACCAAGTACTCTCTCTTTCTCTTTTCCGTTTTCCACGGCTGGTTAGGAAGCAGGGACTCTGCCGTCCCGCCGTCTGAGCTGATGAAAGCAGTGATGGATTTCTTTTTAAATGGTGCTGAAGTGTAACAAATGTGCCGTGCTGCGTTCAAAGCTGTGGCTCCTCCGTCCTTTCAGCCGCTCAGGACACACAGCAGCAGCAGCGTCTCTGTGCACACCGGGGTGCAGACATCAGTGTGGGGTCCACTGCTGTAAGTAAGCCTGACGACAGACTCGAGGAGTTTCATGGTTAATTTCCTTCGTTCATCAGGTGATTATTTACGGCAAGGCGAGGTGACGGTGGCGGGGGCAGGTTACAGGCAAGAAAACACTGAGGATTTCAGGGTTAATTAGTTGCTTTGATTTGATTTATAGCTGGAGTTCATGGATCTACCTCCAGTACAGTTCAGCAAATCTAATGCAGGTGCAGGATTAATAAGAATATAAAGGAGTCTTTTCATAATGGAGAAAATCCTGTGACCTATATTTATGCGACAACCCAAACGTTTTGGAGTAAAGCTAAATCCCACAGAGTTGGAGAACTGTAATCGCAAGTAAACATAATTGTTAAACATGTGGATTATGTTAACCAATAAATCATTGATCAATAAAATGTCTATAAACAATGAAGTGAAAAATCTCAATTTTACCAAATTGTTTTGTCCAAACAACTTCAGGATCTTCACTCTCCTGTCACAAAAAAGCAAGCAACACATATTTATATTTCAGTTATGTTGTTATGTAAGTTAAGTTATTCAAGTTGAATTAGTTAAGTTCATTTTCTAAGTTAAGTTTAATGAAGTCGTGACCTGAGACATTTTGGTGTTTTTGTGCAGTAAGTGATAATTTATTGCCTCTATTTATTTTTCCATTCGACAGACTGAGGGCAGGAGAACGCAAGGTTTAATTTGAAAAAGGAAACTATAAGAAAACATGAAATTTAATCACAGCACTGGCATGAAATATATTTTTGACTCCATCATTATTATTATTACTGGACCATACGTCTTTTCAGTTTGGATCTATTGCCTGTTGGAGTGAAACCCTCCTCGCTCCGGTTATCACTCACGGCCCAGGGCGGCCTGTCGGACAGCGTCACAGAGTAAACAGCGTGGCGGCCGAGCAGCCACAGCTTCAGGGTTAATTTGCTCTGCTTGTTCAGGTCGTTTTCTGGCTGCTTTAGCACCGACTCCCCAGAGGCACCGGCTCTGCAGCCCCACTGATGAACTGCTGCTGTGACTGTGTGTGTCAGTGTGTGTGTGTGTGTGTGTGTGTGTGTGTGTGTGTGTGTGTGTGTGTGTGTGTGTGTGTGTGTGTGTGTGTGTGTGTGTGTGTGTGTGTGTGTGTTTTACTGTGGTGGAGGAAGCATTCAGATAAGTAAATGTTGCAACAACCACACTGTAAAAACTCTTTGCCACAAGTAAAACCCTGCGCTCAGCGTTTCTCCTTGGGCAACAACAGCACAGAACTGGTCAGATCAGCCGGTTCCTCCTCTGAGGCTAAATGTTTTCTTTCCTCCACAGCATCCACATTATGATCTGGATCTGCACCAAACTACACAAAGTCACAGCTCTCAACCCATTAATATGTCTGATATTCTTACATCAGGAATCAAGCATTACTTCCTGAGAAATTCACCAGCACACGAACATGTCAAACCAGCACTTACTATTCATTTTTTATATACATCTGATGGAAGTCTTTAAAAACTTGCAAAACTTGTAATGGAAAGTGAAGTGATGAAGAATTCTAGGATCTGTCTCTTCAACTGGATCAGCACCCGAATCGAACAGTTTCTACTCCAACACTAAGATCTGTGCAAATCAGTTCAGCGCTTTTTGTGTTATCGTGTGTTGACCTGCACACATGGGTGAAAACTGCCTCTGTGGGTCAGAACAGCCCTGATACTGTTACAGTGTTGCATCACTGGATCAAATCTGATTGATTGAACTGTGTCCTCTCTCTCTCTCTCAGACCTGAGGAACAGCTCAGCGGTCTACTGGAAGGGCGGGCGCAGCGGGGGGTACCAGGCCCTCCTGCTGGATGAGGACCAAGGCTGGCTGCTGGTGGGCGGTAAAGACCACATCTACCTGCTGAGGCCGGACAGCCTGGACCTGCCCACGCGCATGGTGAGACGTTAAAACACAGACTTTGACTCTTTTTGTTTTTTTGATGAAGATTATGTTTTCATTCAACGTGTTGCAAGCCAAGCACTAGAGCGCTGTTCCTTTTCTCTACCAGGTCTACTGGCCGGCTGCGACGGAGCATGTGGAGCACTGCAAGCTGGCAGGGAAAAGCCTGGAGGTAAGTCAGGACTTCTGCAACTTTGTGATGTCACAACAAAGCAGTCACTCACCATTCAACACTTGCAGGATTTGGTTTCTCTGAGCATTTTACCTGACATCTGCTCTATTTTAATTGGATCACTCAGAAAACAGTCAGCCAATCGGGAAAGAGGGTCAGAGATAAAATGCAGTAAAAGATTAAAACATGGAGCTTTGAATTAATCCAAAGCTTGACTGCATAGGAAAATGAGTCCAGGCTAACTCTTGAACATTTATGTTAAATATACTCTGTGCTCCATTTAAATAAAATATATACGTAGGTACAGGATTCTCCCTGTTACTCTTCATTTGTTAGGTTCACCTCAAGGCTTTGGAGGCATTGGCATTTTATCTTATATGTAAATATTTGATATTTTGAGTATCTGTCTCTTTTTTCTTCTTGTGTGTTTGTTTTGTTCTATGGACCACCTCTGTGTCTGAAATAAGGTGTTGAATTGAATACTGTGAATAATCTCAGTGTTAAAACTATATATTTTATGGCGTTGTGTTTTCAGACGGACTGCGCCAACTTTGTGCGGTTGCTGCAGCCCTTCAATAAGACCCATGTTTATGTCTGCGGCACCGGTGCTTACCATCCACAGTGCACATACCTGCACATCGGACACAACGCTGAGGTGAGACAGCAGTTCATTCACTGATTAATCTCATCAGTACGGTGGGGTCTGTCACATATTTGTGTCCCCTAGAAAAATAAATCACGGTTAGTTTATGTTATGAGTTCTTTGGTACGATGCAAAAATTGACAATGTGATGGAAATTAATACCAAGAATCAACGATACCTGTTTGTTTTGGTTTCCCGTTTGCAGAGCTTCAGTTTTCTGTTGAAAATCAAGAAGCGCATGAAGAAATGAAGAATCAATTTCCTATTTGACCGTTGGTTTATCGATAACCCGGTCTTTGTGTGTGGTCTCTCTCTCTCTCTTTCAGGGGCCGTTCTTCATGTTGTCTCACATTGTGGAGTCAGGCAGAGGAAAATGTCCCTTCAGTCCCAGAGAGCCCTTCACTGCTCGACTGACTGGTGGGTCTCAGATTTGTAGAATCCTCACATAACACACTGTGTCCACCCACACACACACACACACACACACACACAGACACAGAGGGAGACACACACAGACACACACACACACACAGTGGATATATATTAAATCATGCTCTGTCGTCCCCTAACAGCTGTATTCATATTCTGGAGACACTAATGTTCCACTGTGTACAATCCCACCACTGTCTCGTTGCTCGCCACAGATCGTGCGTTCAGCCGTGGCGTGTGTGGTCCGCTTGACTTATTTCACATACTGACGTCAGCTGTTGCCCCCACGCGACACCGAGGACGTAAAACACATCAACTGCTTTTAGACAAAGAGCCTCCATGGAAGCAGCTGTGAGTTTTCAAACTGAGTTTTTGACTCTGATTGTTGTGCTGGTGTTGATGGACAGAGAGAGAGACGAGGTGGACCTGCAGCAGAAGACACACACACACAAACACACAGGACACCAAGAGGATGTTCAGTGGTTTTTATAGTTTCCAGCTATGTGGGGAGGCACAAATCGGAAAGATGGAGCAATAAACAACAAGTTAAATAGATTTGCAATGTTTGGTGGTGAAAGGTCTTTGTTGGACTGAACTTTGTGATGTTGTTTGCGAGTCCGTTTGAAGAGACGCACATCACATCCTGCTGTGTAAATAAACAAGGTGGCGCCTGCAAGTGCAGCGGCCGTCCTACCTGCTCTGGTTATTCTCACCCTGCGAGCTCCTCCCGCTCTGCGTCTTATCACACATGACAAACATTATAATTATTGCAGTACAGTGCTCACTCTGCTGCTCTATGAGTTCTCCTCCTGGTCCAACTTGGCCCCACGAGGCCCCGTGCTGCAGAGCCAACATCAACAACAGAGGATGTGCTGGCTCCAGGTCCAGGAGGAGGCCCAGAGGAAAAGGAGCTGGCATCAGGAACATGGCGCACCCTCTGGTCCGGCCTGGTGTCCGGCCAGCCAGCGTCCACTCCCCGGAGGACGAGCTGGACGACCACAAGGCCGAAAAAAACAAAGCACCAGAGGTACACACAGGACTGTGCTCTCACCTGGCCGACAGACACACGGCTGAGTTCTGTGTTACTGAACCGCTCCGTAGGGGAGTTTGTACCAAGTGGAGAAGGAACACTGTTCATCACACACCCGACCTGATAATCAAACGTTGCTGTAGTCCCCGTCCAGATGTTTCAGCGACTGTCGTCTAGTGGTGATGAAGAGCTTCGAGGATGATCAAAGGCTTCATCACCTCCTGTCGCTCTGGACTCGCTGAAATTTGCCGTCACCCACAAGATCCATGTTCAAATGACGTTAGACCACTTGTGCTGGTCCTAAAACATCAACACCCTAGTGAAGAAAAGGATTTCCCTTCTTTGTATGTTGATTTGTTGATTTGAAAAAAAATGCAAAATGGCAGCACAGACGCCTTGAGATTCTTTAAATCTTGTGACACTGAAAATTCACACATCTTTACATTATTTATGACACAGTCTACAAAGTGAAGGGGAACTACATTTCCAATGTAAGGCATTTCATTTTTAAACAAAACTTTAAATGACAAGGAAACCATGTTACATTAACAACACTGTCAGTGAATAAGATATTTAATGCAAGACAAGTCACAGCTTCATGCAGGGATCTGCGTTCAGTAGGCTGTTCCACATGTTACAGTTATATAAAATTATATTTTATTTCTGCACAGTTGAAGTATTGTCAATTATTTTTTATTTCTATTTCATTTGTCTTATTCATTTATTCAGTTATCTCTCTCTCTCTTGTTGGGTGTGCTGTCTGAGGTGAGGGTATTGTATGTTGTAAGAGAGAGAAAGAATGTAAGACAGAGAAAAAAAACCACAGTTATTGAAGTTGTGAGAATCAAGCGATCCAGCATCTGTTTGCACATCACAAATTACATCATTTAGTTACAGTTTTCAGATGTTTACAGCTTTTTCTCAGTGGGTTTTTAATCCCTGACGGTAAAGTATAATTTAAAAAAGCTGCTGCTCACAGACAATAATAATACCAGTAAGAGCTCTGGAGGCTTTGGGCTGTTTACAGTGAAGATTCGTTCTGTAATTGAACATGTTGAGGTCTCAGGGCAGCAGAAGATTTAAGATGAAATGCTTGAAACAGCTGTGAGTGTTGCAACACTCTCTGCTTTGGTCAGTGAAGCCATCTCAGCAAGATTTGTTGTGTTTAATGCAAACACTGTTTCTGAGATAGTAGGTGTGATGTGCTGCTGTTTGTCTACAGATGGAGAACTCTACGCAGGGACCTCCGTGGACTTCATGGGAGCCAATGCTGCGATCTTCCGTACGACGGTGCAGGGCAGCAGCCAGCACTACATCCGCACAGAGGCCTACGACCAGAACTGGCTCAACGGTGAGGAGCTGCAGTCTGAGCTCTCACTCCAGAGGATTTTTTTTTTTTATAAAACCACAAACACATCACCTCATTATCTCACATTATCGTTACCTCATACTCTCTCCCCATCAGAACCGGAGTTCGTGGGCTCCTTCTCCATCCCAGACACTCACAGCCCGGACGACGACAAGGTTTACTTCTTCTTCAAGGAGCGGGCCGTGGAGGCGGGACAGTGGGACAAGAGGGTGTACAGCCGCGTGGCTCGAGTCTGCAAGGTACAGACACAGAGACAGAGATGTGTTGTTGCTGCAAGTATCAACAAAGACAAAACTCACAGACATTTTGACACGTGGAAACTGGAGGAGGCAGGAATTGAACAGCAACCTCCTCATTAGTTGACTACCCGCTTTGTCTCCTGAGCCACAGCTGCCCAGTGTAGTACATATGGAAGGGCAACTTCTGCTTTATTGTAATTTTCATGTATTCAAGTCATATACTTTACACAGTACAGTCCAAAACAGTGCATCAGAAGTGCAGAAACCTAATTTATAGACTAAAAAAACAACCAACAGTAAATTGTATTTCTGTCTGTCCAGAATGACGTCGGGGGAAGGAGGAGTCTCATCAACCGCTGGACGACCTTCCTCAAAGCCAGACTGGTCTGTTCTGTTCCTGGCCCGTCTGGAGTGGACACTCATTTCGATGAGCTCGGTAACGCTTGTTCCCTCCTTTCCTTTTCCTTCCTCTCCTCTGTTTGCCTCCTCAGCTCCCTCCCCCTTTTATTATTTAACCTCTGTATGATCCTCTGTCCCCGCTCTTCTCTCCCTCCTGTGTTTTCATGACTTTATCTTCCAAAAACCTTTATGAAACTGCTCCTCCTTTCCTTCCCTCCTTTCTCCTCCCTCGTCTTTTCTCACCTCACCCTCTTTGAAATGATTCAAACGCACTTATTTGGAAATGTATCTTTCGCTTTGCTGAATCACTTCATCAGTTTATCCAGGGCCTCATCCTGCACTGTAGGTTACTCCAGGTCAAAGCTCTTTAACAGCTGACGCACAGAAAGTAAAAACAAATGAAGTATGACAGGTTGTCCACGCCTGCCTCCCCGCTATGAGGAGAAAACAGTGTCAGTGACATGATGTGTGTTTTAACCTGAGTCACAGTGTTTGATTTTAAAGCTTTGACTGTGTGTTTTTATTCTAGAGGACATCTTTGTCCTGGAGACCAAGGACCTTCAGAATCCCACCATCTATGGCGTCTTCAGCACATCCAGGTGAGAGTTCACTCATCAGACCTTAACGCACCTTGTATGTGGTGCTGCTTTAACTGTGTAAGGTGTATACGTGGAGACTAGTAGAGGTATTACTTTGTTATGTGCACCATATTTGTCTAATATAAAACCAAAATTTACACAGAGGTTTATGATACGTAATCTCTCTAATGTCACATTAGTTTCAGTGTGATTTAACATTTTAGCTTCTAGCAACTTTCCAAAAGAAAAAAAAAGTTACATTTTGCTTAAATCCTACAAAATATGAAGTGAACCATGGAGTTAGACTAGGCCACTTGTTAACAGCCAGGCTGGCATGTGCACACGCCCAGCGGTGTGGAGGACCAGAGGTCAGGCTGATTGGGAGGTGGGTGCCGCGGTCAAAGGTGAAGAGGCCCGGCTGGGTGTGTTATTGTAACCCTGAGGTATTAAAGCTGCCTCCTCTCCTCCCTCACTCGACCCTCATCTCCTCCTCCCTCCTACTTTATCCTTCTAGCTTCTTTCTGCCTTTTCCTTTCTCGATGTTCTTTCATCGTTTCCCTCTTTCTATCTCACTCTTTCATCCCTTTCTTTTCTTCCCAGGAGCCAGTGTCCCTGTGCAACAACTCGCCGTTTAGTTGAATATCAGGAATTCTTCTCCTCTCTCTTCTCCATCACAGCCAACACGTTTTCTCCTCCTCTCTCTCCCACAGCTCCATCTTCCGTGGCTCTGCAGTGTGTGTATTCTCCATGGCTTCTATCAGGGCGGCTTTCAATGGGCCCTTCGCCCACAAAGAGGGGCCCGACTATCGCTGGGTGGAGTATAAAGGCCGTATCCCCTACCCTAGACCTGGAACTGTGAGTACAAACACATACAACCATAAACTTGCATAGTTTATGGTTGAGACACATTATTATTTACAAATCATCTATTCGTCTATATAAAGTAATGGCTGAAAAGGAGGTCTGTTTAGTACAATGTGGTGTTCAGGTTCAGCTCAACCACAACTGGTGAATTTATTCATACACATTTGTTTCAAGGTTTTATTCTTTCCCTCAAATATTCTTTTTTGTACTGAGAAACTGAGCCTTGAAACCAGCCGTCAGCTATTCTGTGACTTTGTGATGTCACAACAAAGCAGTCACCAAGCCGACACCCACCTGGATCCACATCCGAAATGTTGCACGATTTGGTTTCTCTGAGTATTTTACCTGAAATCTGCTATGTTTTCATTGGATCACCCAGAAACCCAGTCCACCAATCAAGAAGCTCAGAGCGCATATGTGGGACATATAACGCTCACAGCTCGTAACTCTTTGTTAATGCAGTGATGAGTGGACGGTATTTATGTTTGTGTGGATTCCCTGTGAGATCAGTCTCCAAACACACAGAACACGTCTAATGAAAACAGGCTGATGAAGCTGTGAGAGCTTGAGCCTCGGCTGATTTAACACCTCGGCCACGAACTCCTCTGGGAAGCTTCAACCTGTCAGGACACTGAGCTTTTAGTGTTTCAGCGTGTCAGGTGTTATTTCACCCTGCGCACTGGGGAATTCAGCTCTGTGGTTTTCTATCATGTGGTCGAAGGCAGAAGAGGTCGGCCACGTCACTGTTTGTGTGTGTGTGTAGCAGAGTGATTAAAAGCATGAACGGTGAAGCTGCAGCCACTGACTCACTGCACAGGAACGAACAGTTTCCATGTTGGTGACTTGTCCAAAATATTCTCCATTAGGGCTTATTCATCTGCTTTATCTTTTCAATGCTCCACCTTTTTATTTTTCTTCTTCCTCTCATCGATGGAAACTTGTGACTCTCTCCACAAATCAACACTGACATGTGACACAATCTGAAAGTCATTTTTTCCTAACAAGTTTTTCTCCCCTCCCTCCTCTGTTCATCTCTTTCTGCTCTTCTACTTCTCATCTTCTGTTTAAATGTTTATTAGACAAGATGGCACATGGCAACACATACAAAACAAAACATTGTGCAAACAATGATAAAATAAAGGTCTAGAGAGACCCCAAGCCATGCTTTCTTTGGTTATTTAATTGTACAAAAAAGAGCTTTGTCTCAATGCGTGACTGTTTAGAATTGATTAAAAGTCTTTTTCTTTTTTGATGTTAGTGAGCTACTGAGTGGTGGAGGGAGCTTTAGTTGACCTCCAGTGGAAAACAAGATGACGTCTTGCTATCAAAGGGGTGAAAGTCAGAACCTCCTGTTGCACAGGGGTGTAACAGTCACAGTCTTCATGGAGCCAGAAAATGACAACATGTGGGGAAACCTGAGTAGAAACCAAAAGTATCATCATCATGGCCTTAATATGATTTTGCCAAAAGTTGAGCGGAAGTTTAGAGGAACCTATGAGTAAGATCACAATGTGAGCTGTGACATTTAACACAGCTGCCTGTGGTGTCAGGAAATATTTGTGATCTGCTTCTAATTTCCTTCTTTCTTTTTTTATGGAAAACGCAGAGGACTGTGGGGTGTGTGAGTGGGAATATACTGTAGTTGGGTAAAGTAAAGTGAGTCTCTGAGAAGCAACAGGACCTAAACTTATTTCTCATATTGATATCAGCTAAAATAATCAGATTGTCATATTGTCTCAGAAAGAACTGGACAGCATTGCACAGAAATTAACCTTTTAATGGTTGTGAGAACAAATCCTGAATATATCAGTCTTACTTGTTGCAGGATGATTTTCAGACCTGAGGAGGTGAAATGATCCTGTCTGACAAGAAAAAATGAAAAATGTCAAAGAACAAGATTTAGTGCACCAGTAAACGTTTAATTTAGTTTTTTTCCCCCCTTAGTGAACCTGTGACCTCTCAGATTTAACTCCTCAGGATGGAAACCAGAGTTCAGGCGTTTGCTTTAAACATCAGAGAAACCTATCTATTAGGTAGATAATTTTTATGTGTCACATAAAAAAAATGGTCAGTAGATAAAGGAGAATAAAAATCATAGAAATCATAGAAATAGGTGCTCTAAAATCTGTCCATGCAGTTCACATTCTTTTGTTAAGGAGTCTAGTCACTGTGGGGAAGAGGCTGTTCAACAGATCGGTGGTTCTGGCTTCGATACTTCTGTACCTTCTTCCTGACTGTGAACATGCCATGAGAGGGATGTGTGGGGTCCTTTAAAAAAATAATGACCCAGATTATTTTTGACGTCCTCATTACAAACTGGAAACTTTTTCTAATCACATCATACCGATCATATTTTCCCTGTCTTATCCTCAGTGTCCCAGTGAAACCTACGACGCGCTCCACAAGTCCACCAAGGACTTCCCAGACGAGGTGGTGAGCTTCATGCGGCAGCACCAGCTGATGTGGGAGCCGGTCCTGCCTCTGGGCGGCAGACCCATACTGACCCGCATCAACACGGCCTACATGTTAAAGAGGGTGGTGGTGGACAGAGTGGACGCCGAGGAGGGGCCGTACGACGTCCTCCACCTGGGCACAGGTGAGCAGGAGGAGGGAGAAGTGGAGGGGAAGGGAATGTCTTCAGGGTTTTTCAAGAATTTGTTCATTATTTCATTAAAGATCCTGTGGAGGTGGGGGAACACACACATTTTTAAGTGTGTGTTTTCCACTCTGTGTACCTCAAGAGGTTGTTGGTGTGTGTGAGTGTGTGTGCGTGATAAATGGTTGAGGATATTTAACGGCTGGTGACAGGCCGAGGGGCCACAGGTCCCCGATGGCTCCATTCATCTCCTCTAAGTGGATTCCTCTCCACCGTCTCTCATCTCCTCATCAGCTCCACAGTCACCTGCCTGATAAATGCTCCGTCTGCTCTTTCAAGTGTTAACGTCTCCTCCTCGGAGCACGACCATGACGAGCCGCTCCACTTGTCTCGCCGCCTGATGGATGAGTTCTTTTTGTTGCTGTTTGTCAGGGTGGATTATGTCTCTTTATTATTTATTGTGCTGCTGGGCCACGTGCTCACGTCAACATGGTTTATTCCAATGATGAAATATACATTTAGTGGCTCAATAGCTCAGGTTTAAACATTTGTTCATTACTGTTACAAGTTAGATGGATCTTTAAAATAAACCTTTATTAGCTTAAAACATCCTCCCACACTCTCTTGTCTATTATAATATTTTTTAAATCCCACTTTTTGCTTTACCTACATGAGTTTTCCATAATGTAATCTCATACCCCCAGTCGTCCATGATTAGCGTGTAGAATTTGTGTGTAAAAAATTGAACAAAAGTGACATTTTAAAGAGTGACACTGGCATTCATTCACATCTTATCTCAGCTCTAAGTTCATTATCTCAGGAGAAAAACATGTTTACAGTCAGGTGGAGCTGGAGATCGACAGATGTGGTGAAGCTGAAGCACAAAGATCTTAATTCACGTGTCCATCTTGGTTCTGACTTTTCACTTTGGCTGAGAGACATGGAAGCTGACATTTTACTGATTTTCCTGCGCTGGGTGTGTGAGAGCTCAGGGTGAGGAGGTGAGAAGGTGAGGAGGTGGCGGTTGAGGTGGTTCTGGTCAGGACACCGTCTTGGCATCGTATAGTGGACGTCTTACAGGCACCTCCAGCTGATTGTGTCAGACCAGAACACAGTGGAGAGATTTTGTATCTGGGAATGTGTCAGGATCCCCCAGGAGGAGCTGGAAAATGCTGCTGGGGTGAGGAACGTCTGGAATATTTCCACCACAAACTGACCCTGGATCAGTGGACAAGATGGATGGATGGGTGATGGAAAATCCTGACACTTTTTAGGGCAGAGCTGTAAGGGTGTGAGTGAGAAACGCTGTGTCCTTTGGCCCCAAACTAAACTGACCTTTTCATTATTATTCAGATGTGACTTGACACTGGTGTAGCTGCAGCCTGGGGCTTCACACAGTGAAAAGTCGTTTGTTAGTAACATTTCAGCACTTGTGAAAGTTAAACATTGAACCCATGTAACACCCACTGAGGCCTTAATGGCCACCAGTAGAGGACTGGTCAGAATGGGGACTCAGCTACCAGAAAGAAAGTGAAATGAGTTTAAAAACAAACCAAGATGCAAACCCTCAGGTTTAGAAACGAAATACTGAAGAGGAGTGACAATCATTTAAACAACAGTAATTTCATCTCTTTGCTGAATTTACATCTTTGAATCAGGACAACAAGCATCGATCCTCTTTCTCTAAACAGAGATGTGAGTGTGTGAGGAGTTGGTTGTGTTTTCTCAGGGAAACAAAATAAAGATAAAATGAAACTCTAGAAAAACAGAAAAATGAACCGATGAAGGTCTCTGATGGCCATTAGTCACAGCATCATTAGTCCATGTAGGGTTGTGTAGGTTTGTTTGACAGGCTCCTCTCTAGACACACACACACATAAACACACAAACACACACAGCATGTACTGTCTCAGTCTGTTCCTCACACACAGCTGAACACACACACGTACCGAGGAGAGTTCCCACAGAGAGATCAGAGCCTCGCTGTGGGACCATCCTGACATTATCTGTGTGACCGTGTGTGTGTGACTGTGTGTGTGTGAATTTCTGTTTTTCTGGATGTTTCTGCGCCTTGTAACCTGCAGCGTGTGTCTCCAGTGTTATTGCGAAGCTCTACACGCTCAGTGAGTGTGTTTGGTTTCACTGTAACAGCTGCTGTGTGTTGTAGTTGTGACTAAATCCCATAAATCCTCTCTGAGGTTTTGCTGCATTGTGTAGCGTTTACCTTCAGGATCCCTCTGTTACTAAGGTTACCACCATATAATGTGACCTGTTTCACCGTGGCAACAGTTAAAGAATGTTTGGTGATGTGTTTGTCACTTTTTATTTATTTTCTGTGTATTTTTTTTATTTGAACAGGAGGGGATTGGCCCCTTAAAAGCTATTACAGAGATACACTTTCACTTCAACATCTGAATCTCCTCACCTGAAATAACTTTAGAAAAAATATATTGTCTTTCAAAACATGTGCGGAAAACTTAGTGATTTGATAATTAATTTCTCAACCAAACTCCCACCATTTATTTATCCATGAGAGACTTTTATGGGAAAAATCTGACCAGACACGATGTCTTTGAGTAAACTTGTTTGACTAAACTGAATGACCTAGTGATGTTGTAACCTGTTTCCAAATATGAAAACCCACTGGAAATTTAAGGTTTATAAAATAAACGCAAACTTTTTCAGTATTTATGATTAAATAGAAGCAAAACCAGTCTCTGTAGCAACAGTGTTTTCACAGTTTAAAACTGCCAGTTATTATTATTGTTCCTGTGTTTTGTTACTGAACTTCACACACAGCGTGAGTCAGGACTGGAAACCTGCAGGTCATTAATTCAACCGTCGAATCATTAAAATCTCATCATCCACACTCTCATTCTTTACTGAATGAGACATATTTTCCTTAGTCTCAGCGACATTGTGAACTTTGGGGAATTTTCAATTTTTATTTTCCTCGACATTGTTGAAGGACTTAACTTCCACCACATCACGTCTCAGTTCAGCTGAATTAAAAGAGAAACCTACTGTACATGTGATGCACCTTCGCTTGTTTTCCTGGTTAAAACACAATGATAATACGTGTTTATTTAGGCACATATCAACCACTTTAAGTGTTGTATAAACAGATTATGAATAAGAATATACTAAAAGATAGTTACACATTTATAAACACGCAAAAATAGCATATCAAATATCATTATCATGAATAATAGACGCTTATAACCAATTGTTAGTAAATGTTTAAAGTATCACTATTCTTTTTGGTATATAGGTAATTTTAATTTGTTCTTTCAAAATAAAAGCCTTTGTGTCGTTGTCAATTTGACACTTGGAGATGAATTGGGCTCCACAAAGCCTAAATATTAAGTTTCTGTGAAGTACAATATTGAATGCGATGTAATTGCTGTGTGTGTGTGTTTCCACCAGTGTGTTAACATATCACTAAATGTTTATTTGTAGATGATGGGAAGGTGGTGAAGGCTGTGTCAGTCATCAAAGACAACTGGGACACGGAGGAGATCATTCTAGAGGAGCTGACCATCTTCCAGGTGAGAGACAAGGGTCAAGTCTGCCTCATTCAAGCAGCAGCTGTCAAAATAAAACTTTGAATGACAGCTAAACAGGAGTTTATATGTAAAGTAGTGGCACATCAGGTGTTCACATCAGTTTATTCCCCTTGATTCAAATCATCCCACACAGATCCAAACACACACACACACACACACACACACACACACACACACACACACACACACACACACACACACACACACACACACACACACACACGTACACACACGTAGCTCCACAGGACTTTTATGGTTAAAGTCTGAGCTTGTTTTGGTGTCTCCCATTGCCCATCTGCCAGCCCCGCACCATGTGATGTGCTGCGTGAGGCCTCGCATGTTGTTTTCCACTGGAACATATTTGTCTGGAATAACTCCACTAAACAGAAAAACAGATAGCGGGGCACATATTTCCCAAGGTCCTTGATGTGAACAAACTAATGGGGAAGAGCAGCAGAGATGAGCGAGGAAAGTAAGCGTGAATGTTAAAAAGAAAGAAAGAATGAAATTAAGAAGAGGATAAGGAGGTAAATATTAAAGTAGAATGAAAACAGAGCACAGGTGGAGGGAAGGAAGAATGGCAGAAAAACAAAATATACAAAAACAGCTACAAACAAACAGGAAACCAGATGCTCATTGTCTGTTTACTTATAACTGAGATTAAAACAGGAACTAACCCATTTCCACCAGACTCACACAGAACAGGGACAGGGGGAAACCAGGTGGCACAGACTCTACAGCTGTGAGCGAACACTGTGTTTATTTCAGAGCTTTCTGCCCCAGTCCTGGTCAGTTTTCTCCCTGACTGGGTTTCAGGTTGAATGGTTGGTCAACTCATTGGAGACAGCATCCACACATCACTGTGAAAAACTCTCCTTCTCCCGTTATCTACCGTATCGCGTCCCTCTTTTATCTCCCCCATCAATCCGACCCCTCCACTCAGAGCGGTCAGGGGTCGTTGACTCGTTGAAATGAGTCAGTGATCTGGAGAATTGGAGCTGTGGGATCGTTTCGCCCTCCGTGGAGGAAAGAGACTCATTAGATTTCTAATCACAGTAGCCGCCCTGACCTCGCAGGCCGGGGCCTCAGCAGTTAATGCGGCTCTGAGGACATTCCTCGACCTCCACACGGCAGTGTTAAAGATTGATGCCGATAGTTTTAGTGTCAGTCATATGAGCCGCTGCTCTTTCTGCCATTCAGTGGGCATAGCATAGTTTGCTGGGACTGAATGAATGAGGCTTTTTATTCATGTGAAAACCGACCCAATTGAGAGGGAGTAAACTATGCCATCTTTCCGTTTTCTCTAGGCTTTTCCGACAAAGTTAGCAAAGTCGACCTATTTTCCAGTTTCTGATCATGTGTACTCTGGGATATTTCAGTGTGTTTGAGGAGTTTTGCTTGATCCTGAATCACAGGATGAAAACCAGCTTATTAACATGATCACAGCCAAAAAATATGAAGCTTTTCATACTTATTAATTGTGTTTCTGTGCCATTTGTACTTGTTGAGCATGTTGACTTGTATTAATGTATGCCTTTATTCAGTCATTTCCAGAACAATATAGTGTACTGTATATTCAAATCTGGCATCAAATGGATGGAAATGTCATATTACAGTAATAAACCTTTGTTCATTCTCCCTTAAACTCCATACAGTATTGAGGTAGTAAAGTAAAGCAAAGTATCAGAGCCTCAGTGCACATAGAAATGCACACAGCCTGTATTCAAAAACTGAGCCTTAAAAAACAGCTGTCAGGACTTCTGTGACTTTGTGATGTCACAGTGTGTACGTTTTGTATTGGTGTGTAATGCAGTGAGCACATTCATCCATTTCCCTCTTTATCCCACAGAGTCCCTCTCCAATCCTGAGCATGGAGCTGTCAACCAAGAGAGTGAGTGTTTGTTTGTTTGTATGTCTGTCTGTGTGTTAATAAACACACAGACATAATAGTTATAAATAATAGTTATAATAATCAGACCCAAAGACTTTTAATCAAGGCATTTAAGTGGATACAGAATGATGAACTTAACTAACATGTAACGACTCCCCACCCTTGCTTTTCTGCCCCCCCTCCATCTCCGCAACAGCAACAACTGTATGTGTCGAGCGAGCTCGGCGTTGTCCAGCTCGGGCTCCAGAGGTGCGAGTTATACGGGACTGACTGCGCTGAGTGCTGCCTGGCCAGAGACCCTTATTGCTCCTGGGACGGACAGACCTGCTCCAGATACTTCGCCACCAGCAAGAGGTAGAGAGGGATGAAGGGAGGGGGAGGCAGAGGTTGTGTATCTGTCACAGGAGTGACAAAATGTGGACAAAATGAAAAAAATGAATGCAAAAACTAATGGAGAAAAGATGATGAGAGTTTGGATACAGAAGGAGAGGGGAAGCCGGAGGGCAACAGATGGAGCTTGGATTGGAAGGAGAGGGAGACATGGTGGTGCTTTTGACCATGGCTGAAACAACACACTGTATTTTCATGAACTCTTCTCGCCGCATGTTCTCTTAGTCAGAATCAGAGGAGCTTCATATTTTCACTGACAGCAGCAGCCGTGAGGAGGTGGAGGTAGAGGTGGAGGAGGAGGAGGAGGAGGAGGAGTTCACATTTTTATCTACAGGCAGAAACATTATCTGCAGCTGTCTGCTGTCCTGTAACTGATGAGTCCTCTTGTCTACATCAGTGCACAACTGCACACCCACCTTTAACCTTCATCATTTATATCCGCACCACAATCCTCTTCAGTTTTCACACATAATTAATGATCAATGAAATTAGAGGAAACATATAGGGTGATATAAACAAAGTGAAGAGATTTACTGACAGTGGGTGAAGAGATTCAGTTTTACTCCATGTGCACACACACAGACTTTGCAGGTGTGATTTGTGCTACACATCTGATTTACATACTTCACTCTGATTGGATGATACTTTGATCCATACTCTTATACACACATGTCACATTAAATTAAATGTGGAGACTGTGCAACTCCATGATCAGATTTTCCCACTTTTGTTTCATGCTGTCATGAAGTTGAGCTGGGGCTAATGTCCGTAGAGGGGATTGAAACATGCAGCAGGCCGTCCCTGGACTCCAGAGGACATTTGCATAAGGTTGAATTCAGTAGAGCCAAGGTCAGGTTTACATTTGCCTCTAGCATCTGAATCAGTGCCCAAAAACACTGAATCCTTCAGTGTCCGCTCAGCTCCACCTCAGAAACTGGAGGACACACAGGTCTCTGAAAATCTACACCTCCAGTTTGTGCAGCAGGTTTTTCTTTTCCATTTTCAAATAGTACTGGACCATCAGTAAGTTTGCATACAGCAGACATCCATATACAAATGGATTTAAATAAACACGTATATTCACTGCATCACAAAAATATAAATAAATACATGAAAAGAAAAATCTGTGAAATGCAAATAATAACAAAAAAGTACCGTACATAAACACTTAGGTCACACAGATATGTTGGTAGCTTCCTTATGAACCACAAAGGAAACAAAATGGTAAATTTCAATTCAAATTTTTTCTAGACAGGTACAAAATACTGTATAACATCTCAAAGCTCTACATTGGCCATAGGTTAGGGCAAACGTCACACTTCTATAATACACAGGTAGAGGGGCATGCCTCAGACTCACAGCAAACAGTGGGGATGAGTCTATTGTTGACTCACATGTTTTTGAGAATGTCTAAAAACTTGATTACAAATAATTGTATGACCAAGACTCAGTCTTTGATAGTCCATCTTTCGTCCAGTGAAAACGATGCGCTATAACTCCGTCAACATAAAGGGTCATTTACTCAGAGTTGACAAAGCTCTTCCACCTGCAGAAAGTTTCCAAAGGATGAGTGGTAGAAACCCAGGACCCAGATGTTTAAGAGGGTCTGTCTGTCCTCAGAAGGTGGCACAGTGCACACACATAAACAATAATAAGCATGCTATAAAACCTCTCTCTGTGTGTGTGTGTGTGTGTGTGTGTGTGTGTGTGTGTGTGTGTGTGTGTGTGTGTGTGTGTGTGTGTGTGTGTGTTAGGCGGGCACGAAGACAGGATATAAAGTACGGAGACCCCTGGAGCCAGTGCCCAGTCACAGAGGACGGTAAGCGTTTCCACCACATGTTATAAATAAACCGTCTCAGTTACATAATGGACTCTTAGTGTTGTTACTACAGCCTGTACTCAGAGGGGGGACAGAGGATTTCCACTCACATATACATGGGGTGTGATTGATGGTGTATTCTGAGGTGGCACTGCAGAGCTGGAATGTGAAACGTCACAGTGGGTTTATCTGTTTCTCTGGTGGCTCCATGAGAGATCAGCATAAATCCCACAGTGTGTTTGATAGTTTGAAGCTCATTTTATTAACTCAAATACATGTGATGATGGACCAGCCCAAATAAGAGATAAAAGACTGAAGTTTTTAGCGTATGTCTCAAAAAGGAGAAGTTCACAGTTTGTAAAGGACAGCTCCATATTTTTTCTTTTCTTCTGTTTTATTTTGAAGTGTTGATCCATTTGAAAATATAAAAACAGTCTCAGTCTAGTTTTGCGTCACCTCTCCCAAGCTTGTATCTGGAGCAACAGAGCCAACATGATGGAATAAAAGTACTCTTTCTCTGAAAGCAGACACACAGCGCACTCTAGAGGATGAACTTTGTAATTACAGTCTTTAATACTTACTAGGTCCCAAAACAGCAAGAGAGAGACTACTACAGTGAAGGATGAAGAGAGGTTTAACTGTTCACATCTGTTCATCTGCATATTTCTCTCTCTTTCTTTTTTGGCTGTGATGAAACTGGTTCTTACCGACCCACCTTTTTCACATTTTCACTACATGTAACTGCTCTGGGTATAGGCTAGGCTAGGCTACAGAACATATCATGATTTTTTCTCTCCCTCTTTCTCTTTTTACCTCAGACTCTGAGTCTGTGGAGGTGAAGCTGGTGTACGGCGTGGAGGGAAACTCCACCTTCTTGGAGTGCGTTCCTCGGTCGTCTCAGGCTGAGCTCAGGTGGACGAGGCAGAACTCGGACGGACCACAGCAGCAGCAACAGGCGCTCAGTCGGACGGATGAGGGCAGAGAGGTGAGAAACATCTGCTGCTGACAGATGATGATGATTCACACCCAGGGCCTGAGGCAGAAAATAGTGACATCAGACTTTGATATAGACCTTTGGTGTCAGAAAAATCCTTACTGTTTTGTCTTTATGTAAAGCACATTGTGTTGCCTTGGTATGAAATGTGAAATTGCTGTGAAAACATATAACTCTTATCACTGTCCAGACTAGAGTTTTGACCCATTTCTCTTACTTTGTGTTCACTCCCCAACTTTGTCCCAGCTCCCTCAAAGCAACGACGACCGCACACTCCACATGAAGCGGGGGTTGCTGGTTCAGCGCCTGGAGCAGGCTGATGCAGGCCTCTACACTTGTACCAGCTACGAGCACTCCTACAGCCAGGTCCTGGCCCGATACCGCGTTCACATCATCTCCAACCACGGCCTCCACGCCGCCCGCTTCCAGCACAACCACAGCCCAAACCATGGGAGGATCGGCCCGGCTGGAGTTGTGGTACCCGGGCTCCTCGGCCAGTCCGGACCTCCTCCACCTCAGCTGCCAGGACACAGGAACTCATGGCTGCCGCCTCAGCAGCTCCCTGTGAAGAACTACAAAGACATGACCAACAGTATGAGCGCGGACGAGTACTGCGAGCAACTGTGGTACCGCGAGAAACGCCGGCAGCAGAAACTTCGTACTCTGAAGCTGAAGCAGGAGAGCAGGAAAGCGCGGGTGAGGAGGAACAACCCCCCCGAGCTTCCTCTCTAGTCAGCTGGAGGACTCAGAGACTGTGGACGGACGACAGATCCTGTATATGCAGCGGTTACAGCTGTTTGCTTTTTGAGCAAATGATGTCAACCAGCGACGTAACATTAAACAAAGAGAGTAGTGTATCTTCGTCCTCAATATTCTGACATTTAGATGCTACAAAAATGGTAATAGAAAAGTAGAAAAACTGTTTTTTGTCTCTGAATTCGTATTAGCTTTGTTGAATAGTTGGGAACATCTGACAGTCGAGCTCTGATCTGCATCTAAAAGTGGACGTGGCTTGTTCAAGTCAAAGTCTGCAAGAAATTCAGCATCATAACATTTCATTACATTGATATAATCCACTATATTTAATACAATTTACAAGACAACACACTGTATCATGTCATAGACATAAACAGACGCAGTTAAATGAGAAGACACAAATGTCAACATTTGTTGCTTTAATGAAATATATTGCTAGAAAATAACAGCAGAAACTAACCAATCTGAGTTTAAAGGCCCTGAAAACCTATTTTCTTAATTTTCCTCTGATGTGATGTCATATCAGCAGCCTCTGACAGATTTACAACTGTTTTTTTTTGGGGGGGGGGGGTTAGGTTAAAGGGATAGTTCAACATTTTGGCAAATTGGCCCATTGCCATAATCGCTATAGTCATAGCAGTAGGTTCATTACCTTTAATTGTAGGTGTAAGCTATTTTCAGTGCGGCGGAGCGCAGCAGCAGGCTGCTCAGAGCTACACTATGGAGGCTAATGGAATTTCTTGGTTTCCCTCATTAAACTCATCAAATTCAACATCCCAAAACTCCACAGCGCTTTTGTAGACAAGTTGTGACCTGCACAACCACCACGCTATGAGATAATGACGGGACGATACGAAACGGAGCCGTTTTCGAGGTAAATACAGGGTAAATACGGAGACTGCTTGCTGAAAAACTGTCCCTGAACGCAACGCGCATCAGCGGTTTTGTATGAATTTACCTCGAAAACGGCTCCGTTTCGTATCGTCCCGTCATTATCTCATAGCGTGGTGGTTGTACAGCTCACAACTTGTCTACAAAAGCGCTGTGGAGTTTTGGGATTTTGTATTTTATGAGTTTAATGAGGGAAACCAAGAAATTCCCTTAGCCTCCATAGCGTAGCTCTGAGCAGCCTGCTGCTGCGCTCCGCTGTACTAAAAATAGCTTACACCTACAATTAAAGGTAACGAACCTACTGCTATGACTATAGCAATTATGGCAATGGGCCAATTTGCCAAAATGTTGAACTATCCCTTTAAGAGATGATATAATAGATTTAAATGCACAATATCGCACATTATAGTTTCAGGTTGATGCTCTGTTTGCTTTTTTGTTTCCAACACTGTCGATCAAAATTTATGTCACATACACACATGCTAGCTATATGTTTATGATTGATAAATAGATAATTAAGGATTTTTTTCCCAAACTTATCTTTACTGTTGCTTATTTAGTCTTTATCATTGAATATCAGTTGGAAATATTTAATATTTGAAGTCAAGTTTTCAGGGTTTTTAGTGATAGAGAGACCAGTGGCCTGAACTATTTACTTTTACTTTAATGCTATGAATTTACCACAATACTTTCCTATTATTCTCTTCTGTTCTAATCAGACAATCTGTCAGAGCTGCACCAAACCACTGACAGACATCCAGGTGAAAATGTACCAGGATCTCGCTCACAATGCAGACAGACGTTGATACATAAATGTCATAGCTATATAGGCTATATGAAAGGTTTTGCCCGGTTTACTGCTACACATTTAACATAATGTTTTCTACATGTATTTATGTTTGTTCTGAGACGTATTGCTGATATGCTGATAAGATCTAGGCCTTTAATCCACCCATCAGGTTTGAACCTAATGGGTGGATTAAAGGCCTCAGTGGAAACGCACACATGAAATGGACCTTGCTTGAAATTACATTATGTATAGCCTCTTTAACTCTGCCATGTAACTGTTATTATTCACGTCAGTGTATATTAAAGAACTCTATTTTTGATAGTTTTCTTTCTTTGTGTACAAGAATTTAGTACATTTTCCTTAGTGTTTATATAAACGTGTTTTTGATAAGTAAATTTTTTTATGTCACAACTCTAATAAGCTTTGAGATCAGGAACTGATCATGAAACTGTGTTATACTGTATGTGAATAAACCACTAAATGACAACCCACATGTAAAATAAAACAAATAAAACATTTTTTTTAACAGTTTTTGTGTATTAAGTCACCCACATTGGTTAATATATTTTCAGTTTGTCCTATTAGAAACTATTATTAATATGTCACTGCCACATATTCTTGGACTTTTTTAAGACTTAAATCAAACCTGACTTAGCTAAATGCAGTCATGAATGACTCAGCATTATCTCGGTTAAGTCATCTGTATCATGTAATGTTTAAGATGTAAGATGTAAAATCAGAGAGAGCATATTCACATGGGTCTCTTCTCTATCTATGTGCATTCTGAATAAATACTGTAGGAGAGATGGAAGCAAATGTAGCCTACATATTATTCCTATTATCAGGACTGCAATAACTCACACTGAGGCCCCACGGGTACATCCTGGTTCCTCCCAGGTTATGTGCATTGTCGTCGCATCCTGTGGCATTTTATAAACATCACGTACAGAGCACAAGGGACACCTCCCTGGGGGAAAACAACCAATAGTTTTAGGCTGAACTGTTGTTGCAACCCAGTTTTTAGTTTTAGCTTGTGGACATTTTACTAAAATCAAATATAGCCTAATTCAGATAATGTGATTCAAACAAAATTAGAGCCACACATGTAGAAGTTGTTTCTTAGTGAGGCTGGTTTGTCTTTAGCCTAAATACTTAGCCTAAGAGTCAGAAGACAAGAAAATGACAAGGAAGAAATACAGTTAATATATAAATTTAAAGCAGATATCAGTGGAATGTTTTTTGTTAATATAAGTCCTAAATAGTCCTATTTTCCGTCAGCAATCACTTACATGAAGTATTTCAGCCTAAACACGAGTCTCTCCGTCACTCTGCTCTGCTGTAACCCGAGGAGAAAATTTTCCTTGTGGGATACAAGTGTTATCCAATGAGGAGAGAGAACGGCATGAAGGGCTGTGTGTGCAGCCAAGGGATGCGCGTGAATGTGGTGACGTAGCACGAGGACCAATTGATGCCTGACAAGGGCGGGGGCTGCTAACTCATGGTGCGTTCAAAGAAACTCGTACTTTGTGTTTTTCCTTCCTGTGAAGTCATACCAGTTCGATCTGGTACGAGTTCACGGGTCGGAAGTTACGAGTGGCCGTTATAGGGAACTTTCACAGACAACAGGATGGTAAAAACACGAGCTACGGGTTACCTGGAACGCTACCAAGTCGTAGTTGTGACTTGAAGCTGTAACTTACGGTTTCAAAAGCCTGCCTTGAACGCAGCATTAGCCGAAACGGCCGTGAAGCTGATATCTGCTTTAACTATATATTTTACTATAATGAGTGAAATTGTGTTATAAATAAAGTTAAACTAAAAACACCTAAAATGTGACAATAACATGAGACAGATAGCAATGAAATGGTTACATAAACATCACAGACGAAGCCTTTAACCTTCAGAGAGAGAAAAAAGACAAAGGTTTCATAGGCTACGCAGTTTACTAACTCAAGGACATACGACAAAAACGAGACAAGTTTGAGTTGCTGTTTTTCCTGCGCCATACTCCGGCCGTCCTGCAGGTGGCGGTAACGTAGCAACAAGCTCGTTGTCAACCGCCGGTCAGTTTTGAAAGTAGTAGAAGGAGAAGTCACTCAGCGCCTGTGAGTCTCGTTGAACCACACTAATGGAAACGCAGCTGATGGGGAAAAGTAGCAGAAAACTTGAATAATCCGTCAGCAGTGAAGGTAAAGAGGTGTTCACACGATGGCGTGAAGGTTTAGTCCGTGTCTGTAGCTCGTGTTTGTCGGGGACGGTGACGGGGCTTCACGGCTGTTGTTGTAGCTGTCAGCCCGGCTCTGTGCTAACGTTAGCTCCGTTAGTTAGCCGGCATGAGCTTCAGCTAGCCCGCTCATGCCGACCTGCACGGCTCATTGACTGAGCCTCTGCTGCTGAGTTTTCCACTCAATGGGAGACATTGTAGTCGGATTACCAGGCAGCACTCACAATTATCATCCTGTTTTCACAGCATCCACTCGTTTTAAGTGATGAGCGCGTTTGTTTTCTGCTGAGGAGGCTGACAAAGGAACTTACCAATAAAGTTTTTGTGTGTGACAGGCACCGACAGGTAGGATCCAAGAGGACTGAGCACTGGAGGAAATAAACTTGATGGTCCTACATGGCTGCTCAAACGTTACAACAGCCCAGTTTCCTACTGGTGAGTCTCTCTCTCTTTACATTTGTGTTTGTTTACGTTTTCTTTTGGAGAATTGATACAACTAATGACAGCTGAAGTCTTCTCTGTCATATAATCATATAATCAATATAATGATTGTGTTTGATCTCCTTCTGAGAAATACGGCAGCAAATATCGACACAGTCCAGTCCCTAAATAGGACTTCGCCACAGTTTTTTCCTAGGTACACCTTGTAATGCTTGCGGCTAAAAAAAAGAAAGAAAAAAGCCTAATCTAAACATACAAAAATGTATAAAACTTTGTCTTTACAAGTTGAAAGCTCTTAAGTGTTTAACACAGTCTTATATTTGTAATCTTTGCTGTCACACTATGGCTCACTTTGTGTTCACTCAAATCTATTTTTAGGCGCAAATGCCAGTGAAAGTGTGTTTTTATGTTTCAGTTGTAAGTGATAAACTTGTGTGTAAGTGTTGTAAGTGTAAACTTCAGAAAATCTAATATCATCAAAAATGTTTATCTTGATGTGATCTTCTGTATTACTTGGTATCATGTCAGCTTGATAAATGTGTGTATGATGTTGCTCCAGGCCAACTTGAAAGCAGATGCGACCACCAAACCGCTCCTGCAGCGATGCCAAGATTTGGTGAAGATCATTGATGACTATCCTGCAAAGGTACGGACTGACTACTCCTCCACCCCTGTGTGTTGTGTTTGCATCAAAACATCACAAAATTAACTTCAAGTAGAGAGAGATTACAGCTGTTGTTGTTCTGAAGTGGTGCTCTTGTCTCCTCATAGTTTTTTATAAGAACATCTTGGTTAAAAATAGCTGGTGAGGAATGTCACTGGATTTGTATAATACACACAAACACCACAGTCTTACCCAGTGTTTTCTCTGTTAACCGGACGAGGACGGCAGGGCTGATCCACACTTTCATGCTCCCTGGTGTTTGTATGGGGAGACAGCTGCTGTGCTGTGACAGCTGAGTTTCACTTTGAACACTGACTTTCTCTTATCTTCGTTGTACTGGAATTTGAAAGCAGTGTACATTTATCCAAGATAAAAGATGGAAGTGGTAGTTACACAGTAGCTATGCTGGTACAAGAGCTGCAGATATAGCAACTACAACTATTGCATACAGACGTCGCTTAGCACACAACCACTGATGTTTGTCTTAAGTATGAAAGCACAGAAATAGCACAGTGATAATTGTTCTTCTGTGTATGTGAAGACGTTAGAGAGGACAGTGGAGGTCCTGTATGAGAGCAGCTGCTGTGCTGTAGATGTTTCTGTGAGTGGCACAAAGGATGAGTGTGGCTTTTTTGTTTTGTTTTGCATGTTCACTCTGCTTAAAACTTGTTTCCTGGTTTAGCTCATAGAATATGACAAAGACTAATAGTAGCTGAGTCAGAACAGTCGTCCAAGTTTTTAACTAAACACACTGGAAGAAGATGAATATCTAAGCAGGGAAGTTGGATTCCCCCTCACTCCACTTTTGTTCTGTAGTTGTTGCTTTGTCTTTGAAGGAAATCCACATGTCTCCGTTGTGATCAGTCAGTCAGTCATGTAAACAGCTGCCTCACTCATCTTGCACATGTTGGTGTATGTCAGCAGTTTTTGTCTTTGTAGTCTCTCTTAGTGTCAAAGAGCAAAACTGGACCTAAACAAAGCTGGACTCATCTCTAATTGTACTGTGCTGTACAACCCGGAAGTCAGAGGTTTCCATAGTGGGATTTGATTAATCTGGTCCCTACAGTAATTTGAATAATATTTACATTGCCTACACTGCTGAGGTTTACATACTGTTTCACTGTAGCTCTGCAATGCATCGTGCTGTCTCTTGTACAACCACAGTCAAGGTACTGACTGCTGTCATTGTAACTTGATTGTCAGTGTTTCAGTCGGTGTGTTGTGTATAAGTGTAATGCTACTTGCCATTTTTCTCATTACTCTGTGTGTGCTTCTCTTCAGGAGCTTCACTTGATTTTCCCCTGGCTGGTGGAGACTGTGTTCGGCAGCCTGGACGGCATCATCGCAGGCTGGAACCTGCGACTGCTGCACTCAAGAAACAATGAATACAACATTGTCATGGAGTTTCTAAACCCCAGGTCGGTCATTCAGTCAGTTTGTTTGTTTGTTGTGTATCTGTTTAAAGCAGAAGTAAGCAATATTTTTGTGTTAATATAAGTCTTAAATAGTTATATCTTCCGACAGCAATCACTTACATAGAGTGTTTGGACCGAAACACGAGTCTCTCAGTCACTCTGCTCTGAGCCGAGGAGAAAACTTTTCTCGTATCCTACAAGTTTTATCCAATGAGGAGAGAGAACGGCATGAAGGGCTGTGTGTGCAGCCAAGGGATGCTCCTGAATGTGGTGACGTAGGGACGAGGACCAATAGATCCATGACGAGGGCGGGGGCTGCTAACTCCATCAGCTGAAAAGACGTTATGGTGCGTTCAAGGCAACCTGTAACTCGTGTTTTTCCAACCTGTGAAGTGGTACCAGTTCGATCTGGTACGAGTTCACGGGTCGGAAGTTACGAGTGGCCGTTATAGTGACTTTCACAGGTAAAACAGGTCGGAAAAACACGAGTGGGTTGCCTGGAACGCTACAAAGTCGTGACTTGAAGCTGTAATTTACGGTTTCAAAAGCCTGCCTGGAACGCAGCATTAGCCAAAACGACCGGATCGCTTACTTCTGCTTTAATAAATCAATTAAGACATTGTTCTTTTTCTTTTCAGTGGGCCAATGATGAAACTCGTGTATAAGCTTCAAGCAGAGGAGTACAAGTATGAAATACCTGTCAATTATCTCCCGGTAAGAACATTTGTCTCCCTCATTGTCTCATTTACTCATCATCAATGAAAACTGTAATCTAAATATGTTTATCAAGTCTTCTGGATATAAGTCTAGAAAAAAGAGAGGGAAGAGAGAAAGAAAAATCTGTACTTGTACACACTTGTGCGAGTATAACAGGTTTTAATCATGGAGCAGAAAATATTTCCAAATCTTGCACTTGTTTCTGTAGCAGCTCAGGTTTATACTGTGTTTTTACTTGTCAGCTCATCTCATTGTTTATCTGTGTGTGTGTGTTGAAGGGTCCTGTGAAGGCCTGCATCCAGGAGGGAGTTCTCCCAGACTGCCCACTCTTCCACAACAAGCTGCAGTTCCCCCTGTCCGGCCTGCTGACCCTGAACCTCGCCCTCAGTATCCTCCACAGCACAGACATTGATATTCCTGAGTTTGCTGCAGGCTAATTGTGATAACCAGCCAATGAATGAACAACTCAGTTCAGTGTTCATTTCGAATGTGTGTCAGCAAGTTTCATTTTTCACTTTATGAGCTTCAAGTAATGTTTATGGTCAGCATCAGAGAGCATTATCATGATCAGTGACTGAAGTGACTCATCAGTTTTCAAAATGCAGATATTTATGTGGCAATCAACTAATCAATTAATTGACCAAGTTTCAGCTACAGGTTGTGACTTTTCTGAGTGTGAGACATTGTGAGAGGACGACAGGGAAGAAATGGACAGTGAAATTACTCCTTAACGCTCTGCAGATCCATTTGAATTCTTCATGTTTAACTTTGCCTACTGTCTCATCACACCAAAGGTGAGTTTGCTAAAAAAAAAATTGTTAGAAATGACCACACTTGTATCCTCACAGGCAAAACTAAACAGGAGCGTCTGTTTTCAGAACTACCCCCAAGGCCAAAATGGAAGCTCCACAGACAGCGCCTACTTTGTGCTGGTGGACACTTACCTTAAGTATTTCCTCCCCAGTGAAGGGAGCGTGCCTCCATCTCCTTTCTCTGACTCCAGAGGCTCCGTCACTGCACCTTCACCCAGGTATTTAAACCAAGAGAGGTTTAATGTATCTGATCACCGGATCATCATTATCTTCTGCATTTAAACAAACCAGACCCGACCGACACAGCACATCATCAACAAAGCTCATTTTGTCTTGGTGATGCATTAAATCCAACAGATCCTCCAGTGTTCCCTTTGCTGGTTACGGCGTCCACAGCCCCAGTCTCCTGAAACATCACATCTTCCATCAGCCCTCGGTTAACGCCGACCCCGCAGCTCAGGAGATCTGGAGGTCTGAAACACTTTTACAGGTGAGGCTGAAGCCAACCAGTGGGCTGCTCTGAGTCCCAGTGTGTGGTTCTCGCAGTTTGTAATTTTATTTATGTATTGATCGTGTAACTGTGGGTTTTGTTTGTACGAGACTGAAAATAAAGTACTTTTGAATTGAATTGAAATAGTTTATATTCTAGAGTTAGAAGAAACACAATCATGTGTTGATTTGTTCTTCTCAGATGTTTGTGGAGATCTGGCTCCACCACTACTCCCTGGACATGTACCAGAAGCTGCAGTCTCCCCAGGTGAAGGTAGGAGAACAGAGATCATGTCCCCAGCCCCTCCCCCTGCCCTTCCTCTCTCTCCTTTGCACTGCAGCATCGCACAACTGGCTGTTGACTGGCTGACCACAATCCTCCCTCACGTCTCCACCACCTCTGTCCCGTCTTGGAGTAAGCCCAGGGTGGGAGAGGCGGATGCTCGCCAGCCAGCCCTGTGCTGGACGCCACCCAGGCACCTGAACTGCGTTTTTACAAATCTGTGCATGGGCTGAGTTTTCAGATACAACGGCCAATGTGGCTGGACAACACCCGACACACCCTGAGCAGGCTGGGGTGAAGTTGTCCATGAACTGAGATTTAGAGAAAAGGGGTTTTGTTTTGTTCATCATGACTGAAGGACAACTTCACCCACAACTCTCTGCATTCACACTGCAAGCAGGCTCATTTCTGTTTCCTACACATTCCTACGCATATTTAACAACAGCATGTGATCTCCTGCTGATGAGCAGCTGTTTAAAGCTCCTAGTAAATTAGTTTTGCAGATGAACAAAGAAACTGAAGATAAATGGAGTTTTGAGCTCCTTGCAGTGTGAATCCACGTCAAAAGCTCGTGTTCTGACTTTGAAAACATCTGATTCTCTGGGTTTTATTTGAAGTACATCTTTAAATCCCTTTTACCATTTCTAGCGTATGAGTAGCTGCAGAATCAAACTGTTGCATTAGGTGACTTGGCATGTGTGCCCTCTCGGTATTAGTGCTTTTGCTTTCACACCTTCTGCATGCTGCATGTCACACTGTCTCATTGGTATGTTCTGTGTGTGGTTACATGTGGGACATCAACGTAAAGTCACAATGTGGTGAAGCTTTTTGGAGACTCTGCAGAGGGTTCACAGTAAATAATCAGATCCTCACTACTCAGATCATCAAAACATGAGCAAATATTCACTACAGTCTGAATTGTTTGATTTTATCTCAAGGAGCCAAACTAAAATGAGACTTACATTTTTCAATTTGAAGCAAGAGAATAACTCGACTTCAGTAAGAATCAATCAACACCTAGGCTGCAGACATTATTGATTTATATGTTTAGTGACTTAACAAAGATTCAATAAAATCAAAGTTGATATAAACCACATCAATGTCTCGTCAGGGCCCCAGTTTGTCCAAAGTTTGTTTGTCAAGCTACAACTATCCATGAAAGGAAATAATGAGTCTGTCGTTATAGTCTCCAGTGTTAGAGTAGCACTGCTGATATTTTTCTACACCTACAATGAAAACATTCAGGTTCCTGTCTGAATGAAGTATTGATCTATGTTTATTTGGATTCCCACTCATGAAAAGCATCACAGTGAGACTTTATGCTGGTTTACTCCCTTTACTTGTGCAACATGTAGGATGAGACCTTGTTTATACTGAGAGCTCTGACCCTCACTTGTGTTGATTACTTGGTTAATTTGATACAAGGATGCAGAATATTCTGATTTACTTTCCAAACCACACTGTTCACTCAGTATGTATGCAGGTAACAGTTACCATAATACTATTATTGTACCACTGTTAATACTATTTTCTCTGGTCTGTAAAGTATTATAACATAGTAAGCCAGAGGAAGGAGTGATGGTAAATCCTCCATTCAGACTCAGGCCAATATTAATAATCATAATAATAAACTTTATTTATAGAGCACTTATCTAACGAAAGTAACAAAGTGCTTAACAGAGAAAAATGAGGATCACAGTTAAAACAAGAAAGAGTTTACACAGACAGTTAAAACAGGAAGACAGAATACAGTAAACTTTCCAGGGCTGGGTAGAAGCAAACAGATAAAACAGAGGAAATCAGTTAGTCAGATAAAATCAGGATAAGCTAAACGAAAGAAATGTGTTTAAGTAAAGACTAAAAAGTCTAAAAAGACTAACCCTAACCCTAACCCGCCGTATGTGATATTTTTCATAATATTAGAATTTGTATATATTTATTTGCAGGTTTGTGCAGCCTGTCCTGCAAATCATTACAACCCTTATTTCACTGCTTTGTTTACTGTACATTAAACCTCAGCATTTGACAAACAAAACCTTTGAGCTCCTGTTTAGTGGCAGCATCAATTATGCCTGACAAATAAAATACAATAAAACTCCCCCTGTGATAATGTCATATCAGCATATTTGAAGTCGACTGTGTCCACTTCCTCTGTTATTGCTCCATAAAGCTGCACAGAAACCTAAGACTTAGTCATTTAACTCTGTGTAACATTGTCACGTCTGGTCTGCATCATCAAGGCTGAGTTTTGTTTAAAACATATTAACCACTGTGCTGGGTCATTGTGTTTGTGTCATGTGTTCATCCTGAGGGAGAGTGAGCTGGAGCTGCAGGATTTTGGCTAAATTGATTTAAGCTTTGAACTCTTTGTGAGAGACAAAGTCAAGATTTAACAAAACTGTCCCACTGTTGGATGTCATCAACTCTAATTTACATTCAAAACGTAATTTGTCTGGTATAAATAGTTTTACCAGACAACAGAAGAAAAATAATTCCGTATATTACACTGTTGATGGAGGAGCAAAAACAAAATCTTCAGTTGTGTGTTCACTCTTCTGAGGATGTTAAACATCAGGGATGGGAATCATTCAAGCCAGTTACCAGATTCTATTTAGATCTGGAGACACGGTGAAGACGTGTGGATGTGCTCGTCCTGGTCAAAATTGAACACTCAGCACATTTAAAGGAGACATATTATGCCCCCTTTCTACACATTAAAATAGTTCCCAGGTGTCTTAAAGACATGTCTGTGCCATGCCTTGGTCAAAATACCCCAAGGATCAAACATCTCAGCTCTTTTCATCCTCTCAAAACAGCCCTGTTCAGAACAGGTGGGTTCAGTGCCTGTCCCTTTAAATGCAAATGAACCACTGCTTGCCCCTCCCCGCCCCTTTACCGGTCCCTGGTAGGGGTGGTATTATGCAAATTCGAGTCCTAGTTACATCACTGGAAGACAACTGATGGAACAGCTCATAAAACCATGTGGTTTTCAACCCAGGAAGTCTGCAAATTACAGATTTTTTTTTGTCAATTCTCACATCTTGGGGGCCGGAAGAGAAACACCCAAATAAATGTTAATGAGCCTTCAAAAAGTGATATTTCCATAATATGTCCCCTTTAACGTGATGCAAATGAACATTACAACCAAAATGTGTTAGTTTGATCTTGTATGAAATGATTCCCGTCCCTCTGGCCATGTATTCCTCTGTGTCCAGTGTGCAAAAGCCTGTGCATCATCCCAGCAATTATATCGTTGTTTCCACAGTCAATATTTTATTTTTGTTTGTCTCCTCTCCTGTTTTCTGCCCTTTTCCTCCTGAATGTTTTTGGCCAATTGTTTCTGTCTGGTTGCACTTTTCCTTTTCTCCTTTTCTCATGTTTACCTTCCTCCTGCCACCTTTTCTTTCCCCTTTCCTCCTCCTCCTCCTCCTCACCCTCCCTTATTGTCACTTCTCCCCTTCCTCTCTCTTCACTGTTGCTCCTTTTCCACCCTTTGTCTTTGTCCTTGCTCTTCCTCATCTTCCTCTCCCCCCTGGTGGTTACGGGTGAACAGCTGGCGCTGCTGCAGTACCGCCTCAGTATGTCCAGCATGCCGTGCCAACCCCACGCCCCACCAGGCTCTGGGACCCTCCACACCTACCAAGTACTTTTACCTTTTCATTCACCCCCGCCCCTCTGGGGCCTCCTGGAGGTAAACCTCACTCAGTTAAGGTCACAGTCAAGGCTACTTCTCTCACGTTTATTGGTAAACACGGTGACACGTTGTCCCTCCAATCACCAACCTGATGCTCACAGACCTTCGCTGCAGCCCAATAGTTTGCATGCTTCATCCTGCTTCTGCACAATCAGCCGTCAGCAGAGTGTTTTAGCTTTTACTAAGAAAAAATAAACAGCTAGAAAAATGTGAAAGTGGTTGGTGATTTGTGTTGTGAAATTTATTGTCACCCAAAACTCAAACAGTAAGACAAAACAGACCTTTAAAATGGCACAAGTTCCCTATTTGTTTTAGTTTTAGTTTTTTTTTTATAAACTTAGCTAAATGTTTTGTTCTTTTTTTTTTAATGTGTTTTATTTCATATCAGGTGATTGAAATCCACAAGCAGCAATGTTTGTTGCTAAACCCACAATTTGAGAAAGTTGAATATGTTATGAGGCCAGTTGTCTATGAAGAAAAAGAAAATCTTTGAGTGTGTAACCTGTGGATTTGAATGGAGAAGTAACCTTGACTGGAGATATAATCCTAGAATGAAGCTTTGAATCTCTGAGCAGATTTTTACCGGTTGCTTTGTGCTTTTGTTTGTTGCCATTTGTTTTTAAAGGCATGTTTCTGACACTATGTGCGGTGTGCTCTGTTGATCTGCGTGTTCACGTGGGTGATTAATGTTTCTTCTTTATGTTGCTCTTTCCAAAGCAAAAGAAACTACTACGTTTTGAATCATCAATCTTTATTTTACATGCCAGTCATTCAAATCACTTCACAGTCAAATGACCTGAATTCACATACAGGACTTATTATAATTGTTTGCTGTTGTTATCCAGACAATGTTTGATAATGTTTGAAGTAGCTTTGCTATAGACAGGTAATAGAGCATCGAGGTCCCACCTGTCCTACTGTTTCCCACCGTGTCTTTTATTTAAATTTAATTCATTTCAATCTTAGATTTTAACAGAGCCCAGATGTGGTAAAGCAGCAGTCTCAAAATGAATTTTAAAGTTTTAAAACCTGCATTATGCTAAAATGCCAGATGCTCATTTGTCAAATCCTGCAACACTTGTTAGTCTAAACTGGTTTTGGCTTTGGTATTTTTTGGAAGTGACTGTCTGCCAAATAATCCTTCTGTGCAAATGGTTAGGATTAAATTGTATAGTTAAACAAAGAGAGAATAGAGCAATGCTTGCCAACGTGTCGGCCATACCCTCTTGAGGGGTGTGATGGGAAGTGGGCCTACACATCAATTGTACAAAACAGTACAAACACACTTACTCATCCTCATCAGTTCAGGGTGAGTAGAAAACTTGGTGTTGGACCTCCATACTCTATCACTAGGAGCTCTGATGTTTGGCTGCTTTTGGACTGGGGTTGCATTATGATTGGCTGCTTTTTGAAAGGGTGGCTGACATGTTTTGGAGGGGAAGGGGTGGGAAGAGGTGGAGCACTTTGTATGACCGGTCGTCTTTCCAGGAGCCGTTCACCCCGACAGAGGAGCACGTGCTGGTGGTGCGTCTCCTGGTGAAACATCTGCACGCCTTCTCCAACAGCCTGAAGCCCGAGCAGCTGTCGTCCTCGCCCTCGGCTCACTCACACACTCACACCAGCCCCCTGGAGGAGTTCAAGAGGTCCCACACTCACATCAACACATGCTACAAATCTCTCTCAATGTTCACACATGGAGGGAACTGATCAACAAACACTGTTTGGTTTCCCTCTTCCCTGCAGAGTGGTGGTGCAGCGTTTCGTTCAGCAGAAACTCTACCTGTTTCTTCAGCACTGCTTCAGTCACTGGCCTCTGGACGCCTCTTTCAGAGCGGTAGGTCTGACTCACTCCTCCTCCATATTTATTTTTGACAGCAACAGTACACACAGTATCCATCGTTTATTCCCTTTACAGAATGATCTGTCTGCTTTTTCTTTTACTCTTCTTTTTTAACAACATAACAAAATGATTATAATAGACTACAAAAATAAGGGTGTTTCAGGGTAGACGTTTTCCTTCCAAATGTCCAGATTGTTAAAGCTTAATGGAGAAAATGATGATAAATAATGTCATACATGTCTTCTATAGAGGGCCTGTCTGCTTTGGGACATTTTTTTCCAAATGGTATTTAGTTGTAATGCTTGTAGATTTTGCACATATGATGTTTGTCCCAAATGTGATTGAAACAAATGACAAATGATTGGCTTTGTGGGAGCCACCACATATACTCCAGATGCAGGTAAAGCCTGAATGCTGACATCTCTGCGCAGGTGTGATAAAATATCTACTAATACACTTCCAGCCAGACGATCCACATGAGGTTCAGCTTGTTATCTCCCATTCTAATTCATGATATTTTGGCAGCAATTCACCTTTTTTTAACTGTCGAGGTTCCTGGTCCAACACACGTTTTGTTTCCTCAGAGGTCTCCAGCAAATAATTTTGACCTACCACCCTGTATTTTTATAGCTATAGCTATTACAGTATATGGTGTCAAAAGCTGTTAAGAAACAGGGTTCAGTCTGTTGAGTGATTCCTCTGTGTGTTCAGGTGTTAGAGACATGGTTGAGCTATATCCAGCCATGGAGATACACAGGGGAGAAGACCAATCCTCAGCCCGACCAAAACAGAACCGTACCAGAGAAATGGTGAGTGTTACGACTTCTTTTATTGCACATGGACCCACATCTCCTGCAAACAATGAAGCGTTCTCAGTCAGTGAGCGATGTTGAAGTAAGTTTGATTCTGTCACATCTGCAGGGAGCCGTTTGTTCAGGAGAACCTGCTCATGTACACAAAGCTGTTCCAGGTGTTTTTGAACAGAGCAGTGAGAACAGACCTGGTCAACGTCAAAAACGCACTGATGGTCTTCAGGGTGGCCAAAGTCTTCTCCCAGCCCAACCTCGCAGACATGATCCAGAAAGGTGAGGAAGCGACTTAAAGGTCCAGTGTGTAATAATTGATAAATAAATAAATGAATAAAGATTTATTGGCAAAATGCTACCCATGAATATATTAGTACAAGTGTATAATCGCTATAAAATAAAAATTTGTTTAGTTTTCGTAGCCTTATAATTATTCTTTTATATATACATATAGCATATAGCATTAGAGAGCGTCGCCATCTTGCTCTGCCATGTTTGTACGGCAGCCCGAACGGAAAATGCAGCCATTTTAATTGAAACAACCAAAACTAAACTACCCAGTTGTTGTCATAGACCATGACCATACCACCGTACCATAAGACTACAGGTTTCTTTTTAATAATAAAAAAAACTGTTGCTGCTGGGCTTCCTAAACAAACAAACACTAATCCAGTTGCATCTCTCCACAGGTGAGCAGTTGTTTCTGGAGCCGGAGCACGTCCTCCACCATCGTCAGCCCCGTGGCTACCTGACACCGAGCCAAGGAGGCAGCTACCTGTCGTCGAGGCAGAAGGTGGTGACGGACATGGTGTTCAGGGTGAAGAGCCACGTCTACGCCCTGGAAGGACAGGACTGCCAGTACAAGCAGATGTTCGGCACGGAGCTCAGAGGCGCAGTGAGTCTAGCTCATCGTTGTTCTGTTCAGCAGCAAATACACTGAGCCAAGTTCAGACCGGAAATACCTGAATATTGTGTCTTTCTGTCCTCTACAGGTGATGAAGTTGATCCAGATCATAGCGCAGGCCAGACAGACGGCCAAGAGGATATCGGACCACTCCAACGAGGTGGCAGCCAACACCTCCTTCCTGTCCTGGTTTGGCCTCGGCTCCTCCGACCTCAACAACACCTTCGCTGGGGCCGAGCCAGAGGAGAGCGGCGAGTGTCTGAAAAAGACCCACGAGTTTCTGGACCGAGCTCTGGAGAACCTGTGTCAAATCTTCAAGGTCAGATGAGTTTGACTGTGGCTAAGGCTTTTTTCCCCCGTTTTATTCCCTCACAAGCATTAGATTTTTATAGATATTTGAATCTGATGCACTGTCGATGATCTCTGTCTAAAATATCTCAACGACTATTTGATGAATTGTTGTCAAATTTGCTAGAGAGGTTCATGGTTGGTAAGATTTGACTTTAAAGATCCTCCTACCTTAGTGATCCTCCAACTTCTCCTCTAGTGTCACCATGAGGTCGACATTTGTGAATTCTTACTAATAAGGCGATTGTCTGACTTCATCTCGACCCTTCCACTTTGGTTTGTTAACAAAAACATGCAAAAAATAATGTTACATCCAGTACAAGATTAGATCATTTCACTGACTCATTGTTGATTGTTGTTTAACTTCATGTCTTTTTGTCTTGTAGCTGACCCAGGGCCAGCTTACTCAGCTCATGTCAAACCTGGGCTCTTCCCAGGATGACGGCAACTGCAAGCAGCTGCCCGACTGCATACAAGGGGAGAGCGGACTCATCCTGACCGACCTGGGCAGGAGGCAGGTCAGTGTTTCATGTGACTGCATACAGTATGAGGAAGGAGGCGGCGGCCATACACTAACGCCCTGAAACTGTGTGTGTGTGTGTGAGCAGATCATTAATGGACTGCGCAGGTTTGACGTCCAGTATCAAGGAGACCCTGAGCTCCAGCCCATTAGAAGCTATGAGAACGCCCTGCTGGTCAGGCTCTTCTACAGGATCTCCTCGCTGGTTAATGAGAGGGTGAGTGGCGTCATCACAGCTGTGTTCGTTTTAACTAGTTTCACTTGGTCTACAATTTGTATATTTTTATCTTCCACAGTTCGGAGTGCACATGAACGCACTCTGCTCTCGGCCAGACTTCCTGGGTCGCCTCAGCCGTCGCTACCTTACAGATCCAGATGTCAGCACGAAGCTGAAGCACAGTCCCATGTCACGGCGAGGACTGGAGAGGACCCGGCAGCCTCGGCTGAGCCTGCGCCCTCTGGCCAGCTACAGGACGATTCTGCTGCTGCTGCTCTTCTACGTGTTTGGAGCCCTTTTGTCCTTCGGCCCCGTGTCCAGCACTCTGGTCATCCTCGCAGGCGGCTTCCTCTACGGACTTGTGATGACGTTATTTGGAGACAAACTGAAAACACACTAGCTGAGCTGAGGGCCTACACATCTGAAAAAACCTGATGAATTTGATCAATTCAGCCTTAAAGTTTTTGATGAAATAATACATGTGAATACTAGAACAGGAAGAAGAACAGGTTCAGTGGTTCCCTGCATTACGTAATAAATAATGTAGAAATGTATTAATCAAGACCCGCTAATGATTACTTACTTAAATGATGAATCATTCGGCCTGTGTGACATCAGAAATAGTTCAAAATGCCTATTACTCTTTCTTATCGCCAAAGGTGATGTCATCAAACATGGACAACAGAAACTCACTTTAAAATAAAGCAGCAAGTTCACATTAAAGTAACTTAAACAGGACAGGACACAAAATAATCATTTGCCAATAAAGTTTCTTTCAGTTGACTAATTAATTTATCAGATGATTGTTGCAGCTGTTTATTGATCCCTATGAAGGGATATAACGGTGTGTATCCTGCCAGTGAGGTCACTTAAGGTCGTATCATCTGCATTTCTAAACGTAGAAAAGGGCTTTGAATTTTCAAATGGGGGGAGTTGGGGTGTGTTGGCATCCCGTTGGCAGCAGAGTGGAGATGGACTGGCAGCTCTTTTGGATACGACTGCTTTACTTTTAATGTGCTTCATATATGGAATCATTGTAAATACCGAGTGTTGCTGCTGTTTGTTCACAGTTAGTTTTTTTTTAACAAGCTTCTGGAAGCAAGTGCAGTTCAAAACATTCAAAGTGCTCTGATTGATTAAACTTAGTATTTTTTCTCAGTGACTGACAGCAGAACGCATTTCTGTCCAACAGGCTCAATAAAGTATTTGCACTCGTTTGTACTTTTGTGGCCTGATTGATTAATATTCATTCATGAGTAATGTGCCAACCTTATATGCTAATAACCCAACCATAAGGTGGGTTAGGTAAATCACACACTTTTCATTCATTATTGCAGAGAGTTGTGAACTTTTTTCAAATGTCAGAGTTCAGACAGTGAAATTATGAACTATACAAAGCAACACTAAATTGTGTAATGTAGTTAATGTATGAAAGTACTGTACCTCATTGTACAGTACTTTATGGGTTTCCATTTTAAGATACTTTATGTTCTATTCCACCCCTTTTGCCCCTCATTTCAGAGAAATACCTTGCACTTTAAGCCTTAAAATACTGGTTTCTTCTTCAGATGAAAAAAAAACACAATGTTTAATATTGCAGTTGTGTTTCACAGATGTTTGTGAGTTGTGTGTGCTGGTAGAAGTTCAACCAAGAGACGTTTCCCCTCCAAACTTCTCACAAAGACTAGAGAAAAAGTATGAAAGATAAAGTATCAGGGTTTAGTTTTTTTCCTTTCTGTTCTATCAATCTCATCCCTTGGCTGTGAACTAAAGTAAACTAACAGTTTAAGTTGGTTAAATGCTGCTCCAGCCTCCAGCAGAAGCAGTTGTAACAGTAAAATGCATCTCTACTGTACATGTTGTCTCATTCTGAATTCAGAGAGAAAAGAAGTTGGTGTGGTGACAGAAAACGAACAGAAAGTGAGACCAGTTATGTGAGTTGTGCAGCAGAGACTTTGGACCTGCTCCACAGAATGAGCAGAACAGAATCATGATCAGATAAAAATAGAAACATACGATCACAGCTAGGCCACCCTAAATAGACAGATGAGACTTTCTACGGTGAAAAAAAGAAAGAAAATCGTATTTATGATTTACAACTTTTACCTGTGAAATCTTTTTTTGGTTTTGTTTTATGGGCTATAAAGCACAAAACACGAGATTATACATACGAATACCACTACGAACTACTTTTTAAATCTCCAATGGGAAATTAATTTGTCTGTCAGCTCATCGCATTTGCAGAATAATATAGCCTATTTTTTTAAAGCCTGATGGCTGAATCTTCTTTCTTCGTCCTGCAGCGAAGAGAGAGGAGCCGTCCACCACCACTGCTTTCCTGGTCCATAATAATTATTCATAATTTTAATTTATGCAAAACAAACATAAATTAGTAGGCTATAATAAATAAATGCATCAAAATCTTGAGTTCGCTCCATAGGTTCGCTCAAGTGCAAACAGGCCCATTGTAACGGTCGAACTACAACTCCCATGATGTGGCTCGCCGTGTGTCGTCATCTAACGTCGACCACCGTTCGGTGACGTTACGTGCGGCCACCGGGAGAAGTTTGAAAATAAACGTGAAACTTTTTTTTTTATCCCCCCCAAAAAACGTTTAACGTCCGCGTCGTTTCGTTTGACCGTGAACCGAGTAGAGTGGGCACAAAGAGCGGGTGAAGCGGAGAAGCGCCGCCCGGAGGACGTCCATCTCCAGGTGAGTGAAACATTTTAAGCGTGTGTGAAGTCGCTAGCTGAGGCTGCTGGCCACTGACATGAGGCGACTGACTGTCAACACGCTGCCTGCTGCCGCCGCCGCTGCAGCCCGACTCCTCTCCTTATCTCCGGGCCACAGCCGCCGGGGGAGGGAGGGCGAGCACCGAGCCCGGTCGTAGTTTGAGGGGAAAATGCACTCGAAGCTCAAGAGGCAGCGGAGACGTCGGCGGGTTAGCTAAGTTTGCTAACAGCAACCTGCTTACCGCGTTAGCTGAGAGAGTCTCTGAGAGCGGGGGGGGACAGCTGTTGTCCCGGGCTGAGGACACCTGTTGGTGCGGACTCCCGACACCACACAGGCGCCTTCAGCTCCCGGTGTTTGTCTGCCGCGGGGTCGGACACAACGAGCTGCCGCGATGCCTCGACGTCGAGTCTCGCTCAGGCTGAGGGTGAGTGTCAGGAAACAAAACAGTCAGGAGGACGGACGAGCTCAGGTGTGAGGGCTTTAAAGTTAGACCTGGGTCCGTACCAGGTGTCCGTATGGTCTTCGTACTTTATTTACAAAATATATGCAGATGAAGCCTCCACAGAATAGAAGAGAAAGTGTGTAACAGTTTCACGGTAAAGTGAAATATTATCAAAACTGTCGAAAGTGCAATTTACAAATCATCAGATAAGATATTAACTTTTATTGATGCAACACTGAGGAAATGTACAGGTGCATCTCAACAAATCAGAATATCGTGGAAAAGTCCATTCCAGTAGTTCAAGTCAAGTAGCCCCATCCAAGTATTGAGTGCATATAAATGGACATACTTTTCAGAAGGCCAACACTTGCGTTTTGAAATTGGTCTTTTGATTGTAATAATCAATTTGTTCGAGATACTGAATTTTAGGTCTTCAATACATGTAAGCCATAATCATTACAATTAGGCTAAAATAAATTCAATAAATTAATACATGAAATGTTTTATTCTGTGTTGGATCTATAATATAATGTATTAGTTTCACTTTTTTAATAGAATTACTGACACTGATAAACTTCTCCATAATATTCAAATTAATTGAGATGCACCTGTACTGTAATAGATGAAATTGAAAAAAACAAGTAATAACAACAGTATAAAGTGTCAATCTACCAACTTTATTCACCACCTTCTAAAAACTAATTTACAAGGTGCTTAATGTGCAAAACACAAGCAAAGACAAAACTAGGACAGAGATGATCAATCAACCACTAGTTAGAGGGTATGTACATTAAAGTGCATTTGTCAAGATATTTACATAATGTGTGACAGACATCTGAAAACAAAAAAGTATTGAGAATATGTTGCACAATGTTACAACCCATATAGCTCCATTTGTGTGTGAAAACTCAAATGTGTCACAACGTCACGTTCAGTGTGGTGCTGTGAGATGTATCGGTCGTATTGATTTACATATAATGGAACACATTCGGTCTTGTTTTGTATAAAAGACTAAATATTTTAGCATTATTTTTAGAATCTGGTTTAGCAGGCTTTCAATAAAGGATTTAGTTTTGATGCATCTAGAAACACTTTGACATGTAGATAGAGACAACACATTCATGTGTTCCAGTGTGGCGTCTTGAGTTGTTACATTTTACCTTGACCATCAACCATCTGAAAAACACCAAATATTCAGTTTTCTATCATGTGAAAAATGAAGTTGCAACTAGCAGGAGAATTTGGAATTGATTTTTTTAAAAAGATAACGAAGCATCAGAACAACTTGTTTGTCATGTAGCCCTCCTTCCTCTTCTCCTTTTCCTTCCTCCTCTTCATCCATTCCTCCTCTCATCCCGCAGGCAGCGATGTCTTCTCCAGAAGAACACCAACTAGCTGCCATGACATCTGCCTTTTCATCTGCGTTATCGGAAGTCATCTCATCTACCCTGTCGTCTGCATTTTCAGCTGCCGCGTCGGCTGCCATGGCGGTTGCTAATATGGCAGATGCCAAGGCAGAGCTTGCCGCGTTATTGGACGAATGGGAGGAAGCACAGCGTGGCACCACGGAGAGGCTGGTGTCCATCCTCACTCAGTCAGTAGTGGTTTGTTTTTGACACGTCTCAGATCTAAATGTCGGACGCTCTCCGTCCATCTGTCCGTCTGAGGGAGGTGGCCGTGTCTCATCTGTGTGTCCTCTGCAGAATATCTGAGCTGATCGAACGGGAGACAAGAGAGTATTACCTGGCCGACCCTGATCCATTTGACGACCGTCACCCAGGTGAAAATCCAGCAACACAACAAAAAGTTCCCAAAGCAGCAGATTTTTGACCTCGATCTGTAACTGTCGTTGTGGTTGTTGAGTTTAACTCTCGTGTCTGACTATGCAGGACGAGCTGACCCAGAGTGCATGCTGGGACAACTCCTGAAGATGCTCTTCATGAATGATGACTTCACTAATGCGGTGAGAACAGCTTGAAGCGTGTGAAGGCTGAGCGCTCGTCCATCATGCGGTAGCGTGCTGGAGGAGAGCATGGAGCCAGGGCCTTCACTTATTGATGAGCTGATTATTGTCCTGATGAATGGACTATTGGTTTTAGTCTGTGTGAAATGTCAACAGGGAGTGAAAAAACACATTAAAACTTCCCACAGCCACAGGTCACAGCTTCACAGCTGCTTAATTTGTCTGTTATTCAGCTAAAAAAAAAGAAAGAGTATTTAAAAAACTCATACAGGATAGCACAAGCAGCAAATTATCAAAGTTTTGATAACCTGACGCTACAGTATATCTTGAAGTGACTGAAATGATTTGTTGCTGCTGATTCATTTTATTTTGATCAACCAGTAAGTTAATTAATGACATCTCTTCATAAAATGTTTCACAAGCGGATTTAAGAATGTTCATATAAGGAGGCAACATAATTTAACATTGTATTTGTTGATAGTATTTGTACATGTGGATTAAGTCTAAACTGATTATTCTGTGTTGTGTGTGTGTGTTTTTGTTTTCCAGCTGTTGGACACATACATTATGACCAGCAGAGAGCTGACCCTCAACACGGCCGCCTGCCGCCTGCTCCAGAACATCATGCCGGGTCTGGAGACAGCCGTCGTCTTCCAGGAGAAGGTGAATCTGAAGGAGTTGAACTGTAGTTTCATGTCAGCGTTAACTCCTCTTGATCTTTGAAAACAGATGAATGATTAATTACTGCGTTGAGTTTACTTGCAGCTGAATCGTAGCGTCTTCAATGTTTATCCTGCTGAGACACTGACGAGTGCTGCTCTCTCTCTGTGCGCGCCACAGGAAGGACTGGTGGAGAAACTGTTCAGCTGGGCCCACGAGGCCGAGCGGCCGCTGTGCGTCTACTCCACAGGGCTGCTGGCCAGAGCCATGAGCAACCAGGAAGTGGCGACAAGCTACAGGGAGGAGAACGCTCGGCTGGTGAGCGTCACACACATCACTCACTCTGGACTTGGACCAAGTGTGAAAAAGTTTACATGTCATGAGACATTTCCACAAACCTCCACCAGTTAAATGAAGTTGATGTGTGTCGTGGCGCCTGGTGGCTGACCTGGTACAGTAATGTTTGGCAAATGTAACTGTGGTACATACAAAACAATACAATACAAAAGCAAAGTACACAATTCAGTTCTGACCCTTTGTTTTTTAAAGATCTCTTTTCCCTTTAATCCTTCTGACTGTCTCTCTCTTTTTTCTAATCTTTTCTGGATCTTGGTTTGCAAAGTTTGAATTTAAGCTTTGCACATAATTTGCAGAATAGTGTACTTTTAGTTTCTGTGAGAACGTAGATCTCTAACAACATCACCCGTTCCAGGTGCCCGTCATGATTCGACGTCTTCACGATCTACAAACCGAAGAGGCCAAGAATCACTCGAGTCCGACCACGACCAAGAATCTACCTCAGGACTCTCAGGTGGACGCAGCTCAGACCTCGAGCGCCGCAGCAGACCAGCAGGACCAGACGGAGGGGGAGGCTGTGGGGGAGGACGAGGACAGAAGAGAGAAAAACGGAGAGAGCAGCAGGACGGCGGACAAGGACAAGGACAAGTCTCTGTCCCTGATGAGTTCGGCCCAGAAAAACGGCACCTGTGGCGGCAGCGGCGGGCCCAGCTCCGCCCGACTGCTCCCAGACTTTGTGTACCAAGCGAGTCCGGACCCCGCCTCCAGGGAGACGGAGGAGAAGCCAGGAGGAGGAGGGGGAGGAGGAGGAGGAGGAGGGAAGAGGCCGGCGGTGAAGGAGAACGGGAGGAAGGCAAAGCAGAAGCTCAACTTCACCTCCAGCTCGTCCTGCCAGGCCGACGAGGAGGCGGACAAGACCGACGCCAGCAACCAGCCAACCAACAGCACTTCCTGGTCCGAGATGAGCTGGATGGTGATTGGTTCTGAGTACTGCCTCTCGCCGCTGAGTCCGACCATGGAGCAGAGGCTCATTCTGCAGTATCTGACACCGCTTGGAGATTACCAGGAGGTGAGGCCCCAAACAAACAAACAAAATACCACTCGTTCTCAACAGATCACAAACAAGGTAAAACAAATGAAAATCAGGATCTTACTCACACTTTTTGTTCACATCCCATGTTGAGTAATTTGTTTGGAAGGATGTGTTTGTTGCCCTTAAATCATCAATCATGATATTCCCTAAAATCTAACATCAGAGGGAGGAGCTTGAATCCGTGTGTCACATATCAACATGAAGTGTGCCACAGTGTTGTTTGAAATCAGATGGTCCATCAGACAACACTTGTCGAGTATCTTTATTGCCTTATTATTTAATTGATTGATTATGAATTCCTACGTTTATTTGAAGTGTGTTAACAATAAATACAAATTTAAGTATATAAACAAAATAAAAACAAGCACACAAAGTCAACAAAACTTGTTTCAAACTCACTTTTTCTTCACAGACTTCACACCTTTCCTTTTAATGTTAACATTTTAAACTGGATGAAAATGACAAAAAAAAGTTAGATGAATAGAGAAACCTGACATGTTGAAATGTGAAATCATATCAGTTTCTTTTTGTCTTTCCTCCTGAGGCTACAGTCAGCAGCTTCATCCTGCTCTCATTAATCTTTTTTCTCTTATTAAATGAATTCAGGTCAGTAATCTCTGTCTCCTCTGCAGCTGCTGGCCGTCTTCATGCAGCTGGACACTCGCTCACTGCTCATGAACTACATCGACCTCCGTCAGACCAAGAACGTCCAGCTCATCTTTGACGCCCTCCTGGTAAGACTGTCGTCCTTACAAGCCTCCATGAGGAGATCCACTAAAGTCATGATGATCATTCTTACAATTAGACTCATCTTCTCCACACGACACCTGTCGCTGCCCTCAAGTCTGATGGTTGTTCAGTTTGAGAACAAAAGTCCAAATACAAACATCTGTATGATCAGACACAGCACAATAAATAACAGTGAATCCTCTCTGATTTATATTTGACAACAAAAATAAACATTAACCTAACCTAACCTCAACTGTTGCGTGTGTAAACATTTTGAGATCATTGTTAACAATTTGTGAAAACAACAACAAATATTTTCTAAACACATCATGTTTAATTTTCATTTACAAACTCTTACGTAGTTTTAGACAAGTGCAGCTTATTTATCTCCCAGCCCCTCCCCTCAGAAGAGTCTGTGTTTGCAGGATAAGCTTCACCTTTGTGGGTGGGGCTCTACACAGCTCCATACACATGCAATGTAGCAACTTAACTTAAAGCAGAAGTAAGTGGTCCGGTCGTTTTCACTAATGCTGCGTTCCAGGCAGGCTTTGAAATCGTAAATTACAGCTTCAAGTCACAACTTACGACTTTGTAGCGTTCCAGGCAACCCACTCGTGTTTTTCCAACCTGTTTTACCGGTGAAAGTCACTATAACGGCCACTCGTAACTTCCGACCGGTGAACTCGTACCAGATAGAACTGGTACGACTTCACGGTCGGAAAAATACGAGTTTCCTTGAACGCACCATAACAGTCCTCGTCCCTACGTCGCCACATTCACGGCGTCCCTTGGCTGCACACACAGCCCTGCATGCCGTTCTCTCTCCTCATTGGATAAAAACTGTAGGATACGATAAATGTTTTCTCCTCGGCTCAGAGCAGAGCAGAGTGACTGACAGACCCGTGATTCGGTCCAAACACTCTATGTAAGTGATTGCTGTCGGAAGATATAACTATTTAAGACTTATATTAACACAAATATATCACTTACTTCTGTTTTAATGGTTTTTCACCTTTTACATCACAAAACTGTTGAATACTGTGTATGGTGGCCCAGAGGGGTGAACTCACAGCTTATCCTATTTTTTGCTTTATTTCACAGACATTATTTTAAAGAATAATATTTTATTTATAGAAACCTAAACTGTCTTTGACTCTATCAGTTTCTTTTTTCAAAACTGACAAACTCCTGACGTGTGTGTGGTTTGATGCTCACAGCTGCTGTGCTCTAGAAACATGAACTGGTGCACAAGCATTTATGCAGGTGTTTAGAAACAACGATCACTTCAAGAAAAAAAAAAAAAAACACTCTTCCTGTTCTGAATCAGTGGGATCATGATGAATAAACTGAACTCTAAAGTTTTTTTTCCGTCTCCTTCTCTCCTCAGTATCTCGCCTCGCTGCTCCTCCATAAAAAGTTTGCAGCAGAGTTCATCGCTCATGGAGGAGTGCAGAGACTCCTGGAGATCCCGAGGCCATCGATGGCAGCAACAGGAGTCTCTCTCTGCTTGTACTACCTGGCTTATAACCAGGATGCTATGGAGAGGGTACGGTCAGCACAGTCAAACAACTGATTTAGACCTTTTAACAAAGATTAGTTGCCAATCCAGACCATTTTAGCTGCTGAAATCAATATATTAAATATGCATTGTGAGTCAGGGTTGTATGATTAACCTTGACCTTCATGTTGATTTGTTCTGGTTAAACATTTACATGATTTAAAGGGATAGTTCAGCATTTTGGCAAATTCGTCTATTGCCATAATCCCTATAGTCGTAGTAGTAGGTTCATTACCTTTAATTATCGGTGCATGTTGTTTTGAGATCAGCGGGGGAAGAGATGTGAGCTGCTCAGTGAACACAATGGAGGTGAACGGTACTGGACCCCTGTCCCTCAAAACTCATTAGATACACAATCCAACATCTCCAAAACGCTCTCGTGGAGAAGTTGTGACCTGCACATTCACCACGCTATGAAATGTAATGTAACATTAGGAGACAGTGTTGTTTTCGAGTCAAATGCGTAGCCGGAACTACATTACAGACATGGCTGCTGGGCAGAGTGATTTCATAAGCTCAAGTAGTTCTGAGTATTTGCTTCATGTGTCGTGATGTTACGTAATTATACATTATTACTTCATAGCATGGTGAATGTGCAGGCCACACAACTTGCGTTTTGGAGATGTTGGGTTGTGTATCTGAGTTTTGAGGGACAGGGGACCTGCACCGTTCACCTCCATTGTGTTCGCTGAGCAGCTCACGTCTCTGCCCCGTGGATCTCAAAACAAAATGCACCAATAATTAGAGGTAATGAACCTACTGCTATGAATATAGGGATTATGGCAATAGGCGAATTTGCCAAAATGTTTAACTATAGCTTTAAAAGCTTGGTTGTGGATGAAGTGACTACAGTTGGACTGCACCTCATATTCTGGTCTTTGTAGGTGTGCATGCTCCCGGACAGCGTGCTGTCGGGCATGGTGTCCTACGCCCTGTGGCTGCTGGAGTCGTCCCACACCTCAGGCGTCTGCCACGCCACCATGTTCTTCTCCATCTCCTTCTCGTTCAGGGCCGTGCTGCAGCTCTTCGACCACCAGGACGGTCTGCGCAGACTCGTCAACCTGGTCAGCGCTGAACCACGTACCAATGTCACTAATCGTGCCTTTTGATAAAGTGTGAACTAAAGTCTCTGTCCCCTCCCTGCAGATCAGCACTTTGGAGATCCTCAACATGGCGAACGAAGTGTCCATGTTGAGTGACGACCAGGTCTTCTCCAGTCGGCAGACGGCCAAGCACACCTGCATGGCCCTGCGGAGGTACATGGCTGGGGGGATGTGTGTCCGGTCCCGGGCTTCAGAGTTCTGCCTGCTGCATCTGTGTTACATCACTGATCGTCTCTTTCACTCTATTGAAGGTACTTCGAGGCTCATCTGGCTGTAAAGGCTGAACAGGTGAAGCAGTCTTTGCACGCAGACGAAGGCACCATCGTTCCCCAGCAGCCGTTTTACAAGGTGCGTGGGGGGAGGGGGGTTCATTATAATCCACTTTGTTGTGTCTAAAACAAAACAAAGATTTCTTCTATATCTTTGCAAATATATATATATTTTTTTAAAATCTTCTATATAGTTTAGTGCAAATAAAACCAGACATTTTCTGTTTGGCCATTTTCATCAGTCAGTGCATCACTGCTTTTAGTGAATCTTTTTTTCTCAGGAAGAAGAACATCATAAACATCATTACAGTGTGTTCTACTAATGCTCTGCCCACATATACTCAGTTTCTGTATGTGTGTGTTTCAAGGCGTACACTTACACCAGAGAGCAGGTTATTGAGATGATGGAGTTCCTCATCGAGTGCGGACCTCCTCAGCTCCACTGGGAACCCGTGGAGGTTTTCCACAAGCTGTCCTGTGTCCCTCTGATGCTGCAGCTCATATCCGCCGCCTGTGACTGGAGGACTTACTACGGGAGGTAAAAGTCGCTTTGTTCGTTTGTTGGTTATGTTTTCACCACGGTTTGAGACTGTATGTGTACATGAGTAACTTCTCTCACCTCGTTCTTTCTGCGTCGGCCCTCTCTGTGTCTGAGCAGGAGCGACACCGTGCGTTACGCCTTGGACATCCTGGCCATCCTGACGGTGGTTCCGAAAGTCCAGCTGGTCCTAGCAGACACTGTGGAAGTCGTGGATGAAACCAGGTCTCTCGTTTCCACCGTGGGTGAGTAAAACTCTTTTGTTCTGTCTTTCATCTAACTGAAACAGTTTCAGGAGTTTCAGCCTTTGGGTCTTCCTCGCCTCTGCTGCAGGTATGAGCATCATCCTGGGTGTCGCAGAGGGTGAGGTGTTTGTCAATGACGCAGAGATCCAGAAATCGGCACTGCAGGTAAGACCGCTTTAAGATTTTTTAAAATTCCTGCTCTTCGTGTTGTTTCCTTTCTGTCAACCTGAACTCACCCTCTGACCTCTGACCCTCTCAGGTGATAATAAACTGTGTGTGCGCTCCAGACCAGAGCCTGAACACTGTGGGCGCTTTCGCCGTCACCCCCCTCAGGCCGTCCCTCCACCCCCAGCAGGCTCCCGCCCCCCACAACAGGGTGCTGGCCCACATGTGGCAAGTGGTGCAGAACAACAACGGTATAAAGGTACAAATGAAATGAAAAATTAATAATTTTACGTTGGACTTTTTTGAGCACTGTGCAACATGAAAGTAGTAAGTAGAGTAAATCAGATAAACAGTGACAGATAAGATTGGCAGACGTGGGGTTAGGGTTGTTGTGTATCGTTTTTGTGTGCAATGAATATAATTTTGCAGGCTGCCACTGCAACTTCATCGTTAAAGGGGACCTATTTTGCTAATTTCAGGGGCGTTTAATGTGATATTGGACCCCAGCTGGAAAAGCATAATAGCTCCCCTTTAACTGATGAGGTATGTCATCATATAGTTTTAAAAAAAAAGGAGGAAAGAAAATTAAATAAACTCATCGATTAATCTTGTCTTTCCCAGGTGCTCCTGTCTCTGCTATCAGTGAAGATGCCCATCACAGATGCCGACCTGATTCGCTCTCTGGCCTGCAAGGCTCTGGTCGGACTCTCCCGCAGCTCAGCCATCAGACAGATCATCAGCAAACTGCCACTGTTCACCAGCGGCCACATCCAGCAGGTAAGCACAAGAGCTTCACCCAGAGATCTCTTCAAGGGACAATATTTAAAAAAAAAAGACAAAATACTGAAGCAAGAGTTCATTTTGAATCATAACAGCTACATTACACACGTGTGAATATAAAAAGTCACCCACGTTGTTGTGCATTTTGGTGAAGATGTGTCTCCTGGTGCAGAATGAACATATTTTGTTAGTGAACTAAAAATAGAGGTTTGTGTTTGTAGTTGATGCTCAAGCTAAAAGGTAGATGATTTTAGGAAAACAGTGAAATATGTAATAATTGTTGACGTATTGTTTCCAATGTACCGACCTTCCCAGCTGATGAAGGAGCCGGTGCTGCAGGACAAACGCAGCGAGCACGTCCGCTTCTGCAGGTACGCCGCCGAGATGACGGAGCGAGTGTCCGGTAAGCCCCTCCTCATGGGCTCCGACGTCTCACTGGCTCGTCTGCAGAAGGCCAACGTGGTCGCCCAATCGCGGATCACCTTCTCCGAGAAGGAGCTCCTCATGCTGATCAGGAACCACCTCGTGGCTAAAGGACTGCACGACACGGCCAACACTCTGGTCAAAGAGGCAAATCTATCCGTGGGGGCCCTGTGTCCGAACTCTTCCTCTTGCGTCACCCCTCCCCCCTCCTCCTCCTCCTCACTGATCCCCAGGACTTGCCGGCTCTCCGGCGGGATTGCTTCTCGCGTGGCCGGCCACGTCGTATCCTCCCCCGTGTCCTTGGTCACTGCGGTCCCCTCCACCTCGTCCCCTCCTCCCTCTCGCTCCCTTGTCAGCCCTCACCCCTCATGCTCCTCTCTACCCGGCTCTGCCCCTCCGCCTCCCACACCCTCTCCTCACCCTCACGGGCAGGTCTCACATCTGGTCGGCCGGATTTTGTTCTCCAGGGAACGACCGGCGGCCAACTGCAACTCAGGGAAAAAACTTCGCGCACTGAAGCAGAAGTCTGACCACGGTGCTTTCATACAGGTCAGAGACGGCTTCGATATGTATCTAATTATTACATTGAATTTCTTAAAAACCCTAGACATTTACAAGTGTTTTCAATAGGGCTGGGACGATATGCTTTTCTCCCGATTCGATTCTTCTACGATTTTTTGGATGGCGATTCGATTTAAATTGCGATTCTACGATATTGCCGATTCTCTCGATTTTTAGTCGCATTTTTAACATTTATCTGCACACAAATACTGTAGGAGCCTATAAATTAACATACTCCATTATAAAGTGAACTTAAACCCTTTTCAAAGCCTGTACTCTCTGTATGTAAAAGAGGCTAACAAATACACATTGCACAATATTTTAAAAAATTCAACAACAACAAAAAAAAATTCAAAAAAAAAAAAAAATTTTCAAAAAAAAAAAATCGATTTTTGAAAAATAAAATCGATTTAAAAATCGTCAAAAAAGATATCGCGATATCTATGTGAATCGATTTTTTCTCCCACCCCTAGTTTTCAAAGTATATGTGACTAACTCCTGTTGACTGTGGGTCAACTATGCTAAACCAGCAGCAGCAGGATTCAGAGATGAGGTGCAGCTCAGGTTCAGAGCACGTTACGTGATTATGAATCTGAATGTTAGAGAACAGGCAAAAATTAAAAGATGGGAATTGGACCAAACCAGACAACAAACACCTACTGCTCCTCACTGTAACATCTGGACATGCTGATGTTGGGATTGAACCTTTTCTCTCTGTTGATCAGACTCCAGCCATGAAGAAGCAGCTGGAGCGCCACTTGCCCTCCCCCCCGACCCTCGACAGCATCATCACAGAGTACCTGAGGGAGCAGCACGCTCGCTGCCCCAACCCCGTCACCACCTGCCCCCCCTTCTCCCTCTTCACCCCTCACCGATGCCCGGAGCCCAAGCAGAGGCGACAGGCGTCACCCAACTTCACCGCCCGCCTGGGCAGCAGGGTGCTGTACCCAAAGTACGGGGGAGTGGACAGAGGCTGTCTGGACAGACATCTGATATTTAGCAGGTAACAGACACTTGGTCATTCGGTCGTTCAGCTGAACAGCAGGACACGTGTGAGTACAGTATGTGCTCTCAAAATGAACAATAACAACAGGTCGCAGAACATCATTCCTCATCTCTTTCCTGTCTTTAGATTTCGTCCCATGTCGGTCTTCCATGAGGGCGACGGAGACGAGAGCGGCTTCACCTGTTGTGCCTTCTCCGCCCGTGAGCGTTTCCTTATGCTGGGAACCTGCTCCGGTCACCTCAAGTTCTACAACGTCTACTCAGGAGAGGAGGAGGCCAACTACACCTGCCACACATCAGCCATCACACACCTCGAGCCCTCCAGGGTACGCTTATACAGTACACTTGTTATACTCACGTGCTGTTGCCTCTCCTGTTTTTCTTTTAAGATCGATCAAATGGGTTAAATATTCATTAAATTAAATATTTATTGTCATTCTAGCTTTACACCAAACAGCGGGCATCTGCGATGGTTTCCTAATGCAACAAAGATAGATTTGTCCATAGTGATGAGGAGTATACTGGTAATACTGGTAACTCTGAGGGAATAAGTTCATTTCTCTGTTATATAAATTTGATTGACTTCAAAGGGCTTCATAATGAGTTTTAGATTGTTGTTTATCTGTCAGTCTCCATAGACTCCCATGTTAAAATGTCCAACTTTACTACAGAAATAAACGTGTTTACAGCCTGGTACTAAAACACAGTGTTTATAGAACTTACCCTGTTCGCAATTCATTAATAAAAGTGAACTTGAACTTGAACTTGAACTTGAACCACTAAAGCTTTGGTCTGAGGGTATGGCCTCTTTGAGTGACAGGTGAAAGAGTGCATGTTTGCCACAACGTCTCAGAGTTGCCAGGTGCTGCAGGTTTTATGGTTACTTAGTCTTTTTTATGGAAATAATTCTCTAGATAAGAACAAATCATAATTTTTCTTTTAGTTTATATCATAGATTAGAAAATAATCAGCAGGTGTCACTTTTTGTAAATCCAGGAAATCCAGTGTCTGGTCTGTCGTGTGTCTTGTTGTAACGTTCGTGTTTCCCTCAGGACGGGAAATTGCTGCTCACCTCTGCGTCCTGGAGCGTCCCACTGTCGGCCCTCTGGAGTATGGACGGTGTCTTTAGCTTGAAGTAAAACACACACACACTCAATCTGGATTTTGCACTCATGGTGATTGAACCATGTTGTCTGGATGTTGCTGACACGTTGCATGTTTTTCCCCAGGAACTCTTTTGTAGACGACCACTACGTCGAGTTCAGTAAACTCTCTCAGGACAGAATCATCGGCACTAAGGACCAAATTGCACATGTAGGGTACCCATAATGCACCTGTCAAGCTTCATTTCCACTGATCACTCTGCTCTTCCAAACACCACTGACATCCCCCTTGTTCACATTCAGCTTCTCTCATCTTCTCTCTGGCTGTGCTGCAGATCTACGACATCCAGACGGGTCAGAAGACTCTAACCCTCAACGACCCGGCCCTGGCCAACAACTACAAAAGGAACTGCGCCACTTTCAACCCCACTGACGACCTGGTGCTGAACGACGGTGTGCTGTGGGACGTGAGAGCGTCTCGGGCCATCCACAAGTTCGACAAGTTCAACATGGACATCAGTGGCGTTTTCCATCCCAACGGCCTGGAGGTCATCATCAACACTGAGATCGTATCCTTTAACGGTTCCTAAACAGGAGGAAGGGCAGTGACCATGAGGCTGCACAGACTCTGACTGTGTGGTGAGTGTGTAGAGTGTGTGTGTGTGTGTGTTGCTCTGTAGTTGTCGGCCTTGACAGGAGCTGACAGTGGGACCTGAGGACGTTCCACCTCCTGCACACTGTCCCTGCCCTGGACCAGTGCAGGGTGGTCTTCAACAGCAACGCCACCATCATGTATGGAGGTACGGACATGTGTGTGTGTGTGTTTGTGTGAGTGTGTGTGTGTGTATTTATTATTAATGTGTGTTTTGTACAACAGTAACATATTGTGTGTTTTTTTTGTCTTTCCACACACTGATGAGCAGCGATGCTGCAAGGCGATGATGATGATGATGTTATGGACCAGCAGATGAAGAGTCCGTTTGGCTCGTCATTCAGAACCTTTGATGCTACAGACTACAAACCCATCGGTAACAAACACCTGTTGTCTCCCATAACCACACACCTCTGCTGTAGTTTCTTCATGTGCAACAGTTTCTTACTGAATTGATTTTTATTCCAGGATAATATTTACTGTTGCTCTTATTTTTCCAGCCACTGTGGATGTGAAAAGGAACATTTTCGACCTGTGCACTGACCACAAAGACTGTTACCTCGCTGTCATTGAGGTACTTTGTTTGATTTAAGCCGCTTTCTGAACAGTGAACAGTTCTGGAGCCGTTCACTTGTATAGCCGTAAATATTGATCATCTGAAATCAATGAATGATCATCCAACTGAAGTGAAGATTTTCAGTTTACAGTCAGTAGTTACTAATTAAATCTCTGTTCAGCTGAATGATTAGATAGTTAATCATTTAAGTTATTTTTCATGCCAATAGTTGTACTTTATAGTTATTTTCAAGAAAACAAGCTGTTCATTTTTCTTTTTAATTATTTTTTCTTCTTCTTCTTCTGCTGCTGCTTCTTTGTCTTTGTAAACTGATTCTGTAGAACCAGGACACAGTGAGTCTGGACACAGTGTGTCGTCTCTATGAGGTGGGACGACAGAAACTGGCTGAAGAAGGAGATGACGATGAGGTGACATACACACGCAGAGTTTCATTATTTAATGATGATGATGTCATGATGTTTGACTGTTTTGACGTTGAATGAGTCTAAAACTGTTTGTGGAAGTAGAAACACTCTTGTTTTTGCTCGTTGTTCTGCTGCAGGACGATGAGGACCAGGATGACGATGATTCTTCAGACACGGACGACGACGACGACGATGACGACGATGACATAGACACAGACCCGCTCATAGAGGAGCTGGCCAATAACGACAACCAAGAAAACGGGGACCGAGACGACTCCCCCACAGATGCAGAGGTAGCTGACGTCACCTGACTTGATGCTCTAAAAGTCTTATTGTCGGACGTCACCTCGTCCACCTTCCTCTGTGTCTGCTTGTTTGATTCTGGAGGAATCTCAGCGATGTCTCTGCTCCACAGATCGCAGACCTTCTCGGCAGCAACAGCGATGACGACAACAATAACGACAACGATGATGATGACGATGACTCGGAGGAATCGGACGATCCTTTCAGAAGTGACGATGGATCCGATATAGTTGATGAGGACAACTTTGAATGTAAGTAGAGATGGGACAGAAATTAGCTTGGACACACTTTAGTGTTCTTATAAGTGAGAAGTTGTGACTTTCTGACATTTCTGAAAATAATCAACAAATTGATAAAAGTAAATGTATTATTGTTATTGTTGTTTCTTTGTTTTCCTAATGTTGGTGTTAACTCAATGTAATGTTAGTCATGTTAAGTTGTTAACATTGTGTGTGTCCTGCAGACCCCCCTCCCTCCTCTGATGAGGAGACTCAGTTCCTGCGGTCGCTCCATGAGCGCTGGTTCTCCTGACCTGCTCCCCAGAGACACTGTGAACCTCAACAAGGACTTTTCTCTTTCAGTTTTTTTTCCCCCACCATCATTTCTCGTCCAATCACACAAGTCGAGTCAGTAAACACACTGACACGGACGCAGGTGACCTGCAGGATGAAAGAAATTCTGTTATATTGTCTCAATATATATTTTAAAACTTGAGAGACGACAGTGATGATGGATGAATGTTTTCAAAGGTCCCGCGGCTCAGATGAATCCTAACTTCACCTGGTTCACAGCGTCTGCTAAAGTATTTATGATGTTTTATGCTGGAGGAGAGACTGAAGCAGAATAATTAATTTAATTTAATTTGTTATTTCATGTTTTATGAGACTTTTTTCTGTCATCTCACAATTGAGCTCCGAGTTGATTTCATTGACCTGAAGAATGTGAACAGTGTAATGTTTTGTTCCCCACTTTTCCCATGAAAAATCATCCAGGTTTGATCTAATAATTATAAGACTCAGAGCCATAAAGTGGAATTAAAGTTACATAAAAGTTGCCACACTCTCTGTATGTCCTTGTGCTGCAGCCAAGTTTTGCTTCCACAGAGCAACTTCCACACTCAATATTTTTTTTATTTAATATTTTTCAAAAGTTTGATCATATTCAGAAGCTAAATAATTACACAAAGCCTGAGATCAGAGTGGAGCCACAGCAGCATTTCCTCTTTTAGCTTCCCTCAGTTTTCAGCTCAGACAAATGAGATACCAGTGCCTGCAGTGTTGCATACAGATGTGAAATAGATGAACTACCTCTGACCTCAGATTATCTCGTGTCCTTCATGTTATGGATCACAGATCAGAGAGGTTGGGCAGAGTGAACAGTGGCATGTAAAATATAGTGGAGGATTTGTTGGTGACTTAATTTGTGATCTGTAAATATAAAACAGCCCCCACAAATACAAAAAATAATTTTGTAAAATATCTTGAAAATATGAAAGCAATCTGCAAACAAATTCAATGAATAAAAACATGTATGAAAACTTTCAACTGATTTTAAAATGAAAGGTCTTGGTGAATATCTAGCTATTTACAACTTTATGAATCAGTTTTCAAAGTTAACACACTGAGTCAGTCCAGCGCCCTGAACAATTATGTTTCTTTTCATTTTAGTTGGAAACTTGACAAACAACAGCAGCAGCAGTCCCTCTAAGATACTGACTTTCACAATGTTATGATTTTGCATGTTGTTACTTCAGTCAGACACCAGAGGTCAGTATCGCACCTTCTTCTCTGGAGGAGGGTCTGGCGAGTGAGAATAGTATCACACTGATGAATTTGGAATAGCATTAACTTTAACAGAGTGCGCACGTGCAGCCGTGGGACAACACTGACCTGAAACAAATCACATGACGCTGACAGAGGTGTTTCAGTTGCCATCTTATTTCAGTGTATATCTTTATGTGCACCTCCAAACAGCACTTCTTCCTCCACTCACAAGTCGTGCCCAAAATGTTTCTTCTTTTTCAGTGCACATAGTTACTGAATACATTCTGTGTTGAAGCTGAAATCAGATTAAACACAGCTGCTGTTGCATCTGGATTCTCAAAATTAATGACAAGAATAACATATTGTGGTTTTAATTGTGAAGCAGATGTTACAAACAAATCAGGTTAATTAAATCCTCAGTAGCAAGTGTGTATCCATAGTGTCAGCAGCAAATGTAAACATAATCTATCACATAATCTAACTGCTGCTAGATAAAGAAACAGACATCTCATATGCTCACCACTTTATTTACTTTTACAATAGATAGATAGATATTGATCCCAAGCTGGGAAATTACAGTTTTGTTTTGTTTTTTGATAGATCCCACTGATATTAAATTCACAAAAAGAAATCTACTTCTAATTAATAGAAATGAGGACAATCTGTGAAGGTTGAAAATGTTGAGGTCAGTGCCTCATGTAACTATTGTTATCTTCATGCAGCCAATGACGATGGCGTTGCCGCGTCATATGAAATCGTTGTCCTGCGAAGACGACTTCCTCTCCTCTGTATGATGAGCAGTTTTGAAGGTCTACCTGTGTCCCCAGCTGAAATGTCGAAACGCCTGAGTTATTCCTCTGTGGAAAAGGTCCCTCGCTTTGGCGCGACACTCAATCTCTGCTGCTGCCCCTCCTGTTATTTCCTCCCCTCTTCTGTTTCATTTGTTCTTCCGGCCTCCTCCACCTCCTCCTTGCTGCCTTCATCCCTCTTTTTTTTTTTTTTTTTTTTTTTTTTTTTACAGCCAGCTGGATTTCACTGGGCCAGAATACTAAGGGTTCTTCTCCCTCAATGTTTAAGACTCACTTGGTCACTACTATTCATTTCACAGCACGTCAGCTTCTTAAATGTGACCACACAGTACATGGTGATGCTGTCATGAAGGGACTGGAAACAGAGACAGTGCAGTAAAGGCAACTGAAGGAACTGCAGTTTTGTATAACGTAATTTAGCCACTGTCATTACTGAACACAAATCATATAAATCATGCATCATACTTCCTCCCAGACATATATAGAGAACAACAATGTGTGCATTTTGCCAAAATCTCCTGTCATCACATCTCCAAGGTGTCTATTCTGAATCTGATAAATCCAAGACTGGTGACTGAATTTCACTCACCTTTTGCTTTGCAACATGGCATGGGGCAGTCACATCCTGCTGAAAGTGGCCATTAGAAGATGGGAAACTGCAGTCACAAAGGGATCAGCAAAATGTAGACAGACTGTGGCATTCAAACCAGGATTGATTGGTATAAATCCCTGATCCAAATCGGTAGGCATTGCACTGCTGCCACATGACAATCAGATGTGAAGGTATTCCTAATAAAGTGATACAGTGAAATGTGTTAACTGTGTGTTCATGATATTAATGACATCAGCATTTCAGTGCTGCTAAATCAAATGAACAAATCTCCATTAGATGTGTCTGGTATGGACGTAGTAGCTCAGGAAAGAGGCCCCAGAATGCCTGAAATTACATGCTTGTTTTTACACCTACAATTTTGAGTTGTTTACATTATTATTATTATTATTATTATTATTATTATTATTATTATTATTATTATTATTATTATTATAATTATATGTTAAGCTTGTTATCTCAATAAATATTGCTGCAGCATATAAATAGAAATAGGACAATGGACACATTAATAGGAAGCAGCAACCTATGGCTGCAGTTCCTCCACTGACCACTAGAGTGAGTCTCAAACTGTGAGTCAGTCCCCTGAGACCCCCACTATCTTTACAGCAAAAATAAAGATGTTTACAGGTACGGTAATTACCTTCTTCATGCCAACTGTTTATGTACCTCATCTGACTGTTAACAGTTTATTTAGGCGTATAATTTCCTGTGCAGTAGGCTACTGTTATCAACCAGCAGGTGGCAGCAGCGGCTAATCTGCCCGGAAGGGAAGAAGAAGAGTAACCCGAAATGTCGAGCGGGAATCTGGCGGGAACTGACAAACGTCATGGTCGCCACCAGGTCGCCACCTATGGACTCCACAGAAACAGGTGTTATGGCCCTGGCTCCGTGGCGGCCTCGCCTCTTCGGCACAGGTAACTGCAGACTGGTGGATGTGGAGAGTTGCTGTGAAGTAAAGTTACCGCAGACCAGCCAGCTCGTGTAACCATTCGCCTCGTTAGCTAGCCACCACCAGGCTACCAAATGACATACCAGCGGTAACTTAAAGCAATACTTACCTTTCTGGAACTTTTGCACATTTCTTTGTCTAAGTTAAAATGCTATTAATAATCTGATGATACATTAAAATGTAAGAGAAACCCAACAGGGTTAAAAACTCATAATTTTTTCATTCTCATATAATTCTGAGAAAAGTCTGACCAATAATATTATTCGGTCCGATTACTAAGATTTGACGAGCGACCGAACCTACTTAATATGTAATCACTTTGTGCACCCCTCTCCTCCTCTCCCCCCTCCCGACCAGGAAGAACGCTTATTGACAGAGCAGTAGCAGGACACAGAGAGCAGAGGAGACTAGAGTCACAACACACACTAGAAAGAAGGTTTTTGGAAATAAATAGTTTTTTAAAAGACCAATAACTGCAGCCGCAGCTGGTCGCGGAGTTTCATGTCTGATATTGTAACGTTGATAGTGATCAGCCCCGAGTGATACGTAAACACAGGAAGTCACATGTGTCTATAAAGCATCCAGTGCTAGCTCTGTGCTAACGGCTAGGCTACATAGCTCTGTGAGTTCTCAGCGGTCCGGACCCGGTTGAACTCCGGACCGGCGCGGCTCGACTCGGCTCGGTCTGGATTTATTTTGGCCCTGAACCAGCGCATCAGGTGGCGCTGGTCCGGCCGCCAGCCCGGCTCGTTGAGAACTGTAATCTGTAACAATCACTTCCCCTGCGTCTCCAGTAGCAGTAGGCTAACAACAGTTTATTATAAAACTCATCAGTCATCATCACTGAGTCCGTTTATACGATTTAAAACTCCGGTGTTGTGTTTGTTTGCGTTGTTCCCGTTTCACTCGCGTTCCTGTTCTGTTTACCGTTGCCATGCCAACGCATGCAGCAGGGAGGGAGGGGGCTCGTGGAGATGCGGCAGGAGCGAGAGGTGGGTGGGACCTTGTGAGGGAGGTGGAGCTGTTGATTTTCAAATGTTTGTGCTGTGCTGAGTGAAATGCCAGATCGGTAAGTATTGCTTTAACAAACGCGATGGCGTGCGCCTTGAATTTAAAATATTCATGATAGATTTTTTTTAAGTTTATTTGCAGCATACAAGGTAATTGTCAACAGCAATAACAGGAAACAAGGAATGCTCGAGGTAATGCAAACTTGGAGATAAACAAAACAAAAACATTAGCCTAATAATTAAAAAAAATGCCAACATTTATCGGGGCAGTTATTCTACCATAATGTAACATTTTGTGAAATCTTCTCATTGGAGAAGCCTGAACTGGTTTTGATCTGTCAATCAGCTCTGTGCCAAGGCTTTAGACACTGAAAGTAGGGCCCACTCCTTTACCTTTAAACCAAGTCTGCTCATCTACAGTCACTTAGCTGAACAAGCTGGACACTCGTCCATGTGGTTATTGTTCATTTACTTTATTAAAAGGGCCTCATGCAGGCTGACTCATTATCCAGCCTCTCTCCTCTGATGCCTCTTCACCAGAGAGCACTCCCATTAATAAAGAGAGCGAGAAGAAGACAGCAGCCCTTTTCATCTGGAAATATTTTTATCTTTTATAATGACCAGACTTCATGAGGTTCCCTGGAGATCACCATGGATACCTCTTGAACCCAGTTAAACTGAGAGCAGGATGTACTTCCCACAGTAATAACACTAATTTGCCTGGTAAATCAGTGTGTTTTACCTCCAGTCCTACACACGGTGGCGCAGTGGACAAAACAAAACCTCTCTGGTGGCAAATGCACACACACAAGTCTCCAGGCCAGTATCACTCTCTCAACGTGACAGAAACTGTGTCAGTGTGGTGTCATGTTGTGGAGCCATGACAGAGACCCATGTGCACAGTTTGATGCTGCTGGGGGCTGGATTGTGTGGCGTCCTACTGCACTAACTTGTGTGTTGGTTGAGTTTCCCTTCACAGCTTGAACACATGTTTTATTAGTTTTAGATGCCCCCCCCCCCCCTTTTTTTTTTTTTTTTGAAATTCACTGTGCATGCACACAGTAGGCTAAGGATAATTTATGTGCCAATGTGGCTACAGTGATGACATTTAATGATCCGGTGGAGCAGCAGAACAGAGGTTGAATAAATGTTTTAAAGAGCCCCAGAGCAAGTATCTTCAGAATAATGTTGTTAATTATCATTACAGACTGAGGTAGCGGTAGCCTACCATTGTTTAGTCAGTAAATGTGTAGGGTCCATTAAGTCACACACACGGTCTCGCTCTCCTGACCATAAACTCGCTGTAGGCTTTTCCACTCGCTTGATCCTCTTAAACTGATGTAGGATTCCCTGCTGCCGCCGCCGCTGCTGCGCACGGCTCTCCCCGTCCCTTATACCGACACCGAGCACCGGGGAGACTCTCTCTCTCTTTCTCTCTCTCTCTGTTTTTCTTTTCTGTATCAAACAACAAGTTCTGACATCTGGAACGAGAGCGGTGCAGCGGGAGAAATGCATGCGCACATAAATGAAGAAAACAACGGGAGCTGAGCTGCTGCACTGACTCAGAGACCTGACGGAAAAACACGGGAGTGATTTTGATCGTTTTCCAGTATTGACCAGCGGGAATGTGCGCGCGCTCTGTGATCGCATCACAGTGACAGCTTCAGTCGTGCAGTTTGTCTTCTTTAGTGCATCACAACCGGAGCTGTCATTTCACTGTGTTTTATACCAAGCGGGGTTTGCAGCGTCGGATGGAAAAGTAGCCTGTCAGTCACCCTCTGACCTCACTGCACTTTGTAACAACCAGAGCCTGTTTCCGGGACGAGGCTGCGCAGCATCTTTGCACAACAAGCAGCGGTGGTGGTGTAGTGGTGGAGCTGCTGTCTACTGAGAGAGGTTCACACCAGCAGCAGCATCAGCAGCAGCAGAGATGGACGGACACATTGCGCCATGCGTCAGCCTGACGGGATGTGAGACAACGCGCGTCGCTCGTCCTTAAAAAACTAAAACAACTCGACTGAAGTCGGACAGCTGAAGGCAGCTCTGCTCTGCTCTGCTCATCACCCCCAACAATTGAAATAACTTTTCCTCTCCGGTCCTCCTCTCTGTTTTCTCCCCCCCCCCCCCCCCCCCTACATCGTCTCCTTCTCTGGTGATACCTCGTCTCCATGAAGCGACGCATCGGGTGATTATACTTTGTTGGGGGATTTTTGCTCGTTGTACACCGGGACATCATGTGGACGCCGACGGAGGACGAGAAAATTGGAGTGGGTGAGTAAACAGATCAGTAATGTTTGTGTGATTATTAATTCCTCCCGCTGTGTGTGTTCTTATGGTTTATGGACGGGTGGACGTCCAGTGCGCACGGGACTGGCGCTGTGACGCAGACAGACCATAGCAGCCTATTTCATGTTTGTAAAGTTTCATCTCATGAAACAACAGTGATCGTTGGCAGCAGGTTGATTCAGCTGCTCCTGCGCCACAGCTGAATCCATGGCTGAGTTGGTGGTGAATCGTGAGCTGAACAGAAACCCTGTGTCAGACTTATGAAGGGAGCCTGTTAGTCTGTGGAAGTCTGCAGGGAGTTCACAGCCCTCTGCCCCTCTTTATAGCCTACTCTGTCTACAAGAATATTCACATTGAATCTTACAGTGTCCTATTGAGAAACATCTGTGGTGGCACCAGAGAGTGGGCTTTGTTTTGATAGAGGTTTATGGTATTTTGTGTTATCTGCTATATCAAAGATTTCCTGGTTTCTTGTTTGTTTATAAGATGATCAGTGTCTCTTCTTTGGTACAGTGTGAAAGCAGGCTGAACCTTCAGTTAGAAAGATGTGGAGGAAGATATGCAGATGTATAGAGTATATAGCCTAGATCATATCCATACCACAGTGGAGGAGATGTGTTGATGGGGGAGGACAGTATGCTGCACAGTGCAGGTAGCCGTGACTCTTCAGCAGGGCAGCAGTGATTTATCAACCTATATTATACGGCAGCATAATGATTTCAAATGAGAGCTAGTGGTTTAGTGTGTCATTAGCCAGTGATCCACCGTTTCTCTCTCTCTCTCTCTCTCTCTCTCTCTCTCTCTCTCTCACCCTCTCACCCCACCTCCCATGTATCTCCTCCAGCACCGTCTTTGAAGACACACACTCTCAGGCCTCTTCTGTAACATCTACTGGACACTTTCTACTACCTTTCTGCTTTTCAGTCTGTTTTTACTTTGTACTGATTCAGCCTATTTACCCAACTGTCTTCTCAAATGCCAGTTTTCAGATGATTCTTTTTTCTCTTGATGTGTTCTGATCTTCTTTTTGACGCTTTGTAAAAGTTCAAACAGCCTTTCTTGTGCACACTCCTCCTGACAGCAGCTCTGATAACTCACCTCAGGTTCTTACCTGTGTTTGCTAACGTGATGCTGGAACAGACACAGAGCTGTGAAGTTACTGTTTGCAGACACACTGAACGCAGTGTCCATTGCTTAGACTGTATCCATGACGTCCCAGGAAATACCTGTTTTATTTTAATTGAACGGTGAGATTTTGAGTTTCATCAACAGATTAAAAGGCTCATGTGACCACCTATGTACTAGTAGGAGTGTAAAATGTGCACAGTGCAAAGAAATTAGCATAAGGTTTTCAGATGTTGTGCCACCCCACCCCCCACCCCCCAGCCCAGAGTCGGGGTATCGATTGACAGCTGTCCGAGATTTTCCGTGACAGATCAGGCAAAACTCTCCACCAGTGTCTACAGTGGGCAGGAGCAGGACCTCTGCCGACAGGAAGTCAATGAGGGGAATCATGACTCCGGCACTCTGTTAATTGGAAAGAAACATTACCTGAATTTGAATGAGAGGCGGCGTGTGTGTGTGTGTGTGTGTGTGTGTGTGTGTGTTTTCTCTTTCTGTTGCCTGTTACCTTCAGTAGACTCCAGCTGTGGCTCCATGCTGTGGCTTGTTGATTTATTCCTTTTAACATCAGAATCCGAAGCTTCGTTGCTTTCAAGGCTTCTCGCTGCACGCTGGCAGACGCCGTGCAAGGACAACAACATCGTAATCAGCGCAGTAATGTGGGAAGGCAACTATGAATATTGGCCCTCGTAATCTCTTTCACACTAAACAGCAGGTGTTCAAACGCATCACGGTGCACTTCACTGCTCGTCACTCCGCAGTACGGTACTTCGTCCCACTACGAGGAAATAATCCACTTTAAAACTTTGATTCTGTTATGAGCTAGGAGCCATATTACAGTGTCCCTTAAAGGGGTAGTTTGGGTCATTTGACAAAGGGCTGTGTGAGGTATTTATCTGTAGTCACTGTTTTACTGTAGATTCAGAGCAGCTCCCAGTTCAGAGAAACAACGGTAGGTGCAGTAGGTGCTGAGAGATGAACTGCTGTGGAGTGTGCGTCTGCAAAAACATGTTGTGCTTCGTCAGTTAAATATGATAATAAACTTAAAGAGGAACTAAGCAGGATTTCTCCCTTGGCTCTGCTACATTTTTACCTTAATTGAAAAGCTCTGGACTAATTGTGATGGTTAACTACATGATTTGTGACTTGTTACGACTGACAACGGAGGCTCTCTGCCTTCCACCTGGCGTCTCACGGCTGAAAACCAACCTTGCAACATCAGTGTAGTACCTGGCCACCGCCCCGGTGTCCCAGCTCTAGTCTCTGCGCACCGCAACACAAACATGCTCCGTAACCCCTAATCTTTTGTTCATGACGGTTAAGACACAAACAAACACGCCGTAACATCGTATATGTTATGTAACGTTATCCACCGCTCCATTTATTGATTTTTCGCCGGCTTCGTTGTAAACAAATGCACATGGGCGAGAGGAGCGTAACCAAATGGCGGAAAAGCGAGCGGACTCACATAGTTCCCCTTTAAGTAAAGACAGGACATGCCTTTGATGAAAACAAGTTTCGAGGTGAGACTTACAATCTGACACTGACTTGGTCTTACTGAGCAGATAGCTGTAGCTGTGGTGTCCTGATAGCAAAGGCTCAGTCCCCTTTCAGTGTAGGCTACACTTAACCAGTAAGTTTGAATATCTCCAGAGATGTCAAACAGCCCTCTTGTTTGAAACTACATTTTTTCAACCACTGAACCACCTCATTCCTTTTGCACAATTTACTGCAAAGTCATACAGTGTGCACTGCTGTTTGTGCAATCACAGAGAGAGAACTTATTTTTAATTTGCTTCAGTATGCTCCTTGGCCATTCTCATGGAGGTACCCAAAAAACGATGGGAAAAGTAGGACCCCAGTCGCCCCACTTGTAGAGGGAGAGAAAGCAGGTTGAAAGTGGGCTCAATGAAAAAGAACAGTTTTCCATCACAAAACAAATTCTGTTTAAACATAACAAATGCGAGATTCGATACTGTAACATTATGTTAGGGATGAAGTGCTCAGTGGAAAACATCTGTCTGTGTGACCAGCACTGTGGCTTGTTCTCATCCATGCCGCTTCATGTCGTATGCAAATCGCTGCTGTTTGAAAAGAAAACAGTACAAGTGCCTGTACTTTGTCTTTACAATGGCTGAAAATTATCCTTGGCATATCAGAGTCAAGTAATGACTGAGGAAAGTGCACAAAAGATGAAAGAAAAGAGGAAATCCTTAATCTTCCATTAAAAACAGGAATGAGGAACTTGAGAGTCACGTATCCCCTCAGTGTTTTCATGTAAGTGTGTTTTGTGTCTTTTTGTTAATCCGGCCATTTGTGTTGTTGTTGGATAAGGCTTTGCATACCAAGGCGGGGAGAGTGGTAACTCATAGAGGCCTTCCAATGGAGTTTGGATGACTAGTGCCTGGTTGTAGAAAACAGCCATTCAGTTGAATGAATGCAGCTTTGTGGCGCCCATAGAGGCTCCTGAAAGCGGCTTCACCTCCCCCAGGGCTGCACAGCACAGCACTCAGTTCTCACACTCACAGATGACACAGGACACACACACTCTCCCTTTCTCACACATACACACTCACTCACTCACTGATAGACAGAGGGACAGACAGACAGCAAGAGAGAGAAAGACAGACGTGTCCCAGGCACATTCTTTATGAAACGCACCTGCTAAAGTGGGTAGATTTATAAAATCAGCAACACAATAATAATATTCTGTCAGAATCAGAATCACCCTTGTCGTCATTTTACCAAGCGCAATTACATTTTATGTGGCTTCAATGTTGTGTACATTTGTAAATATAAGAAAATCAAATACCCTGTTGGCTGTTGTCACAGTTGAGAAACACACTGATGACACACGATAGAGACACACCAGTAGACAGAGCGACTTTATGTGTGACACACATGCCATACAATATCTCTCACACCACACAAACACACACACTGATAGAACTAGGTCACAGTGAAAGTTACAGATCTGTAAGGGATGTCCTCCTCATGTCCAGCACTGCACCTTTTGTTTTCTTTGTCAGTTGTTTTTATTCCTCTGTCAGTTTTTACTTTGTTTTTTCTTCTTTTGACCTATTTATCCTGAACCGACTTTTCATTTTGCTGCTGCAGCTCTGGCTCATCTGTCACTGTCATCTGCCCTCGCATGCAGAGACAGATGCTGCCGGTTGCCACTTGATCAGAGCTCCTCCCAGATTATGGAACAACCTGCCAGACATCGTTAAACACTCTTTAATGACCTTTCTGGGCTTGTCATTTATTTCTTCGTCAAAAACCATATATCATCTGAATCTTCAAAGCTCTGCATTTACTTGAAGTGTTGATCCTTGAGAAGACAGAAACACCATCTCAGTGTAGTTTTACATCTCCTCTCTCAGCCTATCTCTGGAGCTCTACTAACAGGTCGGTGTCAGCCAATCACATAAGTCCTGACTGTTGGCTTCACTGCTCAGTTTTTGAATACACATGTTGTATATTTCTCTGTGAACCGGCGAGGCTTTGATACTTTCACAGTATTAATAAGGAACCTAGACCTGATCTATAATTAGGCTACACATCTACCTTTTGTACTGTACAGTATGGACCTTTAATATTAACATCTACCTTTAGACCGTATGTGACCTTTAGGAATTTTTTTCTGTGAATCGTTATGTCGTGTTCTACCATGTTAGTATTTAGCCTAGTTGCCTTAAATGGGTGACAGAAATTTAAAAATCTTTTTGTTTTTGTAATGATTTTTCCTCAAAGACAGCCAGGAATAATCTTAGTGTTTCTGCCCAAACCCCCTGGTGCTCCTGCCTAAAGCTTTACAAACTAGAAGAAATGTCTCTGAGGAATTATAGACTCTCTCCAGATTCACCCATGACTCTCCCATCGGCACACGATCAAGGCGAAAAGAGTCCGCAAGCCCTACATGCAGAAATATCCACAGCGCCTATGGAAACTGACAGCAAATCAAGTTGATTGCTTCTGCTCCCTCCCCATCACTCCCTCATTCCCCCCACCCCCTCCTCTGTTCCTCAGGGTGCTAGCCTGGCCTTTTAATCACATCTCAAAGCAACGAGTTAACAAGCGCACATCACACAGATTCTCTTTGCTAATTTAGTCCTTTTTTTTTGAGGTTTGTGTGTTCTCCCTTAGTGAGTTGGGAAACAACCCCCCCTCCTCCTTCCTTTCTCCACCTCCCCCCCTACCTCACCCACTCCTGTGAAAACCTTTAGCCAAGCTGTTCAGACGCGATTGTAGTGGTTCTTTGCTGTAATGTAGCCATTAAAATTAAATTACAGCCATTAGACTGTATCAGCCAGCCCAAAGGAGGACAGCCTCTGTTTCACTCGATTTATTTAAACAAACCGATCTATCCTGCTATATAGATGTCGTATCTCGTCAGGTGGCAGGATGCTGAAGCCTGTCACAGCATTGGACAACAGGGTTACAACCTGGACAGCTCAGCAGATTAGCACCGGGCAAACTTACTGAGACAAACATATTTTATTTCCAGGTCAGATAACCTGCATCATATTTGACTGCTGAAGCTGCCACGAGTTAGTGCACCACAAGCAAATATTTAGATGTTACTAATTTTTAATAAACTGTGGACAGAGTAATCCTTCTGTGTCGTCTACTTGAGTAGCCATCATCCTGGACCAGGTACCTGAACCACTTACTGCTTGACTGAGCTGTTCTGGATTTGAGCCATAAAGTATAAAACAATCTTTGTTCGGCATTCAGTAACATACTGTGATCGTTCCTGTGAGAGTGCACTGAATCCGTTCTGACCCAGATATGTAGCTTTAATCATACAGCTTCTTTAGAATAAAAGCTATTCTCAGAGGAGAGAAACATCTAATTGTGAAGAGATCCGACACGTTTCCCCCAGACGCTGGAATCTATCCAGGTCAGTCTTCTGCAGTGGGAACGACTGACAGTTACAGTTTACTACTCTAAAACATGATCATATAAAATCGGCACATGATGAAGGGATGCTGGCAACTGTTGCAGAGGTGTAAGGACACTTTCTGTTTCTCAGTTACCTTAGTTGACATCGTTTAAGGCATGTACACCGTGATGATACCAGTTACCAGGGAGCTGCAAAAAGAGCAGAAATAGGACAAAGAATGTGGTGAAGTGAAGAGACCGAGACAGAGATGCTGAGCTGGTAATGTGATGTTGTTGTGTTTCCAGCTGTGGATTGTGTTACCCAACAGTGGGTGAAGTCATCACCATGGTCCCCAACAGACACACTCCCAGCACTCGCTCTCACTGTTACAGTGGGCGTCACTGAAGTGTGTTTATTTATGTGTGAATGTGAGACTCAAACATCAACACTGAAACAACATTGGACACAACAACATGTGAATAAACATTACCAGCTTGTGTGTCTGACTAAATAATAGCTACAGTAAACTTTAGTCTCATTTATCTTGGTCCAGCCATTCCACTCTAATAATTGTCTGTTTAGTGGCTAACTAGAGTAAGGTCTTAATTTCAACATTGTTAATTATTTATCACATTTTATAATTTACTAAAAAGCAAATAAAAACCCTCTCCCCTCCCAAACCTGTCCCACCATCCAGCTTGTCACAGTCTGTCACCAGAAAATCAGTGTTGGATGGCCAATGTCTAAATGCTGAGCTAATGTCAACAAAGAAGGAGAAAAAAGTCTCATGATCCCCACCAACAGTGTTATCCATTAATTACCTGAAGTTTTTGATGATGCATCCCTCAATGTTTGTCACCCAAAGGGAATTAAACTTCATTGGCACTGGCTGTTGGTGTGCTAATGATAGCTGCTGCTGTGGGGCACTTGGCTTCTTACTAACACTCATCAGTGTTTTGATTAGCTTGTGTTGTTGTACCATGTTTGATATGTTGACCTGACCACAAGTATTTCAGCAAGGACTGTTTGTTTGAATTGACTTCTGAAAGGTCTAAGTGTCACTTGCTCACCCATTGAAATCCCGATTTAACTGACACGCTATCAGTGCCCTTGGAAATCCTGAGTTTGGTTTCCAACCCAATGGGTAATGCTCTCATAAAAGTCAAGCCATTATGTCATTAATTACTGTTTCATAATTCTGCATGGAAGCAGTTCATTAATTTGTCTTTATGGGGGCAAACTGGGTTTTTGAGATAAAACTTCATATTAAGAAATTATCTCATTTGTTTAAAAAAAAAAAAGGGAAAAAAAGACACAAGAGTTTAAGAAAGCCTTTGAGATTGTCCCACTACATTTACAAGCTATAATCACGCAGTAATGTGAGTGCTCAGGTTAACCATGCCCGAATGAGCTGCTTCATGTATTATTCTCTGTGTAGGCAATTTTCACCATGGGCAGCGCTGGAGGAGCTGCATTTAGAACACATGTATGCAAACATGCCCAGACCACACGCAAACAAAATAGACTTTACTATAAATTATTTATCTAGTAAAATATGCACTTAAAGGCCACAAATGATCTAAGAGAGGATATTTTTTTCTTTAAGGAATGAAATGGCAATAGCTGGATGAAACTGGGTGTTATAGTGAAAGACAGATGGTTTTATTTCCCAAGAGACATATTTCTGTGCAGGTGAACATATAACCCTAACCTGAACATTGTGCTTCTTTTCTAACCCTGGTAAACACTGAGAGGTGTTGAGCTTGGGTCTAAATATTGCCATGCTCATTGCAAGTAGGTGCTAGTGGGAGGGTGATACATCTTGTTAACACAAACAATAACAAGTGTTGCACTCATACAAGGAGGGGAAATACATTAAAAAAGACCCAACATTGTATTTTTCTATCACTCCCTCAAGTTGTATTTGTAAGCACGCAACATGAGGAGGCTTAAAGATTTAAAGCCAGAGAGCTGCTGGCTGCTGTCCGTGGTGCTGAAACACACCCAGCCAAGCACAGCTTTAGGTGGAGAGCAGAGGATTCCTCATCTGATCCTCGCCTCCTTAGTTTCTTTCTCCTCTGGCGAAGCTGACATAAAGTCACGGCAGTGTCTCTGGGCTTTTTAAATGTAGGTGGGAAGTTCATCACTGGGCAGTAACAAGCTAATCCATTCTGCACTGTGTGTGTGCGTGCGTCTGTGCCCATTCACTAATGGTATGGCAACGGCACTGATGGTGAATCCTGCATCATATCCATAACTGGCACCAGGACCAAAATTAACCCCCAGGCAGCACTGCTGCATATTGAGCAGAAGGCAAATAGGGAAGGAAACCAACAGCAAAGAGCTCAGTGGAGGATTATGTGCTGATGAACGGGACTTCAGAGCGTACTGCCCCTTAGCGATGCATGACAACGTCCCTGTTCTGCAGGCCTTCATGATGAGCAGTTACATTTTTTACACGCATCTCTTAAAATAACAAATTATTTTTTTGATCTAAATAGTTCCTGCTCATCCAAGCATGTACAGTATGTGTCAACTTATTTTTGTCGTTTACGTGTAATTAGACTTGTCACGATATCGGAATTTCAGTACCAATACTAGTGAATTTCCACAATTCTCAATATGCATTCAATACCATGATTAAAAAAACAGCACCCATGTACTTCTTAATTCGCTACTTTATCAAAAATGGTTCACATTGAATTTTCAAGTATTTCAGCCCACTGTGATTTAACAATTTCTCAAATTGCCCAGAATTTAAAGTGCTTAACATGAAGCTAAGAACAATGTTAAAATGGTGAATATTGTTCAACAAAAACAGAAAGTAATGCAACGTTGTATATCTCAAGGTACTGACAAAAAGCAGGTACCGATGTATTTCTCGTGTGTTGGCAGCCAACAATTGGTAGCAAAGAACATAAGTCTCTTGACAACCCTACATGTTTGTGTATGTGTGCATGCTGGCTTTTGCATATCCTGCTTGTGTCTTTTATGTGCCTTGCTTTTTGTCCTGCAGTGTGTATGTCATTTTCATTTCAATGTTTCATTAAAAGTAAACACCCCCTCTATTCTGACACCCAGTGCTAGTAGGTGTTGACTCGGCCCAAACTATTCACGCAGTGTCCAAAGCTTTGACATCAAAAACCCCCTGTGGGCTCTTGGAGGGTCTTTTTTTTTTTTTGCTTTCCTCTCAGATTCTCTTTAGACTTGAGACTTTAATCTCTGTCCCTGTCACTGTCAGGCTGCCTCTCTCTGCCTCTTCCCTCTGTAGCTCAGTCTGCTGCTTCCATCTGTAACTCCTCCTGTCTGTATTGGCCTTTATCTGAAAACTCACAATCTCCTGATACATCCATCTCTGCACTCTTATCCCACATTTTCCAGGCCTCCTGTCTCTGAAGCACAAGCTCCCTTTTAGATCTTGTTCCAATGGCCTTCATTTAAAACAACATCACAGTCACAGCCACAAACCCCAGCTCTGTCATTAAGATGACGGCTAATGTCATGTTAATTTAAAGATTTTGACCAAAAACTGTAACTATGACAGGTTAACACACATTTTATGACACATTTTCTCATCCTGAAAGTGCGGCAACTCGGGAATGGCTTTGAAATCTACTGGATAATGATCTTTCTCTCTCACTGACTGCTCCTCTCTCTGCTCTGCTTCCTCCCCCTATACCCCCCGTAGTTTTCTGGGTTTTTGTGGAGAGTTGTGAGTGAGTTGGGCTTGTGTCTAAGCAGAGGCTTGTCATCTAGTTTATATGCACAAAGAGTATGGCTTATCTTTTGAACCAGGAGAGCAAGTAAAGTTTGAAACAGAATAAAAGTCATACAGTTTTAATTTGTGGTGCATAGGTCAGGAAAAACTTTTTTCTCCCTGTTTCCTTCAGTGTGTAAAGTTCTGGTTTGTATGTGGGCTGCATCTCTAGCTGGACGTCAGCCAGTGGGCGTATGCGTGTGTGTGTGTGTGTGTGTGTGTGTGTCTCTCAAGGGTCTTAAACACAACAGCATTCTAGAGAAGAGTTCCGTCGTTGTTATGGTTACACTCAGTTTCCGCGGACACCCTGGCAAGACTGGTTCCACTATCGCCATAACAACAGTCCAACTCTCAGCCTCCCTCCAGAGAAGAGAGGAGGATCACAAACACACACACACACACACACACACACACACACACACACACACACACACACACACACACACACACACACACACACACACACACACACACACACACACACACACACACACACACAACCTTAAATTGACACACAGAGTGACAGATAGAGAACAAACAACATACTGTATCAGTGATTTCATCGTTTATCAAATGAATTTGTGACGTGTCAGTGGTTTTTTCAGCAAGCATGGGGATATAGGCTAGAGCTAGTATGTAAATGCTCTGTTAAATAGGCTATCTGTAAGCAGAAGTACTAAAGTAACACAAAAGGAAATATCACCATGAAAGTTGTCAGCTTAAAGGTCACATTCTTTCTCCTATGTTGTATTATTATGTTATTATCATATTAGTTTATTTATTATTTATAGGCTACAAAAAACTAAAAAAAAAACTTTAGGCTATTGTCTAAGGTTGTGCAGTGCCTTTTTGTCTCGTCTCACAAAACAAACAAAAACAAAAAGAAACAGTGGATGGTGGTCCATGTTGGGGGTGTGGCTGAGTGAGGTGGCTGCATTGTTTTGACACCACAAAGTTGCATAAGTCCTGTTCAACAGTTTGTTGACTGCTGGCAGGAAAAGGAAACAAGCAGTGATCCGCTGTGTTAATGTCTTTTGCACGAGAGAGGAGGAGGAGAGTGCTTCTCATTCATTTTCCAAGCTAGTCTGAAATTAAACCAATTTCCCAGTTAGTATCCTGCTTCCCTGAGGCTGCTGCTGCTGCTGCTGACTCTGATTGGGTAGTTTCCAAACACTTAGTGCAATTACAGTTTGGAGCCACAGAAGTTGTTTTCCCTTATCGCTTCCCAACTGAACAACTCCTATTTGGCAAAAGTGACTTTATGTAGTTTGTTCGCTCTTTATGAGATCAGTGGTTCCAGCAAACACACTAGAGACTTAAAACTCATTATGAAGGATCACAGAGATGATGGGCTGCTGATGGGGCTTTAGTTTAGTTGAAATTAACAAAAAATTCAGCACCAGAACTTTGTTTCAGTCGACCTTTCACCTGCTGTCTCCAGAGCCCATATGTAGTGGGTTTTTGACTTTTTAATAGTCCTGCTTTTGCATGATGTGTTGGTTGTGAAAATATATATAATCTTTTGGATATCCAGTATTTTACATGTTTGGTGGGCGGGGCTTGGTGCTTTGTTGTGACATCACAGAATCACAGAAGTTTGTTTATCACCCTACACATGGACATCCCCCTTTTATATTGTATGAAGCTTTGATATAAACATCTACCTTCAGACTTTATATAGCTTTAATGAAACTTATGAAAATACAGTATATTTATCCACAACTATAATTGGCCAGCTCTCAACCGGTTTTTGAAATTGCTGGTGACAATTTGTGTATACATAGTTAAAGCAGATATCAGCTTCACGGCCGTTTCGGCTAATGCTGCGTTCAAGGCAGGCTTTTGAAACCGTAAGTTACAGCTTCAAGTCACAACTACGACTTGGTAGCGTTCCAGGTAACCCGTAGCTCGTGTTTTTACCATCCTGTTGTCTGTGAAAGTTCCCTATAACGGCCACTCGTAACTTCCGACCCGTGAACTCGTACCAGATCGAACTGGTATGACTTCACAGGAAGGAAAAACACAAAGTACGAGTTTCTTTGAACGCACCATGAGTTAGCAGCCCCCGCCCTTGTCAGGCATCAATTGGTCCTCGTGCTACGTCACCACATTCACGCGCATCCCTTGGCTGCACACACAGCCCTTCATGCCGTTCTCTCTCCTCATTGGATAACACTTGTATCCCACAAGGAAAATTTTCTCCTCGGGTTACAGCAGAGCAGAGTGACGGAGAGACTCGTGTTTAGGCTGAAATACTTCATGTAAGTGATTGCTGACGGAAAATAGGACTATTTAGGACTTATATTAACAAAAACATTCCACTGATATCTGCTTTAATTTACATTTTCAAAAGTCAAGAGGAAACAACCTAGTGAGGCAGTACAATAGAAAAATCCACTGTCTATCTCTCCCCTTTCTCCTCCCTCTAACTTTAATATGGTTCATTAATTTGTCCTGCTTTCTTTTAGCCTCCACTCTGGTTCTTTCTTGTGATCAGAATAGAAAGGAGACGTCAGCTGTTCTAGACATCTCTGAGTTTCCTGAAACGCAATGCCAGCCTGTCTGTCTCCGTACTTATCGATTAGTGCTTAAAAAAGGTCCTCTGCTGCCTCAGAGGGACTTTAGCCTTGAAGCTGTTCCAAGTATGTTCAAGAGACCCACACTTTTCAAAATGTCATCAAGTTCCCTCTCTGCAACAGCACTGATAGGAATAGTTTGAAAAGCTGTGTTTATAGTTCAAGACATGAACATATCAGAGTTCAGGGAAGTAACAACAAGAATTTTGTCCTGTAATGTAATTGTTAATTATTCATGTTTGGAGCGGAGCTGGCTTTGTTTTGCTCCCAATTTTCCATTTTATTCAATTCTAAAATACCTGACAAAGTTATTATTCACATTGCACAGGGCTGACCTGGTGGGTGGAGCGATGGGGGGGAAACCTGAAAGAGAACTAGAACAGAGGGGGCACAGTGATGCTGTTCATCTTTAAAATAAGTCATAAATCATCACCGAAGCTTAGAAGGAAAAAAATAAATCTAAATGTCAAGACAAACGTTAGCGTAATTGTTTTCTATTTAGTTCATGAAATGTCCCTGTCGGACAGATGATCCATGACCCTCCACCTACTGTATGTTACCTTTTGGTTCACTGCCCACCATGTATTCCCTGGCTTTCTCCACAATGACTCACGCTTGACAGAGTCTCAAAGCCCGAACAGCGTTTTAATGAGCCCGGACCCAAGGTGAGAAAACACAATTACTTATTCAGGCAGCGGGGTGAGGAAAGTTGAACGCCTCCTCATTTATTCCCTGTTTGTGTGTTCACTCCGGTGTTGCAGAGTAAAGAACACCTGTGTGTTTTTGCGTTTTTTTGTTTTTTAGACTGTTTTTTTTCCGTGAGCCTCGATCCCTCTCTTTACATGGGATGGGAGACAAATGGTGGATGACACCGGCGGCTGGGGGGCAGACACCGTGGCCCAATTATCTATCCGTTTTCCCTTATTTCTGAGCCTCTTTTTCACTCCCTTGCTCCTGCATCTTCCAATTTCATACCTCCTATCTGTATTTTTCTCTTTCTACATCTCTCATCTAAATCTGTATTTTTTTCCCCCATGTGCTTTTCCTCTCTTCCTCCTGCCCTCCCTTCCTTCCATCTATCTCTCACTTAGTCTAATGAATATTTCAGATAAAAACGCTATTTATAGATGTGACATCGCTCCCCCGGTCCATCCATCAAGCCATCAAGCTCATTTTTTTCATCTGCTCGTTCTACTCAGTGGTTATCAGGCCGAGGTTGAGCTTCATGTCACTTTCAATCATCATCAATTCTCAGAATAAAGCCATTTTTATCTCGATCACTCTAATTGGTTATCACAGATCAGCTTTTATCAACATTTTTCACCCGCTGACGGGATTTTAACGTAGCACCTCCCTCCTTCACTCTGCAGACTTCTGTCCTCCACATGAAGAGGGCCTATATGACAGAGAGTCATTTGTTTAAGCAGACAGAGAAGCTGCCAAGTATTTCTGCTTTTGAATTGCACATTGGCGACTTATCCTCCACCCGCTCTCCACACAGACAGTATGAAATCATGCAAGTTAGGCCTAAATTCACCATCTGCGCTCGAGGGTTTGTTTGGCCCCTTGATCCACAGTTTCCCTCTGAATCCAAGCCCATCACTTAAGAAAACGCAAACTGGCAGTTTACGATATTGTACTGTAGCCGTCTTTTGTAACCTTGTTCTAGTATTGCAGGAAAGTGGCGTCTGCACCAATAAGGTGTTCATTTCATTTGCTGAAAACCTGTGTCTCTCAAATCCAGTTTGTGAGACCATTTCATTTAGTTCCCCTGCAGGCTGTACTTTGATATAAAAATAAGCAGTTTTTTCCCCCACTTTAATACTGTCACACCAAACATTTATTATTCAGTAGTAGTGTGTGTCTAAACGATGGTTCAGATGAAACTTTTCTTTGCCTTACTGAAACTGTTTTTTTTTTTTTTTTTTTAAATTAGACCATGTATAAAGAGCCTCCTCCCCTGTGAGAGGACTGGGACACTGTAAGCAGTCATGATGTGTGATGCTGTAAACCTCCCAGGCTCTGAGCTCTTCACACCCCTCCCCTTAACCTATTACAGCTTATTCAACCCACTGCCTGCTCATTCACTCACATAAATTGGACGCCAGTGTCGAATTCATGCTTGACCATGGGTTTTGTTAGGCTGAATCTATGTGTGTGTACATGCACAAGACAAGCACGTGTGTTTAGGCATGCATGTGTGAGTGAATTAGCAGTTGCAAGTTTTCACGTGTGTATCAGCATGTGTAAGTGCGTGTGTGTTGTTGCCTCTGCGTTTGTTTGTTTGTTTGTTTGTTTGTTTGTTTGTTTGACAGAAACAAAGGCAAACTGGACCTTGGAGACACTGCTGACGAAATCAAAAGAAACATATTTCAGAAAAGATAAACACTGGCTTTAATTTTGTGGGAGAAATTGCAACACTGCGCTGCTTTTTAATCTTCCCTTCACAGTTTAAAAACAGGCTTTTCAGGCTGTTTCACAGGCTAATGTAAACAATTAACTAATGCAAGTAATGTAGCTTTTAATGTTAATTAGTGTATTATGGTGATGCATGTTTTAATAGTTCTGGGACCTGCTCTATAAGGTATCAAAAAAAACCTATTTTTAATTACACAGCTTGTGTTTAGCTGGGTTGTGGAGGCTGGAGCTAATCCCAATTCACATGGAGAGACAGGACAGTCAGGCTTTAAAGGTTGTTTTCTTTATCATGGGTTTGTGTCTGGTTGTCTGATAAAGTCAATAGATTTCCTGTAGGTGCTTCCTGTTAGAAGACCCAATTGGACTGTAATTCCAACATCAAGCGTGTTTTTACAGATTATATGTGTCATCCATCGGCCATTGCGGCATAAATACAGGTGATTCCATCTTCAACGTGTACGGTAGGCTAGCTCAATCAGTTCGAAGAGTTTGTAATGTCAGTAAAACTTGATGATGAGTTGGGGTTGTATTTGGCAGCAGATGGGAGTTAAGTATTGTATGTCATGCCGCCTATTTTTAATCAGTTTCTCTGATTATTTTTGTTTTTTCTTTGAGTTTGTTGTGTTTTTTTTTTTTTACCCCTATAGTTTGTTGACCGTCTCAGTGCATCAGAGTGGATGAGCTGCATGAAGAGAGGATTTGACAGATGGACGGCATGTAAAAAGAAAGATCCCAGTGAATGAGTGCACAACAGTCATAATAACAACTGCTGATGCCTCAGTAACAGGGTTCAGTCTGCTCCAAAAAATACAATACCCCCTTACATCTCTTCTTCAATGACAGTTACAGTGTGGCATGGAAGACATGGTTAAAGCAGCAGCTGCCAGTGGACTGGCGAGTCCGACAAAGCATACGGCTGCCGCGTCAAGTTACTCACTTTATTAATTGATTACACGCACTTCAGGATCTGGAGGATTAGGCTTGGTCTCAATAAAACATTGCACTGTAATCACTCTCTCTCTGATTAGATTCATTAACATGTTAATATTTATAGATCATTATTTAACAGTCACACATCCACCTGGGGGGCATACAGGCCTACTCTGGCTTGTTCCCTAACTCGTAGACCTTATATTGTTGTATTGTTGCCATGGTTATTTAGATGTGAGATGAAAATAAATGATGACATCAGAATATTTTTTGTTCATAAAAATGACACTGACATGCTCTCATTACACTCAACATTTAAAGGGACAGTATGTGAGATTTACCCCCATCTAGCGGTGCGGTTGCATGTCGGCACGTATTCTTGCTGTTGCGTTTACGTAAACTCGGGCAGAAGTCAGAAAAACAACACACGCTGCATGTATCAGGATAAACAAGCCTCTATGTAAACAAACGGTCCGCCAGCACGAGGCAAAACAATACAGGCGTGACAATATGTTGTCATGGTGATGTCGTATTGTTTACCTGACCCACGTTTTACCGGCTTTCTCTCGTCGAGTAAAATAACATCCAGTTGGTTTGCCGACGGCGTCACTCACGGCGTCATTCAGGTGTCTGACTGCACCTGAAGGCAACACCAGTGCCTCCGTCCTTCCTCACACTAGCTACACGGTGGTGACAGTTTTAACAGGCGCTGTCTGGAAAACTTTCTCCCCGAGCCGAGAAGCTCCGGCGGCCCGAGTTTGAGGTTACTTACAGCCACGGTGACACTGAACGTAAAACATGGCGATTCAACATGGCAGAGAAGGTTCGGTGAACCCCCCCCTGTATGTTTGTAACAACTTGTAACATCTCATTCTAAGGTACGAGAAAGCGCTCGTTTGTATGCGGGCGCGATTCCACTTCAGTGAAATACGTATTTATGAAAGCGATATTTGATTTTTGTCAATAAAAAGCCAATAAAGTCCCATACTGTCCCTTTAAAGATACGGTCACTGACAATTTTTAATTCTGTCGTAAGGTGTAGAAACAAATAGAAACTCAGGTTTTGTCTTTAATGTAACATGCTAGAAACACATTTTACACATAATTATAAAAAACATGGGGTCACTGACTTCAGTCAAAGATCATTAGAGCCTTAGAGACTTTTTTTCTTTTTTTATTTGAACTAGGGATGCACATGATTAACCGTTTAACCGTTAACCGATAACAAGAACTTTGACCGATTAATACTATCGGTTATTTATTTATTTTATTAGCTTCTTATGTCGTCAACTCATGGGGGCGTGTCGACACGTGCAGAGTTCACGTGCCTTCAGTCATATTTCGCAGCAAAAAGTTACACAGGAGGACTGACAGTATGTGCAGCAGCAGCCCCAGTGAAGGAAGGTCAGACAATAAATGTAGCCTACATGGACATAGATGTGAATCACCTGTAACTACGGCGCAGAGAAAAAAAAAAAAAAAAAAAAAACGAGGACGTCGCTGCTCTCCAGCCTGTTCACCTGCAGCTCTCCTGCAGCTCCACAGAGGAGCTGTCAGGAGCTCTGCTGTTCCTCTCGCTTCAGCCTGGTGTTTGGCTGCACTTTATAAAAACAGTTCTACATTGGACGATCTAACCTCCATATGAGCGCGATCAGCTGAGACAGAGCGCACTGATCAGCTGTCACAGCGTGTGTATTTAAGGGCAAAAAAAAAAAATAGTTTTTTTTTTTTTTTTGCCGTGCGCCGCAAGCGTCTTAATCTTATCGGTTCACGGTTAATAATCGGTTAAGGAGCGTCGGTTATCGGTCAGAAAAAAAAATTCAAAATGTGCATCCCTGATTTGAACTTTAACTAATATGTGGTGTCCTGGCTGAACTCTTTGAAAACAGTAGGCTTCAAAGTCTCAATGCTTTGTCAACTCACTGGTAGTGAACTTCACTGTGTCCAGATCTCAACCCAGCTGAACATCTACAGTGTGAGGTTTTGAATAGCACGTTCAACTCTATCTCCACCGCGATCATTGCTATCATTAAAATGCCAATATCTCCAGAGACTGATCTGTTTTAGATGCTCAAGGTGGAACAACACCTATAAGACATGTTGGTTTTTCCATCAATTTCTTTGTTGCCCTTCTCTGAATTTAAAAGTTGTTGTCTGTAGACTTTGTTGATTTTCAACACATACTGTAGATATCAGGTGCATGCATGTCTGAATATGCATGTGTGGAAAGGCTGTAGTGTGTGTGTGTGTGTGTGTGTGTGTGTGTGTGTGTGTGTGTGTGTGTGTGTGTGTGTGTGTGTGTGTGTGTGTGTGTGTGTGTGTGTGTGTGTGTGTGTGTGTGTGTGTGTGTGTGTGTGTGTGTGTGTGTGTGTGTGTGTGTGTGTGTGTGTGTGTGTGTGTGTGTGTGTGTGTGTGTGTGTGCGTGCGTGCGTGCGTGCGTGCGTGCGTGCGTGCGTGCGTGCGTGCGTGCGTGCGTGCGTGCGTGCGTGCGTGCGTGCGTGCGAGATAGCTGCAGGCTACCATGCAGACAACATCTCATTGAATTACTATAATGGGCTGGTAATGGGCCTCACTGAGTGGCTGAGGCTGACGAGGGACCAGGAAAAAGCCAGAGGTCAATGTGCTGCTCTGGAGTCGACAGGTTTCACAATCTGTGGGTCAGATGGGTTTTACAGAACCATCAAGGCTAATGGTAAAAGCTTTATCTGAAATAGCTGTTCTGCTTAGTGGACTGGGACTCCTGGAAATAGGATCTGTGGTTGAAAAATGGACTGCTGTGTGTTTGAGGGAGACGTTTCTGTGAGTCAGCAACTTCAGCGGAGAGAAATAAGAGCCTGTGTGGTCAGAGTCTGTCCCAGGTTTAATGTGTACCATTGGTCATGGTGCACTGTTTAGATAAAAATGAAAAAGAAATGGCTCAGGATTTGTTTTTATTACCCCTTAGGTTGTGATATAGAACCTAGACTTACTTTATCACACTATACATGGATATCTGCCTCTGGACCTTTAATATAAACACCTACCTTTATACTGTATGTCAGCTAAATGATGATAGTTTCAGTTCAGGTCCTGTTTTAAGTCCAAAGGGAATTTGAAAAATCACACACGACAAACCAGAAATAATAGCATGCAAAATAATTCACTGGGTCAGTTGAAGTCGAAGTCGGACGGCATTAGTATTTTCTGTATTTTCTGTCAGAGTTGACGCGTGTATCTCTCCTAAGACGGCTGGAGTTACTGCAGCAGCGTGCGTGTTAAGGAGAGCGAGGATGAGCGCGTAGGAGAGCAGCTTGCAAGACAGGGTCAGAATTAACATCAATTAACATAAATTATAGACCTCCCATTTAAATCTTTTATCAGCGTGCTCTTCATTCTTCACGTCATGCCTAACTACACTCTCTCTCACTCCATCATCTCTTTCCCTCTGACCCTCTCTCCTCCTTTCTCCTCTCTCTCTCTCACTCTCTGACCCCATCACCCCCCCTCCCTCTTGCTGTCTAATTCCAGTTGATGGGCTGATGGACATTTCCATTGACCTGATTAGACCTGGCTGATCCGTCAGTAATGGCTGTAGAGAGAGTGTGTGTGTGTGTGTGTGTGAGAGAGAGAGTGTCTGAGTGTGAGTAGTGAATGTGTGTCAACATATCCTACCATGATTCTCTCTAAGTGTTTTTATGTGTAGATTATGTAATGTAGGTGTGTGAATAAATGTTCATACTTGTGTTTTATGCATCTCTTATTACTGCCAGCTGCTTCTCTAGAGATTAACACACACACACATCATTTCTGAGGCTGATCCACTCCTTTTAACAATCTAAAACCCTCCTGCAAGGTAAACTCATCTGTCACATACTGTAGTGGCTTGTAACAGGATTACAAAGTAGGAGGAACCTGCTGGATTCTGAAAAGCACAGGAGAAGAGAGTGAAGGGAGGGAGACCTACTGATTTGACATTGAACCTGTGGGATTCATGATGGACAGTTAAAGCTCCATATTTCATACTTTGCCTGTGTTTCAGTTGATTCTTTTTATAGAACATAAACCTATTTGTTGTTTTAATCTTGTGATTTGAGAGGATGCTCTGAGCCTCTCCTCTGACTGTTTCCTGAATGATTCAATTAAAAAAAAAAGTATAGTAAGTAGGGCTGCCCCCAAATAGTCGACCAAGCACTGGTCGACCAAAAAATCATTAGCCGACCAAAATTTCATTGGTCGATTGGTCGCAGGGAAAAAAAAAAACATTTAGAGCCGTGTCTTGTCAAAATTAAGCCAACATCAATGACTGAACTGTATAGGAAAGGTTATGGGGCTTTTATTTTGAAGGGCCAGATACAGGAAGTCGTGACGTGACACTTTTTTTTTTTTTTTTTACAAGGCACGGCAGTCTCTCTCTCTCTCGTATCACCGCTGTCACCGTTAGCGGGTGCTGTCTGAGCCCCGGTCCCGTCCCACAGCGCTCACCGGCGGTCTGTCTCAGTGTCACGGAGCAGGTCCATGATAGTCCCCGCTGTAGTCAGAGACCCGCAACCATAGTGTCTATGCCCGCACCGCTCCACGCCGCGGACCCCCACCCCCGCACTCCCGTCACACAGCCTGAGCTCAGTAACTTTTTACCCTCCTCATCTACTGTGTTTATTGGTGATAAACAGGCATTCTGCCGGTAATAACGGTGAAACCCGACCGGCTTGTTGTTGAATCTCGGACCCAACACGGCCGGAGTCACGAGCATTACTTAATTAATTCTCAACCTGACTGCGGGCAAAAAAAAAAAAAAAATAATAAAAAAAAAAAATAAAAAAAAATAAAAAAAAAAAATTTTAATTTTTTTTTTCCCCTCAAGGTGGGGGGTCGATTAGTCGACTAATCGCCATAAGTGACGACCACTGGTCGACCAACAAAATCTTTGGTCGGGGGCAGCCCTAATAGTAAGTAAAGATTTCAGGTAAAACCCTCTGAAAACAACCAACAACCAAATCCTGCAAGTGTTGGATGGTCGGTCGAGACGGGTGGGGTTTGGTGACTGCTTTGTCGTGACATCACAAAGTCGCAGAAGTCCGAAAGGCTGGTTTAAGTCTCTGTTTCTGTGTGCATTTCTCTGTGGACTGAGGCTTTGATAGTTTATTAATACTGTACATAACCTAGGCCTGCTTTAGAATCACACATGAACATCTAAACTTTATAAGATGTGGCAAAACCTGGTGCCTACATTACCCACAGTGCAGCCACACCACCCTATGGGCTGGAGGACAGGCTTCAGACATCTGTTGAGACTTTTCCGTCTTCAACTTCACACACCATTTCTTTCATTTTCAGTTGATCAGATTTCATGCAGCATCTGGAGCCACAAAATGCTTCATAAAACTTAAAGCTCCTCATAACCTGTAACCAAACAAAACAAATGGACACTGATGTTGTGTTTTTTTTCTTAATTCAACTCAATATCAGGTCTCTCGTATTTCAGCAAATGGGAATTAATTTTAATAAATGCATTTTGGTTTAGGTTGATATTAACGATGACCCCGCTTGATTGAAACCTCACCATTGCTGCTCTGTTATCTGAACTTTTCCCTCCTGGGTTTTTCACCTCTATTTTATTTCCTTTAAAAAAAAAAAGTATCTGTTGTCATGAAATTACTAGTATCAAAACATTTAACTGGTAATTTGACTCAAATGAATGGAAACACCAAAAAACCCTCAAAAACCAGGATCAGGATGTTAATCTAATGCAGAATTGTTGTACTTGTTCCATTAGTTTAAAGCCTTATTCTCCCCCAACACCGTACTGCTCTTTGTGTGTGTGTGTTTGTGTTATTCCATTGTAAATATAAGCTTATATGTGCGATAGTAAAAGCAACAGATGTCAAAACAACAGGTCATGTAGAGTTCAGAGATCTGGAGACATTCCAGCAGTGAAACACTGTCACTGCAGGAACTATAAATAAAGCTTAAGTACTCCTGGGTGTTGAGGTCAGGAAGCAGAAGCATACATACATACGTATGTGCCTTCATGAAGGATTTATTTTTTCCAGAGGGCCACACTGACTCCGATAAAGTGAGTGAGGGGCCACACGATTCAAAATCAAATTGAAACATCAAATATTTATTGCTGAATTATATATAATTATATATTAGCCTATATAACTACATAGCTATATTTGGTGACAATGATTGCATTACAGTAGGCTGACAGCCCACAATCCATGTAATCGCATTTTCAACTTATATCCATCACAGATCACTGAAGAAACATGCTGTATTATGATATAAATATGGACTCAAGGCAGATTGTTTTATCAAAACTTACTGACAATAAATGACTGCACTAATTAATAATGTTCACAGACACCTGAATAATATAATTAAGCACTCAGATCCTTTTCAGTTCTGAATCAGTGAGACTGTTCTATTTGTATGTAGATAACCTTTTATTTATGAAGAAACACAATACTCATTTGCTGCTGCCTAACAGCACCAACATGGAAAAAAAAAAAGACTGATTTGATTACAAGCGTAGCCATTGGTGGATGGAGGCTTCAGACGCACGTGGCTACAATCAGTCATATGGTCGATCACGTCAGAAAACCCAGCGATCTCATAAAATGCTCTTTTAATCACAGTTTGCTAAACCTTAGTGTTTGGGAAATAATAATTAGGTGCCGTGATGGGGCTTTGTAACCGTCAGCAGTTATGATTCGGCTGACGGAGGGTTGTGAAACACCGGCCCGGTCCCGCGGTCTAGGCTACCGCTGACAGGTCGCGGTGATCAGAAACTCCGCTGTGGAGAAAACCTGCACCAGAGCGGCTGCTCTCTCTCCTCCGTCGGAGCTCTGGTGTCCAACAGAGAAAGAGACTGAGGCCGTAAAATGCCCATGTATGTGTATGATTCCTCGCACGTGCAACACTGGCGATGTTTCTGGGTGTGTGACCAAAGACCATTATTCCCTTTTATCTCTGATTTATTTTCCACCAATCCCTGGAAAAACAACAAAACAAATTGGATTATTATTTATTATTTTTCCAGGTATCAGGTTATGAATGCAAGTTGTCCTGTTGAAAACTGCTGTAATGAGTTAGAGCGTTCAAGGTAAAAGCTCATTTTTAGCAGCAGTTAAATCTTCCTGGCTGTAATGCAGACTAAATTTTATTATAGATATACCAATTAATAGCAGTTTAAATGGAAAATCCAACATAACTGGTTACTTTTTCTTTGTGTCTGTGAAATAGATAGCAGCATTCAGTTTCAGCAGATTATTATGTGAACATTAAATTCACCAGACTGGTGGGAAAAGCTGCTCCTGCCTCTAACTACCAAACTGGCAACAGTTTGCAACATTGTGAGTATTTAATGATATTTTATTGTGTAATTTTATCAACCCATCGTTCAGTTTCTGCAGTTAAAGTTAGATTTGAGTTGCTTGGCTGCTTGTGCGTGTTAAACAGAGCTGCCTGTGCCTCTGCTCTCATGGTAAACACTTCTGTGCTGATGGTCTTTAAAACCTCAGAGCAGATTGTGTGTTGTGATGAATCCTCTGCCTGCTGTGGAAAACAACAATACAAACACAAGATGACTTTTGCAGACTGTCTCCTCACAGTTTTGTGTTCCCTCTCTCTATGCTTAAACGTTGAAGCTGAATTAGTCCAAACTGACCTGGACGCTGTCTGGTCTGTATTTAGACCGTGGTGAGAGATTAGCAGACAGTCACCTCCTGGATGAATGAAGAAAATCTCATTCATAATGACGTGTTATCGCACATTCACACACAGTCCCTGCCTGTATACACAGATGTCCCTCTGTCTCTAACTCACACTGTCTCTCTGTTTTTTTTTTTTTTTGCGGACAGACACACATGAATTGAAACTGTGAGCTTTGTGAGGTTTGCGTGACAGTGTGTGAAGTGTGTGCAACCAAATTTGTGTTCATTCAGTCGACAGGCGATGCGCCCTGTGTCTGCTGCTCCGCTGCAGGCTGCAGGATTTGCCCCAGCTCTACTTTTTATCCTCTGTGTGTCTGTGTTAGTGTCATGTGTGTGAGAGTGGGACATTGTTCTGCATGTGTGTGTTATCTTCATATCGATGTGTAGTGTTTGTATTCATGCAGCGGTGTGTTGCAATGTAAATACTTGATTTGATTCGATTGATTGATGAAAACTCTCACATAGGAAACATTGGTGCTAAAATCCTGATTTTTCGGTTCGATTCCCGCGTCGGGCAGACCTTTCCTGCATGTCACTCCCCCTCTCTCTGCCTCGCCCTTTCCTGTCTATCTCTACTGTGTGCTATCAAATAAAGGCAAAAACGCCAAAAATATACTTAAAAAAAAAAAAAGAAATAGCGTATCTTCACACTGATGGGCTCATTTGCTGTAGGTAACAGGGACACATCAGTAGAAACCAGAGACTTTTGCATATCCAGTTAAAAGCTCCGTACTGGGGCTTTAAGCTGACCTGTTATTAACATGTAATACTTTACCTACCAGGCCCAAAACAGCCTAGCTATTAGAGGTACAGTAAGGCAAAATGGTGTGATAGTTTCATGTTATATGCAGCTCTAAAACGCTTGTGCTTGATGCCGTGTGAGCGGCTCTGACAGCCGAGCAGAGCAGATGGCTGCAGAAGAGATGACTCAATCGTCTCTGTAACTTCTTAAGAGATAAACATCATCAGTGGGATTACAGTTTCTTGCCCGTAGCTTTTTATTTTGGTTTGTCTTTTGGCAAAATGTAATTATTACAAATATCCAAACAGTATAGGAGAAGAGGCCAGATCACCAACAGTCGGAGGGAGGATGTACGCTATAGCTGCGTTCAGACACTCAGGGTTGTTATCCTCGCATTGAATTCAGGCACAACATTACTGGATTCAAAGGAGAGGTTTTCTGGTTACTTATAGATATATTTCTGGCTTCCCTAGGAGTCTTCTTGGGTTGGCAGTGTGTTTGTAATAACCCTTCAGACCCACTGGCTGTCATCAGATACTTGGAAATTATGCAGCAAAATCAGAAGAGAGCAACAAAATGAACTTAATTCATATGAAGCTGGAGGAGGAAGAGCAACAGCAGCGAAAGCACAAGTCAGGTCTGAACATAAAATACTGCACGTTCATGGGAGTGGTAATATTTTATGCCTCAGCCATTACCCTCCCTTTACTGTCAGACTAAATGGGCAGCAGGTTGTTTTCGACTGTAGTCTTTATGGGCCGAGCAGACTCACAGACCACTAAAGAGGAAGAGGCTGCGTTCAATCAGATCCATCAAAGAGGGAAACGCTCATCAAAACAAACACACGCCATTAAAATTAACTCGACTCCATTAAAACATGAATTACTTTAAAGTGGTGCCCAGTAAGTGCTCCTTAACATTTGAGTTAAGTGCTGTAGCTTTGAATGTTTCATTTCCCTGCATGCACTGCAGTGGATAAAGGGATATGAATCACCAAAAGGTAAACAACCTGACATTGAGAATTACTATGATACTGACATTATCTTAAAGATTGTGAAGTGAAACAATTAATTTGCTGTTGATGGAGATTATTAACATACTTGTCAACAACTGGTCACATTGGTTCTGAAACATAGAGCAGACTTCCGGATGATGACTGGTTTTCAGCTTTGTTTCCAATTAAACTGCTTCAGCAATTTGAAATGAACTAGAAAATAGAAAGAAAAATATGCGCTTTCAAACAAGGTTGTTTTCAGACAATTTCTATTGTCATTTTTGATTTGAATGATATTTATTTGCAAAACATCAACAACAAAAAAACACATAGACCAAGACTATCCAGACCAACAAAGTGTGAATTTTCGACTTCTATTTAAAAATGACTTTTATTTTGAACAAAACTTCAATGGAAATTGAGAAGAGGATCTGTGTTTTTTAGCTATAGCTGCTGCTAAAAAGGATCTTGGGGAAGCATTGCGTGTGTGAGAATATGAAGACAGCAAGAGAATGTGTTCTCTGCAGATGTGGAGTGATTGAGGGCACAAGCAATGAGGCCAAGTAAACATGTACACTAAGTTATTTTGGACTATGCAGAGGCAATTATACCAATTCTTGCAATAATATAACCGAAGAAGAGTTACTGACTGTTTGAACTAACACAGCACTTTGGGAGTTTAATTGTGTTTGAGTTTGTTGAGGGAAAGGAACCTCCCGTTTTGCTGCCGTTGCCTGATTTTATTGTATTTCATGAAAAAAATCTGTTTTTAGAAATGGAAGTAATTTGAGAAAAAGTTTTGCAGTTTTTCTCTTGCAGTTTTTCCACAATACATTTTCTCAAAATACCTTTGTGCTGAGTGAAATATAACACAATAGCAACCATATATAAATATTTTTAGATAAATATTACATTTTTGATAAATAAATATAATATGATATAATGTTACCATCTATGCTTTAAACTATACTGTAGTATGAATTTGAGACCATACCATCCAGCTGTACTGCACATCACTTAATCATCAGGCACATGTTGAGTGTAAAAGCTCTGAGAGCAGGTGGAAGTGCTGCCTGTGCTCATAAAGGACAATATAAACCATAACAGTAAACAATTAACGTCTGGGCTGTGAGCTTAAAAACCTGGGCCTTTCCCTCGGGGAGCTGTGTTTCTGGATGACTGATGACTCGCTGATCCTGAAAGCGTTAGCTGACTCGTCTGTGACCGCTAAGCTAGCTGCTCACAATCAATGAGATGTGTGTAACCCGACACCCATCCATTTCCCCGAAGAAGCGGCCGGCAGCTGTGGTGCCTTGTGGGAAGAAGGACAAATGGAAGGTGACATCACTGAGCTGACTAAGCTTTTTTTTTTTTTTTTTCTGGGGATGAGACGGCTCGGTGAGACGGCAGACTATTAAACCTGTAATATGCAACAATCTGCTGCGCAGTGTGGAGATGAAGGGTTTAACTTCCCACTGGGTCACACGGAGGCAAATTAACAACGACAGCTCAGGAAAGTAGAACAGTCAGACACACACTCGCACAGTGGTATTGATGTTAGACAAAGATGAACGCACAGAGGAGGAGAGCTTATTTGAATACAGTGTCAACTTTAAACCTCCTCAGTGGAGGAAGAATAACCAGCAAACTTGTCACAAGTCATTTACTTAAGAAGAAATACAGTCATCAGCTTAGTCATTAGTGGGTCTGCAACAGAAAGTATCGTGTATAACTGAGACGAGAGAAGTGAGACTGAACTGGAGGAGGAATACTCTGTGTTGAGGAGTTTGGCTTTCTTCTCTGCTGAAGCCGACATGACGGAGCAGAAGGAGAAACAAACCTCCTTTCCTGACTGAGTTGGCATCCTGATTAATGACATGTTAATGGAAAATTGGTTAAAGAGTTAAAACTGTCCCTCTGCTCAGCAGTGTTTTGTTTTTGTTGTTGTTTCACTCTCCACCAGTTCCTGAGGGAAATCTCCAGCTCTTTAGCTGCTAAATGCTCCACTGTGTTCACCAGCAGGTCCCTGACTGAGTCCGTCTGCTGTTTGCTGCGGAGCAGGAAGTGTCTGTAAAACCAAAACAACACAACAATGAACTGAAGGAAGCAAAGGCTGGTCACTCACTCGATGGTTTTGGCCCAGTTTGCCTCCTTCAACAAACGGGGGCGTGTGGCCCAATTCAAGGCTTGTCTCAACTGATTATTTTTGCAAATCATCCTCAAGTGTGTTGTATCAAGATGATTATTTTACAGCTCCAAGTCAGAGTCCCAATATATATATTTTGCAGCGCAAAAGAGTCTTCTTCATGCAAGTTTCTGTCAGATCTTCTATCAGGGGCATCTCCACTGTTAAATTGCTGTTAAAACAGTAGGATTATAATGTTAAACATCTGTTGAACCTGTCTGTGGTCTCCGACATTTGCTAATCTTGTAGTGTGTAGCCAGACTGAAAGAGACGTCAGAGCCAAAGGGAAGCAGTGAGCGTCTATGAGAAGCTGTCACATTGAGCCTAATCTTTATGAAAACTATTTATAAGAGTGATGGAGAAAGAAGTTGATGGATTCATGTGTGAGAGTTGTTTAAAGTCAACAGAGGAAAAAACACACAGAAAAAGAGCTGAGTACAGTAGAGACTCACAAAGACAGCTGGAGGCAAAGACAGGTGGCACAGTGTGAATCATGGGGTGTGTGTGCGCCTTTATTAATGTATCATGGCTGCTTTTCTCTTTCCTGTGTGTGTGGATGTGTGTGTGACCGGTGCACATAGGTGTGTGTCAGCACCAGGAGGTCTAAACCTGCTGAATCAGCAGTGACAACAGAGACACAGTGGAAATGAGCAGAAACAGGAGAAAGGTTGAGGTGATTTATGATGGTTCGGTTTGGTTAAGTTTGTAATTTTTAAGTTTTGTTTGCATCTGACCCCCCTCCCCCCACCACCACCACCATAAGCTAAAAATAACAATAACATGACATCCAAGTGCTAACTTTGCAGAGACGGTTTAGCTTGTGACTGCCGCTGATTCTAGCTACAGGTCAAAGGTCAATAGAACGTTTATTTAGTTGTACACTAAAAAAAATAGTTGCGGCAAAAGGAATTTGCATTAACACGTTATTATTGTGTTAACTTTGACAACCCTAATAAGGATTCATGATAGATGATACAAAATGATAATAATGAAACAAATGTAGTTGGAGACACCAACCTATCTGAGGTCTGAGCTGTGGGATCTGTTGGTTAATTGGCGTGATGGAGCCACTGCATCCCGCCAGACCAAGATCAGACCTCTATTGGCACCTGGGGATGCCCCATACACACATACACACACACAGAGACACATAATTGGATGGCAGATGAAGGTTGGCAGTGCCAGCAGTTCCTCACTGTGCCAACAGTGCCTGCAGTGCAGGCGGGTGTTTCCCCGTGGCAGCGTTTCTCCACTCTGACCTGCAGCTATGCTCATTAATGTGTTAATTGATGTGCGCTTTTGCAGCCACACTTGCCAAGAGTAGATGACTTCAGACAGTTACTTAATAACTAAAGTGTTGGACCGGAGTCAGCAGGCAGGAGTCCTTCACTGAAGAGCTGCTCCTGTTCCCGACAGACTCAGCAGGTTCATCTTGCCAGAAGACAAATATATTTCTCACAAAAGGTCAAACACTAATTCATCACTGTTCATCAGGAGGCAGAAATTTGGCTTCGTGTTTGAAAAGCTATATTTAGATTCAGTAGATTAAAATTGAAAAGGTCCTATATTGTACATGTATAATAAGTTTCACACAGCCTCTATTCAGAAACCGAGCCTTAAAAACAGCTGTCAGGAAGTCTGTGACTTTGTGATGTCACAACAAAGCAGTCACTAAACCCCATTCACCTGGACCCACCATCCAACACTGAAATCTGCTACATTTTCATTGGATCACTCAGAAAACACAGTCAACGAATCAGAAGAGAGACTCAGATCCTCCCCTCTCCCAATTGATGTAAAACTACACTAAGATGGTTTTCGCTTCTTTAAACCAATAATATATCTTCTTATGGATGTCAACACAAATAAAACTCAACAAATTGAGTAAAAAATATAAAAGATGAAGCAATTAACAGTGTTATAACTTCCCTCAAATGTTTGAATAATATGCTCTTACAAAATGTCAGGTTGCAGCTCTGTGCCAGTCATTATGACAGTCAGCAATTGTCTCCCTGGAGACAGAGAATAGTGCTAAGAGTAGACACACACACACACACACACACACACACTGGTGGCGTCCTCTAAAAGCAGCAGCAGTGCAGAGTGCTGTTGGGTGATTAGTGTGTTTTTAAGCCTGTATAATGGAAGCTTAGCCCAGTGCTCCACTTTCAGGGCAGGAACAGCAAGCCTGGCCATCTGGACACTGGTTCACCCTAATACTGGTACACACAGGGCTGTGAGGCCGCGCTGCACAACCAGCGGCCCGGTTACATCAAAGAGACAGGACGACAAAGTGACACCCACAGTCACGGTGCTGCTGTCACTGACACAGGGCAGGAAACAAGGAGAAGAAGCTCTCATAGGCACTGACACTCACACTCACGCATGTTTTTACCTTAGATGTTGTATTGTGAGTGTGTTTTTACAACCATTTTATCCATGACACAGATTTATGAAAATAGAAACCGTTGTGAAACAGTCAGACACAGATACACACACGCACACGCGTAACCAGCACTTACTGTGGGAGCGGTGTGTGCGCAGCACACCGTGTCCTGCACATCAGGCACTTGGTCTTACTTTCACAGAAGGATAGGCGCGTGTTCACTTACGCATGGATGGACACCATACAGTAAATGCACCTGCTGCTGTACAGAGAGACACACACACACACACACACACACCAAGATGTACCAACAAACATCTGGCTGATCCGTGTGCCCCACATTATTATTAACAGACCCTGTGTGGATCAGTGCCTGGGAGGGAAGGGGGAAGGGCCGTGTGTGTGTGTGTGTGTGTGTGTGTGTGTGTGTGTGTGTGTGTGTGTGTGTGTGTGTGTGTGTGTGTGTGTGTGTGTGTGTGTGTGTGTGTGTGTGTGTGTGTGTGTGTGTGTGTGTGTGTGTGTGTGTGTGTGTGTGTGTGTGTGTGTGTGTGTGTGTGTGTGTGTGTGTTCGTGTTCGTGTTCATGTGCCAAGACACATTAGGGCTGTTGTGCCAATGTGTGACACATTAGTTTTTGAGTTTTTGTGGACACTGCTGCACGCACATTTAGGATGTTTAGTCCTGTATTTCAGCAGCGTTTTTTTATTTCTTTCTAGGTTTTTGTTGCTGAAAGTAGACACACACACACACACACACACAGAGATTGAGGGAAGCAGGTGGACCCAAATGCAGGAGCTAACACAGCCGGATACTTGCAAACTGAGGTTTAATAACTCACGACAGGCAGAAGAACAAAACACCATGACAACACAATAATCAGACAACTGAAAGACACACAAGACTAAATAAAACAGAACTAATCAAAGCAACAAGCAACAGGTGAGGAGGCAGGAGGGCAAAGAAAGCTGATTGGTGGAGACACACAAGGAGCAGGGCAGGGCTGACGAGGTGAAACACAGGACAGGTGTGCAAGGACGGAGAGTGTGGCGGGAAAACACAGGAAGTAACACTAGAACAAAATGCACAAGAACTCAACTACAAAATAAAACAGGAACTGAAGAAAACAAGAGTCCAAAACAACAGAAAACCGAGCCACTGAATGGCGGCAGGCTCAGGGCCATGACACAAACACACACACACACAAACACACACACACACACACACACACACACACACACACACACACACACACACACACACACACACATGAGACAAGTCTTCAAGGACACACTGCGTTGAGAAAGACAGTGAAGAGGAATTTGGTCTCATCTGCTATTAACATTCATTCAATGATCTAAACTGTAGATAACTAAATGAATGTGAGTGCACCACACACTGATGGATGGTGCTCACCCCTCCACCCATCACCCCATGTATCTGTTTTCTTCCTAGATCTTAAAAGAGTACAGAAGAAAATAATAATTTGAATTATGTATGTATATAACAAACAATTGGGATGAGAAAGAAAATCAATCAAAAATCTGTCTCTCCCTTTCAGTAAGTAAAAATATGAATTCATAACAATAATAAAAAGCTGGCTGTTGTCCCTATGCGTGGTGTAATATTGTGTTATATCAAATGACCAAATAGTCCAGAGTCTAACATGCTGCTGTTTGGTGCGTTAGATCATCCATGTGTCTTTGCCTCAGGGTGAGAGCATGAAAATGAAATACGCCAAAATAATTCGACTTCAGACAAGCACAACAATCTGTCCAACGAACTCTGCAGAGATCCCCGCCATTTTTCTCTTGAATGGGCTTTCTGACATTTAGCAGAGCTCGACTCATTCGCTCCGGCCCAGCTGGTGGAAGCTCCTCCAATTCACATTTCATATTTGGTGACATTTTAAAAGTTTGCGGAAAATCTGTTCCATGGATGGATGGGTGGCTGAAGAAGGGAGGGTGGTGGTGGAGACGAGACACTGAAGTTTTTACTTCACTTTAAACGCGACATATTCTGGAGGATGATTAAAAAGACAGCGTCCTCTAACTGGTGCCTGCCTGCATTGCAATTACAGCCTCAATTAACATTTTATATTGAGTCAATTGAAAATCAATACGCCTCAACCTCGGAAGACAGGACAGCTGCAGGCGGAGTCGACTAAGACAGACAGGAAGGCAGAGCAGGACAGAAGATACAGGGATGACAGGTTAAAAAAAGAGACAATGAAGGAGGATGAGGAGGAGCCGGAAATAGGAAAAGAGAGGAGGAATTAAGCACCTGAGTGAAGGTGCAGAAGAAACTTAACATGGAAAACCATCAGATAAAAGATGGAGGAGAAAAAGTCGTTAAAGGAAATTAGATATGAGTAGTTGGAGCAGCGTTAGGAGGATGAGAGCGGGAGTAAAGGTGTCAGAAAATGAGGGGACAGAGTGATGTGAAGAAATGACAATTTAATGACTACAAAGAGGAAAGCAAAGAGACACTCTGGAGTTGTTATCAAAGATAAAATATGAAGTAAAGACGAGAGGGGAATGGTTCCCAAAGTGTTTCAGAGAAAAGAAAAAAAAAACGGGATGGAAATGTAGCTACGTGTAACATGAGGTGACAGAAACAGAGCAGAGTGGAGCAGGGTGAATTTAAAACAGGGAGTTTGTGTGAGAGTGACTGAAAGTGTGAGAGCGAAAGCCCAGAGCATCCTCTTCATCCCTCATTCTGCCTCCGCAGATAAGTGCTACTGACCTCATTACTCTTTCCCCCACTCTCCTCCCTGCGTCCCCTCCATCCCTCCTCCGTCTTGTTGCACGGCTGATGGGGCTGACAGATTGTGGAGTAAAATGATGGGAGGAGACGGAAGAAGAGACGCTAACAGTGAGCAGCAGCGCGGCACGACATGAAGGAGAGGAGGGAGGACTGAGGGCAGGTCACTCTGTCACGAGGATCTTTTCCTCCGTGCATGAATGTTGTCACCTCGGTGTGAAAAGGAGGAGACTTACTGGAGAGTTATGGCATTGAACTATAAAGAAGTAGAGGTTGTAAGCCTCTGCCAGCAGGTCCAGGTGTCGTTTACAAACATAATTGTCCAGACTTGAAAGGTCTGTGTACCTGTTCCACTTCAGGAGGTCTGTGAAGCCGAGGCTCTTTCATAGCCGACACGACCAAACCACATTAAGACAGTCTGCTGTTACTGCTGTTGAGCCTTGGGATGAAAAGGATCCAACTACTGGATCACAGGAGAGCCAAAAACATATGTTTGCAGTCACAGTGACCTTTGCCTGCCTCAATCTACACTCACAATCACAATCACATCTTCCACTTACTGAGATATTGCATTCATGAGAATAGGATGCATGTACAGACAAAGGGTCTGAATGCCTTGATGACCGTATGTCTTTAAAGTGCATGATTCAAAACCATACAAAGAAGAGTTAATTGAACTTCATTGAACAGACAGACAACCTGAAAGCATCTCTGTCTCTGGTGCTAAAAAAGATAAGATACCTTTATTGCAAATATAAAAGTAGGGGACAACCTCCACTAAGAACAACTAAGACTGAGTATGAGGAAGTTATATTGACATGTAAGTGACCTTGTCCAGTATATACAGTATTTCAATACTGCTGTTGTCTTCCGTATTGTTAACACAGCAAGTTGTGTTCTCTTTAATTGGCTAGAGCAGCGTGTGAACTGTTTTCTCTGGAGTCTGTCTCTCCACTATTTTCTTTCATCTCTGTGTAATATTCTTTAAGCTGTGAAGCTTTAACACAATCGAGAATTGGTACAAAAACACAGAATAACATGAAAGCGCGAGTTCAGAAAGACATGTTCGGCTTTATAGCTGTGGCTCCGTTTTTCTGTCACTGTAACTTTTTTATCCTGAGTGCGCCTCTTCTGTGGAGTGGCGGTGTTTTTAGGAGCTAAAACCTGAACATAAAAGTTGCATAAATTGAATACAGCAGCAGGCTGTCCCTGGCCTTGCATGTGGAGCCTTTAGCTCAGCTCCAGAGACATTGGGCTGTGACAGGACAACACGCTTGTTCCTCAGCTTCTTTGGCAGCTTGCTAAATAACAGGACAAGCACACAGTGTTCAGCCTGTGCACGTCGTCAAGTCTTTTCAGGCCATTTCTGGGAAGTTGTCTGAAACAGAAACATAGAAAGGCCCGACGTCCTCTCCTTCCTCTTCAGGAAATATCAAATTGTGCATCACAGCATCATCAGATCACCTCATCGCCCCCTGCTCTTCATGATTCACTGTAAACAGACGAGTCAAACCTGATCCGACCAGACAGTTACAGATGCTACTGTATTGAAGTGACAATTTTTGCTGTTTACCCAACATGAATTACAATTACTGGCAACACCTATGGGCGTTTCAAGCAAAAGTACTATTCCATTATCACCTGGAAATATTCGACCATTCCTCGACTATTGAGAAGCAGCACTGGTGAAGTGGTACCGCCTCTCATCACAGTCCGTCATTCAAAATAACAGACTGAAAAAAAATTTGTCCGTCATTTAAAAATGGAATTACAAAATGTGATGAAAAGCAGATGTCTTTTTTAAAATAATTTTCATAACTATTTGAATAGTCAAAAATCGTTGCACAATGCACATGCCTACTATACACCTATGATTGGCCTGTAAAGGTTTTTTGACAATCTTTATTGTCTCTTCATGAAGGTATCAAGTAAAAACTCCTTAAAGGCTTAATTAAAAACAGACTTCACCCAGAGAGCTGCACCTTGTGAAGCCTCATTTTATTTCCCTGTTGAGGCCAACATTTTTAGTCACCTTAGTGTGAATGTGTTCAAAACATTCACTTTTAAGAAACAGCTTCTTTGTGTGCGCTCAGCTTTACACCCAGCAGCTCAGATAACCTTCAGCAGGAAGCAGCAGGAAACTCTGTTTGTTCTTCCCGCTGTTTGTTTCAGCCGTTGGCAGATGTCGCGGATGCAACCCCGACCGCTCTCTCAGTAGCTCACTTCCATAACATCACCGTTTGGATATCTGAGCTCAGTTGCTGCTGTGGAAGCTCCCATCATGCATCTGGTTTATTTTATGCTACCATTTGTTTCTGAGCCACAGTCTGCTGTTCCTCACAAACGTTAACACACACACACACACACACACACACACACACATAGAAGTCTACTGCTGTTGCTCGTTGTGTAACACAACTGAAAAAGGTCATTGGATAATCCTTTGTGATGTGTTCATACCTTCTGCCTATAGTTTTCTCCTGAGAAACTGGTGCCGGGTGGGAAAAATGACCCAATAACTGGACTTTGTGCATCAGGAAGTCAGAGCTTTTTTTAATTTTTTTTTTACCTTTAATATGGAAAAACATGTTTAACAAATGTGAGTCAGAGCAGAGGATTGTCACAGTTTAAAATATGTATGTAAAGGAACTTAACATATAAGAACAAGATAAAGAGAACATTTTGGCTACTCAACCTCAAGTTGAAACCTTAAGGAGTAGACTCAGGACTGTTTTAATGAAAACAAACCTCAAACTATAAAAATAATCTTTCATTAAGGTGTTCTGTGCAGCCAGCCGCCAGCCTCTGGTGTGAAAAATAAATAAAAATCAGTATTGTGATCTATTTTCAGTTGTCAGGTTTAACACAGGTGGATTCTGGGTATTTTAAATGTCAGTAAAGAATGAGCTGACGGCAGTAATGAAGGGCGAGGTTTCATTGCAGCACTGAACAAGTCAGATGATGGTTGATGTTCATCTTGACAACACCTCCTTCCCTGAACCTCCGTCCTGCATCCTCTCCTCTTCCTCCCCACATTGTAAACTTCACTGCGTTTTCCTCCTCTCCATATCCTCTAATGTGCTGCGGCGTCCTGCTGCTCGGCCTCCTCACCGCCACGCTCACTGTCAAACCTGCTCAGCAATCGTGTTACGTTAGTTTCACTCAGAAATAACACTGATCCATTTAAAATTCTTTGTACTTGCAGGAGCACTCAGTGTGTGCTTTAACGCTAGTTACAGTACAGCCCCTGTTTTTTGTAGCCTACAGGCACATGGCAGCAGCTGTAACCCCCCACTCCCCGCTGTTTTCTGCTGTTTTGGTGCCAGTTACATTTCTGTGCATCCCGTCCGGGCTTCCTGCACCAACCACGCTCTCCTTCCCCATGATACTCCTCAATTTCTGGATTAGTTTAGTTTCTCTCTGCTTCTGATTTCTTCTCCTTTGTTTGCTTTTCTTTTCTTATCCGAGGCGGATGCACACGCACGCTCCATCACTGTGCACTTGTGCGTGGTCCTGTCACAATAGTACGTTTTTTTGAAATTACAGATTCCCATTAGGGGAGTCCCCTTGAGTTCACTACGTTACTCATGCATTACCAAGCGTACGTGTGTGTGTGTGTGTGTGTGAGAGAGAGAGAGAGAGAGAGAGAGAGAGTTAGACAGAAGGATGCCCACACAGAGGAGGAAGGTGAGAGAGGAGCAGAAGATGCATGAGAGCTGCATGATGAAAACACAGTCGTGATTTTCTCCTGTTACGTGACATCATGAAGGTTCCCATGGAGAGTTTTCTCCTCTAAATATGGCATCAATCCGACCTCTTCACTGCTACTTTCTTTCTCCTCTGTTCCCTCCCACTTCCACATGCGTCAGCTGCAGCATTATATCAGTTTGCTTCTCTGACTCAGAGTTTCTTTCAAGGGAGAATCAGGAGTTCCTCTCCTTTGCAGGATGATGCAGAATGATGTCACATCCCATTGCCAGACTACTTGAGCCCAAGCAGCTAAAATATGAAGTATCAAATACCAGTTTCTCCACTGAGGAATAAACAGAAGGAGAAATCAACATGTTTATAGCCTGGGATGAGATCGGTCACCTGTTTCCATTTCTAGTAAGGGTTAAAGCTCTGTATAGTTGAGGGTATGGTCTTTTTGAGTGACAGGTGGGAAAGCGTACGTGTTCACAGAAGTATTAGCTGCACAGAAGCCCCTCCTCTTTGTTCATTGTTTTTGGATTAAGCCTGGTTTATGGTTCTGCGACCCAAAAATCCTGACTACGCATCGTGTCGACGCGTAGTGACGCGAACCACAAGGACTGTGATTGGTCCGCTCAGAACGTCAGTGTGGTAATTCACCCGTTCTCAGCCGCGACTGGTTTAGTGGTCGGACAGACCACCTCCACAAATGTCTTCTTCGTCGCCTGCGCTTCAACATTTGCAATAAAAGCGTTTGTTTTTCAGTTGCCATTGTTTACTGTGACCGGAAGCAACGCGTTCCCTAGACGCAGAACTTTGAATGATCAACGATGGCGTCGGGTCTACACCATACTGTAGGTACGCGGTCGACGTGACGCAGAAGCATGAACTAGGCTTTAGCTGGGAGATAGTGGGCAGAGTTACACACTGCTAAGATGGCAGCAGTGGAGAAGCTCACTCTGAGTCACAGAGACCACGTCCATCTTTATTTACAGTGTCTTGTATGCCCATGGTTACATAACAGAAATGTCATTATAGAGGGTAATCAGTGAACTGGACAGAGTCGTGTCTCATCCAATAGAGACAATAACAGTTTTATCACTGAGTGAGTCACAGCTTTCTGTGTCATATTTGGTAATATTAGTTTCAGCTTTCAGAAGAAAACTAATAAGATTGCATATGTAAATCCCTTTTCCATATCTCTATGTGGCCCTCCTCTAAACATCTAAACTGTGTCAGGCTCATTGTGCATGTTTGGCTCAGAGCGGGAAAGTTATGCGTCTCAATCAAACACATGTGAAGCTGCTTCAGTGGGTTTCTCCCGACTGGTAGCACAGGCGCTGCTGGTGCTGTCAAGTCACTTGAATGAATGAAGGGCAGTTTCTCACCTGCGTCACAGCGGATCATCTCTATGACTCATGACACGTTTGTGTGGTGTCTCTGTCGTAACTATGCTGGTTTCAGATCTCAGATGTGCTTCTCCTAGTTTGAATGGGACTGGTGGATAATTAGATTTGTCCTCGAGTTGCCTTGGTTTTTGTTTGACGTGCACAGCATGAGGTCACCTGAATGCAGCAGCGCTGTGTCACAGTGATGGGCTGCAGTTTGGTTACACAGCACTGAGAGCATGAAATAACTCACTGATGAAATGAAAGTTACACATTCACTTTATTGTCTTTTATTACTGTAACTCTCACTGCTGCAGCACAGATATTTAAAGACTGCAAAGTCACAGTACACAGCTGCCAATTTATTAGACTTTACTTGCAGAGTGTTGGTGCTCATGCAGAGTTTTTTTTCCTGAATAAGGTAGCTGCTAAAGACGAGGGAAAGATCTGTAATTTTCCTCCATAGTGGCTGTTTTTCCCAACAGCGCCCTGGTGTTTCATGTCCAGTTTCAGCTTTTTTTTGCTTTTTGGCGCTGATGCAGTTCAAAGAAACAGAATCGAGACTAAACCCTTGTCTGTTGTTTTGTTGTTACTTGACTTCCCTGTCTGGATGTTAGTCAGTGCAGCTTCCTCTGAGTGCAGCACTTGCTCCTCTGCTGTTGAAGAGACGGTTTAATTCTCAGAGTCACAGCAGGAGAGGATGAAGCGCAGTTTGTGCTGTAAACTGACGTCATGGTTTCACTGTCCTTACTCTGCAGCTTCGAATGCTGGATGACCATGTCACAAACTGTTATTGGCCTGGTTCGGACCACGGAGCAGTGTTCATCATCGTGCTGCGGTCTGATGACTCCGCGTGATGTAACGCTGTGCCAGAGTCTCTGTTGTTGTGTTATTGTATAAATAGCTGTGTGTCTTTGTCTTGTTTGTCTTGTCCAGGACAAAGGAAAAAGTCCTGCAACAAAGCAGAGGCACAACGGGCCTGCACACCGTGAGGAATGCTTAACAGACACATTCCCCTGCTGCCCCCCGGTCCGTACATGTGTTCATAGACACACAATATATCTGACACCTACACATGCGCACACAATTGTGCATTGATCTGTGAAAGCCCACGATCATGTATGTAAGCTGCAAAGGAAGGGTTGGTGAAGAGAGAGACAGAGAGACAGAGAGAAAGAGAGATAGAGAGAGAGTCAAAGAGCAACGAAAACCCGGTGAACTCACGGGCTCCCATAATCCTTTTCACCTCCAGTCTCCTCCCTCTTTTTTCTTCACTCCACCTTACTACAGTGCATTTACTGTCCTGTCGTTCTCTCTTCTTTTGAATCTCTGGTGTATTTTACAAACGAGCTGCGGGTTCAGAGGGTCAGCACATTTTTACCATCAATCAGCTTCTGCTGAGCAGAGACGATCTGCACTGTCAGAGATGTTCTCCTGTTTGTTCAAGGCTGATTTCTACCTCAGCTCACCGCTTTTACTCTCCTCAGCACCTCTGGGTTCTCCTGGACCTTGCAAATAGTTTTAAAGTTTGTCAGCATATAAGAAAAATAAAGTTACTTTTTAAAAGTTTGGATGACGCTGTCAGTCCAGACTGAAGCATCTCAACCAGCTGTCATTAGATTTCACACCCTGGACTCACCAGAGGATGAAACAACTGTCATGGTCCTCTGACTTTTCTAATGATGTCATAGTTTTCAACCCATGTGAAAAAGGTACTGTATGCTTGAGGACTGTTTTCCTTGCTATAAAGGTCCAGATAATCACAGCTGCTTTTGAAGAGAGGGGTCAATACACGAGAGAAACGGCAAAACTTGGATCCACTGACTTTCCATCAAAGATTCCTTGAAGAATTTGTTATTTGTTTCATTGCACGTCCTCTGAAGGATTTGGCCTCTGGATTAGGACACAGCTATTGTATGAGGTGCTAATTTGCATGTTACAGTAGCACGATAGTTAGCATGTCATTTGTCTTGGACGATGTCAGTTTGGTTTATTTAAATTTAAAGGGCAACTTCGGTTTTTTTCAACCTGGGCCCTGTTTTCATATGTTTTTCTGTAGATGTGAGTGATGGATAATATTTTTTTTGAGGTGGCTCCAGTATTGAGCCCGGCAGGCAGCCTGCAGCCCAGCTGATGCTCTTGCATGGGGCAAGTGGCTCCCGTCAAAGTTCGCCGTAAACAAGCATTTTTTTCAAACTGACAGGCTCAGATAGTTACAATGAATGTCCGACAACATACTAGAAAGGAGAAATTAACGTATTCAGGGTTTTTTCTGGCCAAAATTTGGGTTGAGGCGGCCGCAGGGATACGTATCTCTCCCTCCGGTCAAACGCCCCGTCCTGATCCACATCCACTGTAAAGTAAAGGTGCCGCCAGCTGTAATAGTGTAACATCCGCGTTTTTACAGCTGATTTTAGGATGAAACTCTGAACATAAATAATAAATTACCATGGAGATCTATCCGGGTTAAACAGCCACCTTTGTAGCACAGGAGAGCCCGCAGCTCTCCGTCTCCGTCTCCTTCTCTCTCTACGCTCTGTGCCGGTGGGGTGTGTTTACACTCAGCACCAGGTTTGAACGGAGCGGAGTCTATGAGCCCCAATGAGCCCCGCCCCCGCAGGCACACAAGCAAGCCGCGCATCAACGGCATCTTGCGGTCTGGCCCGGAGCTGAAATCAAACACACCCCTCCTGCTGCGGTCGAGTTGAACCAGTTGAAAACAGCGCCGCTGAGCTTCCATACCGTAGCCTACATTGAGTTTCAATCAAGATTCCAGCGCAGCGGCAGACAATTTCAGCGAGGCCGTGCCGCAGAGATGTTCACAAGTCTTTTTTTGCAAGTCCAAGTCAAGTCTCAAGTCTTTGGTCACGAGTCCAAGTCAAGTCTCAAGTCTTTGAGGGGTGAGACTTCATCAAGTCTCAAGTCTTTGGTCACGAGTCCAAGTCAAGTCTCAAGTCTCTAAAAAATAAAAGTCTCCTGTCTCTTCTGGTTGTAATGACCCTTTATCATCTGCTGCTATCCGCTCTACTAAGGATACTGCACACAGCTATATCTAAGAGATTCAAAGCATTTACTGTAGGTTATTATCACTCCTTTATCTATACAGTATTGATGAGTTGTTTATTATATGATCACTTTAAACAGGACATTGCAATGCAATATGAAGAAAACACACAATGAAAGCTTTCCTTTAAAGGAAACTGTATTCTGAGTCAAGAAAGAATCAAGGCTGCTCTGCCCCTCTGCACTGGCCTTTTCTCTTTTTTTTGCTTTGTTGAATTCAGAAAACCCAGATGAACAACATGGAACATGATTTAGGCTGTTAATTATAGGTCATAAGATCTGTATGGTACCTATAGCTCACATCTTTATGTGCAGCAAAACCTTTCTGGAACCGCATGTTTCTGAGAGAAGAACTGGTTGTTATTATTTTTTTAATTAGCTCCGTCAACTCATGGGGGCGTGTCGACACGTCCAGACTTCCATACATAGCCTACAGGCCTTCAGTCATATTTCGCAGCAAAAACATAAATAAACAGGAGGATTTAGCCTACAGTAGCCTGATATGTGCCAGTTATGCAGCAGCTAGTCCCCGTGAAGGAAGGTCTGACAACAAACGGACGTTGTGTCTCACATGTAGGCTACGGACGGTGCCGCTATTAAAAAAAAAAAAAAAAAAGCCGGTTCACAGTCACCTGTCACTCACCCGCAGCAGCTGACTGCGCTGTCAGAGGAGCTCTGCTGCTCCTCTCTCTTTAGACACTGGTGTTTGGCTGCACTCTGTAGGAGTTCAATATGAAGATCTAACCTCCATCTGAATAACGTTACCGGCCATGTGGCGCTGCTCCGCTAGTGGTGTCTTAACGGCAAAAAAAAAAAAAAAAAAAAAGATTGTCGGTCGTCCTGTCAGGAGGGAGGCACGAGCCAAAAAAAATAAAGATTGTTCACGAGTCTCAAAACACGAGTCCGAGTCGAGTCTGAAGTCTCTGTGGGTGCGACTTAAGTGCGACTCGAGTTCGAGTCGCAAACTCGAGTCCCCATCTCTGCCGTGCCGTCTGGTATGTTGTCGGACACTCATTGTAACTATCTGAGCCTGTCAATTTGAAAAAAATGCCTGTTTATACCGCGAACTTTGACGGGAGCCACTTGCCCCATGTAAGAGCGTTAGCTGGGCTGCAGGCTGCCTGCCGGGCTCAATACTGGAGCCACCTCAATAAAAGTGTTATCCATCACTCACATATACAGAAAAACATAGGAAAACAGGGCCCAGGTTGAAAAAAACCGAAGTTGCCCTTTAACTAAACCCGTCTCATCTCTCTCTTGTCTGTCACTCTCTCCTTTTCTCTCCTTCTTTGTTCTTACTTCCTCTCTTCTGCAATCCTGCTAAAGTGGTGTCTCACTTTTCTTTAATTTCCACAGTGCACACGCACACGCATGCACGCACGCACGCACAACACCATATGAGTGTGCACGCACACTCACATACTGCATGTGTAATCTCAAGGGGCGGTTTGTTATGTGAGTAGTTGTGTTTTCCAGTCAAGCAGAGTTTATCCAGGTCAGTAAGTTGATCTGATTAAGTCAGTTTAACAGTTGCCTGAGGGTCTCTCTCCTCCTCCTCCTCCTCCTCCTCTCTCTCTCTCTCTCTCCCTCTCCCTCTCCTCTCTCTCTCACGCACTTCTCACCTCCATCCTTCTCCCTTTCCTTCCTCTTTGTTTTCTGACTTTTTTGCTTCCCTCTACTTCTGATCTCTTTCTCAATCTGTCACACTCTCCCATTTTCCTACTTTAAAATCCTGTGACCCCCCCCAAAAAAAAAAAAAATCTCTCTCTCTCTTCTCTCTCTCTCTCTCTGGCCATGTTTTGTTAATTCCAGTAATGGTGGGATTGAGATGGACGTCACAGTGAGATTAGGACTCTCAGATTGGAGTTGTGCTCTGTCAGCTCAGTCCTCAGTCTTCTCAGTCTGTGACATTACACTCCTTATGGATCCTTAGCTCATCTCTTCTGATCTTCACCAATTCTAGCTTTTATTTTTCTTCATATCTCCCTTAATTCTATTACATTATTCTTCTATATTTTACCATATATTTTTTGCCCTCATTACTTCTTACCTGTTTACTGTTTAGTGGAGGAGACGAGTTTCTCACTGAGGAGATTAACTTCACCATGATTTCATCCAGATTATTGAAACTGATTAGTGTTGTAACAAAGGTGGGGTTTATTGGCCTGAATGACTCAATGATGGTGGAGTGAGGGGACTCCTTTTTATCTGGAAACACACCGCTGCTCTCACTCTCGCTCTCACAAACACAAAAACATGAACAGACACACAGAAACATACAGTGACACACACAAACACACACCAACAGGCATAAACTCAAGCCTTTCTGCACCTGCCAATTAGTAGGAGGGGAATCTGTTTAGACTGGAGGTGGGAGGGGCACAGTGGGGGATGGCTCTTTTTAAGCGAGGGGTAACATGGGGTGGGGGTCCTGTCCATCAGAATTTCTCTCGTTAATCCAGATTAATCCTGACTAATGCTTCTTTTGTTTGAAGACACACCACCAGCAAGTCTCTGTCTCCTCCTGTCTTACTTCAAACAAATCAATTACTGCATAGAGTCAGCAGCATGTTGGCGGACAGTCACTGCTGCTGTAACAACCAGGCATGGAGAGAGAGAGAGAGTGTGTATGTGTGTATGTGTGTGTTAAAACAAACGTGTGTGAACGCGAACCATATTTTTTGCACCAGTATGTGAAAACAGCCTAAAAGTGAATTAATGAGAACAACAGTTCCCTTGTTGCTACTTGAAGGATACAAGTAATGACTACATTAAGGAAGGAAGGAGTTCCACCGCACACAATGTGGTCACTTTAATACTGATTTATTGTTTAAAAGTTAAGCAACGTGTTTCGCCTGAGCCTGATGAAGCCCACTGGGCGAAACACGTTGCTTAACTTTTAAACAATAAATCAGTATTTACAGTAAGTGACCACGTTGTGTGCGGTGGAACTCCTTCCTTTCTTCATGGACTCCTTTCCTGACTCCACCGGCACCAATGTGAGGAATCTAATCTGTGTTGTGCAGGGCAATCTCTACCTTGTTCAATTTTATTGACTACATTACTTTCTGTTCTTGTTGAGCCATATTTAGCATTTTAACACTGTTCTTAGCTTCATGTTCAATTAAATTCTGTGCATTTTGAGAAATTGTTGAAGCACAGTAGGCGGATTACTTGAAAGTTCGATGTGAAACAGCTTTTTAATAAAGTAGTGAATTAAGAAGAACATGGATGATGCTCTTTTGATTTTTATCGTGATATTGAATGAGTATCATGAATCATGGAAACTCACTGGCATTGGTATTGACTACTGAAATTCTCATATTGTGACAAGCCACAGATACACACAAATTCCAGCAGGCTGGACAGCTGAAACACTCGCTCAAACGGAGGAGATTGTGCTGCTGTTACTGTCACTCGGTCCATATGTGGTCACAGTGAAGCCTCATTTGATGTGTTAACATACATAATTTCCCTGCAGTTGTTTAGTGAAGCGTCTTTGCCCCTCAACAGGGAAATTCATCAGAGCCAGTCCCGTTCACAACACAACAAAATTGCATCTGTCTCATGCTTTTCTTTTTTTTTAAAAAATGTTTTGTTCGAGAAGGACTAGTAATCCTGGTCCTCGTCAGCTGCTGTGCCATTTGTTAACGACAAATAATTAATGAGCTGAGTTGGTGTTCTTGTTGGACCATCTGGTTTCTGTGTCAGCACATAAACTTCATTAGGGCGACTTGATCATCACACTGATCAAGGCTGTGGTGAGGACGATGCCCCAAACTTTCTGTCTCGTTTTTTGTTTTGTTTTGCCATAACGTTGCCATAATGTTTACGTGGCTGCCAACCAGCACATTATTTGGTTTTAAACAGCTAACTGCATGAGGAGATGACCAGTAGAGCGGCACATGAACCAGTTCTGCACCTGAGCACAGCAAGAAACCACAATCAGTTTACAATCAGCCAGTGGCACTTTAGTTGTGTTTGCATTTCCAGCTGTTTGTCACTTCATACAGGAGGTGAGCTGATGAGTGGGAGACAAGCAAACTTTAGCTTTTTTGATGCAGTGGTAGGCTACCACACATGACCGTAACACCCCGTCCTGACATACAGCGAAAAGTGATTAGAATGCGTACTTTTCAATCAGCCTGTGCTGACGATATCGCTCCGTCCAGCGATGTCGCTCAACTCTGAAAAAATCGCTCGCTCTGTCTCTATCTGGACGACATTTCGCAGCGGTGTCCCGCCCCTAAACACTTCTTATTGGTTGAAAAGTACACGCTGCTTTCTGTTGACAAGCAAGTTATCAGAGAGAGGAAAATATGAGAGGAATAAAATAAATAAAAAAACACTCCAAGATGTGAAAAACGGCAACCAGGAAATGCCAGGAATCTCAAAATAGCGCCGAAAGTTTGTGTACGTTCCTCGATAATTTGATGGGTTTGGATTCTGAACCAATAGAATATACTCGCGACAAAATCATCACGCTACATATCAGGACAACTTCGCGTGAGTTTTCGTCGCCGTTTCTCTCGCTCGCTGTATGTCAGGACGCGGTGTAAAGCGGAAATGAAGACCCGCCAGTCACCGGAAGTCTAAAGTCATCCTCAGGAAGGTAAATGTCACATAAATTTAACAAAAGCATATTAATATTGGGTGGCTGGCAGGATGATGTGTGACTCCACTGAAACTGCTCCAAGCCAGAATCATTATTTGTTTTTGTTTTTTTAATGCTGTGTGTTTTTAAGTGGGTACGTCTTCTCTAAAATCCACCGGGGTCAGAGCGGAGTCGGGCTTTTATAGACCACAATGCAGCTGGGTGTTTTCTGTGAGGCGTCCCCAGGCCTCAGTCTGCTTAATGCACTTACGCAACTGCAGGGGTTCGATTCATCCGACCGCGGATCTCAGCACCTGCTTCTCTCATCAATCTCTGCACCTACACCTGTCTTCTGTGGGTGAGTAGGCGACTTTTAGATGAAGAACTTTTAGAGTTTCAGCTCTGTAAATACTAAATCTTAACCATGTCGCTTTTCCACGCACTGTGGCGCCTTGGGTTGTTTCCCCAGTGCTGCAAGTGGCTGTGGTTATGTAAGAGAGTCCTTTACTCTGACCCAAATGGAAAAGACAAAGCCTGCAGTGCCATGGGTTACAGTAGCCAGCAAATTTAGAAACTGATGAATGATTCAATACAACACCAGAGGCTACCAGCAGAGCTAACCAGTGGAGATGGGTGACTGCGCTCTGCCTCTGACTTTTGGTACAGAAAAAAAAAAAAACATCCACAATTCATTTTTATTTAATGGAGTTTTGTGCGAAATCTTGAAGCCCAAGGGGGTTACAGAGGCGACCCCCACCCCTCCTTATTGCAGCATAAGAGTCGCTTTGGTTGTTGATATGCATCATCACTGTCCACTCCCATCCCGTTAATGACACAACAACACCAAGGAAGATTAAAATCATCAGTACGAAAACCTATTTAGAAGTGCTTCAGCGGGCCGTGAGCAACATTAACATCTGCCCCGTCTTTCTCACTCCTCACGCTGATGATAACGGCGCTCTCATTTATCTCAGGGATCTGGAGATTTTCAGCCACTTAATATGAAGCACTATCCTCAGCACTATGAGCCAGAGCCTTTAGAGAACATCACACTGTGCAGCCATTAGACGGAAATGGCTCTGCAGATGCTTCCTTTAATGAAAATGTGATACCATATTGATCCCAGTGAAGGGGAATTGTCTTTCCACTGGCCTCCTTCCACATGCAGGTCAGAGGTCCGGGTCAGGATACATTTACCCCCCCCCCCCCCCCACCCCCCCCACCCCCCCACCTAGATCAGCTGCTGAACAGTACACTCCTTAGATCCCAGTTAGACAGATCACAAAAGCTAGAGAAGGAGATCTCAGTGTGATGAGGAGCTCTGTCATTATTTGAAAACACTAACACATCTGATCATGTGCTGCCAACAACACACAAAAGCTAATGTAGCGACTTACTGCAGCTGCTAGGAGTGGCTTGTATTGAGTGTGTGTTAAGCTTCATGTTTCTCAACACACAGATCGATCAGTGATGAGATTATCAACTTCAAGCTCAATATGTATTTATAAGAAGACTGCACATAGCTTTAAAAAAAATATCTCTTTAGCCCAGACTAAGGACAACATTATAGATGCTCGGAGGTACTAAAATGTGATGTGTAAACACTGCAGACCACTGATTGGTCAGAGAGTCGCCACCAGTGGCTGCAGGCCATCTCAGAGGCAGCAGTCTCCTGTTTTGGTTTTTTTTTTTAAACAGCTAGTCTCCTGAGATGATCGGGGAGAAAGCGATCTGATGAAGTTATACCTGTAGCTCTCTGGAGATTTACCGTTGGCTGATATAATTCCTTCTGGCATAGATGTTAGTTTTAGTACACCACATATAGCGGAAACATGGCTTTTATTCTTATTCTGCTCTTTTGTTATTTGTTGACGACTCTTCTCTTTGCTGATGGCTGATGAACCATCCACCACATGGATACTACCTGCGAGCTGTTTCTGTTTGAAGTGCATCTGCATCACCTTTAGAGACAGAGGAAAGAGAGAGAGAGAGAGAGAGAGAGAGAGAGAGAGAGAGAGAGAGGTGAAGAACTGGTCCATGTCACTGTGTCCTTCCGAGGCTCCTCCAGTCCCCACATCACATGTTTTATTCAAAGTGCTGACTCAGTTATCCGATAGTCAAACGCCACCATCGCTGGTCATTGCAGAGGTCATCGCAGTGGGCGCGCATGCATTTCAATGACACACTTCAGTATTCTTGATCATGTAAGGAGTACACTTACACTGTTTAAAGACTGATACTCGCAGCACGATGAGGCCACTCATAATGATTTTACACACATTATTTCACAGAGGGAAAATAAAATATATTGTGGTTCATGTAAAAGTCAACATAATGGTATTAAAACCTGAAGATGTGTAGATGTAGGCTATTTTGAATTGCTGAGTCTCACTGGTAGCACTCTGCTGGGGAAAGCTACGTCTAACAGAACAGTGTTTTCTAACTGCTCAATCACATCTCCGATGCTTAATAACATGTTGCATAACTGCTGTTTGTGATTATTATTGCCATCCAGTTGAGCTACAAATGTAATTAAAGGCTTAGTGGAAGCAAAACAGGAAATCCCAGTCGTCCCATCAAGCCCTCGTAACTGTGAGCTGAGCACCCATGGTCGACAAAATGACAAATATGACCAGAAGTGGAAGTTTAAAGGCCATGTTGTGTATAAAAGTGAGATTGAGATGGTGTGTGACTATAAAGCCGGTCTAGGTTTTATATTAATACTGTGAAAATGTCAAAGCCTCAGTCCTCAGAGAAATGCACGCAGCCTTTATTCAGAGGAGATTTCAAAATGTTTTTATGCAGCTTCTTATGGATCATGACTTCAGATGAAACAAGAGGAAAACATGGAGCTTTGATATAAATATAAAATAAAAATACAGATAAAAGAATAAACAGTGTCAGTCTGATTTTTGACACTGTTTTCATCCATAAAACCCGTAAAATTGTCTTAATGTGAGCTCTGAGGGAGCGTGGATATTTTCTCTCCCTCTGTGATCTTGTGTCTAAATACAGCCTCTTTGCTTTCTCATTTATTTATGAAGGCATTTGCATATGCTAAATACCCTGTTGACATTGTGTTTTTTAATTAAATGTGGAATGTATGTTAAACACTGAACAAGCACTGGCAGTTCAGTACTCACAGCTGGTGGTGTAAATGACTGTGGGCTTGGGGAGAATCTAGGCTACTCTGGATCTACATTAGACTAATCGCTGGAGGAAAAATGCCACAAAACAGCAGTATATGTGTATCAGTAGGTAAACCACAGGATCCAATCAGGAGATGCATATTATTATACAGAAGGTGACCTCATGTCTCTCCAAAGCACGAATCAGCTCATGCAGAGGGAAGTGAGCACTGTAAACAGCACATTTGCACGCAAAATGTTTCCCTGTTTAGAACATGGGACTGCACAGAGCTGCACAGGGCTACAGTATAGTGCCCTGCACGTGCCGAGATTCTGGGCCCCGGCCCGGCCCGGCCTGGCCCGGCCCAGAAGGTTTTCAGAATTCTCAGGCCCGACCCCGAATCAAGCCCGACTTTTTTTTTTTTTTTTTTTAAACCTCCCCTCTCCTCCCAACAGCTGGGCTGTTAATGTTGGAGACATTAAAATAGTTTAATTGGACATTTCAGCGTGGGATCAAGTTATATTCATTATATTTTGATTAAAAGGATTAAGTTAAATATGGATTTATTGAATTATTGAAGTGACTTGAGTGCGATGCAGCTGCAGCGCACGAACGAACCCGGTCGGCTCGTCTTCAATGGTTGTGATGAGTTTAAACTTACTCCAGTACTGAGCCGTTCCCCTGGTGTTGTCCTTTGTCTGTTCACTCTCTCTAATCTTTTTATTTATGTTGACCATGTTTGTAGTGGGACGCGGGAGTGTGATCAGTGTAATGTGATGCGAGTGACGGTGATATGAGTGATGTGCAGTGGGGAGGGAGGCTGTTGCTGTTTAAATTGGTTTAAGTTTAAAACAAAAACACATCTTTTGTGTTGGCACTGGCAGGTTTAAAAAAGAGCCAGAGCCTGGCCCGTACCCGAGGTACCGATGTGGTAATTGGCCTGAGCCCGGCTCTCGGGCTTTGGGCTCCAGTGCTGGACTCATACTACACAGAGCTGCACAGAGCTACACAGAGTGGTCCGGTTATTGGATCCGCTGTCGCGTTAGTCAAATGTCGTCTGTCTGTTTGTCTGTCTGCCTGTGTGTGCATGCCACCGTCTTGTAAACATACAGTAATAACTTGAACACCATACATAATACCTCATACTCTCGCTGCCACCCCTGCCCTCCCCCCCAGTTAAAATTCTAATTAGACTTTGTGGCACCTTGCTGCATCAACTTAAATATTAATGAGGGAATATGTTTTTTATGTTAACTACTTGCTCCAAGTTCCTAATGCTTGAAGATATCGAGGCCGGTTCACAGAGCTGTGAATCTGAAAACAATCTGTCACAGTACAACATGTATTGATGATGTCTATCGATTGGTCTGTGTTGTTTTTCTCTCCTGCTCAACCCTTGTCAGCCAACATCTCATTTCCCCCACACACACTATCTGATCTTCTTCTTGTTCTTCTTCTTAATCCTGCAGTCGAACTCTTCATCTTCTTTATCCCTATCATTCTTTAAGTCTCCTATCATTCCATGTCTGTCTCTGTCTCCTGAGGCAGAACCAGGTGATTACACTTTGGCTCTTCTCTTGTATGGTCACACTGCTGTAGTAATACCCATGTGTGTGTGTGTGTGTGTGTGTGTGTGTGTGTGTGTGTGTGTGTGTGTGTGTGTGTGTGTGTGTGTGTGTGTGTGTGTGTGTGTGTGTGTGTGTGTGTGTGTGTGTGTGTGTGTGTGTGTGTGTGTGTGTGTGTGTGTGTGTGTGTGTGTGTGTGTGTGTTCAGAGCTTCTTTTTCTCTCTCTGTCTGTAGAATCTATTTTATTGCACATACCGAATCAGAAGCCTCCAACCTAACCTGACCAATTTTCTTAATTCATTACAAATAATTATACGATATAACATTTATGAATAATACATGACAGATATTTAGAATCAGAATTTCTTAATGTTCATATTGATGCATTTCCATACATTACGGCAAAAAAGCATTTCACCAGGCATAAATACAATCAGCAGTGCAACAATTGATAAATAATAATAAATATGAGAAATAGTTAATAATGAGAATGTCATTTTTTATGATAAAAAACAATAAGATTGAGTGAGTCAGCAGTTTTCATGTTAATATTTAAAGGGGACCTATTATGCTTTTCCAGCTTTTCAGACTTTTATATATGTTTAAAATGTTGGATAATGGTTCTAGAGGCCGTGGAAGTGTCATATCCTGAGGTTAATGCATTTGGAGGTAAACCCTGCTAGATGATTGGGATTTCTCTGCACACCTGTTACACTCGGTTGCGCTGAGTTTTTTTTTACATGAGCTCGCATCAACGTCATGGCGTGCCGGACTCCCCTACATGGTCATGCCGAGGTCTCTGCTCCAGCTGGCCCCGCCTCCTCCCATGCTGCTCTGTTGTGCCTGGTGTCACAGCGGAGAGTGGAGCGGACTACTTCCTGCTTTTTCCCTGCATGTTTTAGCGCTGTAGCGTCACTTTACTAAGTTTTATTTAGAAGTTTACGCCGACGTTTCATGTAAGTGAAGCTGTACCTGTGTGAGGAGCGACGTACCGCCGGGCCGACGTTGTTCGCCGGACCGACGTAACGCTGGACCGCCGGAGCACCGGAGCTCTGAAGCTGCAGCGGTTCCTCACACAGGCAGAGCCCGTCTGCAGGCCTCCTTGGCCGGGCGGGCGTCCGTGCTCATCGCGGTAGAGAAAACCATCGCGGTAGAGAAAACCATCGCTAATAAACATACCCGCGGGATTTTTAGACGTTTACCGCCGTGTGGTTAGTCTATTTAGCAGAATGTTGGTCTCATTGATGAAATCTTGTGGCAGTTGGATTAGTTTGAATGAAAAGAGAAGCTGTAAGAAGGAGGAGGAGAGGAGCAGTGCTGCTGTAGTCTATGTGCACAAATCACCACATTTACATCAATAAATAACTGTTTTATAATGAACTGACCAGTCTGCATATATTTTTAATTTATTTTATATATTTATTTTTGCATTTTTATATTACATGTTAGGCCTACATGGTTACAGTAGCCTACATGGCAAAGACTACTCTAATCCATATTTGGTTAGGGTGAGACTAGGTCATGGGCACATTTCATTACACAATGTAGACTGGTCAGATGCAGACTGGAGATCTGGCAATTTACCTACTGCAGATTTAGCTTTTGTTTGCATACTACATTTTGGCCAAATCAGTATGGGCACTAGTAGTAGACATCGTCATGGTAACGCAATGCTGAGGGAGTGGTTCATTTGCATTTAAAGGGAGGGGCCACTGAAACAGACCGTTTTGCAGAGCCCTGTTTTTGAAAATGCTGTGATGTTTGATCTTTGGGGTATTTTGACCGAAGCACGTCACAGACATGTATTTAAGACACCCAGGAACTATTTTAGTTGGTGCAAAAAGGAGCATAATAGGTCCCCTTTAACAGTTGTACATTTCGGGAAGAAGCAACATACATGTACTGTATGTAGCAGCCTTGGTCCTCGTGTGGATGTTCCTGTACATTCTCTCTGGCCACAGTAAGGAAACCACTACATTGGTACATTTTTATACTATTTTACTACATACAAGCAATTTAACTGGACCTCATGGTCATTTTGTTGTGCAGAGAGGCATCAGTTTGTCTTAACACTTATTATAGTTGCTTTATTCATAGTTTCCCTTCTCCCTTCTTCTTTCACAGTGTTTCCATCCTCCTGTTGATTCCTGATTCTTTCAATTTCACCCTCATCCCTCCCTCTTTTCTGTCCAAGGGCTCTGCTTTATTAATTCTCTCTTTCCCTCTCTCTCTCCTCTCTCCATTTGTGCTGAGATAGAGGGATTCTCCAGAGCTGGAGCAGAATGAAAGAATTCAGTTGTCTGACTTTTATTTCCCAGAGTGCTCTTTGTGTAACAATATTTTTAACGGAGCACATTTCATCAGAGTTGTTCTTGTGGACAAAGAGTGTGAACGGGGATTGACCTCGAGCTCTCCTGTCTTTGTCTGGCAGAGAGATTATGAAGCCATTTCATATTTCAATTTCACTCATCAAATCCTCTGCTCTCAGATGGATGAAGCTCTCTGTCTCTGTCTCTCTCTTTCTCTCTCTCTCACACTCACACACACACGGACGGATGGACAGAACAGGCGCTCACACACACTGACTGTCATGTGGACACACACACACACTGAATCTCTTGAGGTCCGTAGGGCTGCAGTGTTGTCGACCTCACATATGAGGACAGTGGTTGATCCTCACTGAACTGATAAAAACACGACTATGTGATTCTCACACAAGTTGTTGACATGATGAAGCAACATTTGACTCAAGATGTCTCAAAAATTCAGACAGACATTTATTCCAATGAACAACTAAATGTATGTGATTTTTTTTTAATATTCAAAAGAATATGAGATATTTCGTACTGTTATATGGGAGACATCTTTATACAATGTCTTAAAGCTAATTTTGCTATATTGTTGAATTTTATGGTAATTAATTAGACTGGAAGTATTTTTTTAGTTCAAATTTATCAGCTTTCAGGATATTGTAAAATCACCATCATCATGGTGAATGTTGCTAATAGATGAACTCTCTGAAGGCTCATGGCTGCAGCACTGCTTCACGCCTGTTGGGGGAGAGCTGCAGGAGAGCAGCCATGTTTTTAAATTCTGAGATTCGTCTGTAATAAGTGGATGGAAATTTGTGTTCAACACAACTCACATTGTCCACAAGGAGTAAAAACAAACACAGGGAAAAGATAAACCTGCAGTAGAGTGCTTTTCCATTTCCCTAGTGAACTGAAAAACTTGACATTTCTTATAATAATGTGGAAGACAGAGTGACATGGTTTTTCATGCTGTTGCCATGGAGCACGTCATCCGTTGTTGCCACTCTCTGTTGCTCTATGGGTCTGACCAACAGGAGTACCTGGCCAAATGTCGCCACATCAGTGGAGCTTCATAAAATCCATAAAGTTTTACCGTCCATGGCAGAACTCAGCATTAACACCCCCCACCCACCCACCAACCACCACCCTTCAGCTGCAGACTCTGCATCTGTGGGAAATAAAGCTCAATCATGGAAAATAGAAAGTCAAATCCCCCCAAAATCCAGCACAGGCAGCGGTGTTAGTGCAGAACATCACATCTGAATGGATCAATGCAGCGATCAGACATAAAGTGCTCAGTGCATTAAAGGAACAAGGAGACTTTTTGGCTTCAGTCCTGCAGCGCAACGATTATTTCACCAAGTGTTGAGGTTTCTGCTTTCACAGACTTTTCCAGACGTCTGATATGAAATAAATCCTCACTACACACACACACACACACACACACACACACACACACACACACACACACACACACACACGCTCCCCTCACTTGTCTGCAGTGTTCGAAGAAAGTCATTGATTTTTTAATGCCCCTACCTTTTAGCCCACCTCTCTGAGCCAAACCCGGAAAATCATTATTTATTTTCCAGTTCTCATATCGGAGGCCATGATTTATTTATTTTAGTGATTTGCACTCTCACTCTTCCAGGAGTAAAGGAGTCCACTGGGACTGTGTATGCACGGTCACTGGAGAAGTGTGTGAGGGTCCAGCTGCTGTAAAACCTTCCTATGGTGCAGACTGGTTCTGGAGAGTGAAAGAGAGAGAGAGAGAGACCACCCTCTGTGGTTTGGTGTTGGTGTGCATGTCTGACAGGCTGACAGAGTACACTGAGGGCTTAGATGTTTCACAGCCTTATGGCCCCTAACCCACTTTCAACACACACACACACACACATACACAGATTAACATGTTTCTGGGCTTTGGAAATAATGGCCACTGATATGGGAGGGAGGGATTGAGGGGGATGGAGGGAGGAAGCTGTGAGAAAATTCAATTACAGTTGGAGACAGGGCGCAGGGATGAAGAAATGAATCGAGACAGATTTACAACACAGCAGTCGTCCCACTGTTTCATTGTCCTGCCTGTCATATTATACATGGACGTTATTTCACTACAAATCCCTCACACAGCAGCACACTGTATTATTTCTGAGGGGGACGCAACACAATGCAGGGTAAAATGAAAATATTCATTGCCAGAAAAAATATATGTATGTGCTTTTGTTTTTACGGTGTTTGAGTTAATTTACCGTGGCATCCCGTCCCCTCTGACCTGTTCCCATTGTTCCCCCCTCATCAGCTGCTTTACTTATGTTATCACTCTAACCTTTTACAACTCTTAAAAACACAGACGTTTTTTTTGACTGTTCACATCTGACTCAGTAACACCAAAGAAATGATGACAAAGCTGCAACATTCAGGACTGAAGTAAATACAGGGAATAAGTAGGAAGCTGAGTCTTTCTTCTGTGTGTGATGAGATCGCTTGTTGATTCATCATCTGTCTGTTGACCACCTGCCTTTTAAATCTATCAAAATATTCAACTAAATCATTTTTAATTATTTCAAATTATTTCTCGGCCCATTTGAAATAATGTGATTCCCAACCAGTGGTTTGGGAGCCACATTGTACAGAAATTATTCCAGCTGATGTTTGACAATTCATTGTTCATCTCGACAAACAAAACAACTACAGTAATATTTGTTGCAGTCTTAATCCCCTTGTAACCCCCCCCCCCCCCCCCCCCCCGTTGAGCTGCCCATGGACCTGAACCCCTCTGACCTGCTCTTAATCCCCTCCTTGTCTTACTTGTCACAGATCAGGGTTTAGTGTTCGGTCGTATAATCAACTGAAATTTTAAAAACACCGAAGAATCAGTATGACGGTGTCGCTCCACTCGTCCATCATCAGCCTCCAGAGGCATGAATATGTGGAGTTGGTAAAATCTTGAAGAGCGTTGAAAGGAAGGACCAGAGAACAACACCATCACCGATCATTAAAGCGCTATGAGCGCGAGGCCGGGCTGTCGCCACTCGCTGACTGATGGTCTCAGGTTGTGTTTGTGCTCAGCATCAGCAGGAAACGTGTGTAAGTGTGTGAATACCAATTTCAACACACTGACAAAAGAGCGTGCATGCTGAGCAGATAAAAAAAGAAAGAAAAACACACAGATGAAAACATATAATTGAAAACAAAGAGAGCGATTGACCTGAACCAAGCAGTGGGTGTACAGTGTGTGTCACTTTGTTTACATTGTCAAATTGACAGAAGTATTGAGACACTTTACTCAGGACTTAGCTGAAGCACCTTTGGCGGTGATTACAGCCTTGAGTCCTCCTGGTTATGACACAACAAGCTTTGCTCTCCTGGATTTGGGGATTTTCTGCAGATCCTCTCAGGCTCCGTCAGGCTGGGCTGACAGCGAACAGGAGCTTCTCTCCAGAGAGGTTAGACTGGGTTCATGTCGAGCTTATGGGTAAGGCTGGACGATTGTGGCAAAAATCATAATCGTGATTATTTTGGTCAATAGTGAAGTCATGATTATTTACACGATTATTGGGGGTCAGAATAAAATCCCAATAGTCCAGTAAAATGACAACGTCATTGTTTTTCTTTGATTATTTAAAGCAGAAGTAAGTGGTCCGGTCGTTTTGGCTAATGCTGCGTTCCAGGCAGGCTTTTGAAATCGTAAATTACAGCTTCAAGTCACAACTTACGACTTTGTAGCGTTCCAGGCACCCACTCATGTTTTTCCGACCTGTTTTACCGGTGAAAGTCACTATAACGGCCACTCGTAACTTCCGACCGGTGAACTCGTACCAGATCGAACTGGTACCACTTCACGGTCGGAAAAATACGAGTTTCCTTGAACGCACCATAACAGTCCTCGTCCCTACGTCACCACATTCACAGCGTCCCTTGGCTGCACACACAGCCCTGCATGCCGTTCTCTCTCCTCATTGGATAAAAACTGTAGGATACGATAAATGTTTTCTCCTCGGCTCAGAGCAGAGCAGAGTGACTGACAGACCCGTGTTTCAGACCAAACACTCTATGTAAGTGATTGCTGTCGGAAGATATAACCATTTAAGACTTATATTAACACAAATATATCACTTACTTCTGCTTTAAGTTTTGAGATTGTTTGGATCCAAATTCAAAATCACGATAATTGTCCAGCCCTACTCATGGGTCATATGTTGCTACAGGGTTTTTATGGTATGGTATGTACGCTAGCAGCCTGGAGCTGACACAGTGAACTAAACATGAAAGAGACTGTCGTCCTGTGGAAATAGTCAAGCCTGATTTATTCAGCTGATCTGAGTCTTTCTCAGGCACATGAAGACTTATTTTTACTCCTTCAAACTTCACAGGCAAACTGAAATGTCTGGGTTTCTTTTAGAAATAATGTCTTTGCATTGCATTGGTCCTTGCATCCTACTGTGTTATTACTGAATAATTAAAGTTATATATACTGTATTGGGAACAGTCCAACAAAAAAACAAGGATTAAACTAACGACTCTCATGAAAACTGAAGCGAAGGGTGGCTTAGGTCTTCCCAATTTCCAATATTATTTTTGAGCAGCTCGGCTTCGCAATGTGGTGTCATGGTCACTGGGAAGGCTGGATTCACGTTGGATAGAGGCATGTTGACCCTCTACCCTCAGATTTAATTATGTTTATGAATAATTTCAGTGCGATAAAAAACATTGGGCAATACTTTACTGTTGTTAATACACTACTTGTATGGAAGAATTGCTCTTCAAAGTGCGGTATCACCAAATGCATTTCTAAACACTCTCTCATCAGAACCCTGACTTAAAAAAATGTGTGGAAACACCCGGGGATAACACAGCTTAAAGATTTATTTCAGAAAAACAAAAAACTAAAATCATTCCTTGAGGTAAAAGCGAAACAAACAATTTTTTGAAATATATGCAAATCCAGCGCGTCCTACTAAAAAAGCTGAACTTTGAAGTGTCTGAATTGGAATATACTGTATATTCACAAACTCAGTTACAATTAAAGGAAAAATTAGAGCTTTATACAATATCTTAATTAAAGGATGTCACTCAAGTTTCCCTACCTTACTAAAACATTGGGACACAGACATGGCAATAAAGCTGGATGAAAATGCTTGCCAGAACATCTGCGAACAAATACATTTCCCATTTACGAACAATAAAATCAAAGAAACAAATTATAAATTAATTCATAAATTTTATCTGACCCCCTTAAAGCAGAAGTAAGCGGCAGGAAGCAATCCGGTCGTTTTCGCTAATGCAGGCAGGCTTTTGAAATCGTAAATTACAGTTTCAAGTCACAACTTACGACTTTGTAGCGTTTCATGCAACCCACTCATGTTTTTCCGACCTGTTTTACCTGTGAAAAGTGCACTATAACGGCCACTCGCAACTTCCGACCTGTGAACTCGTACCAGATCAAACTGATACAACTTCACAGGTCGGAAAAACAGGAGTTACGAGTTTCCTTGAACGCACCATAACAGTCCTCGTCCCTACGTCACCACATTCACAGCGTCCCTTGGCTGCACACACAGCCCTGCATGCCGTTCTCTCTCCTCATTGGATAAAAACTGTAGGATACGATAAATGTTTTCTCCTCGACTCAGAGCAGAGCAGAGTGACTGACAGACCCGTGATTCAGACCAAACACTCTATGTAAGTGATTGCTGTCGGAAGATATAACTATTTAAAGCAGATATCACTGGCACTGCCGTTTCGGCTAATGCTGCGTTCAAGGCAGGCTTTTGAAACCGTAAGTTACAGCTTCAAGTCACAACTACGACTTGGTAGCGTTCCAGGTAACCCGTAGCTCGTGTTTTTACCATCCTGTTGTCTGTGAAAGTTCCCTATAACGGCCACTCGTAACTTCCGACCCGTGAACTCGTACCAGATCGAACTGGTATGACTTCACAGGAAGGAAAAACACAAAGTACGAGTTTCCTTGAACGCACCATGAGTTAGCAGCCCCCGCCCTTGTCAGGCATCAATTGGTCCTCGTGCTACGTCACCACATTCACGCGCATCCATTGGCTGCACACACAGCCCTTCATGCCGTTCTCTCTTCTCATTGGATAACACTTGTATCCCACAAGGAAAATTTTCCCCTCGGGTTACAGCAGAGCAGAGTGACGGAGAGACTCGTGTTTAGGCTGAAATACTTCATGTAAGTGATTGCTGACGGAAAATAGGACTATTTAGGACTTATATTAACAAAAACATTCCACTGATATCTGCTTTAAGACTTATATTAACACAAATATATCACTTACTTCTGCTTTAAGAATGAACACAATTTTGAAAGAAAACCTACCAAATTGTTTAAGATGCAAAATTAAAGAGGGAACATTCAAGCACATGTTCTGGCACTGCAATAAACTAAATAGTTTCTGGAATATGATTCACTTATTTACAAAATCTGTTTTAAGGCTTGAATTTGAGTTATCCCCTTGTGTTTACTTAGTAAATGATCTTATCAGCTGTCATTTAGACTAAAAGAAATGCAGATTACTGATCATTATCACTTTTTTTTGCCAAGAAATGTATACTGTACTTCATTTATGGAAAAATGAATCACCACCAACATTATGTTCCTGGATCTTATAGCTCAATTTCTTCCCTTGGAAAAAATAACATTGTAAAAATATAATCAAAATAATTTGTTCCATGACCTCTGCTATAGCAGAGGTACCCTTTGTATACAATGGAGTGGGGTGGGACCTGCTCACGTGATGTTGAAGGTGTTTGTGGGGCTGAACAAAAAAAAAAAAAAAAAAAAAGAATTCAAGCAGTATTGGGAACAGTAAAATATTGAGCCTCCTACATATTTGTCACAAGTGTTTGGACCATAATTGAGACATTGTTGTAAAACACTGGGTGTTTTTGAGTAATATTGGCCGCTTTGATGGTTATTGTAATATTTTACTCCCTAATATTGACGCAAAGTCCCACATCGGTTCCATACTGGACAACTGGAGTTTCTCTGTGCAGCAGCTTGTTATGAGCCACTGTCAGGTTATGTTGTGAGGCGACACCTAGCAGTCGTGATTATGACAGCAAAGGGAAAAGTGCAGTGATGAGAAACGTCAAGAAACCATTCTTCGAAGTTAACCATGTTGTGTTTTTTTGTAACCATGGCAACAAAGTGTTGAGGAAGTATCCTACTTTTACTAAAGTCTTTTACTTACGTCACCGTCTTGTTCATGACAGCTAAGGTGCGGTAGGAGACAGTCATGTGGCTCCAGTCAGAGGGTTGATTTTCAGTTTATCTGCTGGTAACAAGATAAAGCAAATGTTGATTGGCTTGTTTTAATTAGCTCTGGTCCTGTCCAAGTTTGAACCAGATATCCTAAAAACCAGAGAGAGATAATGCAGATGATAGTTGTTTTCCCACCCTCTAGATAGAAAGATGCATTAAGATGCAAACCTACAGACTGCAGCTGAGTGTTGAAGACTCCAGCACCTCAAGTCCTGTATTGTGTTTGTTCTCCTCATGAAGACCCCGTCTGTGGTTCCCTGTGGCAGAAAAGATTGTCCTCTGTTCTACTCTGAGGAAATGTTTATGTTCTGTGATGGTTTGACCTTAGCCGCTCTCTGCCGGGGAGTTTCCCCTCGGTCAGCTCGGTGTGTACAAACGACCATTTCACAGGGAAAACGTCACCGTGATGAAAATGTCACCGAACCGTGCTGCAGAGCGGTGAATGGCTGTGTGTTGGGCTCCGTGGGCTCAGTCCGGCTCCGTTATTGCATAGACAAAATGTTTTCACCCCTGGGCGAGGCTTGGCATTTTGGTGGGAAGCTGTGTTGGCTAGCTGTCTCTTACTGTTGAGAGGATTAACGCATGGGCCATTTTCCCCCCATGGTGGCCGCTGGGAGAGGGGGGCACATCACGACAGGGGGTAGTCATGGTTGGCAGTGTGATCGTGGTCATTCTGTCCACTCGACTTTATTCTCTGTTACTTTCTAGTGAGTTAATCTAAATCTTCCACAGCAACAACACACGAGCGTAACCCAGGAAACTGGCTGCTGTCTGTGCTGCTTCGTAAACGCATATCTGCCAATAAAGTTTTTCAAGCCTGAGGGGCTGTGATTATACGTGTTCACAGCAATATTGACATACAGAGCTGAAGAGTCTGACTTGTACGTGAGGGATGTGAAACTTTAACCGCCTCAGAGAATGTCTTTATTAGTCGTTCTCTAGCTTCTTTCAGTTTTATGGGGCAGAAACATAAACCACACATCTGTAGAGGACAAATAAGGAGTTGGACGCTTTTTTCAGGGCTGCACAATTAATCACAATGTAATCCAAGTAGCAAAATGGCCAAGTGCAATATCCAAATTGCAGAAGCAGAATTTTTTGTTGATATAGGTAAAATGTGTCACAGCATTGTTGTGTATCATCAGCACCTGACACCTCGTCCTGACATGCAGCGAGCAAGCGAAACGGCAACGAAAACTTGCGCGAGGGTGTCCTGATATGCAGCGTGACGATTTTGCCGCGAGTATATTCTATTGGTTTAGAATCCAAACCAATCAAATTATCGAGGGACGTAAACAAACTTGCGGCGCTATTCTGAAATTCCTGGCATTTCCTGGTTGCCGTTTCTCACATCTTTGAGTGTTTTTTCCTCTGTTAGTTGTGTTGTGCAAACATCTTGTTCTGAAGACGTAAACGGACATATTTGTCCAGTGATAGACTCACCCAGTGTCACCTAGCAAAAGGAAAAGGATCAGCAGTTTGGCTAATCAATAAATGAAATTCCTTCAGTCTGGACAGACGTAGGCGGAGGCAAACAAACCATGACACATTTTAATATATATATTTTTTATAAAAATGACATCAGTGGTTCCAGCTTGGCCTCTTTAATCCTCTGTGTTGTCTTGTCATCCTTTCATCACATGTTTCACCAGCCATACATTTAGACCTCTCTCTCTCTCTCTCTCTCTCTCTCTCTCTCTACTGTACCATAAACCTCCATCTCTACATCTCAGTGACCTTCGTGGCCCAGTGTCTGTTTTTCCCTCCTGTACTTCTTCTCTGCGATGACGTACGGACTCGTCTATTTTCATCTCCACGACGTTCAATTAGCTCAATTACTTCAAATAACGTACACATGTCCTCTCGCCTCCCAGCTCTACCAATCAACCCCTGCCCCTCCAACCATCCCCCCCTCCCCCCTCACTTAAATCTCTCTCTCTGTCCTCTCCTTTACTGTAGCTCTCTCTCCTCCTTATGGGGCTCGAACTCTGTGGCATTAGATTTTGATAAGCAGTGACAGTCCCTGAAAAAAAGAACCGACATGATGAGAAGATGGTAGTTTTATGTTTCAGTAGAACTGTTGTCAAACTTTTTCCCAGAATGAGCGTTTCAATGCTTTTGTTTTTTTTCTTTTTCTTTTCTTTTCCTGGTTTTGTAATCAATGCCAACTTGAGTGTTGTTGCCATTCTCGTCTCTTGCGTCCTTGCTGAGCTGAAGCCTCGTGCCGACAGCAGCTCTGCTCTGCATCCTGACTGATTTTCTGACAGAGAGACTGGGGATGAGCAAAAAATGGAGGGAGGGAGGGAGGTGAGGAGAGAAAAACACGGACGACCTTGTTCTGGACAGTCAGAGGATACATTTCTCAGATGATAACAGCAGCAGCAGCTTAATACTCACAAAATACTTCTCTCTCTCGGTCTGCATTTCTTTCTGCCCTCTCTTCTTCTTCTTCTTCCTTTGTTTCTCACCATTAAAGTTACTTTGTCTTTCACTCACCTGAGCTCCTCCTCCTCCTCCTCCCTCCTTCCTGTTGTTGCTCTGTTTGTCCTCTAATGTGTTGAGTCATTGTGTTTGAGCTTCACCTTGCTATATTTTGTCTGATATCCCTCCATTTCTCTAACTCCCTCCCTTCTTCCCTTCTCATGACACATCATTCCTAATACATTCTCTCTCTCTCTCTCTCTCTCTCTCTCTCTCTCTCTCTCTCTCTCTCTCTCTCTCTCTCTCTCTCCATCTCTCTCTCTCCATCTCTCTCTCTCCCTACCATTCCCCTCCATCACTCACTCTCTCATCCCGATGGCATCTAATTCCCCAGTGATATTGTCACTGTATATCAACCTTCATGGGCTCCCTGCTCAGGCCCACGCATAAGTTTCTCCCTGCCCTCTTTTCACCCTGACCTCCTTCCATCATTTCATCAGCAGATCTCTCCATCCTCTCCTTTTTTTTTATTCCCCTTCTCATTGAACATCTAAATCCCTGGTAATTCCCTCAGCTCACCATCAAGTCCAGGAAACTTCTTTTCTCTGTCCACTTAAACTCACAACAGCTTTACTCCTGTTGTTCACTGAACTCAGTCCTCCATCTCCCTCCCATGTGTTTTCTTTCTGTCTTTCTTTCTTTCATTCTTTCTTTCTTTCTTTCTTTCTTTCTTTCTTTCTTTCTTTCTTTCTTTCTTTCTTTCTTTCTTTCTTTCTTTCTTTCTGTCTTTCTTTCTGTCTGTCTGTCTGTCTCTGTGTCATTCATCACTGTTTTATTCATTTGTCCTGACTCTTCTCCTGTGTCGCATATTTATTAATCCATTCTCAAACACAAATGTGATATATGTACATACATTTACATATATGAAATATATTGCATATAACTAATTAAACATAAAACAAGTTGGAACTGGAACAAGTTCACATGTTGACACTCCAGTCCATAAGTCTTATACAGTACTGTTAATTAAAGCTGTGTTTTATCCAGAGATACACATACTGTATCTAGTATCTACTGTAGTCTTGTGTTTTTCTAGTAGTAGCTACTGGTGCTCATAGAAGTTCATGCTGGTTCTGATAGAAAGGTGTCATAATACACAGTGCATCGCAGTTTGTTGCATATTTGGCAGCAAAAGGGACCAACATAGGTTGGTGGAGCACCCGCCCCATGTGTTGAGGCTACAGTCCTCACTGCAGGTGGCCCCGGTTCGAATCCCGCGCCGAGCGGTCCTATTCTGCGTGTCATCCCTCCCCGCCTCCCATTTCCTGTCTCTCTCTCGACTCTCCTGTACATTAAAGGCAAAAAAGCCCCCAAAAATATACTTTAAAAAAAGGGACAAACATAATATAGGCAGGTTGCATAATGTTATGCCACATTGGTGTATACTGTACGTCCTACTAAAAAAGCTCAACTTTGAAGTGTCTGAATTGGAAGATACACTGTACTTACAAACTCAGTTACAATTTAAGGCAAAATTAGAGCTTTACTTAAGCTCTCTCTCCTCCTTATGGGGCTCGAACTCTGTGGCATTAGATTTTGATAAGCAGTGACAGTCCCTGAAAAAAAGAACCAACATGACGAGAAGATGGTAGTTTTATGTTTCAGTAGAACTGTTGTCAAACTTTTTCCCAGAACGAGCGTTTCAAAATTATTATTAATTAATTATTTTTTCTTCATTGATCCAGATTCAAACAAACAGACAGGAGAGTGAATTTGAATCTATCAGAAAATCTGTCTGTCCAAAATGAGATGAGATGTGATGGGCCACCCACTCCACCACCCCACCCCCCAGGACAGGAAACAGCCCTAGTTCATCTCTGTCATTGTTTCATCCCTTTTTCTCAGTGACTTAGGCCTTTAGGGGAAATGGGGTCTGGGTGGGTGTGCGTGTTATTACATGTTTTACATGTTTCATATTACAAAATTCTGATATAGATTATGTTGATGCACAGAGACAGTTACAACAGCACACAGAGACAAACTCAGCATAGAACAGAACAGTCTCACACACACACACACACACACACACACACACACACACACACACACACACACACACACACACACACACACACACACACACACACACACACACACACACACACACACACAGGATGTGTTCAGACTCTGAGCAATAAATGCTGCTGCTAAAATCATGCCCACTGGACCTAAAACTGCCAACATGGAGATGGGCCTGTGTGTATGTGTGTGTGTGTGTGTGTCAGTGTCGTTACAGCAGGCCACGGTGCTGGCATGTGTGTGTGGGTTTTGGTTTTTGTGTCTCTGCCCAAATGGGATGTGCATAATGAAGGTTGATTGTCATAACGATCGTTTACGCGTGAGGCTGAATTTCCTGCTCTAAGTTATTAAACACTAACAACCCTCTCATCTCTAATTCTTCTGCAGGGTGATGTTCAAAATGAGCTGCAGCCACATGAATAAAGCTTCTGCAGCTTCACAGTGATGAGCTCGGTGATCGTTGTGTAATTGATGTTATTATAGTCAGGACAATATTGAGACTGTGTTGGATCTAGTTTCCAGAGCCCAGTGACATAAACTGCACTGTGAATGAAAACAGCTACTGAGCAGTTTGTTGAAATTATAAGTATATTATTAGGCTAAATATATTAGGTTAAATATTAGTGTATTTTGTTAGATGATCCAGTCGGCTATTTTAATGGCTATTATGATATACATATGCATTTTCGATTATAATAAATTCTCGATTATAATAAAATCAAATCTTTTTCTAACACCCTGACAATGTCAAACTGGACAGAACTCATTAAAGTGATTTGTTCTGCTTGTACTAATAATAACGACAATCACTCTAATCACTGCGACTTCATGCACACAGGTGAGAGAGAACCATGCCTTTTCATCTGTCGGTGCACTGCCCCGTCCCCGTGTGTGTGTGTGTGTGTGTGTGTGCACAGCTGAGGTTGTGTGTCAGAGCCGTCTCCCTCACAGCTCACATCACAAAATTGAACCCGAGAGCTGTTGTCATCGCACACACGGTACGTCTCTCTCACTCACTCACAGAGTTCCAGCAGTTAAAGCAGTGCGTATTACCAAGAGAGACGTCAAAAGAAAGCCTTACAGCATGGAGTCCAGTCTTCTCTTTGATAGTTCAATAACCACCACCATTGATATGTGCTGGCGTCAAAAGACACTCTCTGTTGTACAAATGAAACCAAATGGACTGGTATGGGTGTATTTTCACTCTTGCAGTTACAAAAAGAGAAATAATCGCTACATGTTTTACTGTGTATGCACTGCAGCCTGTCGGCATTGTTAACTCATACTCAGTTGCCCGAATCGTGCATTGTGTCGTGCACCTAAAATAACAGATATACATGATCAGAACATGTCATGATGACACGCTATACCTAATACCAACATGATGCCAGCTTCAGGCTGTTTTTTTTGCTAGTGGTAGTATTACTGTAGCTTTAGTAAGCAAACAAAGCTTCCGTTCAGCCACTTATTATGCTCATGTGGTAACACTGTGTGGACACCTCTGCACTGAACCAAACATCCTGTACCAAAATATTTAATACAAATACATGGACCATTACACCCCCAGTCATTACAGCATGATCTGTTACATTTCTCCATTGCAAGGCCTTGACAGTCAGCTGTGGGCTCCATATGGTTGTTTATCAAAGTCAGAAGACAACAAATACACAAACAACAAACTATGGTATAGGTTCCTGTTGTCGGAGAGTGTTGAGTGTGGGCAGAGGTTCGTGCCGCATGCATTGTTTAGTTTTTCAGCCAGAAGGCAGACATGATGCGGTTGTATGAGAGATCATCTCCATTTCCAATTACAGAGGGAAAGAGAAAAACACGAGACCTACATAAGGTTTCTTCAACTCCAGCGCACAGAAACAGGAAGTGACATCAACACAGACCTCACTTCTCCTCACTGTACACACATTAGGCCCTCGGCTGTGTGTGTGTGTGTGTGTCTGTGTGTGTGTGAAAGTTACTGAGCAGACATCAACATCTGGACCGGTCACAAGGTCACACACACCACCACCACAGAAACCACAAAAAAAAGATTGTTGATTGGAAACTCAAACACTAATTCAGTGGTATACAGTAGTAGCACATCACAGAGTGAGGATTAAAAGATGATTTCATAAAATAATAATTTAGAAAAATGTTTGTTTAATCCTGTCTTTCTAAAAATGCTCCTGGAAACAATGTGTTTATCTGCATTAACGTGAACTTCAAACATTAGCTTTCCCAGCTAATGTGATCAGTATACAGAACATTACTTTAAAAACCATGCAACATTTACTACTAGATTATTTTTTTAGGCTACTGGTTACTTAAAGAACAAAAAAACAGAATAGCAACAATTTAAATCTCTCCATTGTCCCGTCCTTTATACTGTATTTTGTCTGTCATTATTTTCATCTAATTAACTTGATAGCTTGTGGTTTCAGTCGTCTCTACAGCAGCTCCTGTCTCTAAAATTCTGATTATTTATTGAGCCCATTGTAAATCTGCTGCTGTAATAATCTTGTCAAAGGAAAGAGACAACAGTGTGTTTTTAAAATCTGGTTACAGTCAGTAATCTCGTCAATGGAGAGTTGTGTTTATCCAAAAGAAAAAATGGAAATAAATATTTGTCATAAAAATAAATAAATAAAACAGAACCAATCTCACTGAGTGGATTTTAATAATACATATTGGCTTCAGTCAGTGATCAGTGCATTCGGCTTTAAATCACAAATCAAACCTCAACATTCAGAATATACTGTAGGTTTCATAAATGCTGATTTGACAACCAGGAGAGAGGAGGCTTTGAGCCTCTCCTCTGATTGGCCAACTGTTTTTTGGGTGAGCCAATACAATACATACAATACAATACATCCTTTAGACTTTATGAAGATCTGTAGCTTTTTGGTGAAGGATCCCTGTGATGTTTGGTTCTACAGGTTGTAATTTTCTAACCTCATCCTGACGTAACCTTCAGTCTAACGGATTGTCCTGCCGGGTGCTGAATGAAGCCGTTATTATTATCGCTGCTGTTGTGCTGATTTAGCTGCGGGAGGGAGTTAGCATGTCCTGGCGTCACACTGGACTCAGAGCTGTCACATACTGCTGGCATGAACTCAATGTATAAATAAACGCTTGGTATTAATGTGAAATGACGTTGGCATTGTTGAGAGATCCGTGTCTGCCTGTGGCTTAATGTGAGCGGGTCACAACCTCAGACAACATTTAGCGCTCACTGGCGTTTCACAGAAAAAGAGCTTTGCAGTAGCCAGGAAGTGAGAGAAGAGGGCATGTGACCAGGGTGACACACTGTCCATTATGTCTCCCTGACTGCTGGGAAAACCGGGGCAGGGGAGAAATGAAAGTGACGAGCCACTCTGTGGTCATCAACAGAGGCCAAATCCCACATATGTATGAATGTCCCTATCCAGATTGTAGAATAACATGCAGTCACGGTGTTAAAGAGACCCATACTGACTGCAGTGAAGGTGATGGATTATCAGGTTTCATGGTTAGGATTTGTTAGGGGACATTTCCTGTATAATGTTGTTATGTAGTTGACTTGCCTTCATCTTTCATAAATATTGCCTTAAATAGATGACAGCAGAGGTTTCCACCTGCTTCCCCATACATCCACCTCACGGTACTTGACTGTACTTTGAACCTTTGCAGTCAGAGACATAATGTAGTAATGTAATGTGGATTATTATGGATTTAGATTCACTAAGGTTAGAGGTGTCACTGACACTGAGAGCCAACAGAAACAAATAAAAGATGCTAATTGCTAATTGTGCTGACTGTTCTGGTCCGACTGAGGCTCAAACATGTGGCTCAGTCTCTCTGATATTTCTTCCTTTAACCATCTTGCTCTCTGCTCTCTGCTCTCTCACCTGGAGCCGTCGGCTATGGGCGGGGCATCCAGGTTTCTCAACCAGGAAGTCAGAGTAAATGAGCTGCAAAACCAATTTTCCATTTCTTTCCTTTTTTGCCAGAAAAAAAAAAGTTACACAAAATATACGTACATAATTCAAACATGGAACTTTAACTTAGCTCAGATTTAACGTTGCCAATTTGCCAAAAAAGTAAATATTGCCGAGTGGGTTCTGTTTTGTCCGTTCAGCCAGCCCCCAGGATCAGACCTGACAACTCCTGGACTAAAGTCAAGTAAAGTTGTGGAAATTACAGAGAAACTTAAGGAAAAAGAGTTATCCTTCACAATAGTAAGAAAGTGAGCAGCACAGTGGAGCTGTGGCTCTCTGAGTTTTTCCTGTTGTCCCACAAAACAAGAGCATCGAAGCTGGAGAGAGAGCAGCGTTAAACACTGGTGACTAAATGCTTATTGAACGATTTTTCACAAATAAATCCCTCCCTTGTTATTATTATAGGTTTAAACTCAGTTGTGTGTTTCCTGTGGTTGTGGAGTGAAGTTTAAAAGCAGTGATGTTACCGTCTTTAAACCACCCCTCACTCCCTGACAGCTGTTAGCGTCGTGATTAAATGCTGTTTCCATTACCTCGATTAAACTTTCATCAGGAGTGTGACAGGGACTTCTGTTGTGAGATAGATGTGAGTAGGTTTGTGAGCTTTGCCAGCAGCTTCCTTTGCCTTTATCTCCAGAGAGAGATAATGAGAATGATTTGCTGACATTTAAAATCTGATATGTTTCAACCACTGATTTTAGTTACAGCCCAGATTCATAGATGATAATACAGTTCCACCTCAAGTTTCAGCTTGAGTTTTGAAAATAAGGTGAAAACTGGATGTAGCTCGGATATGATGAGCAGCAGCCATCGTTCTTCAGGCTAAGCTCATGCTAAGGTCATCACTATGCTACAAATGAATGAAGCTGTTCGAACGCCTCTCAGACAGTGACGTATAACTTCTCTACTAAACTGTTTTCAGAGTTTGACTTCTCCTGGTGCTGTGCCTCATGTGTGAATGTGAGTATGAGTGTGTGTGGGAACAGGTGAATGAGACACACGCACTTTAAGTGGTCCATATGTAGCAGCCATCACCCACCATTTACCTTTCTGTATTTAGGCACAAGCTTAGACAATTTAATTTAATATCTCAACACAGTCCAACTCAAATATTGAAATATACAATATTATGATTATTGAAATACTGTATCTGCATTGGGACTAAAGCATGAATTGATTAGATTTTGTCGGAGGACACGCTTGTGGTGACCTCACAAAACACAGTTTTGGCCATAACTCACAAATTGATTCACTGATTATGAAACAATTTAACCCAAATGTCTCTGTATCAATAAAATGATGAGAAAAAGGTCAAAGGTCAACTGTGTGATAACACAATATCCCTCTGATCATGATGTAATGCTGTAACTTCGGAGTAGAGGGAGAGATTGTGAGCATGTTCAGTGCGACTGGGCCAGTCTTTAGAGGAAAAACAATCATCATTACCATTAATCATTTCAAGTTTTTAAATTATAACTGAACCAAAAACTAAGACATATATTGTCCAGAGACCCTCAGAGTCCTCTCTGCACCTGGACATTCATGAGCTTCTTGAAATGTCCTAAAGACTCTCCGTCTGTTTGCCTTCATGTATCACGCTAAAACACTGGCACTGGATGACTGAGGAATTACAGACAACTAGACAACAAGACTTGTGGCCATGAGCCTTCATGCTCCTCTGATTCAAAAGGACAACAGTCCTCTCCTGGGAGCTTCCAAGTGTCCCCCATCCTGGATGTTGGTTACTGAGACGTCTCTGGTCAAGCAGTAAGGGGAAAAAGTGCAAGTGAGTCGTTTGCCTGTTTAGCCTATTAATAGCAGGGGAACAGATCTCCAGGCTCAACATGACACACTGAGATCTGCGTCCCATCTGTGTGCTGCTATAGTTGATCTCAGCTGTATGGGTTGGTGTGTGCCGTCTGTGTCGTCCCAGTCACCACTGTGGGTTCACGGAGGTTGGCCTAGTTCTGCCTGACACTGAGGAAGACGTCCCCGCTCTTGGGTACTGTCACCTCGGCCCCCGTCCCCATCTCTGTATCCAGAGTTTCTGTCTTACACTACATTGTTATGCAGCTTAAAAGCTTACAGGAAATCTGCCTCACATGCATGCTGGCATACAATCACTGCACATGCGTATAAATAAATGAAGGAACACGTGCAAAATAAATAAACATATATATACAGTATAATTAGAGCTGTGTGTCTCTGTGATCACCGTCTTTAGATCTGAATCTGTCCTGGTCCATGTTCCCTCCGATTCTTTTCACCTCATCACACTCCAAAAAACCTCATCCTCCCCATCAGCTGTGGAGCAGCAGTAACTACAGGGTATGGGGAAAATCTCTCTCTCTCACACACACACACACACACACACACACACACACACACACACACACACACACACACACACACACACACACACACACACACACACACACACACACACACACACACACACACACACACACACACACACACACACACACACTCTCACACACACACACACAGTCCATCTGCCGAAGTGCTGAGTGCACTTGAGACTTTGCATGTGCCTGTGGGCATTGAGGAGGATGTTAAAATGACAAGCTTCATGTCTTAATTAGGATGAGATCTGTTCATGGGGCATGATGACACACACACACACACACACACACACAGACAGACAGACATACATCATCACGTACACAGAAACTCATTTATAGGGAATGAGCATTAACGAGCATCTTCTGTTCCTGCCCTCCCTCTCTGTTTCACACAGACCTGAGAGTCGGCCATGTTTAATCCCCCTGTCTGTATCACACATGCACATACTGTACACAGACAGATGGACGTCAGCACCATCTTTCCTCTCCTGACCTTTTCTCTCTTTTACTTTGCAAACCTGCCCTTGATCTGGATCTGTGCAGATCTGCAGCTCACACCCCAGGGAATCCCATTCATTCCCTTTTATATGCTCATTGATGGAAGACACAACTAAATGCGCGTGTAATATGTTTCTTAGTCAGCCGCATATTCCAGCACGGGGCAGATTATTCATAATGCATGAGCACAACTTCCACAAAATGCAACATGATACGCATTAGACTGTTTGCAGCGAGAGAGAAATCCATTAAGAGGCTTTAAGCCGTTTTTACCCACTATATTTTCTCGCATGTCTCATATTATGGTTTCATTTAAAGTTGAAACTCTTGTTAATGTGGGTCACGGCTCCACAGATGATGACTTATGCAGAATGCCCCTGTATTTCCAAATTATATAAGACACAACTTAGCTTTCCAGGCCACTCATATGGAACAGCCACCGGGGTTGACCCTATGAGTCCTGCATAGGGACATTGTAGAACTTCAGCCGTTTTATCATTTTAAAGTTATAAGTTTAAACCAACCAGATGTTGACTCTGCTGCAAAAATAATTTTGCATTTCGTGTCACATTTCTGCAGCTGTTTGTCATGCGTGCGAGTCACTGCAGCAGCAGCGTCGACATCTGGACGCGTGCAGCCGACAGACCCGATCACACGTTGTTCATAAACATATGAGGAGCGTTTCCAGTACAGTGGGTCACTGCACTCCACCGTGCAGATGGCTGTATTAATGATTGTCATTAGTACAGTCATTATGGCTTCACACTCCAAAATCTCACAGTGGGTCTGTTGAAGAGAAGATCATCTCATTCCCCTAATTGAGACCCTGTGGATTTACTTTAATTGCTGAAGTGGAAGTCACATCTCCAGCATACACAGAGTTTTAATATTCTTCTGGGCATGGATATTCAGCTTTTTCAAATTAGTTTTTTTTTCCCCAGCCTCTTGCAGTTGTACAGTGGTGTCGCCTAGTGTTGCGTTTAATAAGAGATGATGAATTTGCTCGAGTCGGCTTCAATTTCAGAGTCTGTATTTTGATGTTTGCGTTTGTCAGCGCGTTGTTACTCCACTCTCCACCTACACAAAATGTGGAAATCTCATGTTAAAGTTATGTATATTAACCAGCACTCTTACTGTGAGGGGCTTCGGCTAAAAGCATCTCTCCTCCAAATGTAGAAGCTCTGTTGTACCTGATCGTCTGAATAATTCACCGTTAAATTTGTGTCAAACGTCCCGTTCAATCTGTGTCTAAGCTGAAACTGAGCAGCGATGAATAAATATTGAAACAAAGCTTTTGAAGTCGCACCCTAAATTGAATTACACTGTTGGGGAAAATGACTCATTCAAGTGCCACACGTACACACGTCACACACACTACACATCCATTATTTTAAATTCTGTCTCACAGCCACATTCATACACAAACACACACACACACATAAAGGCCACAGGCTAAGTGGTGTGACTGGCCTAACAGATGTGAGTCATTTGTCAGCCTATTGACCCAATCCACTGGATAAACTAAATGCCAATACCAGCCGGATGGAGCAATGCTAATCCCTTTGTGTTCAGTGTGTGTGTGTGTGTGTGTGTGTGTGTGTGTTCAGTGTGTGTGTGTTCCTGTCTCTGGAGGGCTCTCAGCTCTGTGACAGTCTCACTAAATGGAGGAAACTTATCGTATCGTATCTTGAGCCAACAAATCCAAAAGTTTGAAGGAGTGAAACTGTTGTAGAAACTGTTTTACTGGGACATGGGCAGCATCATATTTATATAAACACTTTATGTAACAAACAAAATCAGAGTCAGATCTTTGAGGGATTAGCAGTTGGTCCACATCTGTATTCTGTTTTTATTATTCACCAGGATTAAACTTAATCTGGAAGATGTGGCATCAGTGTAGAACATTTCCATCAATATCAGATTTTCTCATGAGTTATAATTTTCATTTTTAGGCTGGAAAGCCTTTGATTCCCTCTCAGGTAACACATCTCTGATGAGGAGATACTGTAAATAGAAATGCATCTAATCCTAAATCCCATATTCGATCTTCATTTATTTCTCCTCTTCTTTCTCAGCTGTTGTCATGGCACCAGATACAGGCTCCCAATTGGTTCCTGTTAGAGTCTGATGCTGAGATAAAACATGAGGATGAGTCCGTCTTGATTTATTGAATATCTTTTCGCAAATGTCTGAGTTTATTAAAAGTGATTAGAACGAGCAGAGCGTTAACATTTGATGATGTAGATTTCAGGAACAATTTGTCTGCATGTTGTTTAACAGGTTTTCACTCTAAATGAGTGAATAAAATCATTTTTGTGTTTTCAAACAAAAAAATATAACTGGGAGTGTGATTGTTATTGTGACTGAGCTGCTGCTGATTCATTTTAAAGTTTCGTGTTTATTCATATTATTAAAAGCTTTAAGCTTTGTAAAATATCACCATTGAGGTGGAAAAACATACATCATGTGTGAGGTGTCTTTCCCATCACCTGCCTTACTCCTCTCAGTGAATCCTGGGAGTAGCTGCTGCTTGAACTGTTGTATTAGTTATGTTTGCAAAAAATATTTGCATATAATTAAAAAAAACAAAAAAACAACATAAAATGAACTGATTTATGTTCATCCGGTTTATTTAGGCTACTTGTTTGTTTTAAATCCCACTGATGTTGCCACTGGAATCAACCTTACAAATCCTGTATCAGTGTGGCTGTACAGGAGTTAGCATTGGCATTAGCGGTGAGCTAATTCAGAGATAACAGTAAATCAATATCAACACATGACAACAGGCCACAGTGGTTGTTAAGGTTGTTTGTGCTGTGGTCCGAATGTTGTTGTGACATCACAAAGTTACAGGAAGACCTGACAACTGGTTTTAAGGCCCAGTCTCCGAAGACAGTCTCTGTGCATTTCTCTGTGGACTGAGGCTTTGATACTTTGAGAGAGTTTATATTAAACATAGACCAGATTTGTAATCAACATATTACACATCGACATCTATCTTTATACTGTATAGAGCTTTAATAAAATCTGTTTAGTTGTGTCTTAGTTGTGTCTTTAGCGCTGTTTGTCAGTAAAGTACATGGTGGAGGCTGTCACTCAGCTCTGTTCATGTCGTTATGTTTTGTCTGTGTAGGATTTACAGCAGTAAACATTAAAGCTTTCACAAAGCTGATGTTTATGAATCAGTTTTATCTTCTGCCACTGGAGAAACATAAACAGTCATTACCATCAGTATTTTCCTGCTCTTCTGCCTCGTTTACTGTTTATGTCTCTACTAATTCTTTTCTTTTGTATTTTACAGAGGCACAAAACATAAAATATTATTGATGCTGGAATGCACTCATCCTGCATCTGCAAAATAGCTCCAGTCTTTTTTTTTTACTTAGAGAATAAATCATATAAACATATTTCCGAGTGTCATCACTGAAATACCACTCAAGTGTCAACAAACAAGACAAGTGAACACCTACAGTGACATGTTGTAATGACACTGGGGCATTTGTCTGGATCTGCAAACTGTTAGAGCAGCAGCAGTAAAGGCAGCTGAGCTCTTTAAACCCACAGTGACGGACAGAGAGTGGCACTGACCGCTGACACAGTAACTGTCATGAGGCCTTGAGGAGCGTGACCATGTCCTGCTCATAAAGTTGGCTTTGTCTCCGATGGCTGATTGACCACAGACTGAATGAGAAAGTAACTGCTGGAATAAAACGCTGTGACCTCAAGATGTGCGGTCTTCAAAACACAAAGGGACTTTATGGAAGCAGACAGTTAAACAGACAAAGACGGAGCTGATGGAGAGTTAAGATCTGGTCTCATCTCGTTTCCTGCTTCACATTCAGATCAGCCTAACAGCCTAACCTCTCCACAGACCTCTGCCTCTTCTTTGACCTATAGTATGCACATTTATGCTTTATATACATGTATATATTCTGATGATTATAACCATACAATGTGTTTATTGGTGCGGTTGAATACATCATTCTAGAAAAGTGAAATATGGAGATCTTTATTTTGTTTGGTCAGTGTGAAAGAATTTGGCAAATTTTGAACACTCATGAGACTTTAGCTACAGTTAGCAGAGGGCTGGACTCATCAGTTGCTCTCTGAGTAAATCTATTTACAGAACCAGACACTTTTATCTTCTTCTCATTCTCTGTGTCTCTGTGATATGTTGACCTTGTCACAGACTGGCAGCCTGTCCAGGGTGTCCCCCACCATGTGTCAGCTGCTATTGGCTCCAGCCCCCCTACAGCCATGCTGCACGGCTGAGCAGTGTAACTGGTGGATGGATTTTCTATTTCTAATCTTCATTCTTTACACCAATCTTCGCTGCGCTTTAGGCCGGGAACACACCGGCTGTGTGCTGGGGCGCCGCTGAACGTATTGGGTTTCATTACAGTCCCAGTGTGAACAGGTCTGAGTGGACACGCACGTCTCACACGTTGCAATCTAAGAGATTTGAGATTCCTATTACGTACATGTGTGCAAAGAATGAGGATGGAGGTAGCAAACACACGGCCAGCGTGAACACACACATGTGTGAGGTGGCTGTGTGTTCCAGGTGTGAGATGTGTTGCATTGAATTTCACTACATGCATTACTGTACAATTTAAATGTATGGACTTTTCTATTAACATATATATAGAATAATGTATAAGATCTATACTCTTTAGTTTACCATTGATTTTGTGATGCCTGGAAGAAATAGTATGTTTCACAGGTCTCTCACAACTTGTGTTCATGTTTTCTTCCATGTGCCACATCATGTTTAATACAACCACTATCAAAAATCCAACAGCACATGAAGGTAGCATTAGGTTGCTGTAAGTGATGGGTGTGTAGAAATGCACAGGGAGAGAAGCAGCGATGGATGAGAGCGATGTTGTGGCTGCGTCATGTGACATCCCAGTGTTTGATGCTTCAGCCCTGGACACAGTGAAATACAGTGAGATACAGTGAGTGCAGCAGTGAAGTGAGGAAGCTCTGAGCTCTGTTGTTTTTCTGCACTGGTGCAGTCGTGAGGAATATTAACACCAACGCTGCCTGGTACAGCGAGGAGCATGGCAGTGCTCGGTCCAGCTCTGATGCTGACATCAGGCTGCTGTCACTGTGGAAGTTTCAGGATTTATGTGAAAAATCTAATTTCTGTTGACTTTCTTGAATGAATGTTGAAAAGTTGTTGCTCTAAAATTCAGTCATCGATCTCTAACTGACTTGTTGTGCCACTGTTCTCCACAGAAAAGAGTTCCACATATTCACCTCTCTTTTCCTCTCTTGTCTCTTTCTCCTCAGTGATCTGCAGCTTCCGGGGCTCAGTGACTCAGGGTTTGGCTCTGGAGGTCGGAGAGACGGTTCAGATTCTGGAGAAATGTGAAGGTAAGACGTCCAGCTGACAGAGATGTGTTTTCTACACCACAGTGTCCCACAGTGGCATTACAGCAGCCAGCTGGAGAGTGGCAAATACCTGGGACAGTATGAAAGTAATTAAGTCCACATTTCAGTAGAAAATGAAAAAACAAATTAAAGGCAACAAATGAGCAACAAGAACGCAGCAGTGTGATTGTGACATTGCACAGTTGTGTGTCCGTGATCACTGTCAACGTGTCTGTTGCATCTTAAAGGTATCATACACACAGGGCCGTTGTATAGGGGAGAAAGGTGATGATAATTCTAGGGGCCCAGCGCCCAGTGGGGCCCACAAAAACCCCCAGTAGTCTAATCTTTGTATGACTGATTTATTCTGCATAAGATCCTGACTAATACTCATAGTAATGCTGCATTAGCATCAAAACAAAGTAGGCTAAATAAAAAACGATAATACATACGTAGTCTAAGAAAAAAAAAAACTGAAAAAGTCAGGGGGAGGGGCCCACTTTAGTATTCTTTAAGGAGGCCCAGAATTCCTAGCAACGGCCCTGCATACACACAAAGTGGGATGGAGAGTTTTCACTCTTTGGGCCAGTCAGGGGGAAGCAGGGTGGTGCAGTGGTTAGCACTGTCACAGCAAGAGGGTGCTGGGTTCGAAACCCACTGGCCGACTGGGGTCCTTCTGTGTGGAGTTTGCATGTTTTCCGTGGGTGGGTTCTCTTTGTGTTTTTACCAAAGATCAAAGACATGCGGGTTCAGTTACGTGGCGACACTAAATTGCTCGTATTGTAGGAGTGAATGGTTGTCTGTCTTATCTGAGTGACTGGCGACCTGTCCTGTGACCCGCCTCTCGCTCTAATTCAGCTGAGATAAGCTGCAGCTCCCCTGCGGCCCTAGTGAGGATAAGCGGAACAGAAGGTGAATGAATGAATGATGGATCAGCCAGGATCTACTGGTTTTAGTTATTCTAAAACCCACTCTGCTTTTGTCAGATTTAAACTGTCCTGCAGCCAAAACAGTAAAAAAAAATCATATTACAAAACAGATAAGAGTCACTTACTGAGCATCACTTCCTGCTCCTAAATTCTGTCTTCCTGTGAGTATAAAATAACCAGGTGACCAGACTGTGAACCTGTTGACTGTCAGGCTAAAGATCCATTAACAAATCTGCTCTTGACGACCCGTAATCAGGTTTTCAGAGGATGATGGCGTGAATGTGAATAACGTTAATTAATGTCAGAGAGGAGTTCTTGTGGTGCTGATGCGGCCGCTCACTTATCTTCCACGGTTCATTTAAGCCTCTTTGCTGCTGAGAGGGTCATTTCAGACGAGCAGGATCATTTCCCCATCAGGTTTTTGTGTTCGCAAGAGGACAAATGAAGCCTTGTTAATTAATTAATTCTTATTTCGTCATCACCTCACAGACTGATCGACTGACTGAGGATGATTCCTGTAGAATTTTGTTTCCTTTTGTTGAACCAACGTGTGTTGAAACTTCGTCTTCGATGATTCCTGTGTCAAATCCTGAGCCCCTGTAAACAAACACTGCTGAGTTGTGTGGCTGAACGGAAACACATCGAGTCATTTAGAAATGTTGGTCACACAGTATGTCTTTGCGTGACTCCTCTCTCTTCTCTAAAGACAACAGCCTTGTAGTTTGGCAGCAGCAGAGTTGTCTCGTCTCCTGCTCTCTTCCTCAGTGAGTCAGGGTATATGTTCCCTCAGAAGAGAAAAGCTTTCACATTAACGCTGCCATGACCATGTTATCACAGATGCACACAGTGGAAACAAAGTGCACAGTTCTCTCCAATAATTAGTGCAAATAGTCGGTAATAGCCCGGCGCAGGCCTGGACCAGAGCCCAACTTATTAGACAGTGTTACCCTCCCATTGTTACGCCGAGTTTGACTGGATGGAAATTAGCAGCTCAGACCAGGATGTGTGTGAAGCCGGGAAACGTTGTCTTTTGCTGATAATGAAAGAGTGTGTGCCCCATTAGCCACAGCTGGGCAGGCGGCTGCCATCGATCCTCTGCCAGGGGCTGATTGGTGGAGGGTGGGTGGGGGGGGGGTTTCTTTACCTGAGGGGGGGAAGTGCCCATGAGGGAGAGACAGAGAGGAAGAAATGTCATCTACTTCCTCCTGTGTTGTCATCTCTCTAGTCCTTCATCCTCCCTCTTCTCTCTCTCCTCCTCCTCTTGTCTTCACTCTATTTGGACTCAAATCCAATCTGCAGCTCTTTCCCTCCTGTTATGAAATGCATCCCATACAGACAGGGACAGTGGGGGTGATTATCTGAGCCCTTGTGGTACAAAGTGGCATCACAGCTTTGCTTTTAGCACACACAGTGATTATCTGGCCAAACTGGGGATATCTTTTGTCCAAGACACACATTTCATGCAAGAACCCCCCCCCCCCCCCCCCCCCCCCCCCCCCCCCCCCCCCAGCTTCCATCATAATCTAAACATGTAAATGTATTTTAGAAACCCTCCACCAACAAGTGTTTTTCATAAAAACCTCATCATGTACATGTAGCTGCTGCAGAGACACTGCAGTTGTTTTCAGAAAATGCACTGAGCAGGATGTTTCTTCAAACTGCCGTCCCCGTTCCTGCACTAAAGCCAAATTATCCACCCAGACATGAAGCTCACAGGCTATGATGTCAGTGATATGGAGACGGCTAAATAAACTGCAGGAATGCAACTTTCACCTTTCATTCTGATAATAAAGATTACAGCCATAACACTTGGAAAAGCATTAGAGTTCTATTTAGGGCGCCACAGCGTGAGGTCTGGACTCTCAGTGCTGTCAGCTTTACCTGTTGTCACAGCTATTTATTTCTCAGAGGGTTTTCAACTTTGACATTCAGTGTCTTCCACTTCAAGCTAATGTTACTGTGGATGTCCAGGAGTGAGATGGCTCATGGGAAATAGGTCAAAACTGCCTACGTGGCTTCACCTTGAAGGGCCAAGAATGTACATGTAGCTGAAAGCTGTCTGGATGTTAGCAGGTTTCCTCTCCCCTCCTCTCTGTGCTCACATTATTTTACTATTGTTAGGAAAATGGAGGAGTTTTAAAGGGATAGTTCAACATTTTGTCAAATTCACCTATTGCCATAATCCCTATAGTCGTAGGGGTAGGTTCATTACTTTAATTATCAGTGCATCTTGTTTTGAGATCCGCGGGGCAGAGATGCAAGCTGCTCAGCGAACACAATGGAACATCTCCAAAAAGCTCTTGTGAATAAGTTGTGACCTGCATATTCGTCACGCTATGAAATAATCATGTATCGTATTTTCTTTGTGTGTCGTAATGTTACATAATTAATTACTGTATACATGATTGTCTCATAGCGAAGGTCAAAGGTCACAAAATCCTTTTTTGAAAATAGAACATGAATAAATACGCTAATTATGGTGCAGTGATGAAATGATGACAAATTTACATCGAAACCATCAAAGTTGCAAAAACATATCTGGCCATTATTTGATATTATTGAGACAACAAGTGTTAATGTTAGCACAGTTTATTAATCTGACATTGATCAATCAGAACTTGATTGTAACCTGAAGTTTAATGCTCACAGTGAGACTCTCGGTGCCTCAGCTGCAGCTCACACCTCCACTGAATCACCGTCATAACTGTAATCGCAAGGAAAACGCCCTCTTGGGTGCTGTTACTGCACCAACAAGCAATCTCTCCTTTCATAAAGTAGCTGGAGGTGAGCGCCGCAGGGGAACAAGGCATCATCTCAGACTCATATTGAGCTGATTTGATAGCTTGATGGAAACCTGAATTTACTGCATAATGCTGTATTTATAATGAGTTCAGTCTCAACCTGCGTTAACTCAACAAAAGTGGCTCCTCCAGCTCTGCCTCCCACTTCCAAATGATTTATAGTGATTATTATTGTGAATTCTTTTGATAAGGGAGCTGAATGATTATTCTAATAACCACTCACTGAACCGATTGGACACGGAGGGAGAGAACAGCGTGGTGCGGCGCTGGTCAAATGAAGCCGATACCTGCACCTGCGTTCACGCCGAGGCACTCTCTGCTCCCACTTACATATAATAATCATATTCACACACCCACACACAAATGAATATTTGATTCCTGTCTTTCAGCCCTGTTTTGTCTTTTTCTAGGAATCACACTCTTCTGCAGAAACACACACACACATGTCCTCATGTCAACCCTTACAAATAGGCTCCGACACTGCTGGTCCGGCCCTGGCCTGATTATCATATAGATGAGAGGCTGGGGAGTAAACACAGCCATCTTAATGAGGGTGATAAATGAATCTTGATTGGTTATTAATTAACCAGCCAATTAAACATCTATCTCCATATTCATATCAGATTATGGAGAACCACCGAGGAAATGGATCTCATGATCTTGCAAAAAGATAAAGTGAAAATCAATACGACGCGTTAGTGTTTCTCTTCATGTTTACTCAGGAGCAGGTTGTTGTTGGGGAAACGACCCATTTTAAGAAAATTTGGAACATTTGTCTTTTCAGAAAGAAAAGGTTTGTCACAGAGCGCAGGATGGACGTCACAGTGATTCAGATAATGTCAGCTCTGATAAAACTATGATGAGTTGTGTCTGTAGCGGTGAACACAGTCGGAGTCTGAGAAGGTTAGAGTCATAATATGCATTCATTTTGATATGAACGTCTCTTTTGCTTGACTCTGTCCCTGACAGAAAGCGGTCAGCCCGAGCCTCGAGACTCCAGGAGCCAGAGAAACAATCGTTTTTATTTCTACTTGGATGGAGACAAATGACAACTCCCCCCTCAGTCCAAGAGCGTGTCCGGGTGCTTCCCTCTACATATTTACTCCCTGGATACAAGTCACTCTCAGCTGTCAAGGTTTTTACTCTGAGTTGAGTCAACTTTCATGACAGCTTCCTACTCGGCTGAGGCATCTGATGAATGTCCCTCCATGTGGAAAGAACACGCACACACACCTGATTCCAGCTCTTTCCTTTTAGACTGTGCAAGTGAAATGAGGGAGAGATGTGAGAGGGACGGTTGCATGCAGGTTTCCCATCTATATCTGCACATTCACACAGAACTGAACACAGATTAAATCGTCTATTTTATCAAGAACTCACACTTTCTGAGGACACGACTGTTGGTGCTGATGTTATCGTCTCACATTCCTCATGTTTACAGTACATAAACACATTTTTTGCAATTATTCCTCAAATAAGGGTGAGCTCAACATAACAATGAATAACTTTTCGACTTTTCAAAATGGCCTTGGTGCAGCACTGCAGCCAAAAAAACCCAACTATAACTAGCAAAGGGCAAAAACCTTTAACGTATAATTACACATATTCAGTCACATAAAAGAGATGAAGCCACAAAGTGAATGAACAGAACAGAACATTAACATCAGCACTAACAGGAGCTCATTGGGGATAATTCACCAAAATCTGAATTAACATATATACTGTAAAGACAGGGCTTAAAGAGAACTAGAAAATTTCCTCTCGGGAAATTTTGAATGGGCCACGGCTACTGCCGATTTTGCCATCTCTGTCAACATGGGAATCAAACCCACGATCTTAAGGTCAAGACAGAGCTGATCAGACAGACACATGATCATCTTTCTATAAGCACTGATATGGAGGAGCTGTAATCACATTAGGTTAACTGTGTGTGTGTGTGTGTGTGTGTGTGTGTGTGTGTGTGTGTGTGTGTGTGTGTGTGTGTGTGTGTGTGTGTGTGTGTGTGTGTGTGTGTGTGTGTGTGTGTGTGTGTGTGTGTGTGTGTGTGTGTGTGTTTATCTTGTGTAATAGGGCCAGGACTCAATTAAAACAATTAATCTAATTAATTAGAGGCTTTGTAATTAATTAATCGCAATTAGTTGCATTTTAATCGCATATCAATATTTGACCTGAGAACAGTGAGAAGCATTTTTTTCACATGGATTTTAGTATACCATTGAATGACTGAATAGCTTAAGCAACAAAACATTGTTTTTTTTACTTAACCAAGACCAACATGCAAATTATCGATTAATTCATTAATCTATATTTGATACAGATTGAAATGGTCTTTCCTGCCAATACACTATGATGATTACTGTAGTATTTAACTAGGCTACATAAATCACAGTAGCATAAACTGATTTGTTGAACGGACCAGGTGATGGGCTGACTGGTCCTGTCTAACTTCTGTGTACTGGGTGCCATTGTGCAGGGTGTTAAGGCAGCCTTCCTCCACTGCAGTCCCTATGGTCCTGGACCCTCTGGCTGGTGGGGTGGGCTGCTTTCAGCTGGGGGGGACTCTATCAGCTGCTCCCACGAGAGGCATTTGACGCATTTGACACCAACAAGGTTTAACTTTAAAACCAGATTAAATCATGGTTTAAGTTTAAATTCTGTTGCACGTTAACTGTGTTTTAATCACATGAAGGTGTGTGTGTGTTTGTGTGTGTGTGTGTGTGTGTGTGACTGTAATCACATGAAGCTGGCTCTAGAGTCTGTGTGTGTGTGTGTGTGTGTGTGTGTGTGACTGACTTGACACATAGTTAGTTAGTAGCTGCATCCTGTGTCAGTCTGATTTAGCTGTGTCAGTGTTTATAAACATTTAAACGAGCGCCAGGTGGATTGTTTATGAAGTTAACGAGCTCTGGCCTGAGGATCAAAGAGGTTACCACGGCGATAGGGGCCCTCGCAGGCTGAGACAGACAGAAACGTGGAGAAAAAGAGCAATTTTCTGCCTCTGCACCGCTCTCACATTTAGGCTTAGCATGACAAAACGGTAACTCCTATCAGAACAAAACACAGATCAACGTTGCTCTAAGGACTTACTGAAAATTTTGGTACGATTTGGTGTTTCTACAGTAAATATTTTGGCGACGCTGGCAGTTTTAAAACATCAGGCCGTTCTGCTTCTCTCAGAAAATATTTGTATTGGAGTCAATGAGGAGCAGAGACAGACGTGGCCGCACTTAGAGGCTCAGAGTTTAAATTCTGTAAGTCTCTCTGATATTTTGAGCAGATGATGAGATCGAGGATGAGCTCGTCTACAAACGTGGCGGAAATTATGTGTGTAGAGTGTAAATTGTGGCTGTTTGGAGTTTGGAAAGAGAAAAAATCTGGAGTTTTTCTGGCATCTCTCCCACTCTAACCGATGATGTCACGCACTCTGACACGAACATTCCGTCCAATACACACCCATTATAATCTCATAATTTCTCCAAAAATGATCATGGTCATTGATCGGGGATTGATCAAAAACTATTTGACCTATCAAAACGTGGAGTAATGCGACAATAGACAAGACTTGTGTCTACTGTTTAAAGTTTAAATGGAGTCTCTAGGTGAAAGTATGCCTGAGCAGTAGACGTTTGTTAAACTCCAATAATTGGTCTTTTTCGCTCTTTTTTTCCCGCCCGTCCCATTAACTTCAATGCAAAATTTTGCGCAGTTTTTCGCGACTTACGTCGCGAAAAATTTGTAGACTCTTGAGAAAACTGATAGCACACCGATCCCGATCAAGACGCACGTTTTGATATATAATTTGGCCTGCAACTCTTCGAGTTGCAGGACTAGGAGCGAACCGAAAAAGCGTCCGGAAGATGAAGGAGAATAATAAGAAAAAATCCACACAATAACAGTAGTGCCCGGGCTTCGCCCGGGCACTACTGTCCCTGCAGCTATTTCATAGCTGTTGGGACCAGTGCCCGGTGCGATTGCCCGTGGCCCTAATAATGTAAAACTGAATGTCTAAAAGCCCTTTGAATATAGTTAACCAATCAGAGGTCGAGGCTGTCCGACTTTGTTATTGGTCCTGATCAGTGAAGACGTAGTTATACTGATTATATTTATCTACAAATGATTTTGTTTGCATTATTTTCTATAATGATCCTCATTCTCAAATTCTCCTACTGGTTCTCACAAAGATACAAACACAGCAACACACACACACAGAGCAGAGTATTAGACTGCATCTGTCTTTAGCTCCAGGCGTCACGTCTCTGGCTCTGCCTGACTTTGTCACGCACATCTAGAAGTATCTATGGAAGTGTACACACTTCAGGCATGGAACTAGTCACACACACACACACAACAGGAAACTTCTACTGGCTAAATGCCCATTGTTACTAAATATCGATGAAAAACGTCAACAAGAGACAAATATTGGTTGTTTGATTGCTGGTAATTATCACTTATTAATTTAGTTGGTAATCATCAGTCTGGTTCATCCTAGTTGGCATCACAGTAGTGAAACGTGTCGTCTTCTGGTTTTACAAATTTCAGCCCAAATAGAGATAAACAATAGATTAGCACAATAATAAGTATCTTTTGGGGGCTTTTTGCCTTTATCCGATAGTGTAGTAGTCGAGAGAGACAGGAAATGGGGAGGCAGAGAAAGGAGGAATGACATGAATCCCGACTCGGGGGGGGTCGGGATTCATTACGGAGCTAAACGATGCCCCATTTACCAACATAAGAACAACATACAATATACTGTATGTGTGTTATTCTGTGTGCTGTTATTGGGTTTTAGCCTCATATCTGTTTTACTGTGTCTTGCTGAACATTTTCCAGTACATGCTGAATTTCATGGTGTTTATTATTTTGTGATGCGGCTGCTGGGCTGCTTTCAGTGACGTGAAGCTTTTAAGATGGAGTTTCCTCCTTTCATCTCTGTCAACAAAGACCTCTGAAGAAGAAGTGGCCTCGTATATTCAGTCAAACCGCTGACTCATACCCGTCTCCAGCTCCTGTGTGTTTGCTCGTCCATCTCGCTTACTGATGTGTGTGTTTTCTTTCAGGATGGTACAGAGGATTTTCCACGAGGAAGCCGAATGTCAAGGTAAGAAAGACTGACAGCTCTTCCTCTTCTCGCACCGTTTCACTAATGACACTTTCTTCCTCCTCCTCCTCCTCCTCCTCCTCCTCCTCCCCCTCCCTCTCTTGGTGTCTTCGATTCTCTTTCGTCTCGTCTCTGTTGTTGTGAATTGGGTAATTCATGTAGCAGCATGTCTGATGGGAAGGAGACTTTTTGTCTGTTTCCTTGCGCTTCCTGTCTTCCTCACTTCTGCTTTGCTTTCCTCTCCATCTGTTTGTCTTCACACATCACGCAGCAGGAGACTGATGATACACAACAAGTCAAGTCGATAAGTAAATATTCCTGCTCAAACTCTGTAAGAACAAAGTGTAAAATCACCTCAAACTTGACTATCAAGTTTAATGACGTTAAGTGACATTTGTTCAGTTGAAAAGAGCAAAACACAAAGGAAGAAAAAGTCCAAGCAACATTGGTAAAATGTGATATTTGATAATGTTCCTGTGGCGGCCAAAATAAAGTTGGGACACAGTCGGCTTCAGGCTGATACTCAATACAGCGGAATACAGGATACTCCTCTGTTTACCCCCATACTTTTTTATAAAAGTCTGTATTTTTACATTTTCTCTAGTGAACAGACATAAGCTAATAAAAATCAACAAGCCGAGACGACATGATATAATGTTTAAATTATGAAATGATAAAGTTAGTTAATGACTGAATGATGAAGACCACAGATGAATGTAACAGTTATGCTGAATTGACTCTGATAGGCTGATAGGCTCTGAAAATGTTAAACTGTGTCCCCTCGCTGTTGTATTTTATTACAGTAATGCATTTTCACTTGATTCAACTTTATGGATTTAGTGCTGCTGGGCACCAGACAGATCACACGATATGATGTCAAAGAGAGATGCAACAAAAGTCTGCCGTGCCCCCACAGCTGTTAACTATAATAACTGAAGGCTGATGGGCACTGATCACTGTGCTGGTGACGTGATGTAAACAGTCTTCAGTGTTACTCGGGGCATCAGTGAGACGTTGTGGACGTACGTAGTGGACACAGCTGTGCAGCGCAGCATGTGATGTCCTGCCTCATTCTGCAGCCTGCAGCTCCTATGATCGTAAACATGTTTATGTTTAAACATGTTTAGCACAGAGGAACGCGTGCTCCTCCTGATCCTCAGCAGAAACAGTAACATGGTCTGTTGTCTGATGGAACCTGGTGCAGGGTTATATTATATTAGATCTCTCTATGCAAAACAGCCTGCAGCGGTTTGCATGTTGGTTTTGTGCTCCGTGCATCGCAGTAGCTATGACAACAATGTGACGATAGCTGCAACGAAACTCTCTGGTTTGTTGGAGATGAGCCCCGTAGCTGCAGTTGATGACATCCCACTGCTGCCGGATGAAACTCACTCACCTGGAAACGGCAGAAGAATCATTTCTCATGAGCAAACTCTGAAAGTGAACCGGAGAATAATCTCTGATCTCTGACATCATGTTTGTCAAACAGAAACAGACTCAACACCGAGCTCTGCAGGTTTTAATGATAAAAACACTAACCCGTTTCTGATCCAACATCCGCTACGGGAGCGAGTTCATATCAGCATCTTACAAACAGGACTCAAAACCACCACAACCGACTGTGATGCACAGTGCAGTACAGGATTATCATCATTAACTAAAACGGATGAAATGACAAAAACTAGATGAGAAAAAAACATTTTCATTAACTGAAATAACATAAAAGCAAGCTTTACAAAATAAACCAACAAAAATTACAAAGAAAATATGTATTTCATATAGAATCCTTTAGTGCTTGGCCCATTACTTACAGAGAAAGGAGCAGGTGGAGCAGTAACAGCTTATCCCTCTCTCTCTCTCTCTCTCTCTCTCTCTCTCTCTCTCTCTCTCTCTCTCTCTCTCTCTCTCTCTCTCTCTCTCTCTCTCTCTATCTCTTAGTGTGCAACCAGTTCACATACATGTGTCAGGTATTTTACTATGTATGTATGTACTATGCGTCACCTCACCATCGACAAGTTCCCCAAATTACAGAAAGATGAAGCATTGAAACCGATAAAAATTAAACTAAAACAAAAAAAAAATTAACAGTAAACTTAACAAGCACAACAAAAAAAAGACTAAATTGGTGGTCGATTTCATACAGGTTATATGAGATGAAGTGACGTTTCAGTTGGGAGAAATCCAGTCTGATAATGTTTCATAGAGACGATGTGTTTTACAGATAATCGCAGCAGTGGAGAGATGTAGCACGTCTGATGAGCACAGTGCATCATTCTCTGAACAGGTTTTATTGAAGCAGACTCTCTGACCCTGTGCTGGTTATGACTCATGCCAACAGCTTTATATCCATCTCTTCTCCTAAGCACCGTCAGCTAACAGGCTTCTCGCTTTTTACTCTTTAAAGAAAGAAGCTCTTTTGTGTTGTGTCCTGCTCTGTCCCGTCGTCCTCGTGCACGAGCCTCCTGTTTGATTCCGCTCTGCTCCCTCCTGCTCTGTGGCTCCATATAAGAGGCTTTACTGTTGAGCTTTACTATATCTAGACAGCAGCGTTTTTTCCTCGAGCTGTTGTTTTGGTGTCCAGCTGGGTGTTCTGTGCTGCAGATAGGAGCGGCATTAACACAAGGGGGATCATCTGCCAGGGGGGGTTTTGTATTTTGTGTTTCGTCTCAGGCAGAGAGACGGTACGAGGTGAAGCTAAAAATAAAACTCAGGCACCTCTGGTTTGGTTTGGAGATTGTGTTAAATTCTTCAGGAGTTAAGTCTCTGCATCAACGACCCACAACAAACCAACAACATCAGCCTCTTCTGGTTAATAACTTGTGAATAGTTGTACAGAAACTGTTGCGACCTGTTGCCATAGTGAGAGGTGAACGCTGATGAGCGATGAGCGATGAGTGATGCTGCGGCTTTTTGGGTGAATCACAGAGAACCGTGTGGTTCAGTCTGCGTCCAATCAGACGCAATCAAGAAGAACACTGCAGCACTGGAGTTTGTCACAGGCTGTCCTCAACTATTTTTTGACAGTATTTCTACATTTCTAATCTCAACCTCTCATCTCTAAATATTTAAATATCAAATCATTCTACCCGGCTACAAAGAAGAAATAATGTGAATGGCTGAAAAATATACACACACATAATGGCCATGTGTAACTGCAGCAGTATAAAGGTAGTCAACTATGACATGAGATTTCTCTCCGTTTAAACTATATATTTTTGATAACACAGGATGTATTGCTACCATGTAAAGAAAACAGGCTTGTATCTATACGGCTGCTCTGTGCTGTGTGGAGCCGCTGGTTGATTTATGAGCTCACTGTGCTGTAGCTCCATAACCGCTACTCGGTACCAGGACGCTCCCCGACACCAGATGAAGGACGATCACTTACTTTCATGTAAAGACCCCGTGGACAGTACGGTGGCCCTGTGGGCTCAACACACTGAGAATTATGAAAACGCAAACAACTTCAGGTGGAGAAGTGTTTCTAGGGGGATGCTAAAAAGAGATCAACCAAGCTTGGACACACTTGCATGCATGCATATATTATAACACATCTGTTATTGTACATCCATGTGCACTTAATGCTCAATGCTTTTTACTTGAAAAGTCACAGAGCACCTAACAACAAGTGCATCCCAGCTGGTTCGTCACTCTGTAGTGTCCCCTGGAAACATTGATGTTGTGTCGTGAGTATTTAAAGCATGATGAAGATGTTTTTTGAATGAGTCGCAGCGCAGGTTCAGGTTTAAACAGACAGGTCCAACAGGTCTTTGTTAAGTTTAGCTGATGTTGGAAATGTCTTAGTCATTATTCTGCCTAAAAGCATTTACAGGAAACAGTTGTACAACCATTTGTAGATGATGCTGATGTGCATGTATGTGAAAACATCACTCAGACTCACGGTCAGATAAACAGAGTTAATGTTGAAGTAAACTGCTGTTGTCTGAGACAGGTACAGAGAGGGCGAAGTGAAGAGAAGCCGACTCGTTGGTGGAAATGAAATCTTGTCGAGAGCTTCCACCTCCAGAGAAAACCTCGACTTGTAGTGGACTAACACAACAGCTTGGCTGTGGGCGGCACGCTGCCATTCATTACCGCAGGTTACAGCGAGGGCAATGGGATGCAGCCCAGCAGGGATAATAGGAAGTAAAAAAGTTGAAGTTCAGGTTTCCTCATGCAACTCAAACATCAGGGAGCTGGAGACGCTGCAGGAGACAGACGCAGTTTGACATACAGTACAGAGCTCAGCTGCTCTTTCACTTTAGTTGCACCAGACGCTGAAGACGACAAACACTCAAACAGACACGTCAATGATCTGTTAAATCTCCATTCACGTTATTTCCTCACCTTTGATGGATCAAAGGCCACTGAGCTGTGTCGCTCTCCTCGTGAAATCACAGCGGCAGGATGTGATGAACGTCAGTGTGGAGGCTCCACGAAAGAGCAGTCAGACAACTTGATCTGTCACACAGTCGCTATAGTGGCGACATCTGAATCATGTTAACACGTTGAGACCTGAGTTTCCCTCTGACGCCTCAGCAAAGCCTCAGCAAAGCCTCCTAAAACCTCAGGATTCAAGCAGAAAGAGAGATGAAATAAAAAAAGAAATTTAGACATTTAACTTTTATTTTAAATCACTGCTTTCACATTGGAAATTGTATATGGCTGAAAAAAAGCCATTGTCAACCTTCTCAAATGTTTTTTTTTGTTTTAGTCTCTATCAGCTGAGTGATAAAGGTTTTTAGTGAGTTTGTAGTGACGCTGGATCAGTGACCTTCCTCCTCTTCTTCCTCCTTCCTCTTATTGTTTTCATCCAGGTGTCAGCCATTGCCCCCCAAACTATTGTAAAAGTAAAATAAACTATAATGCATTTCACTTTCCTCAAACAAATTTCAAAACATCAGATACAGGTTGTTGTGGTCAAAACTGGTCTCATGCTGCAGTCAATATGAATTCACGTCTTTGTCTAGTAGTGTTTTGGTGTGTGTGTGTGTGTGTGTGTGTGTGTGTGTGTGTGTGTGTGTGTGTGTGTGTGTGTGTGGTGTGTGTGTGTGTGTGTGTGTGTGTGTGTGTGTGTGTGTGTGTGTGTGTGTGTGTGTGTGTGTGTGTGTGTGTGTGTGTGTGTGTGTGTGTGTGTGTGTGTGTGTGTGTGTGTGTGTGTGTGTGTGTGTGTGCGCACCGTGCCCCTGCCATCCCTGCAGTGAGGCATCAGCCCAATCCTGTTAGTTCCACCCTAATCACCTGGTTCCTCTACAATCAGCTCACTGGTCGAAACGAATCATTATGTCTCCGTCAGGAAAAGCCTCCCACACCGACTCGTCACTGATCCGCCAGCGACTCCGCAGAGAACTTCACACTCTTGGGTTCATCAGCATTCACATTACCACCACGGCCATCAGGGCTTCACAGAGGGGCAGCTCGTAGTCAATGAGGGCAGTGTGCTCCAATCGGCTGGTGCTGTACAGCTGGGAGAGTCACAGCAGTTGGCCACTGATCACTACTGATCAGCTCTGGTCTCAGCTTCACACAAACTAACAAAAATTAACATCAGTTTGTGTGACTGACTTCATAACAGCTTAGATTTATCCTCTGCTCTCTTAAGTTGCATTGAATCATACAGGATCATTAGCTTGTACCAAGGGGGCAGTTGTCGGTCTGAGAAGTGAAGCTCACTTCCGCGTTCGAAAAACTGCAATCCCCTCGGCTTCCTCTGGGGGCTGGTGTCAGAAAGCAGCATGTCTCCATAGACCCCCATGTTAAAATCGCCGATTTTACATCCTCAGACAATAAACATGATCAAAGCCTGGTGTCATCACGTTTTTTGGTCTCAATCGATAATTTCTACCCCCGCACACACTCTGAGGAGGGTTCTTTTTTTTTAACTCTACCGTTTTACTATTATTAGGTTAAAATTCTCGCCAATTAGGGAGCGGAAACGTTGAGTGACAGGTCCGGAGACAGGCTGCTTCGAGGCCAGTGGGCGGGTTCTCGGCCGGTAAATCCAACATGGCGCTGTTCAGGCCGCCATATTTGAGTCACAAAAACGACTCCCCAAAACCAATGGGTGACGTCACGGATGCTACGTCCATATTTTTTTACAGTCTATGGCTTGTACATGTGGATGGAGACAATGGACAGACTCCTCACAAAGAAAATCACCTTTTATAGTTTGTTGTTTAGTTTTTTTTCTTGGCGTCAGAACAAAACTGAAAAAAAGAAAAAAAAAATACAATGGGCCCTGAGATATTTGTTTGTGTGTGTCTGTCTCTCTGGTGTCACTGATGGAGGACAGTGGCAAGGACATTACATTTGTGTGTGAGGTGATTGCAGATCAACTCTGCCAAACTGAATACACAACTGAGTGCCAACTGCTCAAAACCAGGTGTACACACACACTGAGGTAAAGTCTGTCTCTCCCACTGACATCCAGCCTAAGTGCCATGTGTGCCGAGGTGTGCTTGGCTCAGTTCAGTGAAATCGACTTCCTGTTCACCTTCCTGCAGAGATGAGACCAATCAAGGTGCAGAGTCACACTGACACACACATAAAAGAGACTAAGAGTTGTCTATATTTCATAGATCAAATATGATTTTTAATGTGTTAACTGTGTGGTACTTTTTGTTTTGTGTGGATGCAATAGTTTTGTGTATCTGTTCTTCTGCTCTGCTCTGATCTGCATGTGTGTGGTCGCATTTCACATTTTGCTGTAGCATCAGTGGTGGGCCTATTATAAATGTCCTGTTAATAAAGAGTAGAACAAGCACTGAATACAGAGCAGGTAGGGGGTCAGCTCTGAATCCTGATGTGTCACACTTTGAAAGCAAAATACTGAAAAGAAAAAAAGATAAAGGGATAATGTATCTAAGTGTGTGTTGGTGTCTGTTGCCAGGTTTTTATCACACTGGGATGTCAAGCTCCTCAGCACAGACACACACTGTGGCATAAAAGGCTCCTCTCTGCAGGGAACAGTGCAGTGAGTTCACAATACGAAGAAGGTTTAGACTTTTCCAATGTTGCCTGCATCTCTCTCCGCATGTGTGTATGTGTGTGTATTAAAGGTAGGGTAGGAGATCCTGGAAAAGGGTTAGTACAAAACGGTACAATTTTGAAAAATACACAAATTCAAAAGTCCAAGCCCCTTTCCTCAGACTTCTCTCTGAATGACTGATGATCCCAATGTGAGCGAAGCAGCTTTCCACGATACTGTCGTGTGTAGCGGGGCTTCACTGCGCAGCATCGCTAACTTTCCGCCAACTTTTTCTCATGGCTCATTCATGGGTACAAAAACACACACAGACTGCAGTGTGGTACATTGGATTCCTGGCATTGTCTTTTCCGCGTCCCAACTCGTTGAAGACTGAAGCACGCGTACGATTAGTGCACGAATAGCCTCGCATCACCAGGCTCTTCAGACAGGCGAAGAGCCCAGTGTCTGTTACACTCAATCTTTTCTAACGGAACCGGAAATCACAAAATTCACCAAAGTAAAAGTGTTCACCAACATAAAACTTGTAAAATAGACATTAACTTGTAATACAATAGAAGCAAAATGTTAACTTAATGGCTCTGGGCCTTTCTTGTAAATTATATTCCTTACTGTAAATTAAAGAGTTTCATCGCATTTTATTAGCTTAGTGCTTTTATTTTGACGGAAAGGCCTGTCTCTCTCGCCCTGGATCCGGTTCCTTACCAAAACAGCGAGTCAACGGCCCCAGACTAGTGCACGAAGAGCGGGAGTGAGGGACAGATAACAGTTTGATTGACATATCACGATCCATTTGACCTGAACGTGGCATAGATGTATAAAACATACAGACACACACACAAAGCCTTGTTTCCAAAATGCTTCCAAATGCCACTTCAGCTTTTTTTTTTTTTTTTTTTTTATATCTAAACCTAGTGGTGAAGGCCCTTCAGCAGCAGCTATGTTTACTTAGTTTTATTCTGTTTTTATTCTCTGTGTTGTGAATGTCAACTACAGTAGGATTCATGTGTTCGGCTGCTGCTGGTGTGTGGAGGGGCTGTTAATGAGGGGCTGATGGCTGTGCCTGCCTGTCTGTTTGGGTGAAGCTGTGTGTCAGCTGGAGCAGGCACTGCTGCTATCGATACTGTTGCAAATGGCTATCTAATCTGATATTAGTTTTTTGTTTTGATCAGTATCTGATTATGGATTTATTATGCCAAAAAACCGACGTTCATTTATTGCAAACATCAGCTTGCATGCATGTTGATCAGATCATATTCAAAATGTCTCAACCGCAATAAACTTTTACAGTTTGAATACAGATTGTATTATTTACAGATAATTGTAATCACGTTATACCACATAAGAGTTGTTGTGGGTGTAAACAGGCCAGAGATCAATCAGTTGACAGATTGATTGTCAGAGAGATTGATCCTATCAGACTCTGCTGTCAGTTCACATCGCTATGACGTACTGTATGATGAGATGTGAAACATATTCAGCCGGACTGTCAAACAGGTGAAGCCAAAGAGAAATGGGGTGAAGTCTAAAGCAGGGAGCAGGGTGTGTGCAGCTTCATCACCGCTCCTTTTTTCAACAGCTCGAAGTGGTCGCAGTGCAAACGTCTCGAGTTTTCAGAAGAGACCCTCATTGTTGAAGAATGAAACAACAAAAGATAAAGTTGTGTGGTTGTGATGTAATCACTGTTATTTTATCATCCAGGCCTAGTCAGAGCCGCCGTGTGAAATTATAGAGCGGAGCACATTGCAGTACAGTATGATCCTGCATGGAGCTCTATGTGGGAATTACACAATCCCCCCTTTTCTTCCTTCCAGCAAGGACAATGAACTGAGCAGCTCACAATGGACAAGCTGAGAATAGAAGAGGAGAGAATAGATGGGAGTGTCGGGGTGAGGGTGAGGAGATAAACTCCTCGAGGACTGTTAGAAGAAGAAAAAACAGAGAAGGAGACGAGAACGACATTGTGGCTTCCTCTCCTGCTTTCTGCCAGGAGGACAGCGAATGAGAGTTTATCAGTAGCTCATCAGCAGGTGTGATGATAACGAGACAAAAGACGGCATAATTACTGTTCAGCAGGAAACCGGAGAGAGAAGATGCAGTGAGTGTGAAAAGAAATAGAGACTCCTCCTTGTGGGGGTTTCCTCCTCCTCTTAGACATACTCCAGGTCACATCCTGTTTGTCCAGTCGTATAAAATGTCATCCACTCCTGTGAACTTTTTTTGTACGTTTTGTAATGGCTGAGAACTGTTTTGTGAGGTCTTGGACGTGGACTAACCAAAATCTAATGAGTTATATATAACGCCTTGAGTTCCCTCAAGGCGTTATATCAGGTGTCTTTCCTCTGAGGGCTACTTTTTCAAAATGAAAATGACCAAGAGCAACTCATGTTTTGTAACATTAATTCTTGACATTCGTAAAACAAAACTGTGTTTCCCACTCTTCATAAAAATAGTATGTTTTAGCCTCTATCATACTGATAACTGAAATTATTACTTTCAGGTATTGTCCCTCCTCTATTAAATATGAAAGGAGGCTAAAAATCACAGGTCTGTTCTGATGATACAAGTCAGTGGTCCACCGACAAGCACTGAGAGCAGGGTAGCATGTCGCCGTGGGAGAAGCAGAGCTGATTGGTCAGTTCTTATCACATGACGTGCACTTGCTGCCTCCCAAATAACTGAGATTTTTCCTTTGTGCACCGTGGACATGCATGAAAAAGCAGGCATGACGCACCGTCTGCGACTCTGCGCACTGCTACGGCTTCGCTTTGGTTGTGAGCACGCGTGACGCGCATCTACATGTTACATCTGAACAGCTCATGCACGCACAGACGATTCAACCAAGGCAGACCACCATAGGCAGGGAAAATCCTGGATATAAAGTGCAGGTTTGCCAAGTGACCAATCAAGTTTTGAAATCTATGTATGATTCATTAATCCTTTGGTTAGCTACTGGGAAAGGGGCTGCAAGCTACTGGTAGCTCACGAGTGATGTGATGGAGACCCCTGCGTTAGATATTACCTTCACAAGGCCAAAACCACATTTTGTGAGGTGACTGTGAACATGACCTTTGACATCTGACCACTAAAATCTGAGAAGTTCATCCTGGAACACTGAACCTTAAACATTTGTGCCAAATTTGAAGAGGATCTGTTAAAAAGTTAGTTAAGGAAGAGGAATGGGCTTGAAGAGATTGATGACTATTGACCTTAATGACCTGAGTAAGACAGATTCATCTGGAGAAGGTGTAGACATCAGAAAAATAATATTTCCTGTGGAGCTGTTAAGTCGCTGTCCTCCGTGTGTTTGTACCGATCGTCTCGCCCACTGCTTCATAGCAAGCTACTACAGATGAAGCCGATACATTAAGCTTGACTCTGTCTGATAATGTTTCAACTTCCAAGTGAACCTTTGTGCTGCGTTTGATGTCCATGACCTCCACCAACTCCAATACGTGTTCCTAAGTGCTGCAAACTCAATATGGTGATTTTTAAAGTGTTTTTTTAATATCACATAGCCTCAGTTCCCCATTGTGGATAAGTGGTTGACGCCTACTATCGTTATGGACTCTCTTTCCAATCATGCCGCTCTTAGCTTCGTGTTCGTGTTGACAGCTGAGGCCTGGCACTGGACTAGAGAAGTGGAGGCTCAGCTCTGCTTCACCTTCAGGATTAACCCTGCATCCTGTGGAGTGTGTGTGTGTGTGTGTGTGTGTGTGTGTGTGTGTGTGTGTGTGTGTGTGTGTGTGTGTGTGTGTGTGTGTGTGCGCGTGCGCGTGTGCGCGTGTGCGTGCGATAGGACATGGACACTGAGTCTCTGTGACTGATCTGAGCTGTGTTTGCCGAAGCCTCCTCGTCAGTTTGAGCCAGTGTTTGTGTCAGATCTGTCCCCATGCTGGGACTCAAGCCGTCTCTTTCTGACAGATAGTCTCATGGAGATGTGGCAGTGTGCTCTCCTCAGATTAGACTCACTGCCCTAATGCACGAGATGTTAATATGAAAGTGATGAGCTTTACTTTTTTGCATATTTAGACGACATGTTCTTTTCTGTGCTGTCAACATAGTAACTCTATCTATCTATCTATCTATCTATCTATCTATCTATCTATCTATCTATCTATCTATCTATCTATCTATCTATCTATCTATCTATCTATCTATCTATCTATCTATCTATCTATCTATCTATCTATCTATCTATCTATCTATCTATCTATCTATCTATCTATCTGTGTCTCTTCTGACTAGAAGAGTTCATCGGCAGAATCAGCATCTTCCCTGTTTGAGCCGTGTCTGTGTCCAAAAACGCAAAGTTAAATCATTTATAGCCTGGAGCCTCAAACCTCTGGTCAGCAGGAAGGTTACAAAGACCATCAATAATTTAGTGTCTCTGGGAAGAAGAAAAGCAGCAGAGAGAGTTGAGAGAAGTTCAGGAAAGTGCTGCTTTTTTATTAAGAGCAAATATCAGCAGGTCTCCAGCTGATAGGATCTGTGACCACAGCTCCAGTCTGTTAATGCTCAGAATCACCATTTTATCTTATTCAGTTTTCTTCATCAATATACTTTCACTTTTTCCGGATTTCTCTGCAGTGAGTCACCTGAGTTAAGAGGTTGGTTGTTGACTTTAAACTGACTCAACAGACACAAGTCATGTGTCTGATGAGTTTTCATGGATTGAATTTTGAGGTTTTATTATTTGAACTGTTTTTTCAGAAGCATTTTTGCATCAACTGTGAGATAGAGAAAGTTCAGTGAGACATAGAAGGAGGAGCAGTGGATCAGACTGTTGTGTCATGACAGTCAGAGTGAGACAGATGGAGTGAATGTTAAAGACGGAGACGTGGTGAATAATTTAGAGCTGCAGTAAAGACACTCACATTAACCTGCAGGGAGACGGACGACATCTGCTCCGGGTCTAACTTCATTTTAACATAATGGACTTGGGTCTGTGCTCACTGCTGTAACTGAACTCAAAACCACTCTCAAATTATAAACTGTAACTCTGAAGATGCACATTAGTGAGTAACTAAGTGCAGAGTTCAGCTGGTTTCTCAAGAGATTGACGCTGAGCCGCACTCGAGAACATTTTCATTTTCTCCTCAACCTCTAAAGGTTTGATCTAATGAGTGTTTCAAACTTTTTACTATTCAAACCATACTGATTTTTCACCTGTTGATGAGAAGCTTGTTTAAAATCTAAGGTTTTTGAACCTTTGAGCAAATTGGGAAAGCATCATGATGACAATATGGTGATATGTTAAGTTTATTAAGTCACTTACCAAATAATAATAATAATTTAAGCACATTTTTACTTTCTAAACTTCACAATGACACTCACATCCTTAATTTAAAGCTCCATACAGGCAGATGTTTTTGTTAAAGCTGCATACACTATAAAGGTAAATGCTCATGTGTAGTGTGATTGTAGAGCAGCTCTGATATACTGTATCAAAGTAAGTATCAAAGGCTCAGTCCACATGCACACAGTATTCGGAAACTGAGCCTTAAAACCATCTGTCAGGACTTCCTGTGACTTTGTGATGTCACAACAAAGCAGCCACCAAGCCCCACCCACCTGGACCCAACATCCAACACTTGCAGGGTTTGGTTTATCTGAGGGTTACGCCTGAAATCTGCTCTTTTTTTCTTTCTTTCTTTTTTTTTTTTTTTTATCACTCAGAAAACAAGGGCCTCCCCTCTCCTGTTGGGCTGACACTGACCTGTTGTACCTAGAGCTCCAGAGAAAAGCCTGAGAGGAGATATAAAACTGCACTGAAATGGTTTTTAGATCTTCTCATGGATCAACACATCAGCTTTAGTTGATCCGTGAATTAAGTCATTAATAACTGAGAATCCATGAAATGAAATGTGTCAGAAATCTGTTATAACAATTTGGAAAGAACAGAACATAAAAATGTAAATAGTGTGAAAACATTTCCTATATAAACTGATACACGCACACAAACACACACACTTACAGTTACACATTATATGAACAATAGAGCCCATCACACAGCAGCGGTTGGGGTATTTAGGTGGATAATAAACCATTATTTGTATTTGCTTGGATTTGTCTCCTGGACAATTGTGGGAAGCAAACAATTGGCTGTTATGTGTCTTTGGTAAACAGTAAACATCTGCTGGGAGTCACAGGCTGGAGAGGGCTGCGTAATTATGTGTCTCTATTATAATCATCCTCCACTGTCTTCCTCTGTATCTGCTCCCTCTGTCTGTACATTTCTCTCCCTCTAACAACCAACTCACTGTCTTTGTCGCCTGTATTTTCGGTGAGTGTCTGTTGAGGTGCATCACATCATGATTGGTGTCTGAAGTCTGTGAAACACGGGTCAAAACAAGGTGACGCCGTACAGTGTGTGTGTGTGTGTGTGTGTGTGCAGCTGACTGCCGCACATGGAGTGTGTTATTTGTGGCTGGATGACAGTTTTCCTGCCGCCTTGTTCCTCTTTTGTTTTCTCCCTATTCCCCTTTTCACTCCTATTTCTGCATCTGTATCATTTATTATGCTTTTTGCTTCTCTCTCTCTCATCATTTCTCTCTACATGACTTTATTTCTTATATTTGATGACCTGTTAAAGAGAACCAGTGCTTCAACAATGCAGCTAAATCAGGAACAACACACACATACACTTTGAACCAGGTAGCAGTAGCACCACAGAAGTGCCTGAGGCTTTCTGAATGCACTGACCTGTTAATAAATATCCACAGCTAACGAAGCAGAGGCAGAATGTACCTTGCATGTGCGTGTGCGTGTGCGTGGCTCATACTACCTGGTCCACATCTGATGTCTTTTATACATTTTGATTCTTGCCTCATTAAAATGAGGTGCAGCTTTGTTTATTACTGTACGTTTATTTGTGGCTCCTCTTGTGTTTCTGAGATTGATCACTCATTTTAAGAGTTGATTATGTAACTGGGACTTGGTTGTATTCAAATCTAGTATCATACTGTAGGATGAGTCATACAACCATGAACTGTATCTGTTACTGTATTGTTCAGACAGTATAGGTAAATCTAGACTCTGGAAGGGTAAATGATGTCCTTGTGCCCAGGAACATATGATGGTGTCTGTTTCTACTCGATTATAAAGGGTTGATGGTTTTGTGCTGAGTCATGTAGTTGTGATCTGCAACAGCTTCAGTGGAGTAATGGTGAGAGAGTGGACAGATATTTTTTCTGTCGATCAGTCTGGATACAGGTGATGAAAGTCTGATAACCACATCTCACTGTGGGGACACTTGTCTCAGTACTAAGCGAAGTGGCTCTGGTATCACAGTGTAAATCAGTGTTAATTAACTTGTGCAGTTTCCTGCTTTGACAAGTGAAATGTTCTTTTGTGTCTAGAAAGCACTATCTCAGCCTGATCTGCTCTACCTCTTTCCTAATAAACCGTGAGTTGTTGTAAATTAGCTCAATTCCTCTGACGTTAAAAGCATAAAAATCCGAGTTAAACTGTTAAAACACAACCAAGCCGGAGAGCAAGAAACTTCAACACATTGTAAATCATTGGCGTCTCACATTCACACCAACTGTAGTTGGAAGAAGTGAAGTAAAACTATCAATAACACAGAGTGGACAACAGCTCTGGGCTGTGTGCTGTTGTATCCTTGTGTGTATGTGTTTCTGTTGCATTCACGTGGAGCTGGAAATCAATGCCAAATTAACCTGGTGCAATGTTGTGAAGTAGCAGACAGAAAGTTGCATGGAACAAAACACAGTGCTTTAGGACCATAGCGGTGGCATTTTATTTCCAGTCACAATAAAAAGGTTAAATAGATTTATCACGGAGAAGCTTGAGTCCTGAGGGGTTTTAGGGCTGGGAGGCGGTGTGACGATGAGGAGCTGATCAGTGTCCTGACAGGTAACAGAGGCAGAACCACAAGAAAACCTCCTTCTGCTTAGCACCGCTGCGTTTGTCGTGTCTCTCTGTTTGATAGGCCTTTCTGTAATAACACATTCACATTCTGGAGAGCAGGGGAAGGTGTTCCCCCGTGTTTCATCAGGCTGTGTTTGACCCTCAGAGTCGTCTGACAGGCAGAGCGCAGCAGAGAACATCTCTGTCGACAGCAGCAGCAGCTCAAACGCTGCCTTAAAGACAGCTGGGTTATTATGCATGATGGCACTGGGTGGCTTTCTCTCCAAAACCGCCGGAGGCCATGCTTTCAGAGCACACATAGCACATACGTCTGCACGCACGCACACACACACACACACAGAGGCAAAAGTGCTGGCACCTCAACTGACACTGTACATACAGTTTCTGCGTTGGTGTACTGGCTTACTCACAAATAGAAAACACACACACACACACATATTATTGTACAGTAGTGTATACAAGGATTTGCATAAATGAACTCGCAACCAAGCACAGACACACACTGACACACAGTTTGAAAATAGACTTCCTGCCTCTGCTCTTCTTCTTCTCCTCAGTGAAACATGCTGTAGAATATGAATATGAATGAAATCCCTCCAGTATGAAGGTTTCCCTCAGCAGACCTCTGCAGCACCTCGTACACTTCTTCTTTTCTGCAGTCACACAGTTTCTCCCAGCCGCTTCTGACACAGAGATTTTACTTAATCACTTCCACATTTGAGAAAGAATTCAGTATTCAAAGTTTATACTGTGTAAAGATAAAGAAAAGGAACCCAGCTCACAGCAAATAGTTTCATTTCAAATAGAGAAAATCACCACTGAAAAAAGTGCAGCCACAGTTGGTGGATCTATGTATAAGTGATTCACATCTACTGTGTGGCAACATTAAAGCTCCACACAGTGTTATGGTAGTTCATATATGTAGTATGATAGTAGAGCAGGTCTAGGTTCTACGTTACTACTGTGAAAATATCAAAGCCTCCAGTCCACAGAGAAATGCACACAGCCTGTATTCATAAACTGGGCTTTGAAACCAGGCGTCACGTCTTTGTGATGTCATAACAAAACAATCATCAGGTGTGGAGAAGAAGAGGAAAACCTGGAGCTTTCAGTTCCTGAAAGTAGTTGAAGTGTGGAGATTTCTGACCTGTTGTAGCACCTTTATAGAAACAAAGACTTGGATAGTTTGTGCATCAAGTCCGAAGCTCTTCTACTTAACTTGCTGTACAGAAAGGCACTGAGTACCAGGATATTAAAGTGTAAAATATTGGACCTGTAAAGATACAATGATTTGGCAAAGTAACATTAACTGCAAAATGTAGAGTTTATACATAAACAAATTCTAATGAGACACTGTGAGTTGAATGTACATTAGAGTGACAGATGTCTCCAGGAGTAAAGTGTCATGTTACTGCAGCCTGTGTGCAGTGACTGTCTCGTGCAATGACCACAGTGCTAAAGTAAAGTTATAAACAGTACGTTTGTTGAAAATCCCCTGTGTGTTACTGCAGTTAATTGGTACCATACAACACCCCGGCAGCTCCCCTGCTATTTATAACTGCAATTACCCAGAAATCAAGATAAAAGAAGTTTTGCCATTTTGTTTGGTATAAAATGGGAGGAGAAATATAAGCAGTTGTGGTATTGCTATAGAGCTTAGCGCTGCAGTGTGAGTTAGTGGTGAAGTGACCTGTCTAGCATGCCAGCAGCTTCCATTATGACCTTCACAGTGTCTTACATGAATTATTGAGCAGTGCACCGCTGAGACGCTGCACATGTTTTGTAGCACAGGGCTTCAAGTCTTCACACTCACACAGGCTGCTGCATGTTCTGTCTGTGTGTGTTACAGGTTGGGGACCAATGGTGTGTGAACCCACTTCACTGTTACTTTACACTGAATGAGATATTAGTTTTAAAAAAACCAACAACTTTTGAGCCCTCGGGCATAATGACTGTGGGGAAAACCAGGTCAAGAGGTCATTTGTTGTTGCCACAGGGTGAATCCTATAAAATTGTTCTCGCATCATTCTCTCATGCTGCAAAACGCTTGTGACGTTACATGGTTTGTTTTTCTATCCATCCATTTTCTGCCATTTGTGCAGCTTCATGTTGTTTTATCATCAGGATTTGATGAGATTGGAAGTGTTTTTGACACCACACGTGAGAATAAGCTGCAGAATTTCACGGAATATACATTAAAATTATTTTCTTCACTGCTATAAAACATAAAATGCAAATAAGTTCACAATATGTATAAAAATTTGTGTTAATTAGAATATAAACTGAGGCATTTTTTGTCTATGAATTTTCTACCTACCAGATGGAAGATGTTACTACTTTTAATGAGGTGGCACTGTAAAAAGAAATTATGCAGGAGGTGAGGTACCAGAGCAGCCTCTGCTCCTGACGCTGTGGGTATATATTATGTTAATGTCTGTGGTGCCTGTGGATATGTATGGTATAACTCACAGTCCAAGAGAGGAAAGTTTGAACTGTTTTCCTTTTGTTTCTGTCTCCTCAGGGAGTTTTCCCGGCCAACTACATTCACCTGAAGAAAGCCATCGTCACCAACAGAGGGTGAGTTCACATCCAGTGACATGAACTCAGTACAGTTCAAGCTGCTGTTTACTAAACATTTTCCATGTCCTGTCTTAACTGTATCACTAACCATAACCCTGTTTTAAAACAAGATGAAGTTATTGTAGGTGAGCAGACGCAGAGAGAAACACAAGACTTGATACAGTTCAGTGTCTTCAGGCTGTTTAATGTGAGAAAAAGGTTATTTTAGGAGCTGTACGTTTCACTATTGCTATAGTGTATTAACAGCAGTTTACTCACAAGTCCAGAAGAAAGGATGTGAGTTCGCCGTCAGACACCATTCCTTTACTTACCAACAGCCCCAGTCGGTCTGTTTCATAGCCTCTAATGATTCCTGAAAACGCAGCTGCTCAAGAGACGAGTTGAAGCCTCTTGTCTTGTAAACACAGCGACAGCTTAAGCTCTTGGAAAGGCTAGGAAGTAAACATTTATTAATAATACAAAAACCAACATGATGGTTCACACGTTATAAACGCCATCGTAGGAAACATGATGGTTATATCCAAACTTCCACGTTTTCATTGAACACTATTGAAAACTCCCATACAACACAATGAAGTCATAGTGTTTTTGCTGCAGCTGTTTGTTGTCCAGTTACATTTTAACTAATCAACTGCAGAGTCAATGACCTACTGAAGGTCCTCTTAACACCTGCTCACACACGCGTGTATGTGTTTACTAACGTATGTGTGCATTAGGTGTGTTAGTTGTTAGTTTATTGTTTCTGAGCTAAAATAAAAAAAATACTGTAGTGTGGATGTAGCCCCATACAAATGACTGCAAAAAAAAAAAGTTACGTTAGTTAAGTTAAGTGTTTTCCAGTCTCTGATATATTTTACCATTCCCTTCAGCCTGATCCGGTTGTCCCTCACTTCCCTCCTTGTTTCCACTTGAAAAGAATCTTAACCAGCTTTACCTCTCAGACCCTGCAGCCTCCAAACATGTTTATGGTCACGTTCCTCCAGTTTGTGGCTCTCAGAGACGTCAGGCTGTGGAAAAGATTTCAGAGCCTCATGCACAGTGTGAAAAGTGTGTGTTTGTCAGTGTCTTGCTCGTCTGTCTGGGGTGAAGCCACTCACAGAGCCCAGAGGCTTTTTTCTACTTATTGCATTTAAAGCCATTTAGGGCGTAATTTGAATGAAATCTCATTGTGTTGGGACCTTTTCTCTCTAAATAAGGTATGAACCTCCTTGTTCCTGATTCCTTTCCAAGTTCAAGAGTACATATTTTAATACATTTGCATAATGATTGGAAAAGCTTTTTTTCCCCTCTTAACTTCTGATTAATCAGAGTTACATAGCGTGTCTCGATTTGCGTAAGAGTTTTTTAATTAAAGGCAGAGAGTAAATTAATTGGAATTAGTGAATCTACTGTTTTAAGTAGACCTCCAGGGCAAAGAGACACAGAGCTCCGAGTGGAGACACCGGGACGGGCTTTCACTGAATCAAGGAGGCTGGTGCAGGATGACAAATAATAAGTGGGTCTGCAATTGTTGTGTGGGGATGTGAGTGAGTGAGTGAATCTCAGCTGAATCAAAGCTGAGTATTTAACGAATAAATGATCCACATTGAAGCAGAGGCTGCAGCAGGTATCTCTAGAGGTGGCTGCTGTGTCGTGTCAGGCGTTCGAGAGACAATGAAATATGAATGAGGGAGTCCAGTGTGAGTATCAGATTGATACATCTGAAGGTCAACAGACACTGAACTGTGGTTTCTAATCCTCACAGACGGGATTTTTCCTTAGATCAGTCACCTCAAGTCACATGAAGTAGCTTGTGTTTGAATGAGCTATTAATTGACTTGTGTTGAAGAAATTAAGGCACAGTGGAAACAAAGTTACAGTGCAGGCAGTGGCCAAGCTAAACATATGGCTATGAAAATGTAGATAGAACAATCAAGAATGTGAAAATGTAACTAAACTACCAGGAGAGGCTATGAGTACTTAGCTAAGCTAACAGACAAGGGTTTGAAAATATTGCTAAGCTACCTGTCTGGGCTAAGACATGTAGCTAGGTTAGCTTTTATTTGCAACAAATAACAAAGACACTGTCAGATGAGTGGATTGTTGTTGTTGTTGTTGTTGTTGTTTTACCTTTCATCAATTCACTGAGCAGCTCACTAGCAGTGGCTACTGGACATTTGAAATTAAGTGGATTTAAGGTGGAATGTAACTCAATGCATGATTGACATCCGGACATCAATCAATACGCCCCAGATATAAATGTGACAACTCTGAACATCCCATTTGTTTTCTCAGCTCTCAACAGGACAGACGCTGTAGTAATGATCTTCAAACTTTATCTGAACTGTTTATATTTGATTTCATCACTTGGAAGAAAAAAAAGTTCCTCTGTTTTGTTCTGGTGGCTTAACAGTATCAATACATTCAACAGTAGGCAGAAGGCAGCATCATCTCCAGGGTTTTGATTTAAATGTTCACAGTGAAATGTGGATTAATAATCTATTTTAAATGGTTAAATATGATGATAATATTTTAATTTTGTCGCCCCATCCGGACAATGCTGCTTAGTAAATTCCTGGGAAACACAGACATGCAGCAACAACAGTCACAGTCTGATTCTCTGCAGGATGAATTCACTGTACGATCTGACATTTAAAAATATCAGTGACCAACAACCCCCACTCTTATGGATCACATCTATAGAGACAAATAAACACATAGACACTCTGCATCCATGCAAATGGTAAGATACACACACTCACTCCAGCATAGGCTACTATACAAACACGTGTATGAAAGATGTTTTCAAAAACACACATGAACAGTCTCCAATCTTCCCATTTCACTGTGGCTGAAATAAAAGCAAAAGCCAGAGTATTATCTTCAAAACAAGTCGTTAAGTGATACAGTTGAGATCACAGCTCAGTCTTTGTTTGGTGAATTTGTCTGATGATGATGATAAAATATTTGTTTGACCAGAGGCAGTGGAGATGCATATACAAGGTTTTGTTTCAAATGAAAAATAACTCACTTCAATGAAGGTTCTCTGTCTCTGTGTTTGTTTTGGATATCTAGCTGTTCCATGTTAACACGTATGTGCAGAAATAATGAGAAATATTGTTACATTCAGCTACACCCAGACCCTCCTGTCTGTCAGGGCTCTTCTCAGAGAGCTGCAGGAAAACTAATTTTAGAACTAGCACATGTGTGTGTGTAAATGTGTGTGTTTTACGCAGTGCAGTGTTGTGACCGTCACCTCCCATTAAGATCAGTGTGGGCAAATGACCACAGCCCCAAATCTGACCCTCAGGTTAATGTCAGCATATGGAGTTTGATGGTACTCAACTCTGACACCAGAGCCTGTGTGTGTGTGGAGGGAGGGGGTGGGGGGTGGCATGTTAATATGAATTAATTACAAGTTTTGTACAAAACTCTATTATTTGAAAAAAATGAATGTATATTCTCATAACAAATAAGTAAATACATTCACTTTACAGCCAGATTTTGTTTTTCTATATATATATACTGTATATGTATAGAGATTTTTTTTGTTTGTTTTCATGTTTTTCAGTTTCTATATTGTGTCTATCTATATTCAGGAGAGAGGCCATACATCATTTTATTTTACATAAACAATAAAGCTGAGTCCAGAGCTGCAGATACAACACGTCAGATTCTCTCATCTACAGTAACAAGATCGAACCCGTGAGCTCAGTCGCAAACTGACACAAATGTTTACATCCAGTTTGGTTTGTGAATCCAATCAGCAGCGTTCAAATAAAAGACTGAATCATCTTGTCAGTAGAATTTCCCACTCACATCGTCGTCATGGCATAAAAGCTGCAAACAAACTGCTGCTCAGATTTTTTTTTTCTTCAACATGATTTAATCCTTTAGGAATCTGTATTTTAAGCCACATGTCTCAGTGAAAGTCAGTGAAAGTTTCCAAGAGACAGAATATTAAAAACCTTTGTGGCCCAGCACAGACAAAAAGACATCACCAGAAATCACTCTTCAGACAGGAAGTGTGTTTAAAAATAAAAAACTTGCATAAAGAATTACTCTGCGTTCACACCAAAAACTTTCCAAAGCTTCAAAAACGCCAGAAGTCATTCATTTTCAGTGAGAGCCCAGCGACCAAAGCGTCAACTGCCGTCATCCGCACTCCCAAAGCGTCCAAAACGTCACCAGACGAGAAGTTGAGTCTCGGTTAACTTTATGGTAATTAGCTATGACGCGGGTCGGCAGCAACCAGTCAGAATAGAGGGTGTCCTTCAACACACATCTGTACATAAAGAGAAGGGAGGGCAGGAAAGAAGGAAGGAGGAGGAGAAAAGGGAAGGAATAGTTGTAATATGGTAGTGAAGAATGATTGAAGAGGAGGATTGATGGAAATGTGCCAGAACAAGGGGAAAAAACAATTCAAGGCAGGGAAGTAGAAGGAGGGAGGGTTAAAGGAGGGAGAGATTATATTGAGTGAAAAATAGAACAGAGGGGAAGAGGAGGAGAAGCGTCTGAGATACAAGTGTAACTAATGTGGGTGAAATCACCAAGTGGCCGCCAGCTATGGCTCAGCTGGGAGATCGGCTAATCTAGCACACAGGCTTTTATTAATTAATCAGTTATGAGATAGAGAGAGAGAGGAGTAGAGGAGTAAAAAAGAAAGAGTCAGGGAGGGAAGAGAAGAAAGAGGGAGGGAGGAGAGAGAGGATAAAGAGAGTCACTCTAATATTCATGACTCCTGGGCTGAGACAGTGACTCAGCTTTCAGCTTTAGCGAACATCTCCCTGATGGTGAGAATCGTGTAGAGAGAAGGTAGAGAACAATGGAGGGAAAGAGTTGGTGCACAATGATTTCCAACGCAGTGAGGTGAACGAGGCCCTGCTCCTCCGCTGGTGCTGAGTTCACTGACATAAGGACAGTCTGCACGCAGCACAGGAAGTGCTGTCGGCTCAGGTATTATTGCAGCCGAACATAATTATCACACAGGGTGTTCCACGAGTCTGAGACCCGACTCCCACTCACCTGGATTTAAGAAGTAAAGTAAAGTCTGAAGACAAAATTGAGATTGTACTGGGGTAAAAAACATCAGTGCCACAGTCTGAATGATGTCTGTTAAAATAAAAGCACCATGTTTAAAATCCTGTACGTTTTTATTTCTAGAGTAAACTAAACTATAGGTCTATGAGGGGAAAGAAGAGACTTATCCTACATCTCATACACTGACGACTGAAGTGACACTTTCAGTCACACCTGCTTCTAAAACTGTTTTTACACAGAAATCAGTGCAAAAAAAAAGAGGATTTACTACTTATACATTGTTGGCTGAGTCTGCTGATACAACACACAAAACAGAAACTATCAATGACATTACTAGTAGTATTACAGTATGTCTAGCGTTTTGTTATGTAACTGTTTATCCTGACATTTTTATGCTATTTTCTTCTTCCTTTTTTCCTTTTTCTTTTTTCTTGTATTTATTTTTACCCAGCAAAAGTAAAAAGTAATACCAGTGTGGGGTCACTCCATAAGCCCTTTTTGGGTTTCCGACCTCACCCACATGTTGCTTTCTACTCTACATTGAACTGTTAACTGTTTTTTTTTTATGTGCAACTAAAGAAACTGGATAAACTGGCAGACTGGTAAAATGAATCCGTCAGTGTCAGAGTCTCTGTGTGAAACTTGGCTCAGTGAAGTTCAGTGGTTTTAAAACTTATCTCAAGGCTGTTTTCACATGTTCACCCCTGAATGCAGTGGAGCTGTGAATCAACCAGATGTGATTTGTATCTTTGTCCAGGCCACATGAGACGGTGGTGCCTCTGGAAGACCCCATCGTCACAGAGGTGACGTCGACGCTGCAGGAATGGGCCTTACTGTGGAAGCAGCTCTATGTGGTAAGCAGCTCAGAATATCAGACTTTTAACTGTAGACATTTTATTGTTTAGTCATGCACAAATGTAAAAGTGCCAATCACCTGCAGCTGTTTAGCGTCCTGCTATCGTCTCAAAAACATGTTGGAGACAAAGTTTCAGCCTGTACTCCTCAGGGGTCAATTCTTGGATATTTTGTTTTCATTCTTTACATTTCATTTTAAATTCTCTGTTGAGGGCAGTTTGCTCTTAGATTCATCTACTCTGCACAAGTGTCTGGTCCAGATTTGTTAGTCATCTCAAAATGACGTTGTGTTAGACTAAAAGTGTGAACATGTTACATGCTGGATTTCTCAAAGTCAGACTAACTCAATAACCCGGATAATGTGGTTGGCTCGGGAGTTGAATTCCTCCTGCATGTTTACTGCTGTTGTGGGAATTTTCAAAAACTGAGTAGTACTCGCAAACAAGATGAGCGCCTTTCCGGTTTATTCACTTGGACGTTCCTGAACTAGCAACAGCCATAGTCACTAGTTGGAAAAAGCGTAATGACATTGGGACAAGAGCCTGCTCATGTACATGCCACAATGTTCCAGCACCTGTGGTACACACGTCACATACGTCAAGTTTCTACCATACACAGTTTTACAACATTGAACAGATCAGGACAGGAAGGACAGGCCCCAGAACGTGTATTTTCCCAGTACACTGCAATTGGACAGAAATTGGTGAGCATAGTTCACAGTTCCTCGGCTTCTCCAGTCCACATGTTGAAGAGATACTGAACCCAAAACATGCCCCCAATGTATCATCAGTGTGTGAATAGTATCACAATGCAATACAAGTGCTGTATGAATATGTGTGTAACTTTAGAGTAAAGTGCTTTGAGTGGTCCTAAAGACTAGAAAAGTGCTTGATACTGTAAATTAAAGTCCATTTAACAGCTTTTTTTTTTTTTTTTTTTTAGTTTTTTGGTCTGTAAAATAACAGGTTGACCGGAAAGAGCTAGACAGTTTCCACTCCTATGCTTGTTAATATGGACAAGCACAGTCGTCATATTTAGTAGAGCAGTAACCATAGCAACACTTAACTGTGCATATGACTGACTGTCTCCAAAATCCCTTAATGAAACCACCGTAAAACAGAAGATTTGGTTTTTCTCCACCAACAACAGTGGAGTTCATTAAACCTTAGTCCTGCAGCCGGCAGCAGTGGAGGAAACTCTACATGGATGGTGTTTTCATGAACTCAGATTATTTGCTGACTGTGAGGCTCGAGCAGGAAATATTACAGCGACAACAAACATTATGAAGATGCTCATAACTTCCAGTCGTATTGTTTGTCTGAGGTTATTGTTCTCTTTTAGATCCGTGCCGTTCTCTCATGGACTTTCATCACTCTCTCTCTCTACCTCCTCTGTCCATCCATCACGTCTTATCTTCCTTTAATACAATCTTTCTTCTCACTGTCTCTGTCACACTGTATGGTTTTATTAGATACCCACCTGTACATGAAAGTATAGTGGGAATGGGATTCTGTGATTTAAACCTAGTTGAGATCTAAATCCGTCACTCCTCCGTCTACTGTCTCCGCTGCGACGGTTATTTTCATCACTCATCTTCCTCATGTCCTGCCAGTGCTGTCACTCCGCGCCTTTATTCAGAGTTAACAGACTTTTGTCTTCGCTCCCTGCCAGAGTTGAATAGATGAAAGACAAAACTGTCTTTGTCAGGTTCTGCATGACAGATTTTCCATTTCCACCCTGACAGACGTCCCATTAGTGACTCAGTGTTGTCGCCGAAAAAGCAAACGTCCTCGTGAAGCTGCTGTAACTCCAACAACGAGGACGCAGAGATAGCGAGAGAGTGTGTGTGTGTGTGTGTGTGTGTGTGTGTGTGTGTGTGTGTGAGAGAGAGAGTTGTCCATCTGTAGTGTGTGCATGGTGCAGTGACACATGGATGAACCCCGGACCACAGACACAGTAATGGATGTTCAGCAGCACCAAAGCTGGCAGAGGTGACAAACGCAGCAGAGCAGAAAGGCCGAGTGACACCCTCACAAACTCTCTCTCTCTCCAACACACACACACACAAACACAGATACATACAGTATGAATACATATGTGTCCTCTGCCACGTGGATGCAGGCTGTCGATGAGGGAACGTCTCTGTCTCTGTGGCCTTTCATGATGAGCATACACGCACACACACAGACACACACACACAATATGCACACTCTCTCTCTCTCTTTCTCTCTAGTGTATTGTGTGTCTGCTCTTTACACACTGCCACAGGGAATTTACACATTGCTGGATATCAGTGTGTGTGTGTGTGTGTGTGTGTGTGTGTGTGTGTGTGTGTGTGTGTGTGTGTGTGTGTGTGTGTGTGTGTGTGTGTGTGTGTGTGTGTGTGTGTGTGTGAGAGAGAGAGAGAGAGAGAGAAACAGAGAGCGATCAGAAGAAAGTGTCTGTGTTGTGTAGAATAAAGAGAGAGAGTACGAGACAGTAGAACGTGATATTCATTTTATTCCTTTATTCCCCATTAGCTGCAGCTCCTCCTCCTGGGCTCCGCATACAACGAAAAATACATGACATACAACAAACATACATTTAAAACAAGATGTCCATGTAAAAAAGAGAGTCATTAAGTTTATACATGTTCCCATGAATTAGTATCAAGCAAAATAGCATCACCTCTCATCAAGTAATAATCAATCATAGTTTATCAATGTTAGACTTGTTTACATGTTTTTGGCCTTAAATCTGCACACCCCAATCATCCTGAGTTTTGTCTTGACACGATAACCCCCAGCAGTCTACTCTGTGCTTAGACTGTGTTGGTCTCACGTAATTTATTCATTGGATAGAGAGATGACTGAAATACTGAAAACAGAAAAAACAGAATCTAAGTTTGTAAGAATAAAACCAGGAAATTGAAAATAATTCAGAAAGACACTGACGCATCTCATTGGCCTCCTCTACGTCTCCTCTGTCCTGTCCTTGTCGTGATTATTAGTCTTTCTATAATCAGCATCTCTTCTCTTTTCTTTTCATTTCTCTCTCTGACTCTCCCTCACTCTCACTCTCTCAGCTCATCGTTCATTCTCTGCTTCTGCCTCTTTATTCCTTTGTTTTTCTCATTCTCTTAAGTTTCTCCCCCCTGCTGTCTCTTACATGCTGATGTCAAAGCAAATAATATTGCAGATGTGTGTGTGTGAGCATGGGGGGGGTAAGTGTGTGAAGATGGAGGTAGGAGGAGATGGAGCAGTGACAAGCCAACAATGATGGAGGGATGTGAAGACAGGGATAAACACAGGGGGAGACATTTCTCTGCTGTGAAATGTGCAGACTAGCGTGAGTGAATGTGTGTGTGTATGTGGGGGGGGGTTGACAGGAAAGACAGCAGCAGAGGGAGGAGGAGGAGTTGGTGGTGGTGGCTCCTATAGTTTTACAATGCAGTGACGGTAAGAGGTGAAGTTCATCGACCCTTTGACCTGTCGACACTTTACCATTATAATCCAAACTAAGACTCAGACCAGAGACGCAGGAAAATGTGATAGAAGCTCATAGAGTCGAGTTAAAGGGATATGCCAACTTTTTTTTTGCCTTACTCTCGAGTCCATGACAAGTAGATAGACACATAGACACCATCCTTTCGACTGTGCGTGCAGTAACGAGGGAGATAGAGCCTGTATCGCCGGTAATTAGCTTAGCTCAAACGCTGGAAGTGCATAGGTAGTGTTAGCCTGCCTCCACCTAAAGTCATCAGAGAAACTCTTCAGCAACTCTAAACGGAAACCGGCGGGCCGATCTTCATCTCAGAGCTGACAAAACTCTCCGGTAAGGCATCTTGAGCGGTCAAATGCCGGTAACGGGACGAGATCGGTCAAAATGGAGGGTTCAAGCAAAGACGGTTTATTTTGGTTCAAGCTAGCTACATCGAGCTTCCTATTTCAAAGTAAAAGCACAAATTATATCATCATGGTTTTCTGTATGTAAAGGGCAACGGGTGTTTTATTTTGTAAAAGTAACCCAAAGTAACCGGAAGTGCATTGGTCACAACGGCTAGCTTGAGAAGCGCCGAATTCGTCCGAACAAAACGGCTACTTTCTCGCCTAAAAATGTTTGAAATGTCGATAAAGTTATATATTTACAGAGTTTAGAGCTAAAATGAAATCAGCTTCTGACTGCTGATTTCGGCTTGGGTAGGAGGCAGGCTAACACTTCCAGCGTTTGAGCTAAGCTAATTACGGGCAATACAGGCTCTATCTCCCTTGTTACTGCACGCACAGTCGAAAGGATGGTGTCTATCTGCTTGTCATGGACTCGGGAGTGAGGCAAGACATGGAAAAAAAAAAGTTGGCGTATCCCTTTAAAGCTAGAAAATATGAAGCACTTAGTGTAGACAGCGTAGAAAAAGCAGCAGGGCATGATGGGAACACGGCCCCTCACTCTGCTGCACATACACACAGGCTCACATTTACATGCACACAATCTCATACACACACATGTAGTGGAGCATCCATGCAGATGCACACTCTCATATACATACTAGGCATGTAATTCTACTCTGATCGTACACTAGGGATAGCGTACATATACCGTGATACTGTGCTACGAGTGTGGAGGCTGACAGTCGCTCCTGTGTGCAGCAAAATTAAAGTTGCTGGCGACGACTGAACGAGGGCAACGAGAGCCCGGCGAATAAATGTGTCTCTGTAATCTGAGTGAAATCAGCTCAGCAGGAGGCAGATGGTGGAAGAGAAACAGACACTCACAGATAAATTAAAAAAAAGAAGATGAAGAAGAGCTAAACTGATGTAAATTAGAAGAGACTAATGTTGAACCAAATTTCCTCTCGGAGTCGTTTAACAACATTTAAATTAGACTGATACAGATAAAACAGATTCAAGTTAAATTTTGTTGATTTTGAGAACTAAGGAGAGGAAACTAAAAAGATTATGAATCCATAAAACATGAGGGAAAATATGTGTAGATACTTCGCTATGCTCTTTATGATGTGGCATCCAAAATATGAAATAAATAAATAAAAATGAGAGAGTCCGCCTCAAACCCGCACTCAAATATTGATGATTGGGAGAAATGAAAGACGCTTTTAGTTGATTGCCTGTTCTGTGGTTTGATGGCGGCTCTTCTTCTCTGACTGCCTCAGTCCAGACACGAGCGTCTGGAGATAATTGCCGTGTGGTCCTCGGGGCTGTTTGAGGATGAGGCTTCATGATACATTATAGCAGCGACTTCAGAGCACGTCCGTCTCCGTGTTGGTTTGAACACGGTAATGACACAAAAACTTTTTCTCCTTTTGAGGTTCTGAGGTTCCTTTTGAGTCAGAGACCACGACTCTGTTGCACACGTCCAAACGTGTTTGTGGAGAAACATAAAGCTACTTATGCTGCTGCAAAACACTGAAATCTAGAGCTCCACTATCATTCACAGTCTAATCCAAATCGTAATCTGGCCAAGTGCAATATCCAAATTGCAGGAGCTGCATTTTTTTAAATTAAAGGTAAAATGTCTCACAACATTGTTTTGACCAACCTCTCATCTACTCTGAAACTGCCGTACACACTCCCTGTGCTCAGTCTCACAGCAGATTGACGAACCAGTGCAAGTGGTGCAGTCTTATTTTGAGCTATTAGAAAACTTCACTTCCAGGAGTCTCCTCTGTCTCACCCTGTCCCATCTTAAAGTCTGTCTCTGTCTTTCTTTCCCCTTTTTTCCAATTAGTTTGTCCTTTATTTAAGCAGCCACAGCTAAAATAGGCTCATTAAATATTTATTTTTGCAAAAATGGCCTATTGTGTCCGGACATAACGATGATGATGATTATGATGATGATTGTGGCTATTTTTTAATAATTACTTAAGAAATACATCTGAAACTTTCAATAGTTTACTGCTCAGAGGAGGAGGAGAGAGAGTGACGGATGTGACATCAGATGAAAGTTGGAGGGAGAGAGAAATGCCAGCAGGAAGTGTTAGGAAGCATTAGACACATGGAGGACAGATGAGTGAGAAAGGGAGTAAGATAGGGGGTCGGTGTGGGCCTACACGTTACCTACAAATTTATCAAAAAGTTTGATGATTGAAAACTTGTGAATGTGTTTATTCAGGAAGTCAGAGTAGATGGATGATGATGTCACATCCAAATCATAGGAAATAATTGAAAAAAATGGCAATTTATCATTGTCATTATTGCCTTTATTTTTACCAAGGAGTTCCAATGTACAGTGGCTGTAAAGGTACAACTCACTAAAACTCAAGAAAACACATCCAAAGACACGAACATCCTCCAAATTCAGAAAACAGCACAACAGAAATGGGATACTGGGGCATTTTAATTCAACACTTATTAACTTTAGAATATGTGAAGATAGTCTGTTAGTCTGTTACCTGTTAGTGGTGTTTGAAAATAAGGCGAATAAGGTGAGATTGTTTGTTTGTTTATTATAGCGTCAATATCACATGATTCGTTTGCAAATATGCACTGTTAGCTTAGCTGGTCCTTAACATAAAATGTTTGTTTGTGTCTTTGCATGTCTTTTCTTAGTTGCAAAAATTGATAATAAAACATGACATAACATAATTACATATTTTATTGTGTTATGTATTGTGAGTGTCGGAACTACAGATGGAAATTAGCCCTAGGGCTAAATCTGGTACAGCCATCTTTTCATTATTTTTTCAAATTACTAATGGTACCGTATACTGTCCTGTTTCAATAAACTAAACTACTACATAAGAAATAAAAAAACACATGTACGACATGACGGAAGCTCAAACGTGAAGAAAAACAAGAACATTTACCACAGGAAAACAACCACGCTTGATCTGCAGAACACCAGGATGTTGATGTATTTTTGATCCACAGTCACTGACTCCGAGGAAACTGTCCAGTGACGTGAGGGGCTCTGACGGACTTGAAGTTTTTCTGACAGTTCCTCAAATCCAACCTTTTCTTACAGACACAGAGTCTGTCAGAGTTAGTATATACATGCAGTTTATGACTGTGAGCTATCTGATCTGCCCCCCGTCTCCTCCCCCTTCAGGCCTGTGCTGCCATTTTCTGTATAGTGTGACTGACAGCTCAGTGTAGCCAAGCTTACAGCAGTGTGTTAAAACGCCACCTCTGGTTCTGACCTTTGACTCTTCTCTCTGTCTCTGTCTCTCACTGTGTTTCTAAGTGTGATAGAGTGTGAGGAGAGATGGTTGTGGACGGGGGGGGGGGGACTCCTCGAAGCTGATCGGTCTTTGTCAAAGACACAGAAGCTGAACACTGTGGTGCATGAGAAAGATAAGAAAGCCCACATCCTCCTACCACCGTCCTAATTATAGAGCTGGTGCTGAAACAGACAGCCAATCACATGGCTCATCAAGCTGTCGTTAATTGCAGCTGGCGTGTTGTCGGAGTGACAGGTGTCCACAGACAGAGACAAGTGTGGACGAGTGATAATCAAAGTGACGCCACTGTGGCCGGAGAGGAAAATAAACTGATAATGATGATGATGCGATCTAAGAGAAAAGTTTCCTGGCATTGACTTCACTGACACACTGATGGTACGAGTCCACAAAGCGCCACCACCATAGGGCTGATGTCCACAGTCAACTCTGTGACTTTAGTTGCGGAAATGGAAGAGAAACTCGCCATTGGACCTCAATTCGAAAAAAAAAAATCTCCATGTAAGTGAATGGGAGTCAAAATTTTATTCGATTGAATTATGTCATGAGAAAAATATATGACCTTAACCTACTTAAAACATTGCGTTTCATGCCAAAAAATCAGCAGTTTGTCCTAAAACGCCAACAGAAGAATTTATTTGGGAAAGGGCGGCATGTGGTGTGTGACGTCACCTACGCAACCTGTAGTCTTTTTACATTTACGGATTTTCAGAATTTTATTTTATAATAGTTTTACAACAAACTGCTGATTTCTCAGCATGAAATGCGATGTTTTAAATAGGTTAAGGTTATATATTTTTCTCATGGCACAATTCAATCGGATCACGAAATAAAATTTTGACTCCTGTTCACTTACATGGAGATTTTTTCCGAATTGAGGTCCCATGGCGAGCGTTACTTCCTGCTTCCGCTTAGGCTCTCTATAGACAAATGCACACAGTCTGTATTCAGAAACTGAGCCATAAAATCAGCCGTCAGAACTACTGTGACTTTGTGATGTCACAACAAACCAGTCGCCAGAAGCCACCATCCAACACTGGCAGGATTTTAGTGTTTTCCCTGAAATCTGCTCTATTTTTCTTGGATCCCTCAGCCAATCAGAGGAGAGACTCAGAGTCCCCTCTCTTCTGACTGGCTGACACTGACCTGTTGTTATTAGAGCTACAGAGAGAAGATGAGAGAGGAGATGTAAAACTACACTGAGATGGCTTTTATATCTTGTCATGGATCAACTTAGGTAACTCTTTCAGCTGAACTCTACTGTATAACGTCACCGGTCAGACACTCGGAAACCAAACTCTCAGCTTCACCTGTTCTCTCAGTACTGCATTCGTCTGCAGGAGCTTGGTGTTAAATACATTTCTGTCAAACTTTCACTGGTCGGCACGAGTGTGGTGTCACTACAGTTAACAAGGTGAAGCCAGGTGTTAATGCTGAGGATGATATACTGTCTATATATATATATACACAGTATACATACTCTCTCTCCCCCTTTACCTATATCAATCTTTCACACATTTCATTTCAGAGGGCATCAGCCTCAGAATATAAAACTCTTTTTTCAGACGTGTTTGTGTCGTCGGCTTCGTTGTACCTCTCTGTGTGTTTCAGAGCGCACACACCGTCGCAAAAGTGGAGAGAAGCTCGTTGCTGCTGCTGCTGCTGCAGACTGGCCCGTGGGTGGGTGGGTAGGTGGGTGAGAGACGGGGGAGAGAGAGAGAGAGAGAGAGAGAGAGAGAGAGAGGTGAGAAGAGAGATGAAGAAAGATGATAAAAATGGAAGCTGGGAGCAGGTCAGAGGAGAGAGAGGGAGAATAAGGCAGAGATGCACACAGTGATCACACGAGCAGAGAGAGAGAGAGGTAGTGTTGATACAGTGCATTGTGAGTAGATCTGAAGTCGTGTGACAGGCTGTGATTTTCCTCTCGTCTGCCAGTTTGGATTTAACATCTCTGCACCGGTAGAGAAACAGAGAGGGAGAGATAGAGGAGGAAGACGAGCAGAGAAACGAGTGGATTTATCTTCCTCTCCCACCTGTAAGTAGCTACATCGCTGTATCTGTGGGGAGCTTCTTCTATCACTCAGGTGTGTGTGTGTGTGTGTGGGGAGGAGAGAGAGAAAGAGAGAGAGAGAGAGAGACTTTTCCATAGAGAGTGAAAGTGTGTTTTTCACTGCACTTGTGTGTTATCGCATATGTCAGATCTATAGGCTTCAGTAAGTGCAGTGTCATATATTTTCTACGGTGACTCATCCATGGTTGCCACAGCGACGCCATTGTTGGCATACTGTAGTTAGCTGTGTGGTGTTTCATTTATTTATCTATTTTATCATTCGATGAACGCGAAGCTACAGATCAACTACAGACCTGTTGTATTGGACCGCAGCGGTTTGAGGCATGAAATCATAACTCGGTGATTTCCAGCTGTGCTCTTATTATCTGATGTATCATTATGGGATAGCGATGCTGTTATTTGTAATGTCTCACGCCACCAGTATTCTTCACATAAAAACTAAAACTTTGTGGTTGTTGTTTAACTGTTGTTGACATGAGAGTGTAAAATGAGAAATTTTGAGAAACACCCAACTTTTAACTTCTACCACTTCTACTTAGACTCAATTAGAACAATAATAAAAGACAATAAAAGATATCGTGGGATAAAACATTTGGGATAAGGCGAATACACAACTCAAAAATATATTACATAACCTAAAACATAGATAGGACTGATAGTTTTACCTTGTGTCCTTGTGTAAAAAAGGGTTAGGAAACTGATTTTCTAGCTGTTGTGTAAATCTGTGATTTACCTGTGGGACATTGCAACCTTTGACCTCTTGAGGCTGAGTCTCCTTCCAAACAGTCTGTTACTGCAGCGTGGAGCTGGACCTGAGGGTTGTCCTTCCAAAACGTGTTCATTAATGATATGAAGGGCGGTGTCCTTCCTGTCCTCCTGCTCTGCTGTTGCAATGCAGGAAGTTTAAATCAGCCTGGCAACATTTAAAACCATGTCAGACTAAGACAGACCTGCAGTAAATCCTTGATGCCGTATTCTGCTGGTTTTGAACTGGACCAGGTTATGTTGACAGGTGTTCTTGTTATTTTGTCTGCTGCGTAAGGCAAATGATAGTACTTTCAAAGTTTGGTGCTGTAAATGTGTCTGACAGGCAGAGGTCACAGTGTCCATGCTCTGACAGGTCCTCACTAACACAGTACATCAAGGGTGTGTGTGTGTGTGTGTGTGTGTGTGTGTGTGTGTGTGTGGCGTGTCACCAAGAAGAGTTCACGCAAGGTTATGAGAGGATTTAGGATCAAATTTGCTGCAGACTAACAAGCAGATCACACACACACACACACACACACACACACACACACACACACACACACACACACACACACACACACACACACACACACACACACACACAGTTGTTTCACCAAATGACTTTTGTTCTTTTTTGTTTCATTTTATCTGTCGATGTCGTCCTGTGTGTCGTGTAGTTAACAGAATCTGTACCGGAGCTTTTCACTCAGTATTTATTTACACCTACGGTTCAGTGTCTAGACTTCCCAGCATTCCCACACAGACCCAGAGAAAAGACAAAGATGCTTAATTTAACTGTAACTGTGAAAAGCCTGTAACTAAGGCCAATGCAGTTATCAACAGTGCTTATACAGTGATTCAAATTCATCATGCATCTCAGAGTTTACATATTTAACACATTTTGCAGGCACAGATTTATACAGACATAAAGGGTTGTTTGTGTTGGTGTTGAGTGTGAACTCATAGTCAGTTTTTTTTTATCAACTGCAAACTGAAATCTTTTCACAGTCTGTAAAGACCCATGAATGAGCCTCAAACCTGGGGCTGAATAAGCATTTAAGCTCCTTCAGCTCTCTGGGTGTGCTTTTAGTAGACAACTGAAATAAAGTCTGTGTTTAACACAATCTGGAGACATTTTCACACTTTATTCCAGAACAATAAATGTTTCAGTCCTGCTTCTTTTTTTAGCTTTTACATGCGTTAAAAAGGTGAGTTACTAAAGAGAGGCTTGATGAAACAACAGATGCTGATGGGGATGTTAAACATCATCACCTGTACAGCCTCACTGTGTTCATATAAACGGTACCAACGCTGTAGGAGAGCTCAAAGCCAATTCATACAACCAGTTAAAGTGATGTGACCACAGTATGGTCGATTTATAACCTAACATTATAGTTTTCTGTATTGAGGCTTCAGACATTGATTGATGTTGATGATTCAGCTGATTAAAACCTGGCAGGACCAGAAGTGTAAATCCATTTAGCTTTTTGTGTGGAGGGAACCAGGTGGCATTGACGTCCATGATGACTGACAAGAATACATCATTCTGCCACTCTTTATACTGAGGCTCTGGAAACATGTGGACCAGTCAAACCCTCTGCAGAATAACAAACCTTCACCCTCACTCAAAAGCACAAGACGGAGAACAGACGGAGAATATTAGACACTGGTGAAAGCAGCTGTGTCTGGTCAGAGGACTCTATGTTTCATGTTTATGACTGAAAAATGAATTTTACTGTAGCGGCAGCGAGTTTCAACAACAGATGAGGAGTTGAGACCAAAGAAGAAGTCGGAGGCTCTTTTGTTTGTGTCCCTGCTGGTTGATCCTCAGCTCCTGCGTTGTCAGTGACGCAGCAGCCGGGCTGACAGGCATGGAAATGAAGCAGGACGTTTGGTAATGGATCAGAGCTGTGGTGAACGTCCCCTCTGATTTGGGAGGTGCCAAACAGATTCACGTCCTGTTAAGAGGCTTCACAACGGCAACTTGCTTATAAACTAATCAGTTGCACATTACAGATCACCTGATTACAGCTGCAGCCCGGTGTGTCAGAGCGAGTCACAGTGAGGAGGACGAGGCAGCAGCCTGAGATCGTCTGCAGAGAAAACTCCTCATGTGTTGTGATTAATTTGTGAGTGGTCATTTCAACGTGGCAGTGAGCACTTTATTAGGAACAGCATACAAACTCTGGGTGGCTCCTCCTCTTCTCTCACAGCCTCAGCTCCTCATGTCAGGACGGACGTCAAATTGACCTTGTTTGTTGTCTCACGCCAGCAGATTTCTCAGGTGTCCAACTTACACCTGCCCCAACGCTGTAGATTAAAGTAAAGTATAACACTAAAGTATAATCTTATCTTATCTTATCATGTTTCTTATCTTAGGTTCAACCAATACAGGGATAGATAGTCTAAAGATGCTTTCCCACTAAAAGAAGTGGGTCGATGCAGGTTTTTTTATGCGAGGGTCGACACGCTGACAGTCGTCATATGGCTCCTTTTCCACTGGCCAAAAAACCCGGGTCGGATCTCCAGCTGGCGAGCTGCTTGGTCGTTCACCCCCACCGCAGCACATCTGGTGATGTCATCACCTTTGTCATCACGTAAATTAGCGGGTTGACCCTGGGTTGACTGCAGGCCGATCGGAGGAGAGGCGATGGCAGTCGATGGCAGTCGACGTCAGAGTCTGCTGTCAGAAGATGATTGTTAGCGGGTTTAAACTGTTTTTTTGGCCAGTGGGAAAGGGGCATAAGTGGTTCACTAGTATAACTTTTAAGTCAGTTGTTGCTGAAGTTCAGTGAACTCATAGTCCTGCAGGAAGCAGCTGTTTGAAGATGGTGAACTGGGGGTAAAAGCCTGGAAACACATTTTATAAATGATTTATGGTTTTGGGTTTTTTGGATCATTTTTTTCTACTCAAAGATTCAGGTTGTGTGTTGTTTTTTTCCCCTCTTTTTTGCTCAAAAGCATTTGAAATATTTTGACTTTGGTGTGTTAATGCAACATTTAAACCTCATCAGTTACACAACCAGACACTTAAGAGTGAAACCGTGAAGCTTCACAACAAGGCTTCTGCTTTTCTCATCTGTCAGGTGTGAAAAGGGAGCAGGATGTCACTAATGGAACTGAGGTGTCGCAAATGTCCCATTAGATATTAAAGCTGTCAGGACGAATAAAATCCCATTATATATTAAAGTGGAGCTGTGACACTGTGGTCCTCTGGAGACCCACCTTTGGTCCCTGACCCACAGTATGATGTAGTTTAATGCTGCAGGAGAAAAGGTGGAGGTGTTTGTTAATGGAGGAGGGACATCTCTAGCTTGTGGCCTGTCAGAGTGATTAAGATCTTCGCATTATGATCTTCTAACTCTGAAGGCGAGGCGAGCTCTAAAAGGCCAAAGCAGCAATAAAGAGGAAAGTAAATATCTGATTTAGTCAACAGCGGGGCAGAAGTCGCCACCTGAGACTCAACACAAGCAGTTTTCTCTCTCTCTCTCTCTCTCTCTCTCTCTCTCTCTCTCTCTCTCTCTCTCTGCCTTTGTGTAGCTGTGCTGAAATGTTGTGAGCCAAGATGGCGTCCAGTGAAACACAACAGCTTCCATAGCCACCCAGTTGTATTTATAAAGTTTTCTTTTCTGCATATTCTTGTGTATTTTGTACCTTGCTCATTATACAGGCCGTAGGCCTACTTTTACTTGTTCTTTCATGACCACCCACACTGTGCAATATCGTTGATCAAACAACATTAGAATAATTTGATAATATTTTTGTACAATACATATCTTTGTTTTTTACACACACACACACACACACACACACACACACACACATATATATATATATATATATATATATATATATATATATATATATATATATATATATATATATATATATATATATTGTACCTACTAGTAAATTCTCTAGATTTTTCTTTACGCATCCTGTAGTCTTTGCTACTGTTACAAGCGAATTTCCCACACGTGGGATCAATAAAAAGTCTTGTGTCTTATGTCATCTAGCTCAACTGGCATTTCTGGTGCTGAGGTGGTAAAGACGTGTTAAATGGTGTTAATGTGCGTGTTTGTGTGCTCGCTCCCGCAGGATGTGAAGGTGTGATTACTCACCACAGCTGGGGAAAGAGGGACAGGGGGCAGTGGAGGGAGGGGGTGAGAGGAGGGAGTCCACAAATAGTCCACACAGATGACATTTCCACTCTGCAGTTGAGAAACCAAACTTTGTGCTGAGCTGAACGGGTGAGACTGTGTCGTCTTAGAGACAGACGGGTCGGGCAGCTCGTCTCTGTTTTTATGATGTGGGTGGGGGCCATTCTCAGCGCCAGCTAGAGGTGGAGAGGAGACTCCGTCCCCCCCCCGTTAGGCCAGCTGGCTCACCTGCACCGAGTCGAGATGAGTGACTCAGATGAAGGTCAGAGGTCAAAGCACATCCACCCACCGACAGCGATGGCCAGATGTCCTGGACAAATCCAAAGCTCTGGTTTTCAGCTCCTGGGTTGGAGAACGCACTAATGAGCTAAAACATTATGACCAGTCACAGATGAAGTCTGATACAACAGATACATCAGACAGAGTAGACAGGAGGTGAAGAGTCAGCTCTCGTACTCGACTTGTTGGACATGGCATAAATGAGCAGGTGAAAAAAGAAAATGAGTTACATTTGATTATAAACATTAGTGACAAAAGGACCAGCTCAACCTGGGACCAAGAACTGGGACAAATATTTATTGGTCCGATGTCCATGTCCCAGGAAACAGAGTGAGAGGGGGAAAGTTTACTCACAGCACAATCCGCCTGTGTGTGGGCGCGTGTGCGTGCGTGCGTGTGTGTGTGTCTTCCTGTTAAATGTTAGCCTGCTGGAGCAGACGGAAAAAAACTTGTAGGTTTGCTAAAGTCGGTCCTACAGGTCACAATTATTTCAAGACATCTCCCGTCTCAGTCTCCAGTCCAGCTGCAGAAATAGTACTAAAACTATATGCTATTGTTAAACCGCTGACTTTAGACACTACACCTGATCGTACATCTGTACTCCAGACTTTTCCGTCTGTGTTTCTGTAGCTCGCACACACACACACACACACACACACACACACACGCCTTCTGTGGCTGTGAACTTGAACCAAACACACACTTTTCAGTTTCCCCAGTGGTCCCCGTGGCTGACGACAGACACTGATCTCTGGGCAGCTCTCTGGTGTAAATGTGTGTGAACCTTAACTTCCTCTCTCAGTCTGCAGGTGTAAATAACAACAGACTGTCTGTTGTCTCCTACACAGACTCATGTGTGTGCAGCTCTGGTCTGGACAGCAGCACCTCGGGGCTTTATGACCAACTCCTGTACTGCTGCTGTGGAGAAGCATCTTCAGGAAGAGTTATGCACAGAAAAGCTCAGTTATAACCATTTAGAAAATAAGATATGAGAACGTTGCCCATTATAGCTCACTACTGAAATACAGGACAGGCTGAGGTAGGGAAGACCACATTTAGTTGCTCAGCTTGGTCTACGTAGGAAGGAGGACGACATGCCCCGGTAGATAAAATCACTACAGTAGCGTACCTACTGTCTGCTGATACACTGCGTATAAGGCGTTTTGGGTACCTATAAGTAAATTGTTGTATCTACTAATTTTAAATGTGAGATTTCTCTTGGCATTCATTCGTCCATGCATCCGAACTATGGCTCCTCTGATGCCTTTTTGTCTAAATCATCACTTCTCCAAGTGTTCTAGTGATCAATTAATTTATTTTATTTCATTTGTTTATTTGTAACATGATTATATGATTATGATTTATTATCAATTCAATTAGTTAAATCACTTATATAACCTCATAAGTATATTCTCCTATTTCTCTCTTTTACATACAGTAAGATGAACTCTTTGTTCTCTTGTTTTTCACCTTTTCTTAGATGAAAGAGTTCATCAGTGAGAAAATCGATCCAAATGTCTGTTTTATGGACAAAAATCATTAAAGTGCACTTTTCACTGCCCATTAAGATCATGTGTAGACGCTCTTACTCTGAAAGGTCCATTAACAGTCACATGTTCGGTGCTGAATCTTAATGTGGACTCTCGTAGAGTGCGTATCAAAGAGCAGTAGCTCCTGCGTCCACCGGGCATCTCCTTAAAAACAAACACTAAACAGATGCTGGGGGTGGGGGGACGGGATGCTGTATGACTCAAGCTGTTGCTAAGCAACTACAGTACTGGAAATCCATTTGGCACTTTATGGCTAAAAGTTGTAGTAGTTTCAACCTTGTTCACTAACAGCTGAAAACATGCTAATCACTCATGGAGCACTGGGATGGTGCAACAGGAGCCACTGACGTAAACTACTGAGACACTGACCCCAGTGCTGTGCAGAGGAGTTTCCCTGCGGACACGTACTGTAACCTCAGAGTGGAGTAGCTACTCTCAACACAAGGATCCAGCCTGTTCATAGTACTATAGTAGCTATAAATTGTTTAAGATACACTCAGGCAGACTTTTCTCCTACTTAGTCTATCATATCAGTTTGCTTTAGTGTGGTTTTAATGTGCAGCAGCCAGTTGTACTTTCTGTCAGGAGACTGATCCAACCTCAGCAACCAGAACAGACTTGAGTTCAGCTTCCTCCATGTGTGAGTTTATATCAGGAGATATCTATATATTACGAGACATAATTAAATCCTATTTATTAGAAAACGAAATCCTAAAACATGTAATTTAACAAAAAAGATCTCTCTGCATTCAGCTGAGATGTGATATTTCAACATGTTTCACTTGTTTTCTATGGCCCCTTTCACATTGCACAAGGTTTTGTGTGGTCAGATCAGATAAATGCAGGTATTGATAATTGGCTGAAACATTACAAGACCAACCCATTATCTGAAAAAAAGCATGGGAGATGTTTTATTTTCTTTTTGTAAAAATATGACATGTAATATTCTCCCTGTGGGCCGGGCCAGACTGACACAACACAGAAATAAAGAACTAATTAACTATTAGATGTTACACTTTATCATAACCTCAGTGTCAACATAACAAACCATCACATACACTTAGAAAAATCAGTATGTTGGATGCTGTGTCCTCTAGGCTTCTGCTATGAACCTCGCCAAAACAAAAGATCATTATCATCCGAGTGCAGACAGAGTGCAGTGGAATACAAATGAATTTCATCCTCAACAACCACAAGATCACAAAAAAAACACACACGTTGCTCTGCAGACGTTCCTTCGTATCCTTTGCCAGATGTTGTAAGACCGCAGAACCACAAAGCCTCAGGTGATGAGGAAAAACAATATTCATGAGCAGAATCAAATCCAGCCTGCTCCGCATCACCATAATCACCTGATCCCCATCCACACCACATGTTTAAAGTTTGTCTCTCGTCCAGAACTACGTATCTGCTCTTCCATCCCATCTCTAAACCACATGTTTACCACTGGGGGAGCAGTGGAGAAACCTGCCGGCAAGGTCACCAGTCGATATCAGAGCTGCTGTGTTCAGCAACTGTATTCACCAGATGCTCATGAAGCTGCTATCGAGCTGAGGTTCCCAAAAACAGCTCCACCTCCACTGCAGCCACAGTTATATAATGGTTCTGATGCACAGGTTCCTCTGTTCATTACAGATACGCAGGAAACAGAGTGAGAGGGGGAAAGTTTACTCACAGCACAATCATCCTGTATGTGTGTGCGTGTGCATGTTTCATCACCAGCATACTCACATCCCTTCTCACAATAGAGACACATGTGCTGGAGGAATGAATGTGTGGGAGTAGATTTTTGGCATTGACCTTAAACACTTACAGGACAGAGGAGAGTGCATGTGTGCTTGTGTGCATGTGTGTGTGCATGCGTGTGTGTGTGTGTGTCCGAAGCACCTGCTTTTCCCTACAGTCATTTCTGCCTGTGTAGTCGTCCTGCCAGGAACTGAGTCGACATTTAACCCCAGCGCCTGCTGCTGAAAGCCTGTGGGGTGAATTAGAGTACTAATAATAGAACGAGCTATAGCGGGAAGTGTATTCTGGGTTTCGTGTGTGTTGGTGTGTCTGTATACAGTTGCTGTCCTTTCTCATTGGAAACATCAAACCCATTGGTGCTGCCCACATGCCTGTATTATACTTGATTGTATTATTATTGTTATTACTGTTTTTGATATTCTTTTAAGGGACTGTGCCTAACACCCGGCAGTTGGACTGCCAATGTGAATCAGCCAAAGGCTGCAATTGGGTACAGCCGCAGCCCCTTGAAGGGAGTGCTGAATGCTGTACACTGTCCTCCAAAAAAAATAAATAAATTGAAACTGCCTTTGTTTTCAGAACCAGAGGCAATAGAGGAGTCAGTGGATTATTAACCTGCATCTAAAGATCCTGAACAACAATATAGTACATATTTTAATTATTAGTATTATAATGTAATTATTGGCTACAAGTAATGATTGTTTTCAGTATTTATTTCTCAACTTCTCATATTGGTAACAGGAAATGATTATCAAACCAGTGAATGGTAAATGGACTGTAAAGTCTTTACTGGTCTTAACAACCACCCAAGCTCATTTTCACTACAGATCTTTTTTTTTTTTTTTTAAGTATATTTCTTGGGCTTTTTCATGCCTTTATTTGACCGTACAGTTGAGAGAGACAGGAAATGGGGAGGCAGAGAGAGGGGGATTTGAACCGGGGCCGCCTGCACGAGGCCTCAACACATGGGGCGCCACTCTTTGCCCCTCACTACAGATCTTTTAACCACATAACACAACACCTCAATAACACACACAGATGCAGATTGATTTCCTGTTGATTAACAGCAGCTAAATCTCAACATGTCAGTATATAACACATTTGATTTTTATTGTTTTTACTTTGAACGGAAACAGCTGTAAACTGTTCTTCACGCTTTGTTGTACACATGTTAGTGTCTTCAGTCTGTCTTTACACTAGCAAAGATCACTGACATCAAGGAGGGTCTCGGGTTCGTTTCCCGAGCCAGCCACTCTGCATCTAAGAGCTGGACTGGTCTCAGTGAGTGATCGTTGATAAACGGTGAACTGCTCACAGTGTTTCAGCCAGTAGCTCCAGCTCCGTCTGCGAGGCTTAATGGGAATAAGCCGGCAAAACAATGAGCGCGTTCACCTCGGCTATACGACACTCTGTGCTGTTGTTCCCGTGACAGCAACAGTGTCCTCAAACAATGACAGATCCCTCGGCCTCATCGTCAGCTGGACAATATGAGTGTGGGCGCTCAACAACAATGTAACCCCCGTCTCTCTCCCTCTCTGTCTCTCTGTGTGTCGTCATCAGAAGCACAAGGTGGATCTGTTCTACAAGGTCCGCCACGTGATGATGGAGCTGATCGACCTGAGGCGGCAGCTCCTGTCCGGTCACCTGACGCAGGACCAGAGCCGAGACGTCAAGAGACACATCACAGTCAGACTGGACTGGGGCAACGAGTGAGAACACACACACACACACACACACACACACACACACACACACACACACACACACACACACACACACACACACACACACACACACACACACACACAATCAGTATCACACGTTTATACACTGTGTGACATGAAGAAATGTCAAATCTTGGACACCTGACTGAACAATCTCGTCAAAAGCTTTTCTGGAGCATTCAGTTTCATCATTTTTCCAAACAGCTGAACTGATCCACAATAAGATCATCAATTCAATTCAATTCAAATTTGCTTTATTGGCATGAATGTCACAAAGACTATGTTGCCAAAGCATAAAGACTCAATGAAACAAAACAATAATAAACTTCAGAGTTACAAAGAACTACAAAGTATATATACGGTAGATAATATAAGATATATATGATATAAAAGAAAAATAAATAAATAAAAAATGCATTTTTCATCTAATTTCTCTCCCTCTCTCAGACACCTGGGACTGGACTTGGTGCCTAGAAAAGAGTTTGAGATGGTGGATGAAGATCACATCAGCGTCTCAGATCTTTATAAAATGGTGAGTCATCAGTTTATTTTCGCACACTGAACCACAGGAGAAGACTGAGTGTCTCTGGCTGAGGTGAACAGGTGTGAACACGTTCACAGACCTGAAATAGTCACATCCTGTTTTTACATCTCCAGCCTGTTCCTCCAGTCTCATCTTCGCTCTGACAAACACCAGCGGGTCTGATTTAACCTCAAGCTGCATTTGTTCCCACAACCAGGAACCTGCTTTACTTCTATTACTCACAGCAACATCACAAACTATCCAGACACTTCACTCTACTTTTTGGTACATTTAATTGTAAATACATGTCGATCAATTCATTCATTCAAGCTGCCAAAGTGACTCCAAAGCCCTAATTCAAGGATCTGAAGAAAAGCAGGACTTTGTGTTTGCAAAAATGTCCAAAAACTGGTTTTCACTTTTAATGCAGTTGTGTCACTGCATCCATTATTTGTTGATATTTAGGTATTTTAACGTTGCATTAAATTGAATAAAAAGGATGAACACTCAGGATTTTCTTTCATCTCCAATTCGTATCATCTCTCATGTGGGAGATTTGAATCTTGTAACAACAGAAAAACATGCCAACTCTGTGTTTAGATTTTGTTGTGCAGGTGTTGATGTTGTGGAGAATCGTCGCTGTGTGAGGAGGTTTTTAGTGGAAGCTGCTGCAGCGTGAGGAGTTCTCTCAGTTGTTTGTGGTTTCTTAAAGAAACACTTGATGTTCTGTGTCTTACATCAGCTCTGCTTTAAATAGCTGAGCTGTACCAGTCAAACACTGTGGCCGTGGTGATTCCCCCTTTGTTCTGTTGCCTAGAGACAGAGAGAGGGAGCGAGAGAGGGAGAGAGACTCAGGGGGATGAACTGGTAAAGTTTACAGATGGAAGTGGGATGGAAGTTGTGGAGCATCAAACCTGCAGAGAGAAAAAATGAATCAGATCCTGTTTCATAAACACGCAAATGTGAATTTATAATTCTCCTGATAAACAGTCTTTAACGGTCGTTAAATTTGACCAAGGAAAGGTCAAGATGATGAAAAACAGCAGATCAGTACGAATTAAACTTTATTGATCCAATTGTTGAATTTACATTTGTGCAGCAACAGCAGAGTAAAAACATAGCAGGAATACAAAGTGATCAAAAAGAAAGTTTCCTACTGTAACTACTGTAATATATGAGAGCGAGAGACCGACTGTGAATATAAACTCAGTGCTGACAACACAACAGTGGGTTGGATAAACAATCATTATGGTCTGAGTTAATTTACTGCCTGCAATTAACAGAATATTTATAGGCAGTTATAACCAACAGAAAAACTACACACCTGCTGCCTCCTGCTTCTCCACTGTGAACATTTGGACCTTTTATTATCGAATATGTCATTAAATTCATATATAATTATGATAATTAATATGAACATTTTGTTTCTGGTCATAAAACAAGAATAGAAAAATAGCTGGCTGTGGAGAGAGAGGAAGATGATGAAAGAGGTTTCTCTGCTCTTACACATCAGCTGCTGTTCCAGATTATTTATTGCAGTAACAAGATGAACCAGAATATTTATACAAGAACATCAAACAGGGAATCCCTCATATAAAGTCCATAATGTTCAGATGGAGGACGTCCTGATGATGTTTCCTCTCCCAGTGAAGCAGGACGCCTCTCTGGTTGGTTACCTGGTAAAAATTCAGGTGGTGTTACGTTGCTGCTCAGACGTGCAGATGGTTTTCATTTGACAGTCATTACTTCAATTCATCCCAGCAGTCGCTCCTCTCGTCTCTCAGCAGCTCCTCCAGAGATTTAGAGACAAGACGTGGTAATGAGTCACTGGGGCATTTAGGTTTTCATTATAGAGAAAGGAGAGAGAGGAGGAGAGGGGATGAGGAAAGGAAACCAAAAGAGAGGTGGGGGATTAAAAGGAAGAGAGGAGACAATGAAAGAAAATGAGAGCTGAAGAGTGGAAATGAAAGGAGGAGAAGAGATGAGGAAAGAAACAAGGGGAGAGGAGAGGAAATGAAAGGAGTGAAGGAGAGGAGAGGAGATGAGGGAGGGACACTAGTGGAGAAAAAATGAAAAGAGTGGATGAGAGGAAATACAAGGAGAGAGGAGGGAGAGGAGACAAGGAAAGGTAATGAAAAGATAGGAAATGGGATTGGGGGAGAGGAGAAAAAATGTAAAAAGAGGACAGAAAATTAAAAGAAGACAGGAAAGAGGGAGCATGGCGAGAAGGAGAGAGTTTAGAGGAGTGAACACGATGTTTAACACCTGTTTTTTACAGTCTATGGTTTAACCTCAGGTGTGTCTGTGTCTCGTCCACAGCACCTGTCCAGCAGACACAGTGTTCAGCAGAGCACCACACAGGTAACACACACACACACACACACACACACACAGGTCTGATACAGCAGTGGTGTCATGTGACCCACCTCCATCATCAATAGACTAATCAACACTTTGAGTCTCATTGATACTTGAGCATCAGTACAAAACATCTGATTCCAGGTCTGAACATTAACATCTGAATCACTGAAAAGCTTCTAGCTTTTCTAGCTTCATCATTTATGCAATCAATACATTTCAGTGATTTATATTGTATAAGACGTGTGGAAATATTCATGATGAGTTTCATGTTATATTTACCAGACGTAGTCCACAGTAACTCAGCTCTCTGGGTTTAATGCCTTGCTTAGTACAGTATATAGCCACAGTAAGCTTTAACTTCAGCATCCTCCTGTTTCAGTAATTAATAAAAATGTCCATCTATGATGTCATGATGACATAAATGAGTGATTGTTAGAAGTAAAATGAGGGGGGAAAAATCCTATAAAATCAGAAATGTTAAAATAAATAACAGGAAGTAAACAAAGGGAGTTGAAAGAAAAACAAACCATAAAATAAATGTTATCGCCGACGAGTGACAGAGCTCCCATAAGGCCTTGTTGTTGTTTTGGGTTTCCAGGGCGACAGTACGCGGCAGCGACACGGGGAGCCATGTCGAGTTCCTGTGCCCCATCACCTGCTGGTGAACCTGAAGAGCTTCACCTACAACAGCATCGGAGAGGACACGGACATCTTCTTCTCTCTGTACGACCTGAGAGAGGGCAAGACCATCAGGTCGGACACACACACACACACACACACACACACACACATTGACTCACACACAACGCTCAATCTGTGATCAATTGAAAGTGATCACACTGAATTACTTCCTGTCTTCTTTATTGATGTTTTTTTAAACATTGAGCTGTGAACAACGTTGTCTAGAGTATGGTGGCCCTGAGAGATCAACAGCTTCACAAAACACACACAAGTCGTTTGTTTTGTTTTTGTAGTGTCTTTGTGTTTACTGTGTGTTTGTGTATTTTGTTGTGTGTGTGTGTGTTGACTTCTCTGGGCCACCGTACTAAGCCCCTGTCAGTGAAACCACACTTCACCGTCGTGTTGTCGTACAGTTCGGTTGCTGAGTCAGACAGAGTGCATTATGGGTCGTTTATGTTCAGCAGTGACACAGAGGAGACGTGTGTGTGTGTGTGTGCCGTGTGACCCTGAAGGCCACCGGTACGATGACTGTTCACTCCCACAACCAGCCCGTTATGTCTTTATGCACAGGGTTGCTATGACAACTTGTGTATGGCATTGAAGTGTTTGTTTAAGATATTTTTTATATTTGTGAAAGTCTTTTGAATCTTACAGTAAATGCAGAAAAACAAAGAGGATAAGGTTTCTCTCTCTCTCTCTCCACACTTCACCTTACCTCTCTCTCTCTCTCTCTCTCTCTCTCTTGTACATGACATTAACTTCATAATGTGGAACAAATACTGGCAAGTGGCCACACAGAGCTGCTGTGAATAATACATGACTCCCACCGCCGTAATGAACGCCCATCAATTATTCATGAGTGGAGCGATCACAATGCTAACAGATAAGGAATTGCTAATATCAGTAATGAGGCTGATGTAGGCACACTGTGATGGCATTTCGGTTTGTGTGTGTGCGTGTGTGTGCGTGTGTGTAGCATAGAGCAGTTCTGTGGGTCAGTGAGAAGATTATACACAAATGTACAAATGTTGATGTTTGGTGGAAAGATGAACTTTTGTGTAAATAAGCTGTGTGTGAGTGTGTCAATTAGTCCGTATAGGAAACAGAGAGCAGCTAAACAGACATGCCCTCACCTTTGTGTTAATTTTGCATGTTGCCTCTCTTTGACGCATAACACACAGACGCACACACAGATAGATTTGACCTTGGCAGCCTGTTTTCCACGTCTATTCTGAGTCAGCACTAGAGTTTAATGACAGGAGCTGCTCCTCTGAACCAGCAACAGCTCTGTTGTTGTTCATGTGGGCGGAGCAGGTGGAGACCAAACACAGAGCTAAAAGATTAAGTTGCACTTGCAAAGAGTGTGCTATGAATTCAGAAAGGCGACTTCATCAACTGATGACAGGTGCACTGCAAAAACAACACAACATAACAGACGGCTTTCCGGGGGGGGACAAATATGTGATGGTGTGTTGTCTTCAGTTGCAGTGTGCTGAGCCCTCAGGGCCACCATAGATAAGACTTTATCTGCAGTTGAATTATCATTTAACATGTCAGCTTAAGAGCTGATGATATTACATCCAGTGTCTAATACATTTTCTATGCTGCCCCCAAGTGACCAGAATATTTAGATGGAGAAACAGATTGCTATTCGGCTCTCTTTTTCTCTCTCTCTCTCTCCTACATAACCTGGCACTTTTCTGTCAAGCCTTAAAGCAGTGACGACCTCTCCACTTCAGTCGTGGCAGCAGAGTTTCTCCTCGCTGCCTTTAAAAGCTCAGCTCTACGAGGCGTCTCTCTGCAGAGCTCAATCATCTCCCTCTCATCTTCTTTTCACCATGAGAGAAACACAAACCTTCTCTTCAGCTTTCGCCGTCTCTCTTCTTCTCCTCAACAACTTCTCTCTTGAGTGATTATTTCACACCGATCACGATAGTAATAACACCAGGGAAAATCCTGGTAAGATTTCATTCTGACTCACTCTGGTTAAGAGCGATGACTAAAAGCTATTGTGAATCTCTTGTTCGGCTTCTGCGGCTCTAATGGAGTGAAGTGAATCAGAGTCGGTGTTTAATTTAAATTACCTCACTGGGGAATTTGACAAAGATAATAGAAGATGATTCACCTGTGTCGTATGTTTATAGAAGCAAAACTGTTCATCACATTCAGTGTCTCAGATGCTAATTATTGATGATACAGCTGTATGTCTATGCAGTGAACTGTCTGTAAATGCTTCATGTATGCACAGATTCCTTTCTGATTAATCACTGAGATGTTTGAATCTATTTTATTTCTAAATTTTATTTGCAAAACCTTAAAGTCTCTCCGCTCTTTGTGCATTAAAAACATGACTGAGAATAGAAATTAAAAATGGCGCCGTGAATGAAGAGGAACCTTTACACTTCATGAATTACAGTAATCATGGTGCTTATGAACATGTGGCGTCCGCCAAGCTTCCACCAAAGAGACAGAGATGTCAGATCAGTGAGGAGCAGCGATGAGGAGCTTCCTCACATTAACACATGGACCAAACTAACGTCAGATTATCGTCATGTTTTCAACTTGCTTTTTAATTCTTTTGATCTTTGAGTGGAGCTTTTTTTCAACAACCTCATCACTTCCAGCAGCTGTTTACCTCCACACCTCCTAATACTCACATCATGGTGGCGGATGCAACATGGAAACCCTGTCATCCACATTCTCATTTGCTGATTTTCTGGAAGGTTGATGAGGTTGGATGGTTTAATTGAGCTTTACAGGTCTCCTAACTAAGTCCTCCACGACAGCGGATGAACCAAAAACAAAGAAAAAAAAGTTAAAAAAAAAAACAAAATAAACAATATAAGAATAATTGGTGCCTTGCAATAGACTGGCGACCTGTCCCGGGTGTACCCCGCCTCTCGCCCAAAGTCAGCTGAGATAAGCTCCAGCTAACCTGTGACCCTAGTGCAGGATAAGCGATATAGAAAATGGATGGATGAATGGATAGGAGAATAATTGGTCCAAAACAGGTGAAGCTCATACCACAAGGATTTAATGGAAAGGTTACCAGTCTCTTCATCTCCAGGCAACACAATGTGTTGATGCAATAACTGGTGCTAAATGAGGTGAAGAGTGAATCTTTTTATTATTATTATTAATCTTGATACCTGATTTTTTTTTTCATCAGTTGTAGTTTCACTTTTTGAATTGAACGTATCCACAATATTCTGACTGTATGTGCTGCACCTGTAGTTAAGTGTCAGGGCTGAGGTAGCGAGCGAGGGTCTGGTGGATAATATGAAGCATGGTAGCGACAGACAACACCAGGGTTGCTGGTTTGAATCCCCTGATGATGATGATGCTTCATGTCCCTCCTCCTCTGGTCCATACATACAGTGAATCTGCAGGGTGTTGGCGGACCGGTCAGTCCCCATGTGTGAATGTTAATAGCGTGTGTGTTCTGGGTAAATCAGGCTGAAAAATGTCCGGTCACACTCACTGCTGCTCATCCTCCGCCGCCGCTCGGCTGCAGATGCGCTTTGTCAAGAGGACGAATGGCAATGGAGTGGAAACAAGTGGTTCAAATGCATTTCCATAAAAGTGTGTGTGTGTGTTTTGGTTCATATGTGCACGTGACTGAGTGCATCCATGCATACATTGGTGTGCCAGCATGTGCACATGTGTATCCATGCATACATGCATGGAGTGTGTGCGTGTGCGCGTTTGAACACGTTTGTATGAAGCAGGAAATTTTCTGATTCCATCTGTGCTATTTGTGTTTCCTGTTATACTGATGCAGGGATAATGTGTGTGTGTGTGTTACATTAGTGCCTGCTACCACCTAAGGGATTGTTACAACTTATTTTGGTGTGTGTGTGTATACCCTCTCTCTCTGTGAATTACTCTTTAATACAAGAAAACAACAACAACACTACAGGACAGGACCCCCCACCCACCCTCCCCTCCCCCACACCCCGGCCCATTTCTGATCGTCCTCCCACCCAAATGAAGTCACACTCTGCTCCTGTTTAGGCAGAAATACATATTTATAAATGTTTCTTCTGTGGTTGTGTTTGTTTGTTTGCTTGCAGTGTCTCCGGGGGATTAGAATAAATTGTTTAGTTTAAAGAGTCGGACATCGTTGGAGTTGAAGGGGATTATGGGTCGTCACTGCTGCTGTTTGCAGAGATGGTGCAAACCTCAGCAGTAACTGTTGTCTTAGAGAATCAACTGAATAATGACTGTGTGAAGCCGACACAACATCTCAACAAAGTCCAGTTTGTTGTATGATATTATCACTTTGTTGTAATAACATTGGCGTACTTGATGTTTTAGTCTTTTTTCCCAAATAATACATAAAAAGAAATAATATAATAAATATTATTGTTTTCTGTGCTTCTGTGCTTCGTGCTGAAGTTAGTCTGCCTGAAAAAGGCAAAAAATGAAGTTTTCCTTTTCTGAAAATATCACATAATACAATTTGAATAGCTGTTTTTCAATAATGAGATGAAATATTTATCAGAGAGTTTTTGTATTATTCAATCAGAGGTGACTGACACAAAATCATACTTTTGAATTGGCAGAAGGTGAATCATGATTTCAAATCAGATAAAACTTAATTCATTTAACAGGTCAAATTTAAACATAATGTTTTTGATTGACACGTCTGATAATGAGTGAACCTGAGCCCCTCATATAAAACAAGATTGTCCTCGACATTTGTTATTTTTCATGACTTGCACCGAGTGGCAGCACAGATTCTGCTGAGTGAGACATGTTCCCGCTCTGTCCTTCATTTACAAAATCATGAATCGTGTTTTATATTTACATTCATTCATCTGGGAGAAGCTTCAGTCCAGAGCCTGAGCTCTGTGGCGGACACCGGGGCCATGAGGCTGCAGCTGTGTGGAGGAAATGGGATCATTATTTTTAATTTTTAGAGTGAGCTGGTTAAGCACGGAGAGAAAAAGTGAGAGAGAGAGAACACATCAGTTCAGTGAGGACTCCTGGAAGAGATGGGTTTTCCTGTGATTGTCAGATCCCGCTGACTGAGCCTAGTTGCTCCACAGGGGAAATGGCACAAGAGGAGGGTTTCTTCACCCTTTCTGCAGCATCACCACATCTTTAACTCCAATCCGACAACCATGTTTGATGACCCATGACTTTATCTCTCCGTTTTTGATCCGTGTTTCTGTCCTTCTGCTTCAATCTATACATGCATCCATTAGCTGTACCACTCAGCTCTGTGCAGGGTCACAGGGCGAGGGCCGGAGCCAATCCCAGCTGAAGTAGGGCGAGGACGCGGTTCATCTCTAGACAGGTTGTCAGTCTATCACAAGGCAGACATAGAGACAAACAATTTACACCTAAAGGCAATTTAGAGAGACAAATAAGAGTCACTAATCAACATGCATGTGTTTGGGCTGTGGGAGGAAGATGAGGAACCTAGAGAGAACACGTACAGGCTCGGAGAGAACAAGCAAACTCCACATACGTAGGAATCAAGAATCAAACCCAGAACCTGCACTCACTTTGCTACTCACAGACCTACAGTACACTGGCAGCCAGAATCAGCTCTGTTCCCACCTGCTGTGACTCAGTCATTCAGCTTTTAGGCTCCTCTAGGCCACAGTGGTCCGGCATCATCATCAGTGGTCTGTGGTTTCCTGACAGGGGAAGATGACACTGCATGTCATCAGAGCGGGGCGTCCCTCTGTCATCCTCTACTGACATCTCCAACACCCTCACATGTCAAACTGGCTCTGTATGTGAAAATTAACACAGCTGTTCTTCATCTGCTTTCCAGTGAGAAGTTCATGGTGAGACTCAACAAGAACGGAGGACCCAAGAATCCAGAGAAGGTGGACAGGCTGTGTGCACTCTTTACGGTAACACACACACACACACACACACACACACACACACACACACACACACACACACACACACACACACACACACACACACACACACACACACACACACACACACACACACACACACATACACACACACACACACACATTGTAACACCCTGCAGGCTGGTTAAGTCAAACACATTTGAGCTGTGTGGAAGAAAATAAAAGTGAGGATGTACTGCACCCTATCGCTCTGTTGGAGAATCACAATCATAATCATTATCCATAACCTGTTTATTTACATGTAATGTTAAAACGCACATGCGCATATTCTGTTTTACTTTATATGTAGGGACATATTTACTTATTCAGTGGTATGAGTGCATCAGCAGCTAAAACGGCACCGGAAATACCAAGTGAAATCACAAGGTTCAGGAGGGAAAACAAATCTAACAACAACATCTCTCATCTCTCATCTTGTGATGGGTTCAGTTTAATAGACAAAAACATCTGTGCTGAACTGAAATTAGTTTGATTTTATATTACAATTTTATATATATATATATATATATATATATATATATATATATAGTATATATATACAGTATATATATATATATATATATATATATATATATAATTCACAATTACAGGTTCAATTATTGACACTTTGTATATACTGTACGGTAATGCTACATAATTAGTTAACCGTTTTATTTATGTTATAATCTGTGTGGATAATTACATACAGACAAACCTCTTTATGTATTGTTTCAGGTGACAGTGGCCATTGTATTTTTTTCTCTCTCTGCACGTCTTTCATTTTTGTTAATTAGTTTAATAACCAATGGTCTGAAGAGCTCACTTTTTAGCCGTCCTGTAGGTCCTCATTTTTCGACGAGGACTGAGACGCAGAGGTTGATCAGGGCGTCGAACTGAGGCTTCAGTCACTGGAAACCTGCAGCCAGCCATCTTTAAATGTGCATCTTCATCACTAAGAGTTTTTTTTGCTGTCTTTCTTCCTCACTCTCTGCAGGACCTGAGCAACAAAGACATGAAGAGAGATCTCTACATCATCTCACAGGTGATCAGAACAGGTAAGACTCTTGTTACTGCAACGTGACTGAAATTACAGTTTGTCTGTCTTCATCATCTAAGCCTGTTAAATCTTCTGTTCTTACTTGTGCTCCTGGATCAATATGAGGAGCCTTGTGTGTGACCTGTATTTCTCACACACACTTCCCACTTCCTGCTGCAGGACGGATGCTGCTGAATGACAGTAAGAAGGGTCCTCCACACGTCCAGTATCGCCGACCGTATGGCTGTGCTGTCCTGGCCATGAGCGACGTGCTACAGACCATCTCTGAGCTCAAAGAGGAGAAAGACTTTGTGCTGAAAGTCTACACGTGAGTGGCTGCGACACACACACACACACACACACACACACACACACACACACACACACACACACACACACACACACACACACACACACAGAGAGAGCAGATTTGCACAATTATACAATTTCTCAGCTCTGAGGCCACTTCTCATCTCATTGGTATGAGAGTAGCTACAGTCTTTTAGTCTGACCTTTCACTCACTTAATTTTACTTTCCTGTAAGAGAAGGTGGCTGATTGTGATTGGATGAAGTCAAGTGATGAGAGTGGAAAGGGAGGGAAGTGGAAAAGTGACTCACACATACACACCACAGAGAAGCGCGCATGCAGTGCCTGGTGAAAGTGAAACTTAATACCCCCCCCCACGATAGATCGATCCCCCCCCCGGACAGACAATCGACCGATCCGCTCGCACCCTCGAGTCAGCACGCTCGAGTGTTGATATGACATGGCCTCAGCAGGACCAGTAGCTGCTGTCTCTGTATTGTCAACACCAATCCTACTTTCTTCTTCTCTTGCGTTTTGGCAGTTGGCAAACATCACCGATGTTCACCTTCATTAGGTGCACACGGATACATTCAGTTCATTGTTCTCCAAAACATGTGCTCATTAATGTCGTCCATGCACAAATTAATGTGTCTGCTGTGACGTTTTCTTCTCCGAAATAAATCTAATCATCCTAAACGGAGCATTTTAGACCTCAGAGAGAAATAAGCCTGGAGAGAGATGTCTTAGAAATAAATGAAGCAGGAAGTCAGAGAGAGAAAAGAGCAAAACATTAAAGATAAGAAACAGTCAAACAGTTTCTTTACATATCTTTACTCTCATTCTTTTGTCTCTTTAACTTTTGACCTTTTCCTTTGTTTCCTCCCTTTGTCTCTTTTTTCTCAGCTTCATGTAACTTTCTGATACTGCATTATGTAAAAGAGGAAGAGAGAAGCTACAGACAGACATTTTAGTCTCTGCCATCAACGCACACACACACACACACACACACACACACACACACACACACACACACACACACACACACACACACACACGAACCCTCTCGGCTCAAACATCTGAAGACTTGCCTCCAGGAGCCCTGAAGTGTTCACAGTCACAACATGATGCAACTGTGTGTCTGTGTCAGTGTGTTCATGTGCCTGCAAGCATGTGCACAAGCGTGTGTGTGTGTGTGTTTGTGTGTGTGTGCATGTTACAGCGACCTCACTTGAACTCCTGGTGGTTGCACACATTCAGTGTGAAGACTTCACTCCCCAGCAACAAAGTAATGATGACACTAACAATAACAATAATAATAATGATCTATAATTCATCCACATAAAGACCATTCATACTTTTTGTATGTTAGTAGTTTAGATAAAAACTGAGGAACTAGTTGGAAAGTTACCAAACTCTGTTTCAGAAGATTTCCTGGTGGAGTCGAGGGATAGTCGAGTTCTTCACTGTCTTTTTATGTCTGTTTGATGAGCTTTGTTTGTTGTTTTTGTTGTTCTGTAGGTGCAACAATGAAAACGAGTGGTACCAGATTCACGAGAACATCATCCGCAAGTCCAGCACCAAATACACCGCACCCAGCACCAACTATGGTAAGACATTGTATGTCTGTGCCTGTGTGTGTGTTTATCAGTACGGTTATGATTCATCCATCTACAGATCAAAAGTGAATTATTTATTCAAAATTGATCAAATCATTTTATGTTAACATGATTATTCAAAACACAGACTTTGTTAATATTAACTTGCAAAAAGATTCTGCTAATTCAACTCTTTACTGTAAAATAACCCAAAACATGAAACCCAAGCCTTTTCCTTGTGTTAACATAACTTTAATTCATAAACACCACACCCAGTGTTTCTGTGCAACATTTAGCTGCTATAGAAGTCAGTCACCTTGTCTCTCCAGCAGCATTAATGATGTGTGTGACTGCATTAGTCACACACACTCTCACAACCTGAACACATGGATGAGTTAGGTTAGACACACAAAGACACAACTAACTAATAAAGTCAGTTACAAAACAAACAAAACCCCAGGAGGGACTCATCAGTTCACAGCGCAGCACGCCGTCTGACTGACATGTGATCTGTCATCACTTGACATCATCTCCAAAATCATCTTAATTGGTGTCACTGAAGGGGATTCACGGCCTCTTCTGCCCCCGTGTCGAGGCTTGTGAGCTCCTGTGGTCCGAGGACTTTATGTTTCAGACATGAAGCTGGAGCTCAGGGTGGTAGTTACTGTAGAGGAGAACAGCAGGAATCAATGCAAGGATCAATATCTGTGAGGGGATCGATATGAATCTGTTCACCAAGTGACTCAGCTGCAACAAACCGTGTCTCATCCTGGTCAAAATGAAGCATTAATCTATTACAGTGGCCAAAGTCAGCTCAAAGGCCTTTCATACAAAGAAGCAAGAAACCAGAGCTCTAAGGTTAGAGCTGCTGTTTTCCCCCTCTCTTTTTTCTCTTTTGCTTGTCAGTTCTCTCATCTTCTGTTTCTCTCTACCTCCCCTCTGCCCTCCTCTGTTTCTCCTCACATCCACTCAGGTCTGATCATCTCCCTGCAGCTGCTGAGAGGCGACATGGAGCAGGTCCGCAGGGAGAACCCACTCATTTTCAGCAGGGGGGTGGCCATGACGCGCAAACTTGGATTTCCAGATGTCATCATGCCAGGTGAATCATACAATCAGACATTCAAGAAGAGACAGAAAGTCGGCTTTCATTTTCTCATTTTCAGTTTTCATGTATAAAAAAAGTAAGCAACTTACTCCAAAGAGAGTACAATGGAAATGTGCTTAACCCAAGCAGGAACATTTAGTCTTTGTTTACATTCATTTGTTCACGTTTGATCTAAGCTTCAGTTCCTTGGTCAGATTAACGTCCACATTTTCCACAATAGAAACAGGCATTAGTCCGTTTAGTGTGAGTTACAGTACACGTGGAGCACTCAAGTTTCCTGTTTTTTTTTTTAACTCAAATAAGAATAGCTCAACTCTTCTTAGTTGAGGTAATGGAAACAGGGAACTGGAATGTTTTTTTCTTGTTCTATTTTGCAGATTAAGAAGAAATCTGACTAATGCTAAACTCAGGCAAAGACAGTGACCTTTAGTTTGTCACTTTTTTTTATTATTTTTCAGACTCAACCTGGGTGAAAGTTTACATCGAAGGCCTCCAGAAACACCATTAAGAGCGCAATTATTGCAGTAACCATGTGATAGTTGTCATACATCATACACTGGGTTTCAGTCTTAATATCTTATTTAATGCCACTTTCCATCAAGTCTGACTAGGTAGCTGAAATAGTGACATGAAAGTTCATGTAGGCAGGAGGTCAAGATGGAGGATGGTCAAGGTTGATATCCAAAGTTAATATTGACTTACAGTATGATCTTCAGGTTCTTTATTATCTTCAGTTTCTGTGCAGTTGTGATTCAGTCGAATAAAACCTGCTGCACAATCTTAACCATGTTTTTCTTAACCACATGCCTCTCTGCGATAACACCTGCAAGTGACTCCTTAAGGTTCTCTAGAAGAAATTAATAACTTGAAGGAGAGTTGGAGCATGTGGGTGGATCGTGCAAAATACTACCTTTCTGTGTTATGAGTCCTATTATCTATGTTTTTTTTCGAGATTACCTTTGAACTCTGTGAACATATGTGCAGATACTGAGATCATACCCAGTAGCTACATGTTGGATGTTGTCCTCAGTACTAACACTCATGAAGCAGACTGATTGGGAACACGTGCCACCACAGACAATGGCATGTCAGTGCACGGACACTGCAGCGCCTGCATTTGATTGATGTTATTGGTTCACAGTGACATCTAAATATTCATTATTTTCATGGATTTTGAGCCTTCCTGCTGCAAAACACCAAAAAGCTCATTAAAAAAATAAATAATAATAATAATAATAATGTCAGAGAGAATCCCCTTAACTAAAAGGATTATTACTTCCAGCAAATGCTACATTTCTACACACACACACACACACAGGAGTGACCTTCACACCACTTTGACATACATTTAACATGCATCTGGCATAGTCTTCCCCTTGGACAGAGATGGAGCCAGTGTTAAACTCCCATCTTCATACATTGAGGGTGACGCCTCCTCTTTAAGGACGAGCTGAAATGATTAATGGATCCCCACACATCAACACAGGTCATCAGTCTTGTGCATGTCAGTGATGTTCAGTTTTAAATTAAACTGCACATGCCCATATAGTATAAATAATAATAATATATAATAGGCGGCCTTACGTTTCAACCGTTTCAATTGAAACGGGTCCCAGCCACCAGGGTGGCCCCCAGCTGCCAGCCACCAAGTAAAAGACAGTACAATAATTCATAGGTTTCACCTTATCATACACACACACACACAGGCCTACATCCACCACACACACAAACAGCTCTGTCCACCGTGCGGTCACACACTCGACCCCTGATCCGCTCTACAACCACTGATGCGCGTATCATGCCACGACGATAGGCTACTAATCGCTCCTAATTAATAATACGGCAGGAAATATCAATAACAACGTAGGCTTACCTTTGAAAACGGCCCGCAAACTATCAATAGACCCTCGTTTTTGATTGTGTTAAGATTCCTGTTCATTTTTTCTGCTAAGTCCTGGTTTCTTGCCCTGATAGTGATTTTAACACTTAATGTGTTGTGCGTACCTGGGATGCATGGATAGTGCGTTTACTGCGTCCTTTCAGGGTTTAAAGCACATAGCTGGCAAATAATTTTATGTTTAACAGGGTAGGGCCTCATATGAAATATTGAAACGGGCCCCCAGATGTGCCACTGCACATGCCTCCACTTGTGTTTGTAGATGTGTCTCTTTACACACTGAATATTCAAGCCTGTGTTAAATGTACAGTGGTGGCACAGTCTAAACTGTGGTTGGAGGTCTGAGTCTGAATTATAGGAGGCGTCTGACCCTCTTGAAGACTTGTGCCCGCCCAAAAGGGGTAATAGAAAATCACTGGTGTTCAAGAACTTATAGATCCTAGTTGCCTTATTTCTTCTACTAAAATTGGCATCGAGCAGCCCTTTCCTGCACGTTTATTTTTGTTTTTGTTCTGCTCCCAGGTGATATCCGTAATGACCTGTACCTGACCTTGGAGCGAGGGGATTTTGAGAGAGGAGGGAAGAGCGTCCAGAAGAACATTGAAGTCACCATCTACGTGCTTTATGCTGATGGAGAGATCCTTAAGGTAGGTGTGGTCCTGCTGTGGCTACATCACACATGACACAAGAAGCCGCCAAAGGTGGAATATATCACATTTACATTTCGTAACAGTTAACAAATAGTCTTGATTATAAGTATTAAGGATATTATTTGGTTTATCTAATATGTATTGTAAGACATGATACATATGTTATATACAGAGGCTCTTTACATCTGTCCTATTTGAAAAGATGTATCTATTTCTAAAACTTTAAGCCTTTCACCTCTGCTCTTTGTTTCGAAGCTGTTCTTTCCCATACAGTGGATTTGCTTTGAATTCTGCATCTTATTTTGAAGCAGAGGAAAAAAATAAAATTAAGGAAAACAAAATAAGTGCAAAGCAACAATATTTTTTAAATAGAAATTTAAACAATTAATTTTATTAATGGGAAAAACATATCATATAAAGATTTATTCACAGTATTACATAATTCCATAAAACTATTAGGGTGTTGTTGGTGTCTGTTGTAGTCAAGTGGTTTGAGCCCATCCCATGTTGCCAGAAGCAGATATTCACAGTGCCACATGATGCCCCCTGTTGAATTTTTTGCAGAAACATTAACATTTGAAAGGATAACCATTGCAGCAGCTTTGCATCAATCAGACCTTTATTGTGGAGAGCGCAGAGAGGAGACATTTTTAGCAAAAGGCAGTTGACAACCTGCTGTTTAGCATTTAAATAACTAATGATAAATAACTCAAGATCATGAGCAAGAGATGACTTTGTCTTGTGAACCCCCATGATTGATGCCCATGTCCATGCCAAGTTTATATGGTCTCTCTCAAGAAGACTGGAAGCTGTATTTGCTGCCAAACCAACTACAAAACAAATCAAACAAACAAAATTAAAGATCTAAATATGGATGTAAATAAGACATAGTTTGTCATATTACTGTGTGTAGACTGATGGTAACAATATCAGTTATATACATTAAATCTACAAAACAAAGTTTGCAAATAGTGAATAGTTTCTCAAGTCAAGTTTACTTACATCGCTGTAGATTTACAGTTTAATTTTAAGTGTTAATATCATTTTTATATATATTATTTTTATTAATAATTTTTCATTCAAAAATAACACCAACCAAAACATGTGACAAAGACAAACAAAGGAAAAACAAAACAAACAAGACAAAACAAAACAATCTCCCCCATGTTCTTCACTCACACACATTCACACATCCATGGAGATAAGCTTTATATGAACTAAAGAAAATCCAAAATAAAAAAGAAAATTAAAATAATAATAATAATGGCAAAAAAAATAGATAATGATAATAACAATAATTCATACATTCACCATCTGACCAAACCAGTCTATTGATTTTTGCAGTCAAGATATTTCATCACAGGGCCCCAGGAGTCCTCCCATTTGCTTTGATTGGATTGTCCGCTGTATTGCAATTTCTCCTTATGTATAACTGAAACAAGTTCATGCAGCCAGTTTTGATAAGATGGTGGAGTTGATGTCTTCCATTCTGCATGTCTGCAAGTATGAGTTTCTTGGCCAGCACTGTACCCATTAATAGTGCAGATTGGGTGTAGAGGGGAAGAGTTAATGAGTCCACTGAACATCCAAAAAGGGCTAAGTCTCTGTTGGGTAAGAATGGGCTATAGAAAACTTCCAGAAAAAAAAGAAAAATTCTTGACCAGAATGTACAGATGACTGGACAGTTCCAAAATAAATGCAACATACCATTATTTACTTAACGTTTGTCACAGGTTGGGGACACAGAAGGATAGAATTTGTGCAGCATAACCTTATAATGAAACTTATGTATAACTTTGAACTGAATTAACCTGTCTGCTGTTTATTGAACATTTATGAATGTATGAAAGTGCAGTCATCCATACCTCATTAGGGAGACCATCGCCCATTTCTTTTTCCCATGCCCTCTTAATAGCTACTGCCAACTCGGGCTCTTTGCTAAAAAAAGTTGTAAAATTAGAAATAGGTTTTTTTCTGTTCATTTTATTATTATTCCCAAGGCCTCTCACATTCCATTAAGTTATTGTGATTTTATCTTTGTTGGTTTTAGACATAGGCTAATCTGGAGGGATCAGCATAACAGTGGTCCAAAGCTCAAAAACACCTTTAACCTTGTAATGATAACATTGCATCGGACAAGACAGGACTGGAGTGCCGAGTTAAGCGCCTCTCCACACACATCCACACCCACCCTGACCCCCCACCCTGCCGCCCCATAGAAAAAACAAACAAACAAAAAAATACCCCATAGTCACTGGGAAGAGCTGGGCGAATGGCCCGCAGTCAAGTCTTTCTCCAAGCATCCTACAGTCACTCCGTGGTGGAAAAAGCACACACAAAAAAAATTGAGTGACAAGTCGAACCCGCCGTTTTTTAACTGGAAGGGTAGCCTGTGCAGGCGGTCAGAGATCTTGATTTTTTTTTTTCTCGTTGAAGAGGCTCTATTACAGTCTCTGTTACGGTTTAAGTTTTTGTTCTATAAAAGACTTGGCATCTTGTGAAGAGGTAAGGACTTTTACCTGATCGTTGTAATGAACATGAAGCTTAGCTGGAAACCGCAGGCTGTACTTCACCTCTTTGGCTCTGAGTGTGCTGGTCACCTCGCGGAAGTCAATCAATCAATCAATCAATCAATCAATCAATCAATCAATTTGTTTATTTCGGGCATGTCAATTTAAATCATCATCATCACACTTCATCTTAGTTCAAATAATACAATACACATGGCCGAAAGGGAAAGCGGGAGAAGCAAAAGCTTATCTAGTCCCACCCCCATTACCCACAGAATACAAATCTTTTCATAATCAGATCTTATCATCATCTTTTTCTTTTGGTTTTTTGCTTTTTTACATTTTGATATAGCATTCTTTTACTTATGACATCTTGACATAACATGTTACAGCAGTAGGTAGCACATAGAGCTGCAGTCTAGCTCTAGACAGTACATACAGATTACGTGTGTGTTTGCACATGTGTCCATATTTGTCCATCATGAGTGAACAACAGTCTCATCTTGTAGCCTGGCATGTCACAAAGTCATAGAATGGTCCAATCGACAGAGAGCAAAGTCCAGTGTACTTATTATTTGTTGGGATGGTGTGAGAGCCCTTTTTTGCCATTTTCTTTTATTCATCCATCTCCTCTGCAGCCTTTGCCGCGTTTAACTTGGCCATATCCTCCCGAGTTTTGGCCAAGTCAGCTTGCATTATTGACACGAATTCACGGATTGCTGAGATGTCGGAGCGCATCCCGACCACGGCCCTTCGAGTGGTGGCGTTGTCCCCCCTCGCATTGCTCTGCTCAGTGGCGATCTTCCTCATTTTCCGATATTGCATGAAAATTCCGCATCCCAGGGTGATCATTCCAATTGTCATGAACGTGAATATGTACACGTCCTCAACATCCTCCACATCCAGTGCGGCAAGGCAGAGGACTCTCCACTTCTCCCATCCATCCAGGATGTAGCCGGACATGAAGGTCCAGTCCGGGCATTTGGGTTCACCAGAACCTGCACGCCTTGTTGAGAACACTGTCAATGGCATTTAGTGACCAGCTCAGCAAATCCACCGTGGACCAGTTGATTGATCTTAGCTTGTCGATTTACAGGTCACAGCATGCATTAGTACCCTAATTTAACTCCACCTTGTTGAAGTCCCGTCTTTGCGCCATCACCTCCGTGGTGTAATCAGGATAGATGTAGATCTGATGATCGTTGTGGATCATTTTTTGTTGCCGGCTTTGTGAGCTAGAAATGCACCCGCAACTGCAATAGTCGAAAGTACTCCAGTGAAAATTCCCAACATGAACTCATGGACAGCGAAGGATCTCTCTGAAATTAAAAGAAAAACGATGACACTCTCAAAATTGTGAATTTGTAATTTGTAACACTTGCTAATTGTGTTTTAATGTGAATTTTACACTGGGTTTCATAGAGGTTGAAATACAGTACTGTTTAAAAAGCACTACTCCTCTCTTTGATGTACGATTGGGAAACAATTTGTCTAATTGACTCATTAATGGCACTTTACTGATAAATGTGTAGTGAAGGACTGTTACAGGAATATGTATACATTTTAATTGTAGTGGTATAAAGTGGTATACAAAACAAACAACACCATATTTATTGCAGTTGTGTTCTTCTGTCATCCAGTCTCCTCCTGAACTTACTTCTTATCATAAGTGAATAATTAACATAAAAAACAAACTGATATATTATTACTTTGAATCCCTTCTTTGCATTTAATTTCTAGCACTGTCATCTGTGTTGAGCAAGTCAGTAAGAACAAATTACTTCCTACATACATTGCATAAACTTCATAAATATGTGCTAAATTGACTAAATCCTGTAAAAACTCATTACAGTAGTGCGTACAATCATTTGCAAATTTAAACATCATTCAGAAGAATCTTACCACATGAAGGCACATAGATTTCTGCAGCAGTCATGTGGCTGATGTCCTCCTGCTTGACTACACAGCGGAGGTGTTTGGTCACAGTGGTGAGGGCGGTAACATAGTAGTGGCCTGTTCTTTCTGAGCCGTGTTGCTGGTCAGCAGGGAGGGCGTTTCCATCACTGTCCACCCATTCCAGTGTGGGCTTTGGAAAAGTCCTAAAAACTTCACACTTGAGCAGTATGCCATCCTGCGTGACATTAACAATCATGACACATGGCTTTGGAGCTGCACCTGTGAACACAGTACAAAGAAGAGCATGTGAAGGACAGTTAAATTGTAATTTCTATCAGAAATCAGCAGACAACAGAAAAGCAGAGCTGGTGAAGCAGTACCCGTATTAAATAACTATTATTAATTATTATTATTATTATTATTATATTATTATTATTATTATTAGTAATTGAATAAGTTTTCATTACATGGAATAATACTACTATAGGAGAGGAATAACTTAGACACAATGAGCAAAGAGAGCAGCGTGAGGGTGAGAGGGAGGAGACGCTTTAGTAACTGCTGAAGAAACTCGGAGATCTGAATAACATGTAAAAACCAGCAGCTGTCTGCAGCCAATGTACTGTAGGAGCTGTGATTGGCTGCTACTTCTGCCCCGTATACGTGACTGGTGGAAAATCTCTTTGGCAAATACAATTATATGCTGTAGGTGGAGACAGAGGAGTTGGATTTTGTCCTAAATTACCCATTTAATGACCTACTATCATAATATGGTGACAGTTCCAGCACATATGACTGAATTATTGTTACCAACTGAAGCTTTAAATACATGACTTGTGTGAGACTGGAGGATCTCTTCCTTCCATCTGGCCTCTCATGGCTGAAAACCAACCTTGCAACATCAGTGTAGTACTTGTCCCAGCTCTGGTCTCTGAGCACCGTGACACAAACACGCTCCGTAACCGTCAATCAATTAACAGTTAATACTACACAAATATATATATCATGACATTGTATGTTATATAACGTTATCCACCATTCCATGGATTGATTTTTCGCCGGCTTCATTTAAAACAAATGAACATGCATAGATCCTCTTTAAAGTGACTTCAGCATGGTAAACTTGATAAACTATAGAAACAAATCTTTGTACTAAAATACCACCCTGACCACCTCTACGCAACAAACAGAGGGATTATTGAAAGAGTCTGTTATACTTTGGTTAATTAGTATCATAACTGGCACTCACCACTGATTTCTCCTGATCTGTCCTTTAATATGGAGCACTGTGGGTCACGATCTAAAAGGCATATCATGTCAGGGTTAACTTTGATCCAAAGTGAAAAGGTGGGCTTTGGTTGTCAATAACACATCTCACAAAGCTATGGCTTTATCATGAATGATCACCAGTGAGTACCAGATTTGGTGATAAAGTTATGGATCACTCAGTCGCTATGAAAGTTGGAATAAGAATTAATGTAATGGAAGAGGTTAGAGCATGCAGAAGTAATTTTGTAAGTCACCTAATTTATAGATGAAGGCAGAAAGACAAAGCAGGTTGCTTTACAGCAGGACAAGTTAGAACAATCAGACAACCAGAAGAGCAATCACAGGTTAAGAAATGACCGAGAAAATAAACAGTTTCATTTGTAACTTTGCTACTTTAAACTAAAATTGTTAGTGTGAGTGTGAGTGTGTGTGTGTGTGTGTGTGTATTTGTTATGTATGAAATGTATATGTTTATTTAAATAAATTAATGCAGCCCTACCTTCAAGATAAACAGACACCTTAATAGACAAGTAAAAAGGATTTAAGTGATTAAGTTGAGTTATTGAAAGCTTTTATGAATGTGCTCACCAACAACTAACTGGACGTGAAAGGTTTGCCATGTGCGTGGAAAAACACAGGTGTAGTTTCCGCTGTCTGCCACTTTTGTATTTCTGATGATTATTGAGGCGTTACCTCTATTCAGTTCAGCCTCAAAGTGTGAGACGCGACCTTGGAATTGGTCATCTTGGCCTGAGCGGCCATTATTATAATGAATGCCTTTGTCATACAGAAACACCTCAATCTGATTGTCCTTCTTCCAGTCAAACAGTTTTGACACAATATTCTCCTTGGTGATGAGGGAACAGGGCAAAATGGCGTCATTCCCTTCTTCAACTTTCACCTTGATTACACCTGGCCCAGAAAGAAAAAAGCATATGTATTATTCAGGATTTTTTTCTTCTGAATAATCAACTGGAAGCAGAAAGTTCTCATGTCATGTGTTGTCACTTGTTGTCAAGTGTTCAGAAAACATGTTTCTATGTTGCACCCTAAAAACAAAAGAAATCCCTCTTGCATCAGTCTAGAATGCATACGTACTTGCAATACTTCCTGAATGCACTTCTATTATTATTTTTTATATTACACTATTATTATATGTAGTATCACCCTTATTATTCTGAAACAGGAATCATTTCACACTCATGATGCACAAGTGACTCATATTTAAAGTTGCATTACAGTTAAAAGCCATGAGTCGTTTCACCACATGATACATAAGAAAGATGTCTTGGTTTCTGTAGGGTGTTTTTTAATGTGCAGAAAGCACAGTTTTATTATCCTCAGGTCTTTTGGACTTTCAAGCTACATGTATTCACTGAATCACAGTTGCTTCTTCTTGACTCTTGTATTGAGCATTTTCTCAGTTTCATTCTGATAATAATGTGCATACAGTTGATGGCTGTGCTCACCATTACTCTTATTAGTCGCCCAATCCTAAAATTTGTGTTGATTTAAAAAAGGAGATTATTACAGAAAAAAGGGAATATTCAAGTACCAACACATGGAAAAGTTGATTAGAGCGCACATGAGGCTAAACAAGGGTATACCAGCCAGACTTTTTTTGATATGTGGCTGACAAAACCACATATCAACAACAATGAAAATAAAATCAGACAGAGTATATCAGTAGCACCTTTACATGCAAGAGTTTATACAGTGCTTTGGCATAAAACCAGAAACACACAGGAACAATGGCAGATGAGCCCAAAGAACAGCAATATATAAACCCAAAAGAGCTAAGCAAGTCTGTGGAAGTGGGTTAAGTGATTTAAAAGATGTCACATTTTGATTTAGGAGTCAGCAGTGTGATGCTGACTCCTAAATCAGCATCACACTGATGCAAACACCGGGCATAAGGTAACCTCGATAAGTTAGAGAAGTATCCAGCTGTTGCGCCTCACCTTTTTCATCACCACGCGCCCATTTGATCCCAGTCAGGAGGAGCCAGAGAAGTATCAGGTCCATCTCTGTAGCTGTGCGAGAGGAAACCAAGGTTGTATCCTGACCTATGACAGAGTGTGTATCTTCGTGAAAGCTGCTCATACAAAAACAGCGACTTCTGTGGAGTTCACAAGACTTTAACAGATTCAAACTTCAACAATTCGGAAATAAAAACTAGTATCCTGGTGAAGTTAGCAAGCTGTGGATGTGCACGGTTACCGTAGTAGACAACCTGCTATTGTCACTCTTTCTCTTCTTTTTCCGAAACGGAAAATGAGAGCGACGTAATTATTTTTTTAATGAAAGCGGGACATTTCAGCCTTTACATCGACCAAAGATACTCTCGAGTCCCGACCCCACCGGCGTGTTTGTAACTAGAGCACAGCTTACCCCGCTACCCGGAAGCCGAGCAGTCAAGCCTGTCCAATAGGGCTGTCGTGCGCCGTCACATGACTGCCAAAGATTGTTTATTTACATCAAGATGGTTGCTCTGTTGCCGCGTGTGCTCACTACTATCCGGAAATCTCCCGTAAATCCTAATCCTGGACTTGTGTATGCGTGTCTGCGCCTGGGTGTGCTGTGAGGTGTGTGTGCATTGGTGAGAGGTATGGTTGGGTATGTACATCGTTTTATTATGATGTTGAAAATCAATAAAAAAAATCTTGTGGTTTTTTTAAACAAAAAAACAAAAACAAAGCAGATAGTTTTACATGGGTCACATCATACAGTGTTTAACCTAAATGAGGTGAGTTCATTGATTAAGATTAATTTCAATCCAAAATGTGTAAAATTCATACCACATATGCTTCATAAAAATCAACAATGCGTAACTTCAATACTGATTCCCTTGCACTGCACCAAATGCAGTCCCTTTTTAGCAGTGGCGAACCGTGGACCCAGACCCTGGGCCTTCAATAGGACCATCTAGCAATAAAAAATTTAACATAGCAATAGAAATAATAGCCAGAGCCTTGTCACATGGATGGTCGGCATATTACATGTTTCTTTGCCCTAACTGGCTTCACAACACACAATGTGATTCTGGAAAAAGCTGGCTATCATGAATCACTTATTTTTTTTAAAGAAAAAATGAAACAAGCAAATCACACATTCACTTATTTGTTTAGCTGGAATGAAAGTAAAATGTCAATCATGAGCTGTTCAACAACTAAAGATGTATTTTTGATAATGTTTTTTGTGTTTGTTTGAGCTTAGACACAGTTGAATTTCACTGTAGATTTAATATTTCTGCCAAAAGTGGCTATAAAACAAACACCTCCTGAGGTGACATGGGAAAAAGGCACAAGCTCTTTGTAAATGCTCAGCCATTTTTCACTGGCCTTAATGGCTATCAAACTACCGGTATAAAATTGTAGGTTTACACCAGGGGTCCCCAAACTTTTTGCAAAGAGGGCCAGATTTGGTGAGGTAAAAATGTGTGGGGGCCGAGTCGGCCGACCTTTCAGCCTGACATCCTTTGAACCATTAACATTAAATGCAAATTAACTATTTAATACTTTTTTTTTCATTGTAAATGGAATATATTATATTATATTTTCAAAAATCAAAAATTGCACTTGAATAAAAATCACAACCAAAAACAAGAATAGACCCTGTCCTCTGTTAAGAAAAGATGCACTCAAATATAAAACCACGCACAACCAAAACAATAAATACAATGGTTTATCAAGTCTCAACAAAACTGCACCTGAATAGATATTGACCGTGTCATCACAGTAGATGAGGTGAGTAGTGACTGAGGCTGTGTATGTCGCTCTAAGACGGGTGTGGTGGGGGTGTCAGCGGCGTGGAGCGGGTCTCTGTAGTGGGGACAGCTGCGTGACACCGCCGGTGGGGGCTGTAGGGACGCAGCAGGGAAGCAGCCCTAAATAAGTAACTACACTTTAACAACAAGCCCAAAAACCCGCAACCCACGACTACCAATATAAGCGACTTCACAGAAAAACAAGCCCAAAGTCACGTATAACAAGTGGACTTGGCAACCCGCTCCCTCACTATTTTGGCGGCTATCTTCCGGGTATTCGCGAATACCCGGAAGATGTCGTGATATGGTCCCGCCCACAACTCAGTGGAATATGATTGGCTAAGACACCTGTCAATCTCAAATTCATGCCCACATTGACTTGCATTACATGGGCCTTCAGTCACAGCCAGCGAAGGCTGGCCAATTGTGATTGGTCCATTTCCCGTTCCATTATATTAACCCATTGTTTCCCAAGAAATATTAGTCCAACTTTATAACAATGATCTAGAAAATATTACTTGTGTGTTACTCACTGTATAAAATAAAAAAATAAAATAAAATAAATAAATAAATATATAGTAGTACAATATTTCAATATTTTTTCTTAGGCCTTCACTGAATACCTTGAAGGCCCAGAGGGTTCCCCTCTGCTTTTTAGCCTTTGAACTATGTTGTTAAACTGATTCCACAACCCACCTGTACAACATCTAGTTTTCTCACACATGACAAAAACTTAAAGAAAAAATAGAATGAGGGAGAGGCACTGATGAAGGATGAATAAAAGCACTGACAGTGGCAAACATGGAAAATGTGAATCTTGAGATGTGAGTAGGTGTAAAGCTCATGCTTGTGTATTAATCCCTCCATCTGTGTGTGTCTGATGTTGGACACACACCCTTGTTCCCTCCCTGTGCAGGACTGCATCAGTCTCGGTTCAGGGGAGCCCAACGTGCCAGAGCACCGCTCCTTCGTGCTCTACCACAACAACAGCCCCCGATGGAGCGAGGTGATCAAACTGCCCATTCCCATCGACCGTTTCAGAGGATCCCACCTCCGCTTCGAGTTCAGACACTGCTCCAGTGAGTAACTCCCCGTCACCTCACCAGAACAGGAAGTGGTACTGTGTCACATGTTTGATTTAATTGATAATGCTTTACTGATACATTCAGATGATCCAAACAACAGAGGTTAAATTACGGTGGCCCTGAGAGCTCAGCTCATGCTGCAAATTCAGAGACCAACTTCATTAGACATTGCATGCACTGCAGAGACTCACAGCACACTATGGAAGTGACAGACCTGCTGCTGCTTTAGTTCAATCCTTCTTGACTTTAGAAGTTGTTAAGATGGCTACATTTTGGTGTTGGTGTGTATGCATGCTCTTGTTTAGTTGTAGTGTGTTGAGCCATCAATGCCACCGTAGTAAACAGTGGTTTGACAGAATGTATTAATGGCATTGTCTCCTGTTTGTTCACAGTGAATGTACTGTAGACCAGAAGCTGATATAAAATTTGACATTTGTAACATTATTTACAAATCAAGCAATCGAAGCAAAGCTAAGAGAACATTTTCCACTGCCTCTCTCTGCTCTGTATCTTTGTCTCTACATCTTAATACAGCTTCATTTTTCTCTTTTACTTTCTGTCGCTCCGCAGCAAAGGACAAAGGGGAGAAGAAGTTGTTTGGTTTCGCTTTCACTCCCCTGATGAGGGAGGATGGAACCACTCTTTCAGACGAGAGCCATGAACTCTACGTTTACAAGGTCAGACAGGATTGTTGCCTCTCTGCTTTCATGTCTGTTTCCGTCCTTCCTGCTCTGACAACGAGCCTTCACCTCAAAGTAACATCCAAACATCTGTCATGTTGGCAGCAGAACATTCTCATTATTTTGTCTTTCAGTAAAGTATTCAGTTTTGTTTCTCTTATTGTACAAAATCTAAAGTTAGATTTTCTAAATTACTCAAAAACTAATTGTAGGTTATCTTTCCATATATGAAGCATTGGCCTTTTCATCAGCCAAACCTGCTAAGCCAGACCGCAGTAACTACGCGAACAGTGAAACTGAGAAAAATGGCTTTAAAGTTTTTTGATTTGCCTTCCAAATGTGTTGTAGGTAGATTAGTGAAAATACACAGATTTGACAGGTTTTCATGAAGTAATATTTATGCAATTAAATATATGACCACAGATTTTATATTTGACCCCTAAAAAGCAGATACTGCGCTCTGCTGCCAGATTTCCTTAAATAAATACACAGGTAATGCTACGGCAAAGTGCAGTAACTACAATGTTGTTGTTTATTTCCAGCATGCTTCTAGCCTGTCTAGCCTCTACCTGGTCTTTTTACTTTACGAACCGTCCCTGTGCTGGTGCTAACCTGGTGCTAACCTGGTGCTAACCTGCCGAAGCTAACGTTAGCTAGCTACCGTGATTTTGTACAGGGAAACAGATACAGAGTGCAGTAACTGTAGTTACTGCGGTTTGGCTTAGTTTCAAGAGTGATTTTGTAGTTACTGCAATTTTTCATACCTCATATCTCTAAAACTGAGCAACATTGACCGCTGAAAATTTTACACAAGATAAAACATTTATTGACAAGTTCAATTTCACAAAAAAATCAATTTCGAATTTTCGCGTAGTTACTGCGGTCTGGCTTAGCAGGGTAACAGGAGGTAAAACATGTCACAGTATTATTGTGCATTGTCAGTACCATGAGTGTTGTGTTGCTACAGAAACGCCCTGGACCACAAATCATACTCTCAAGATAGACATGTTTGTGTGGAACAAGACCGAACAAACTTTATCAATTTTAGATCTGCCCATATAATGACAAAGTGATGTGTTTTGCATAAGAGTGAACCTCTGACAGTGCCGTTGGTCATGAAATTAAAATCATTCAGTGGTGTAGAACTGTGATTTAAAAATGAACATGTGGCAAACAGTGTATTAGAGAAAACAATGCACAGTGCAAGGTACCGACTAGTTGTGTCAGCTGTTGTAAACATTAACCACTCTTCGTCTCTTCGTTGACCTCAGTGTGATGAGAACACGACCTTCAGTAACCACGCCCTCTACCTGGGCCTGCCCTGCTGTAAAGAGGACTTCAACAGCTGTCCCAGCATCCCCTCCAGCCTCATCTTCCAGCGCAGCACCAAGGAGACCTTCTGGATCTCCACACAGCTCTCCTCCACCAAGCTCACTCAGAATGGTACTCAGCTGATCGCATGTTTTTTTAATTGTATGGCTCTATCTATGAGGGGTGTCTGCTTGGGGGCAGCTGTGCATGATGTGAATATGTAATTTGCATATTAGAGGAACAGAGAAACTGCTGTGACTGTGGTGAGGTATGGCAGTTAGACCTGGTGACGAATACAGGGGAAGAGTGAGATCTACAACATAAAACTGAAACTTAACACATAAACATCCTCCTACACTTATGTCGTGTGACCCTGAAGGTACATCCCCATCATCAGTGTTTACTGTATGAAATTTAGGGAAATGTGTCTCAAATTAGTCATGATATTATCTGGTTCAACTCCTGTGGTGAATTGTTGTGTTGTGATAAGTACAGGGGTCACATGTTGTGATCGTTGGGGATCAAGAAGCATTTGCTATTAAGAAGTTAATAAAAATGTTATGTATTTATCCATCCACCTTCATGGTGAGTGGAAACTAGATCCTGGTGTTGCAGATAAACCATCACCCTGCTGTCACCACGGTTTATAGTAGTCTGAGTCTGATAATTGCTGCTGTCTCTCAGTGGACCTCCTGGCCCTGCTCAAGTGGAAGGCCCATCCGGACCGGGTCATGGACATTCTGGGCCGGCTGCGACATGTCAGTGGAGAGGAGATCGTGAAGGTGAGGTTAAGTCAGACAAACAGTTTTTCATCCACCTATTATAACTGATGTTATATGAATCCTTGAATACCACAGCCATGCTCTGTACGAGATTAGAATAAACTGGAAGGGAAGAATAACTGTTGCTGCATACACTGCTGTCATCGGAGGCCTCACTAACTGTCAGTGTTGGTGCGTCACTGGTTACACGTGTGTGTGTGTGTGTGTGTGTGTGTGTGTGTGTGTGTGTGTGTGTGTGTGTGTGTGTGTGTGTGTGTGTGTACAGGGAAAATTCCTGAGATGACGAAACAAAATGTTTTGCTGAATGGTTGTGGTTAACATGAGATGTGATCAGTTCTTAATTGCGACAGAGTGCTGAAAGGAAACCCTCAAAGTACAGTCAGCCTGTACTCATGTTTGATCATAAAATGAGAAACGTTTTGTTTTTGATTTGGTGTGAACAGTAATAAATATTATTTCTAATTGCTGTTCAGAGGTTTAAAGTCTCTGTGTGCTCTGTGTTACAGTTAAGATGTGCTGACTGTTGATACAGTCAACTGACCCAAACCGTGTCTGTCTGTCTGTCTCTGTCTGTGTCTGTCTGTCTGTGTGTGTGACAGTTTCTCCAAGACATCCTGGACACCTTATTCTCCATCTTGGACGACAACACGGATAAATATGGACCACTGGTGTTCCAGTCACTGGTAAGAGAGGAAACAGAGTCAACCAGTCTGACTCAGAGCTGGAGTCTTCTTAGTTTTCTTAGAATCAGTCCAATAAAAGAAGTGACTTGGCGTTAGTTTTGTGACTCATATGTATCTCACATATTTATCATAATCTCTGTGTCTCTCTCAGGTGTTCATCATAAATCTGCTCAGGGACAGTAAATACTACCACTTCAGGCCGGTGATGGACACGTACATCCAGAAACACTTTGCCGGTGCACTGGCCTACAAGTGAGTGTTTTACTAACTAACTACAGCACTAACTGGTCAGCGGTCTCCACTAACATGGAGGATCACTGTAACAGCTGGATGTGCAAATAAACAGCTGTATGTCAACAAGTTCACAATATCATCTTATATGTCACAGACTGACCCCCCCCCCCCCCCCCCCCAGTCATTGTCTCAGGGCTCACATGCTAAGTGTTTGGTGTTTGTTGGGTTTCAGAGAGCTGATCCGCTGTCTGAAGTGGTACATGGACCGCTCTGCAGAGGTGGTCCGACAGGACCACATACAGGAAGCCATGAGGGTAAGAGAAGATCTATCTATCTATCTATCTATCTATCTATCTATCTATCTATCTATCTATCTATCTATCTATCTATCTATCTATCTATCTATCTATCTATCTATCTATCTATCTATCTATCTATCTATCTCTATCTATATCTATCTATATCTATCTATCTAACCGATGTTTGTTTGACTGAATGTCTAATCACTGATTTCTACAGCCACAGGCGACCAGAGAACTACACCCAGTGTATCTGTATGTTACATCAGGGCTGTTTTTATATCAGTGTCCTACTTTTTTATACAATTCTGTTATAAATATGAAGCTTTCATTTTTGTTTAGTTTTATGGGTCATGTGGAGACACTGGCTCAACCATTGAACATTTACCTGCTGAACAAAACACCAACTGCACCTTCACTCAAACAGACAAACAAACAAACAAACAAGCTGCAGCTATAGAGATCTCAGATCCTAATCCTCATTCTGATGGTTGACATCATCTCCTCAGAGACTTACATGCTCAACGTTGTTGTGTAAAACATCGACCATAAAGCTTCATCAACATTTCTCCACCGTTGTCGTTCCTCCCACTGGATCTGCTGGTTCAGTCTACAGACAGAGCTGACTGCAAACATTCAACGACACGTCACCTCGTAGGCAGATCTGAGAATAGACTCATCATCTGAAGCACATGAACAGAATGTACCGCGTTCAACAGACAAACGCTGAAATATTTATCACATTCAAACATCCGTCTCAAGTGGGTCACACTGTCGTGGAAAAGTGGACGCTGTGAATTATTGAGGAGAGTTTTGACACATGCTGCAGCTGCTTCCGAGCTGAGCTTTGTTAATCCATCTTTAACACCACTGTGTGTGTGTGGGGGGGGATGTCCACTGAGTTCTGTCCGTATCTGACTTATTTATCCAGAAACTATGATTCAGTATCATCTAAGTTTTTCTTTTCTCAGGTTAATCTCTATTTTTTGTCTCTCACCATATATTAATAATAATAATAATAATAAGACTTTATTAAGGACACAAACCAGAGGTCCATAGTGACTAAAAGTGCATAAAAAGAGAGACGATAAAAACAACAATGCGACAATACAATGTAAAACAAACATCGTATTCATGTATGATGATAAATCTTTATGTTTACTGTGTTTGTCCATTAAATAATTATTTGTGTTGTATCAATTTTTTCCCCTCAGGCTCTTGAGTACCTGTTTAAGTTTATCGTCCAGTCTCGGATCCTTTACTCTCGGGCCACGTGTGGCATGGAGGAGGATCAGTTCCGCACCAGCATCCAGGAACTCTTTCAGTCGATCCGCTTCGTCCTGAGCCTGGACAGCCGCAACTCAGAGACGCTCATCTTCACACAGGTAAGGAGATAAGACACAGACACACACGAGTTCAACCAACTCCTCCTCATGTTTTATCTGTGGGTCTCCTCTGTAGTTGTTCTATTGTTTAACTTGACTAAAGTCAAACCCGCTTCTGATTAGATCACCTTTCTCCCCAGCAGCCTGTTGTGTCCTTGTAGTGTCAGAGACTCATTAGCTGGAAGTGAATCCCATGATAACTGGCTTATATTTTATTGTAGTTCAGTTTCCTCCAGAGCTTCTCCCCCCTCGGCTGTTAGTTGCTTTAATCTGACTCTTATCTCCTCCTTATCTTTCTACTTGTACCTCGGACCTCTCCTTGCTTCTTTTCCTTCCTTCCCTCATCTTTCAATCTCCCACTATTCTTTGCTCCATCCATCGGGTCCTTATTATCCCTCCTGGGCCTCCTCCCTCCATGCCCATGCACCACAGGCCTCCCAACCTTGTCCAGGCACAAATCAAGCCCCAGGCCCTGGCATTGGGCCTGCCGCTCCCTTAGCACTAGCCCCTGCCCTGGGCCAAGCCCCGCCCCCTGCCCCAGGACAGGCTCCTGGCAGCGGGCAACCCAGCTGCACTCAGGCCTGGAGCTCCAACGCTCTGCGGCCGTCTCCACTGTCAGTAAGTAGACGAGCGGGTGAAACCCACGGCACCCTGTTCTGTGTGTGAAGCCCAGAGTCCTCATTCACCTGTTCTGCTGTTTGTGAGCCTAACCCCCCCGCCACACACACACACACACACACACCTCACATCACCTGCACTGAGTGCTTAGACACATCCCCACATATCACAGTCCTGTAACTATAAACACACCTGTCACTCCCTACCTGCAAAAACTACTCACACTCACACCTGTCAGCTCACAGACAGACCCTGGTTGGCTGCTCACGCACATGTGAAATAAAAAAATTAAAAAAATTAAACCTTCTGTTAGCATGATTGAAAGATATTTATATTACTTTTATTGTTAGAATTGTGATTTCACAGTTTATTCACTCTAATTTACACATGAAATTATAAATCAGTCAATTAGACAACAGAAATAATCCACTTATATTTTTGACACTCATTCAATCAGTTTCCATTAAAATATGTCAAATAATATCAGGTTCCATCTGGACAAAACAATTATTTATTACAAATGAATTAATCCATGGCTGCAGGAAACTGACATTCGATATTTAATTGTGAGATAAACCAGTTGCTAAAAACATTTTATATGTTATTTGAAATGATGCAAGAAGAAACTTCTGGAAACCCACCTTCAGTGAATCTGGGGTTGAGCGATGGTTGATGAAACCTCAGTCTGCGCAGCCCAGAGCCTGGAGCCCAACTCCTCTTCACACTGAACCATTACACCCAAGTTTCTGGTGTTTTCTGCTGCACCGTCTTTATTGTGCTAAACCTTACTAAACCTTGTACCTCTGCTGTGTGTTTTTAATGAAGTTAATGGATTAATATCTCTCACCTTGATGTTTTGTCTTCTAAACCCTCCTCCTCCTTTTCTTCTCTGTTTTTCTGTCTTTATTAATCGCTCCATTTTGACCTGCTGTGATTTCTTATCAACTACTGAATTAATTCACTGAATGAGTTTTTCCATGTTCACTCTCCTGTGTCCCTCTCAAATGCCTCCACTGTTCTCATGTAAAATATATTTTGCATTTTACACTGAACACCAGGGGAATGGCTTCAAACTGTGCAATAAAATGGAGCCTGCATGGTAGAAGGTCGACCGATTAATCAGATAGCACATATGTAAACTATTGTTATGGCTCAGATGGCTGTTCACCCTCCACCAGCCAGGCTATGTCATCTTATTGGACCAGATCATAGGGCTCCACATTAACACCGCCTGCTGAACTATATCCAATATAAATAGTCTCCTACAGCTGAGCTGCCTACATTATCACTGTCTTCTCTGGGAGACAGCTGGGGACAAATTGGGTTTATCGTGATTCAAATGTGATGCGTTACTTACCCGCTGACAGACTGCTCGACTAATGAAGAGCTTTATTCGTGGGGTAGCAGCTGATTAATCGGCTATCATCCGATCAGCTCCAAACTGTCCACTATCAGTCGACCTCTCTGCCATGTCACTCCAGCGTGAAGCTCACTCCTGAACACGGTGTCCAAAGTCTGAGACCACTTTGGACCCCACTGGATGTGATGTCACATCTCTCTCCACTGTAAACGACGACACATCCTCTCAAGCCTCCACCCGTGCTCCATCTGTCAGTCTTCCTCCTTGATCATCACTCTTCCTCCTCTCTCCTTCCTCCTCCTCAGGCCGCTCTGCTCAACTCCTTTCCTGCGATCTTCGATGAGCTGCTGCAGATGTTCACAGTGCAGGAAGTGGCAGAGTTTGTGCGCGGCACACTGGGCAGCATGCCGTCCACGGTGCACATAGGACAGTCCATGGACGTGGTCAAACTGCAGTCCATCGCCCGGACCGTGGACAGCAGGCTCTTCTCTTTCCCAGGTGAAGGGTTCAGTAGAGACATCAGCACTTCCTCTTGTTTTTCTCTGTCTCGTCATCTGTGATGTGAAGGTCTTCAGCTACAGAAATCAAGTGGGTTAACAAATGAAAATGAAAACTATTTTTGCGTGTTTGTCTTTGTGTATTTGTGTTTGTGCACTCAGAGTCTCGAAGGATCCTGCTTCCTGTCGTCCTGCATCACATCCATCTCCATCTGAGGCAGCAGAAAGAGCTGCTCATCTGCTCTGGAATCCTCAGCTCTATATTCTCCATCATCAAGACCAGCTCACTGGTAACACACACACACACACACACACACACACACACACACACACACACACACACACACACACACACACACACACACACACACACACACACACACACACACACACACAGAAGTTTGTCCTCTGACAATTCAATTGTTCTTCACACATTTTCTCTAAACTCAGAACAAATAACCAACAGCGTCCTTAAAAGAACAATCGATTTGAATTGTTCCAGGTTTTTAATCATTGGTTCATTGTGGTCAACAAAAACTATACGTTTTGTACATAAGACTGAGAATTTAACATTTTATTGTGTCACAGTAACCCACCAACTACAGTACTTTGCACATTTTGTAGCATTTTGTAAAGATTCTGTTTTATAGTTTTTGCTGCCTCTTCTGATTTAGTTTTTAATTATACTTTAATATTCTGTATTTAAGTCTTTATCTTAGTGTTTTTATCCAGAAAAGGAGCCACCCACAATTCCATTGCATCAGCAATATAGCTGATTCATTTTGATTCTGAAACTCACGAGGCGAATGACATGACACATTAGATATGAGATTTTACTCAGCTGTAAACAGACAGTGACTCAAATAAAACATCTCACTGGATTTCTACTTCTGTCTTTCACTTCTCCATTTCACCAAATATTTCCATTTCGTTTTCTTCACCCCATCATTTTCTCTCCTTTCATCTTCTAGGACACGTCAGTGCAGGAGGAGGTGGAGATGATGGTGGAGTCTCTACTGGACGTCCTCCTGCAGACCCTGCTGTCCATCATGAGCAAGAGCCAATCGCAGGAGGCGGTAAGGGGTCAACGCTGTCCGCAGTGCACCGCGGAGATCACTGTTAGTAACTAACAATATGACTACTACTACTTCACCTCCTGCTGCCCTAATCCATCCTGCACGTCCATCCTGAGCCACACACGGGATAATTGTTGTTTCGTTTTTTATCTATATCATCACTGAAGTGTTGCTGTTTAAACAACATTTAAACAAGTTATGCTTTAACAAAATGGAAAAATGAAAACAAACGTCCAAGAAAACATCAGAAAACCATTTGTCTCTGCACACCTGCTCTTATCTCTGTCATCATTAGACACAGCCCTTCATCCTCCTCCCTCTGCTCTTCCTCTTCCATTTGCCTGCTGCCTCGCATGACTTAATAATCCTATTAAAAGCTGTATTTTGTTCTTCCCTGCATCTTGTCGATGTTTTATGTATTTGTGAAGAAGAGCAGAATGAATCTTAGTTTATGTGCACTTGTATGGTTTGTGTAGTGTTTCTGTAAATTCGGCAGTTTCATGTGTAACTTCCACATATTTGAGAGGTTAAATGTTTTATGCCTTCCTTCCACTATTCTTCATAGCTCAGTTTCAGTCTTTTCCCGACTCCCTCTGTCCACTAAACCTTTGTTTGTGTGGAGAGTTTGTCTTATTGTGGCTTTCATTTACTCTGATTATTCCTGTGATTGGCTCACATGTCTGTCCCTGTTCCCCTGTTCGGCAGGGAGAGTATGTGTCCTGCCTCCTGTCGCTCCTCCGCCAGATGACAGATATCCATTTCCAACACCTGATGGAAAACTTCCAGAGCAAAGAAGAGCTGAAGGTATAAAAAGCTGACTTCACACTAACACACACCTGGAAACACATAATAACATCACTAACATAGAGTATCCTAACATCTAAGATACTGCCTTTAGTATGTCAGGTGATGTAAATAAAGGTCTAATGGTGTCGTTTTGACACACACTCTCTTCCCTCCTCCTCGTCTGTCTCCAGGAGTTCTTGTTGAAGATCTTGTGTGTGTTCAGGAATCTGATGAAGCTCAGTATTTTCCCCCGTGACTGGAACGTCATGAGACTCCTCACCAGCAAGTAAGATGTTAGAAATACTCAGTGTTCGCAAGCAAGCATCACTGACTCAGGCTGGATTGAAATTAGGATGACACGGTCCTCATATTGTGATTATTTTGGTTTTAGTGTGAAAACTTATTTCTACATTTTCACTGGAAAAACCTTTATCGTAATGATGTTGTTTTTGCTGAGTCTTTTACCCGACCACCATGTTTCCTTTCTGGAGAATATTTTGTGTCTCGTCTCTGTAGCAACACAACACTCATGGTGCTGACAGTGCATAACAATGTGACATCACAATGTGCTCCTTTCTGCAGCATCATCCTGACCACGGCTCAGTATCTGTCTCCTGCTTTGCACAAGAACTTCACAGAGGCAGAGTTTGATTTTAAGGTAGGTGTGTTACACTGAGTCAAACCACAAACACATAGTACGGTACAGTCGGTTTGTCCAGTTGTTACCACAAGATCAGTCACTGATCATAACCGTAAGACCATCTGTTTCCCACATGAATCAGTGGGGCTAATACCATGAGTGTATTTCAAAGGAGGTTAAATCGAAAGCAACTGGACTTAGTTATTTGTCTTTCCTAGACAAATAACTTGTGGTTTGACTCAGTGTAACACAGTTATTTGTCTTTCCTAGACAAATCAGGCTTATTTGTCTTTCCTTATTTGTCTTTCCTAGACAAATAACTTGTGGTTTGACTCAGTGTAACACAGTTATCTGTCTTTCCTAGACAAATAACTAAGTCCAGTTGCTTTCGATTTAACCTCCTTTGAAATACTATGACCTGGGCAAATGAGAATGTGCACCGACCATGAGTGTGTAAACAAAAAAAGGAAGTATTACATGTGCGTGTGTGTGTAGGTGTGGAACTCCTACTTCAGTCTGGCCGTACTCTACATCAACCAGCCCAGTTTACAGCTGGAAAACCTGAGTCCTGCGAAGAGGAAGAAAGTTTTAGACAAGTAAGTACTCACACACTGAAGCACAAATATAGTGATTCTTCTCTGCACAGACCTGCATGCACACACACACACACACACACCCACACACACACTGTCACATCATTAAATATAATTGAATTGAATAATTTAATAAGGTAGGTATGAGAGACAGTTTATATCTATTTAACTTGCAGTTTGGTACCCTGTACTTTTTGTGAGAATATTGAGTTGTGAGAGTATTGATCAGGAAATGATAACTGGGGCAGAGATGCAGCTGACACTTTAGAGACTTTAATGGGAAAAATTATCAAATCAAACAGTAGTCCGACCTACATTAACCTCTTTCATCCAAAAGCTCCTCAGTCACACCAGGACAGTTTTGTAGTTTCTTGGTTTGTATTCATCCTTCCATCCTTCCTCTTTGTCTTCCTACAGGTACGGTGACATGAGAGTGATGATGACCTATGAACTGTTCAGCATGTGGCAGAACCTGGGTGAGACTTTCTCTTCTTTCAGTCACCAATAATTTTTACTCCTGAAGTCGCTCCTCTTTCCATATTAACACGCAGTGCTTCCGTTTCTCTGCTGAAGTGTTTACATTACACACAGATTTGATTATTGGTTGACTGATTAAAGATTAAAGTGTTGATACACACTCCCTGGCTGCAGGTGAGAACAAGATCCACTTCATCCCCGGGATGATCGGTCCCTTCCTGGGAGTGACGCTGGTCCCACAGGTGGAGGTGCGAAACATCATGATCCCGATCTTCCATGACATGATGGACTGGGAGCAACGCAAGAATGGGAACTTCAAGCAGGTGAACGCACACACACACACACACACACACACACACACACACACACACACACACACACACTTAATTACGAATACAAATTACTTTATTAATCCCCAAAGCGAAATTCATTTGTCTGTCAGCTCATCCACTGATAGATTTAGGATTCAAAATTTGCTCTTTTTGTCATTTACCAAACACATACATCCAAACATCCAAAGTGAAACAAAATGCTGTTTCTCACCAGCTCCAGTCTGTGCATAAGAAGAAATGGACAGTTAGGAATATATGAAATAGAAAGTAAAAACTGAGTAAACACTTAAAGCAGCACTACACTTCTTCTGCACCCCTACACACCAAGCCGATCTCTCAGGTCAGCTGACCAGCTGCTCCTGAGGTTTTCCCAAAACTAGGCTGAAGCTCAGAGGGGACCGAGCGTTTTCTGTTGCAGCTCCAAAATTGTGTAACGAACTGCCACTGCACATTAGACAGGCCTCCTCACTGTCTAGTTGTAATACTCTTGTTAAAGTGCACCTCTTTTCTTTGGCTTTTCACACCACATAGATTGTTGATTTTATGTGCACAGATATTTTATCTGGGGTGGACAGTCTATTTATTATTTTATTATTCATTTAATTGTGTTTTTTAGCTTTAGTATTTAGTGTTTTTATTATGTTTTACTGTGTTTATTTTACTGTACAACACTTTGGAAGCCTTTGTGTTTATTTAAAATTTTGCTTTATAAATAAAATGGATTGGATTGGAACGTGACTGTAAAATCATCCCACTACACAACACTTTATAATCCTGATCTTGGCGAGGGTACATCTGCTTCTCCTCCTCCTTTTCTGATTCTAACCAATCATATCATGGGACACAACAGTGCCACACTGACCTAAACAGTCCCCCAAAAATGCTGAGTATACAAACTTCTGTAACAGCGTCATGTGTGAGACTCACAGAGGGGCATGTTCCTCTGGCCTCACACCTGACCCCTACCCCTGTCCTCCTTCGCTCTCACATCAGTTCTGATGTTATCACTCTTGGCTCTCTCTTCTACCCGCCCTAAACATGGCTGTCACGTTTCTTTACTACATCAGGCTTCAAGCTGTATTGGATCTCAGGCTTGTACAGCCTTTTGGGCGACAGGGGTTGTATAAAGGTGCTAAATGTGACCTTGACTTTGGCCAGGAAGGACATAATCAGCCCCAGATACAAACAAACTCTTTCTGTTCACCTTTAACAGTATGTGTCACTTCATCAAGCGAGTGTTGATTTCTGTTGGTTTGTGTGTGTGTGCGCAGGTGGAGGCTGAGCTGATTGATAAGCTGGACAGTTTGGTGTCTGAGGGGAAAGGTGATGAGAACTACAGAGAACTCTTCGGTCTGCTGTAAGAAGTCTTTTTCTCTCTTCCACACAGCGTCTGATTCCTCCTGTCGTGCTGCTGTTCTCTCTGCTCACACATTAACTCTTCTTTGCCTCTCTGCTCTAACACTGTGTTTGCTTTGCTCTGTGCTGCGGGACTAGCACCCAGCTGTTTGGGCCGTACCCCAGGTATGACTTCACTGACACAGCTCGTGGTTGTGTTTTCTGAATCTACAGTAAAACCATCATCACAACCATCACAGACCACAAGGAAAAAAAACATCAGGTTTATTCTTTCATTAGCGTCAGTGCAACAAGTAGCAGGTTGCAAAATTTCTTATCCACAATCTTAAAGAACATTATTTGTACCCAGAAGTCAATTCTAAAGCGCATAGCGTTTATATCCTCAGACAGTTAAGAACATGTGTAATAAAGTTATAAATAGATCTGGAAAGCAAACAAAATCTTCATATACTGGAACAGGTAGCAGCCAATAAAACATAAATATAACGGAGGTAAATAATCTGAAATAAGACTGATAAATGATAAAATGAATAAAATTGTGACAAATCAATAAATAAAAAAAGGACATTTTCAGGTTTAACCTCTGAGCTCTAACTAACCACTAACTAATCGATCAATCAACTTCTGTTTCCTGGAGCTGTTTTACATGAACTGTCTGGTGAAAGCACTTTTACCTGGTCTGTGCTCAGAGACCTGTTGTTACATTCAGCTCAGTTTGTGAAGCATCAGTGAACCTGTGTTCAGGAAGTGAAGAGGTCGGTCTCCTCTACAATGACAACAATGAGTCAGAATCTGACTAACCTGCAGCGTTTCACATGAAAAGATGCTCAGCGTCTGACTTTTCCTGATTTCTGTTTCCTCTGAAGTCTTCTGGAGAAGATTGAGCAAGAGACGTGGAGAGAGACTGGGATTTCCTTTGTTACATCGGTCACACGGCTGATGGAGCGACTTCTGGACTATCGGTAACATACAACACACACACACTCAGACACTTTCAACACATAGTGTGAAAATGTGTTTTTGCTTTTCTAGTAGTTTCAGCAGTAGTTACTCAACTTGCTGGCATCTTATCTGTTGCCACTTTGACAAAAGTGTAATGTACAGCTCCCATGAATCTCTCCCATTTCTCATTCTTATCCCTTTACCTCTGTTGCAAAGGGCAAGGGGGCAGAGGTAGAGGGGTTAGGGCCCACTACTAAACCATAACATATCACTGATATCAGAGGAGCATTAAAAAAGTCTGACATTTTATATCACGATAAAGTCCAGTCCAAAGCTTTCTTATTCATTTATTCCTTTTCATTTTTTTATTTGAATTGACAGAAATGTTCTCACTGGGCTACAGCACCCGGTGGGACAAAGACTTTTTATGAAGGAAGGGGCTGAAAAGTCTTTAATTGTAAAGGCCTTGTTTATCATTATCTTTTCTTCAGAGACTGTATGAAGGGAGACGAGACAGAGAACAAGAAGATCGGTTGCACTGTGAACCTCCTGGTAAGACTCACATCAGCAGCTGTTTGAGTTTGAACCTGCAGGGATGAAACAACAGAAACACTGTGAGTCTGTGTCGTGTTGTTTCAGAACTTCTACAAGTCAGAGATCAACAAGGAGGAGATGTACATCCGCTACATCCACAAGCTGTGTGACATGCATCTACAGGCAGAGAACTACACCGGTACAGCACACACACACACACACACACACACACATACACAATGCAAGCAGTGTAACACACCTGTGTTGTTGTCCCACAGAGGCTGCGTTCACTCTGCTGCTGTACTGGGAGCTGCTGCACTGGGACGAGAGGCCTCTGAAGGAGTTCCTGCACTATCCTGCTCAGACTGAGTGGCATCGCAAGGAGGGGCTCTGCCGCAAGGTCATCCACTACTTCAACAAGGGAAAGGTAGGGACACACACACACACACTTGGCTGACTCAAAGGTCATACGCTGCAGAGTCCACATACCTACAGATGATGTCAGTATGAAGTTTACACAAGACCTCAGATCATCTTAAGGAGAAAATAACCACTATTACTTCTCTCCAGTTTATATCAACTTCTCTGTCTTCTTGTGACCAAAGAGAAGGAAACCATCTAAGAAAGTGCATTTGTGTGCGTATATGTATGTGTGTGTGTGTGTGTGTGTGCGCTCCAGTGTTGGGAGTTTGGTATACCTCTTTGCAGGGAGCTGGCCTTCCAGTATGAATCTCTGTACGACTACCAGAGTCTCAGCTGGATACGGGTGAGTCACATTACATACAGTATGCTGTAGCTGTTATCACATGATACATACATATACGTACCTCTGATATGATCGAACAGGAAATGCAACAGTGCCATCTCCATTTGTCCCTTAACGGCACTGGTAGTTACTTTACAGTCATATAATTCTGTTCATGGTTGAAACAGTTGCTGCGTGTTTATGTTTCACTTTTCTATCTTAATGTACATGTAGGCATCAATTCCCAAAATAAACTTTAAAAGAAACCACTTCTTCGTCACATCTTCCTGTTGCGGTGTGTGTATGTGTATTGTGCGTCGACTCTCTACTTCTTCCTTTTTATCAATATCTTCCTGCTGTGGTGTGTGTGTGTGTTATGTGTGTGCTCATATAGAAAATGGAGGCAGCATATTATGACAACATTATGGAGCAGCAGCGTCTTGAGCCCGAGTTCTTCAGGGTGGGATTCTACGGCAGGAAGTTTCCTTTCTTCCTCAGAGTGAGCTCAACATTTTATTTTGTCATTGTGCAGCATCACACAGTACAGTACCATAGTACCTCTGTAAATACAAAGTTTTGATAGTTTAATGTTATTAATAAAACAGAAAAAGGCCAAATATTCTGATGATGGACACGAAGAAGATGCTTTGTTTGTCTGTCTTTCTAGAACAAAGAGTTTGTCTGTCGTGGCCATGACTATGAAAGGTTAGAGGCCTTCCAGCAAAGGATGCTGGGGGAATTCCCACAAGCCATTGCAATGCAGCACCCCAATCAGCCAGACGAAGCCATTCTGCAGTGTGACGCACAGTGTATCCTTTAGAAAAAGAGTGTTTTTAAGTGTGTGGTTGATGCTCCTCCACTTTGCTTTAAGTCATCGTCTTTATTGTCAGATCATGACTAAAGAAACGTGCTCTGTTTATGGAGATCGTTCTTTGACCTCTTCGGCTCAGACCTGCAGATCTATGCAGTGACACCGGTGCCCGACAGCGTCACTGTGCTGCAGATGGACAGAGTACCAGACCGCATCAAGAGTTTCTACCGGGTCAACAACGTCCGACGTTTCCGTTACGACCGTCCGTTCCACAAAGGCCCCAAAGACCGAGACAATGAGTTCAAGGTGAGCTGGAAACACTGGTACCAGTTTCGACTTAAGACCAGTGTGTTTTTCTGCATTTAGTTATAAACTCATTTCAAACCTTTACAAAAATGAATGTACCGCTGGTGTTTTATGGCTTCTCATGTTTCAGAGTCTCTGGATTGAGAGGACCACCCTGATCCTCACTCACCCTCTGCCTGGGATTTCACGCTGGTTTGAGGTGGAGAAGAGAGAGCTGGTGAGTGAAATGAAACATTATTGTGTCGGTTCATGTTTCCTGCTTTGTCAATACTCAAGAGATTCATTCTTATGATTCAGGAAACCAGACAAATGTGCCGCCCATCACACTAACTGTGTGGATTGTTACCTGATGATGTTTTTTCCCTGCGCAGTGAGAGAATGAGGCTGACTTCTCTCTTTCTCTCTGTCAGGTGGAGGTGAGTCCGCTGGAAAACGCCATCTCTGTGGTGGAGAATAAGAACCAGGAGCTGCGGACTCTGATCAGCCAGTACCAACACAAGCAGCTGCACGGCAACATCAACCTGCTCAGCATGACGCTGAACGGGGTCATCGACGCCGCCGTCAACGGAGGCATCGCCAGATACCAGGAGGTCGGACAAATGTTCATTAGGTTCAGTTTGGTTACGTTTAAGGCAGATAGGACGAATCAGTGATGCTAAGTACGTAAACAGATCTGCTACTGGCTTTCATCTTACAGAGATGATTTAACATAGTGTAGCTGATTATTTGTCAAAGGTTAATGAGTGAACTGTGTTTATAGAGCACCTTTCAAAAGCAAAGTTACAAAGAACAGTTCAGGACAAAGGGAGTTAACAGAGCAACAAACACAAGCCAAAAAGGAATAGACACTACACAGAGGACAAAGCAACTATATATCCATAAGTTATTTGGTGATTTAATGATGATGATGGTTTTACAAAGTGTGTTTGTTTTCCTGTGGTACTCAGGCTTTCTTTGATAAGGAGTACATCACCAGCCACCCCGAGGACACAGACAAGATCACACAGCTCAAAGACCTGATGCAGGAGCAGGTTTGTTTTGTTTTTTGTTTAATTCATACAAAATATAACCATCACTTATGCCTTTAAACAGCAACAATATAATACTGCTCTAGCGTTTACAGTCAATGTACCATATTTGCAATCCGATGATTATTTCTGATTGATCACATATACATACATACAGACACATTTAGTGAAACAAAAACGACAAGCAGACAAGCATAGAAATGGGAAATTAAGTGAAATAAATAATATGAATTATATAATAAATAGAAAAAGATAAATAAATGAAAATAGTAAAAACAAGTTGAAAAATTACAAATGGATAAAAAGAATAAAATGAAATGATCAGTAAAGTCCATTCCTCCAATACATGTTAAAAAGGGGTTCCCTATAGACTTTCTTGGCGCACTCTTGTAGTACGGTGAATTTCTCCAGTGATAAATGATGTATAAGATCCCTGATCTAAAGTCTGAGGACTGGGGGAGTTGATCTTTACACTGAAGCTGTGAAGTCGTCAGGTGAAACTTCTCTTAACCACAGTCGACCAAGCACCACCAACAACATGGATACGTTTTCTCTACCACAAACAAAAGGGGCGTTCAGGGAGCTCAGGGACGTCCTCCCTCCTCACACTCTGCTTCACACCCACAGGTTCACATCCTGGGAGTCGGCCTGGCCGTGCACGAGAAGCTGGTGCACCCAGAGATGCGCCCGCTGCACAAAAAGCTGATCGATCAGTTCCAGATGATGAGGAGCAGCCTCTGCCACGTGAGTGCACCAGCAGCTTGTTTCTCTGTGTCTCATCTTCAACTGCACCTTTGTTTAAGACTTTGAGACACACTGACACCGCACACACTGACACGTGCACGTGTCCGAGGGCAGCGTGAACATTCAGAGCAGTGTTTCTATGTGGCGTTTCAGGGTCTGCCCGGTTTAGACAAGAGCGGCTCCGGAGCCAACACGCCCAGAGGGATCCTGGCCTCGCACAGCCCCATGAGCCCCGAGAGCTTCAAACTCATGCACCGGCACAGGTCAGACAACACACACACACCTCATTGTCCTCACTGAACGACACACCCATCTATCCATACACAACACACACCTCTCTCTCTCTCACCGGTTCATTCTTCACTGGTTCCATCTGATGTGTCTCATTAACAATATTTGATACTTTCACACATTTTAAATCTTGACCAGCTTCTTTCTCGTTGTGTCTCTGTGTCCTCTGCTGTCAATCAACTGCACACGTCATGCTTTCTGACATTCTGCCATTTTCTCTCTTCTTCTTCCTTTCCCTCATCTCATCACCTTATGTGTCGCCTTGCCACTCCTGCATCTCTCTCATTCCCATCAAATCACATGTTCGCATGTTTTTGGTTGTTTCGCCTCCTTTCGATTTTTCGGATGTTTTCTGCATGGCTCCTCGTTTGGCCTTTTTTCTCCTACCTCCTCTCCTGTTTGCCCTGCTCCCTCTCCTCCTCCACCCCTCTCCTCTTTTTTCTCCCCCACTATCCCTCCCTCATTCCCTCCTCCCAGTCCCATAGCTGTTTTGACTCCTGTGCGAAACTCCTCCTCCTCTCTCTCCTCTCACAACTCCAGTGAGATTGGGAACGTCGGCAACCTGCTCATCCTGGCTGACGGTGTGGTGGTGGAGCATCCTGAGGACTTCTACCGCATGCAGGTGAGAGGACCTCCACCTGTTAGAGCCACGAACCTGCAGCAGACAAGTCCAATAAAATGAAGATTTTATGATTTGATATGATTTAGACTTATTCAAAATAAATGTATAGAGCAGTTTGAAGCCAAATTTACTGTAGAGATATTTACAGATATACAGGGTAAAAAGGGGATTTACACTTACAGTAGTTTATAGACAAATAAAAAATATCAATTGAAATATCAATAACACAGATTCAAATATTGTCTGAAATACATTGAGCTCATTAATAGTTGGTGAAGCTTCACAAACATTAACATACAAGTATAAGTAGGACAATTAAATTAGGCAGTACTCCCTGAAGTGGCATTTTATAATTCACCATGACTGTAGAGAATGATACTTCATGTACAGACTGGCTTTATTGTTTCTGGTTGCTCTATAATTTCTTTCTTGTGAGGGAGAGACTTTTTTTTTGATCACTTTATAATTCATATTTGGACTTCATTTTTTCTCTCTGCAGGCAAGTCCCTCCTCCTCCAGCCTTAGCTCCACCCACTCTGCGCCCTCTCAGATGATCAACACCACCCCCTCAGCCATCAGAGGTGAGTAGGTTTCATACACCATGAACGCAGGTAGAACATGTGAACTCCACAGAGACGACAGGTTTGAACCCTGAACCCTCTCCCTGTGAGACGACCACAAAGAACAAAATTAAATCAGCAGCTCACAGAGAATTATTGTGTCATTCACCTTTTCTTTCCATCCCTGTCTCTCTGCAGTCGGCTCTCCTTCCCTACCAGACAAATACAGACACAACAGAGAGATGCTGATGCTGCTGCCGCCGCACAGGGAGAGGCCGAGCAGCGCCATGTACACCAACATCACGGAGAACGGGCAGGTACGGAAACATAGGCAGGAGGACGAATCAAACATCTGAGTAGACGCTTCAGTTTAGGAGGAGGAGGCGCTTCAATCTGTAGCTGTGTGAAAAGAGTCGAGTCAGATTATTGAGGCTGCAGGTTGAAGCACACGTCATGTGATGGAGCTGATGAGTTTCTCTGTCAGAACGTTCGCTCTGTGACGGCGGCAGCAGGACGGAGGACGACCTGACGGAGTGAGACAGGAACTCACTGTGACTGTTATTACACGTTTATGTGACGGTTTGTCCTCGTTTCTGTCTTCAGCCTGTCAACTTCCAGCGGGCCCTGTTCCACCAGGTGATTGGTCCGTGTAAACCCTGCAGCGACCCCAACCTGTCTGTGGCCGAGAAAGGTAACGAGCCCCCCGCTACATCACACACACGCACGCACAAACCCAATACACACGCGTGCGCACTGAAACTCTGACAGATTATATACAGTAACAAAATCCTGACATTCATCTCCTCCCTTATTTTATGTCTTCACTCTCTCTACCTCCTCTTCTGGTCTTCTCCTTGTCTCTTATCTGTTTTTGCCCAACTCTTCTCTCCTCCTCACTGTCGCTGCTCTTCTCTTCTCTCTTCTGTCTCTCCCCTCTCATCCTCTTTGCCTCTCTGTTCCTCCTCTCTTCTCTTCTCTTTCCCTGCCTGTCTCCCTTCCTCTCCTTTTTTCTTCCCCGTCATCCTCTTTATTCCTCTCCTCTCTTTCCCTGTTCTCCTCTCCCCTTCTCTTTCTTATTTCCAACCCCCTTTCCTATCTCTTCTCTCCTTTCCTCTTCTCTTTCCCTCCTCTCCTCCTCTCTTCCTCCTCCTCCTCCTCCTCCTCCTCCTCCTCGCCCTCCAGTCCTCACCACTCCCAGTAGTTGGAGTTTGGACAGTGGTACCAGAGAAGCCCTTCCCTTCCTCGCTGCCCACGTTGGCAGCGTCATGGCGCCTCCTGTTCCTCCACGCAACCTCCCTCATGGTACGACACAACTGCTCAGTGTGTGTTTGTCTGTGTGTTAGTGTGTGTTAGTGTGTGTGTGTTTCTGTTGTTTGTGTGTCTCGCACGTCATATGATTATGTTGATATTCTCAATTTTTTTTCTTATCTCACATTACTGCATGTTTGTGTGCGTGTGTGTGTGTGTGTGAATTAGTATGTGATGCTTTATTTTGATGTTTTGGTATCATGTGTGTTGGATTTTGTTGTTGTTGTTGTTTATTTTCAGGTCTGGAATGTTCCTGTCGTCTTCTTTAGTTCACAGTATTTTATTTCCTCGTTGTTGTCTCTCGTTAAACACAAGAAAGTCTGAGCAGTGTTGTCATGGGGGAGTCAAGAGGGATCGAAAACATCAACAAACTTTTTGGGGGGTCTCAAAAAAAAACTCATAATAATCAACTATTATCTAATTTCTTAAAGTATTTATCGAACCGCCAATGAAGATCAAATGTTTCACCTTGTTTTGTATCTTACAGACACGGTGTCAATAATCAACAGCTCCAAGATTGAGTGTTTCCACCTTGAACCAATCACAGTCTCATGAACACAGATTCACACAGCCACTTCATTCATACGTCACAAACCTGAGGAACCAATCCGCTCCGCCTGTGCGGCTGGGGGGCGGAGCTAAATATACCTGAAACCTTGTCAGTACAGGGACAGAGTTAGAATTAGCACAAGTGCTAAGAAAAGAGATGCTAACCACCCCTGAGCGTGCAGGTGGTGGGCGGGGCATAAAGCCTGATCAGGAATCACTCACTAAATATTCCTACAGTTTTCAAAGCATCAGTTGACAAAGTGGTTTACGGCTCTTTAAACCAACACGTGTCATCTTACAGAAACGTGGCTTCTTCGTGTCACTCTTGGGGAGAGTCAGAGCTCTGTTTAATGTTTTTAAGGAAGTGAATATTATGAATAGTATGAATAGCTACTACACCTTCAGAATATGCTGATTAACATGTAAACAGGAATAATCCTGCAGCTGCTGCACATGTTAATGAAACTCTGCTCATGAAATCAAATTTAATTTTCTGTTTCTCAGTGCAGATCGTTCTCAGTTAAGATTATACATCAAAGACAGAAACACCCAGAGCCTTCAACACCCACACTCCCTCCTCCAGCCCCTCTTTCCTCCACCTTTCCCCCTCTACTCCTCCTGCTGCTGCACCCCTCTTCTTTTCTTTCACTCTCTTTCACCTCTCATCTCTTCATCCTCCTACTCTTCCTCCTCCCCAATCCTGTTATCTCCCCCCTCCTCCTCCTCCTCCTTCATCATCTTCTTCTTCTCTGGTCTGAGGTGTGTGAGTGTGCCTCTCTCTCAGTCAGTCCTGCTGTGTCCCCCCCTGTAGGGCAACACCTGTCGATGCACTTTGACGCTTTCCACCACCAGGTCAGCGACCTCCCTCCAGCTCTCCCCGCGCGCTCCTTAAGAAAGGTACCCTCCTCCTCTTCCTCCTCCTCTTCCTCACTCCTGCTGTTGGTCTGGATGCTTGTCTGTCTGTCTGTTGGTCTGTTTGTCTGCACTCCCCATGATTGTGCGTTTCTTTGTGTCCATTTTTCTTTACCTGTGCCGTGGCGACACTGCACATGCTCAGTGATCGTTGTCGTCTCTGCTTCTGCACAGCGAACATGTTCTGTCTGATGTGAGATGTAAGGTGACGGAGAAAACGTTGCTCCTCAGCTGCTTCTGTTTTGACTCAGATCTCTACTCTGCTGAGAGTCAAAACGTCAGTGTTGATGAAATGGTGACAGTTCAGATCGTGGTGTCTCAGTGAAACAGCAGCAGGAAAGATAAATACGTTAATGATAAATAATCAGCCAATCAAATCTCACTGTTGTCTCCACTGACGCACTCGTCTGCTTCTCTCTACGTCGTCCCGGTTTCTGTCCGTTTTCCAGTTCTGTTTGACCTTCGTGTATTTTTCCTCCTCTCAGCGAAGATATTTGACCTGTTCACGTCTCACTGTTCTTCTCCTCTTCAGCTTCTTATAAACAAGAAACAATTATAACTATTTGTATACTATAGTTTGTCAGTTAAAGTCATAGACTGTATATAAAAGTTTTATTTATAAAGTTTCATGTTCTTCATCATCATCATCATCATGAGCTACTGTTTTCAGCTGATGATCAGAATTTACACATTTTAATCTAGTAATAATAAAATATACAGATATGGTTAAAATTAACTGGTTTCTTAGTGTTATTGGTGATAATTATGTCCACAGTTTTTTTCCTTATTTCTGTTTTTTGTTTTAAGTCTAATTGTTTTGTGTTGCAGTGGGAACATTTGATATTTTTTTCTGCTCAACAGGACCGATTCACATGGATCTAATACAAAATATGAAACTGGTAGTTTGTAGGTGTTGCTAATTTTCAGCTCTTGTCCCTTGTTTAGTTTTTTTAAATGTGTAATTAAAACAGATTTCTTCATTATGAAACCACAACAAATACATATAGCGGTATGAAGCTAAAGTCAAACACTGATGATTTGATTTGATAACATTGAACAGTAGCAACAGATTTATTCCAGATTAAAAACATTTGAATGGAAACTGACTTGTTGATGTGTTTGTGAACATCCTCTGTTTGCTCACCCATCCCTGACCCTCTCCTTCTCTCTCTCTCTCTCTCTCCAGTCCCCCCTGCACCCTATACCTGCCTCGCCCACCAGTCCACAGTCCATCCTGGATGGCAGTAACTCCACCTTGTCGGGCAGCGCCAGCTCCGGAGTCTCCTCCCTCAGTGAGAGCAACTTCGGCGGTCCGGCCTCCTCCTCCGACCCCCCCGCCAGCCGCACAGACACCCTGGAGTCCGTCCCCAGCAGCCAGGCCTGGACCACCGACCAGGAAGACCTGGACTCGCCTTACCAGCCCGTCAGGTACAGCGTCTCTGAGCCCGAAGTCCTGGATGGAGCGAAGCCCCCTCCCTGCCGCAGCCAGTCCGCCCCGGGCGGCGTCGCCCCGGCCCATGGGGGCGTCCAGACCCAGACCCCGCCCCAGGGTTCGACCTCCACCGCAGCGCCACAACCACAGCCTCTGCAGCAGCAGCAGGACGGGCTGCCACACCCACAGCACCACTTCTACCACCACCACTTCCACCCACACTACATCCCCCACCACCCGCCTCTCTACCATCTCCACGAGCCGCCCCCCGCCCTGCCCCCCAAACCCTACCTCAGAGAGGGCTGCATCCCTGAAGAAGTCCCCCTCAACGCCCAGTCCGCGGCCCCTCCCGCCCCCCGGCCGATGCCTCGCAAGATCTCTCAGCCCATAATCGCAGCAACCAAGGACGAGCAGGCGAAAGTGGCCTGGGAGCACGGCATCAGCGAGGAGTAAGACGACAAGTCAGAGACGTTAGAGGCTGAATGAACTTTCTTTCTCAAGGATAGAGAATAAAGAGAAAGAAAGAAAGAAAGAAAGAAAGAAAGAAAGAAAGAAAGAAAGAAAGAAAGAAAGAAAGAAAGAAAGAAAGAAAGAAAGAAAGAAAGACAAAGAAGTGAGGGAGCAAGAGCCAAATGAAAACTGATAAAAACATGAAGTGACGTTGCGCAAAGTCGTCGTTCTCCCCTTTTCATTCAGATGATCTGCTCACGTCCTCGGCTCGTTAACCACATGACCAAACCAAGAATCAATCAGCTTCTCCACTAATTATCATGTTTCCTAATCCCGTCACCTCCACTGAACCTGCACGGATCTCCTGTTCCTCACCGATTTTATTTCTATGGACGACTTGATCGATCAAACAAAGATGATGATGATGAACACACGGCCACGTCGCTCTGATGATGTGAATACAGCAGCACTTTAACGAAGCACCAGAGCAACACGACGACAACAGAGGATGAAGAACTGTAGTTTTTATAAAGGACCAGATCAGATGCAGACCATTCACATGATGCACAAAGGTAAAGTGACCGAGACCAAAACACGACGACACGAGACGATGGCGCCGACAGAAGGAAGTCACTTCACCCTGAACCGACGTATCGACAACCAACGAGCAGAGTCTTTATATCAGAGTGTGTAGATAAATGTAATACAGCATACAGATGTGTACAAATATAATTTATATTTAATCCTTATACTTTTGATTGAAGGTGAAACCTATGTAGAAATATGCAAGTTAAACGGCTCGTGAAGCCGCTCGTAGCTGCTTGATGATACATGATGTGCACTTGTTGAAAAGGACGACATGATGAAGCTTCAAACGCGAACAGCAGCAGCAGCAGTTTCTAACGCTGCCGCTTCCAGAGATGTGACGGTTAGAGGTGATTTTAGATTTTAGAAAAAGACAGAGAGGATTTGTTTTATTTTTCAGGATGTTTGAGGGAAAAAGCAGGAAACGTGTGCAAGGTGTTAGATGGATTTATAGAGATATTAACTATGATGAATATACACTTTTTGCATTTTATATGACAGTAATGAACTGTAAAGACTGAAACGATTTTTTAATCAGGGTCCTGTTTTGTATGCATGTTCATCCAGTTGATGATGGAACAGACTGTGAGCGATGCAGCACTGACGTCTCTGTAGTTTAGTAACACGTTCACTTCAATCACCAAGAAGTTAAATCTCTGTGATACGAGGAACACGACTGTGAAGGACAAGACTTTGTTTTGTTTTTTTCTTATTTAAAATAAGTGAAAGTTTTTACTTGTAGCCACCAACTCACTCCACCTCCCCTCCTCCTCCTGTCTGGTATGTAGAACTGACCTGTGATCAGCTCTTAGCTCGGCTGGTTTAGCCTCTTAGTGACGGCTCCTTGGTTCTGTCACAATTTCACCTGATTCTGGATCAGGTTCAGCAGCATCTGAGTCGAGTCAGTGTTCAGATCAACAACATATGCAAATCCAGGAATTTGCCAAATGCAAAGTTAAGTTCTCTCTCACACACACACACACACATACTGGTTCCTGCTGTTTGAGTGACAGTGGCCTCTGCTTTCCTGATCATTTTGATGGTGATGATGGTTTTGAGGTGTTGTAATGGTTAAAAGGCTGTAGGCCACACACACACACAGGGAACAAGACAGAGTAAAATCAGTGTCTGTGCTGTTGGTCATCAATATAAATAACAGTAGGCTACAGTATCAATAAGCTCCTGATATAACATCATAAAAATATGTTGTCTTTTGATTCCTCATGTTGGAGGCTATAATCTTACTTGTTTAAGATTTGCTGCTTTTTTTATTATTATTATTCATTGGCTGTTCAGAGACAACAGAAAAGCTCCAGAGTGTGCAGATGTGTGTATGTGTGTGATAATGGCCTTGACAACACATCCTTGTTTGTCTGCACACACACTAAATGGGACGCAGCCAGAAGTCCACCTGAGTCTGAGACAGGAGCTGTAGTTGGTTTAGATCAGCAGTGACTCAGCTCTTCCCTATCAGGCAGTAACGTTGAGCAGTCTCCTCCCTGAAGACACTGAATTATGATCGTGTTTGGCCTGATTATGGGATGTTGTGTTGACTGACTGCACAGTGTCGAGTTGGCATGGTGACACTTGGGTTCAGTGTGCGATGAGTGTTTTGCTGGAGGAACCTCGACCACTGTGACCTGTGATCTATGTCTGAACCGTCAGTGGACCATGAAGCTGTGGCTTCAGCTCTGTCGACTTCAAAGACCAAAGTGAACAGACAACATGTTATTTCATTTCACTGAAACTTGAGGTTTTCATAGTTGAATGAACTGAGCTGAAACCCATAGGCCACTTTCATTTTAAACTGTCTGTTATTATTTGTTGCCATATTATTTTATTACCAGTGCTCAATGAATCTTTGGAGAGTTTGACCTACCAAAGACTCATTCACCTGTTGGACAAGGACACAGATGAAGGAGCCATTGAATATGAGATCGAGGAGTGGCGCCGCTGCAATGTCATCGGTCTGTAGACGCAGCTGATTCTGAATCTAGTTTAATCTCTGAAGACACCGGTGTGCAAAGTTTCTCCCTCGTCCTGACACGATGGCTGAGGCTTTCATCAATGTAAAATAAGCTGTTTCTGACACTGACACAGATTTTTTTTTATCATTTGTTTATTTTTGGCATCAGTTTGTCATCAGAGAGGAGCTCTGTCTCTGTCGTTTCAGTGGTTTGGATTATAATTGACTGTTGTTGAGGTCACAGTGAGGTGAGGTGCTGAAGTAGGTGAATGACTCAAACAAAGGTTTGAGTCGACATGTTGAGGACAGTTTGGTGCGTCTTTGTGGTGACGGACACTTCCTGTTTCGGGCTCTAGTGGCATGTTGTTAACATCGTCCTGCTTTCAAGAAATGAGAGAACTCTGATCTGTCACAGTGATACCACAACACAGAAAAAACTGTTACAGGTTACAGTCAAATGTTTTTAGCATCACAATAAAGAAAAAGAAAAAGTCTTTAATGATGAGGATTATTTAAATTAAATGGCAAGAACAGCTTGTCATGTCCCTTGGATCAGTTATGTCATTTCTTAACCTTTGATGACAGACATCAGTTTATTGTTGTAAAAGGGGGATATTTCCCTTTGTTATGAAGGTAAAAAGTACCTGGAAATTGCAATTAGTACAGTAAATGTACTTTTTCCACAGCTTGTTAAAGATGCTCAGTCTTTGTCAGCAGGAGGAAGAGGATGTGACACCAGTGTGTTAATGATTTTTATCAAATCCATACAGACTTTTTAGACACCAGGAGAAAGACCTGTTTGGTTTGTTATAATGTTCTAGGCCACACAACCGTTTCAAATTTATTAAATACACAGATCTATGAACTCAGTCCACCTTAACCCACTCTAGGATTCACAGCTCGACAGTTGAAGAGAAACTATGCAAAGCCCTGTTGTGATCAGATGTGTTTTTAATTCTTTGAACGATTCAGATGTTTCTTTTAAAGTTTTTTTTTTGATTCCTTAAAAATAATCACACACACAGTTGGTGCTGAGAGCAGCAGCCATGTTTGCTAAAGGCTGGTGCTTCGTAAAAGTCCTGATGAAGATGAGGAAGAGCTGGTTCCCTGTGACTGAAGCTGGGAGTGTCTGTGTTCAGTCAGAGCAGCGACACTAAAACCAGTTTGTGTTGTGATGTTCAGTGTAAATGCTGCAGCTGATGTAGAAGATGAGTTTGAGGAAGGAGGCGACGGGTTGATTTCTGTGTACATAAACAAGCAGAGTGTATTTATACCGACCATAAAGGGCAAACCTTGTAAACATGTAGACTGTGATTGTCTTGCCTTGTACCTTCTGATGTAAAACTGTTTTTAAACCTAGAAACAAACAACACGAGTTCCCTTTGTCTACTGATTCTGATGATTTCAGGGCAGCTGAGGCTTCTGTTCATTATTTTGTGTATTTTGCATCAGATCCAGATGTTGAGTTACAATGACAACGTTCCTTTGTACGATGATGCTAATAATAAGTATTTCTTGTAAATATAAAAGTCTTTATTGTGTTAGCATGGGTATAAACTGTGACGTGAATGACAGTAGATGTAAATACTCACGTTTTTTTTCCTACTCACTAAACAAACTGCTGTGTTGTGGATTCATGATAAATGACCAACATTAAACAATAATGTTTTATTGACTCAGCTTCGGTCCAGTTTCACTTCATTTCCATTGTTTCTCAAAGAAAACTGAGGCAGCAATAAAAGAATTTACATCCTTTACTAAATTACAGCCGGACTCATACTTTGACTGGGCAACAGAAGGTTCGGCCCAATTTAACCATTAAACCCTGACAGTCAGTCAGCTTGATTTTGTTTAACTTGAGTATCAAGCAGCCAAGAAACTTAAGTGTTTCCTAATTCATAAGACTTAAAGCTTCACACAGATCTGTCTGTAAGGGAAAATAAAGTGTTAATGGGGGGGGGGGGGGGGGGGGTTAACTTCTCCTCATTTGAAAACAGTTAAATTCAGTCTTTAGTGAGACATGAGGTCAAACACAGATCACTTCCATTTCTATTAATACAGGACACACAAAAAACAATGACGATGGCACAAAGAGACACAGTAGCTTTATTCAAAGGTTTGGATACAAATGCTTCAGTGTGATTATTTTTTAATTGATTAGCTTCAGTAACGCAGGGTGACAGGAAATATGATGGGAGAGACAAAAGAACGCCTTCCTCCATCTTAACCAGGCATGTCCAAACTATTCCACAAAGGGCCGTATGGCTGCAGGTTTTTGTTCCAACCAATGAAAAGCACACAGTTTGTCCAATCAATCAACTGTCTGAAGACTGAGATCAGTTGATTAAATGAGTCAAGTCCGGTGTGCTGCTACTTAGCTGGAAAGGAAACCAGCACCCACACCCGCCTTTTGTGAAATATACTGGACATGCCTGATCTTAACAAACACAATCTGAGTATTACTCAAGTTGATGATATTTGTTACTGTACTTTGTGTCTGTGTGTGCAATAACAAGTAGTTCTGTTTGTACTTAAAGGACAATTCCAGGCAAATTCAACCTGGAGCTGTAGTTTCCTAATATTTTAGGTCTAAAAGAAGGAATTATAAGATTTTCTTTTTAATTGCTCCCATTATGCAGTAGTTCTGTCTGCATCGCCACAGCAGTGTATAATGGTAGCAGACTGATCTTATGCTGTTTAGGCTGTTTGCATCCCACAAAACCACTTTTCCACAGACAATGTCAGGTGGCTTCAAACATACACCGAGGGGTTTGTTGACTTCAAGAAAGCCAACATGTTTGTAAACGGAGCTGTAATACAAACGTCTTGCGTGAGAGTCAAGTTGACACGCTCAGTATGTTTACAATATCCAGACTTACTCTCACTGCTACAAAGAAGTTGTGGCTGTGATAATCCTTTGTTGATAAAGAAAACTGGAGAGCTTTAGACGACCTGTAAACATAGTTTACAGTCAACTTGACTATCACGCAAGACTTTGTATTACACGGTTTACAAACATGTTCGCTTGCTTGAAGTAAACAAACCCCTGGGTGTATGTTTACTGCTGCGGCGATACGGGAACAGACAGAACTACAGGAGCAATTACCTAAAATATCAGCAGTACATTTTGACTGGTTGATTGTGTACTCTTATCTATAAGTAATTCTACTTCAACTCCAGTCAATTTTAGCACTTTTGCTGTAAAGGTAGGGTTGGAGATCCTGGTAAAATGGTTCGAGCAGGCCACTTTTTTTTTTTTTTTTTTTTAGTATATTTTTTGGCTTTTCATGCTTTTATTTGATAGGACAGTTGAGAGTGTGACAGGAAATGGGAGGCAGAGATGGGGGGGAATGACATGCAGGATAGGGCCGTCCGACGCGGGACTCGAACCAGGGCCGCCTGCAGTGAGGACTACAGCCTCAACACATGGGGCGGGTGCTCTACCAACTGAGCTAAACACCGCCCCAAGCAGGCCACATTTTGAATACGCAATTCAAAAGCCCAAGCCCTTTTCTTCACACTTCTCTGTGAAGCCATGCCTCAGAGCGCAGGAACATACAACGCTTGTTCAGCGTTTGGTTCACATCAAGGTGAAGCCCCACTACACGCAACAGTATCGTAGAAAGCCACGTTGCACCATGAAGGTATCGCCTTCATGGTGCTACCCAACATAATCCCAATATGAGCGACGCAGCTCTCCGCAATACTGACGTGCAGTGGAGCTTAACTGCACTTCCACCAGCTTTTTCTCACGGCTTATTCATGTCTAAGAAAACACCTGACATCATAATAAACCATCCAGCATCCAGCTTGGAGCTACACTGTCACCTACCAGACTTCAAAGTGGTACACTGGATTACTGCCTTTGTCTTTTCCGCTTCATAACTTGTTGAAGACTCTGATCGTGCACGCGATCAGTGCACAAAGAGCGGTACGCACTGAAGAGGGAGGGACAGAGACAGCAGCTTGATTGACACATCACGATCCAATTGACTTTAACGTCACATTCAAGAAGACTGGATGCTGTTCACACTTGTCCGTCCCACAGGTGACTGACTTTTTTCTTTTTTGTGAAAAAGCATTTCATTAATTGGTTGCAATCAAAGTGTGAAGAGGACTTAGTTTAGTTAATTTAGTAAGAAATGCTCCAGAACAAGATCTCCAACCCTAACCCTTTAATGCTTGCACACTTACCTTGAGATTACTTTCCTCAGTAAGGAAACTCAAAAGTAGCTTCTCTAGTACTTTCATCAGTACATTTATCTAAAGAGTACTTTTTCAGTACCTTTATCTCAAGATTACTTTTAATCTCAAGCATACTTTTTATGTGTATCTCAAGAGCACTCTTTTCAGTACATTTATCTCGAGAGTAGTTTTCTTAGTACGCTTATCTCAAGTGTACTTTTATCTTCAGAGAACTTTCCTCTCAGTACATTTATCTCAAGAGTACTTTGGTCAGTACATTTATCTCGAGAGTACTTTGGTCAGTACATTTATCTCGAGAGTACTTTGGTCAGTACATTTATCTCGAGAGTACTTTGGTCGGTACATTTATCTCAAGAGTACTTTTGTCAGTACAGTTATCTCAAGAGTACTTTGGTCAGTACATTTATCTCGAGAGTACTTTGGTCAGTACATTTATCTCGAGAGTACTTTGGTCAGTACAGTTATCTCAAGAGTACTTCGGTCAGTACAGTTATCTCGAGAGTACTTCGGTCAGTACAGTTATCTCGAGAGTACTTTGGTCAGTACAGTTATCTCAAGAGTACTTCGGTCAGTACAGTTATCTCGAGAGTACTTTGGTCAGTACAGTTATCTCAAGAGTACTTTTTCGTACGTTAATCTCAAGATTATCTCAAGAGTACTTTGGTCAGTACATTTATCTCGAGAGTACTTTGGTCAGTACATTTATCTCGAGAGTACTTTGGTCAGTACATTTATCTCGAGAGTACTTTGGTCAGTACAGTTATCTCGAGAGTACCCTTTCGTACGTTATCTCGAGAGTACTTTTCCTTCAACTTGAGTACATTTCTCAGGTTGTTCCTTTCACCCCTGGTGAAGCTTTCAAACATTAACTTCATTCAGTGGTGCCCCTTCCTGGGAGCCACCGTTGGGGAGAGACTTCTTCTCTTCATCAGGACCTGTAGAAAAGAACACACAGGTATTTATTTCTTACAGTCGACTTTCCTGTCATACAGAGAAGATGCTAATGGTCAAACAGACTTTAATTTGTCATATTTAATTTATCTTATTAATTTAAGTATTTTACTAGTTAAAAATTGACAACAAGGGGGCATCTTATTGCTGAGTGGGTTGAGCAGGCATCCCATATACAGAAGCTATCGTCCTCGCTGCAGCTAGCCCCGGTTCGAATCCCATGGCAGCCCTTTGAGGGGTGTCATTCCCACTCTCTGTCTTCCATTTCCTATTTCTCTCTCTGACTATCCTTTCAATTAAAGGCATAAAACCCCCAATACTTTAGGAAATGAAAATAAGTTGTTAACCTTGCTCATGAATTGTGTTAAAGATCCTCAGTGTGACATGAGAGGCAACCAATAAAAACACTGTACACGCTGCATTCTACTAGTGCAACACTAGATGGGAGAAATTTTCACACAGTTCATCTTTAAACCAGCACTAAGTAACTTTTCAACCTTCATAAAATATTTTCATAACTTTTGTGATGATACATCGATTTACAACAAGTTGAATGACACCTCTGTCGTGGTCAGAGGGGGTCTGTATCTCTTTCTCTGGCACTAAGCAGCTTTGAGGAGCATGGTAGGAACCCGGCTCTCACTGAAGTTTCACTTTCACTTTTGCGAGTCACAACAAGGAGGGAGCAGGCAAAACGGCACTTTAGCAATGGATTATGTTTGTGTTTTCACTTTGAAATGATCCACTGGAAACAGAAACTTAGTTTTGATGTCTTCTGTTAATTTTAATGCAGGATATTTACAGGGCTTCACGCTAGTGTTCATGGGAAATGGAGTCTTCCTTCAGGCAAAACACTACCGCTTTGGTCCACAGGCACCGCCAAACTCAACCAAAACTGAAAGTTCTTTAGTACTGCTTTAAGATAAATATAGATATACTGTATAACATTACCATCAAACTATACTGTGATAAATTTTACAACAGCTCTAATTTCAGCCTCAATTTCTGGTATCAGTCTTAAAGATAGATGCCTAATTAGTGGTGCCTTGATTTTGTATTAGATGTAAATAAAAACCACAAGACGAGACAAAAGAGCTGTTGAGATATTGTTGTTGATACAATTAATTATTTTAACTTACCTTTCTTCCTGCGATTCTGGAAGTACTTCATGGCAAGAAATGCAGTTAGAGGTGCAACAGTTAGAACTCCAGAAAGCCATCCAAAAAGGAACCAAGTGGTCTTGTCCTCGAAGAGTTTCTCTAAAAAACAGATCATAAAAACCGTGTGTGAATGGCCGTGTAACCTGATGCACAACACACTGGTTATAACCTACAAAGACACATCTCCAGTGTCACTGCGCCATGAAAAGTAACAGGACTGAACATACAGAGTAAACCCACTGAGGGGGATCTCACCTGGCACAGTGATCTCAGCAGTAACAACATGGTTGATCTTCTCCTGCTTGGCTACACAGTGGAAGCAGTTGGTTGATGTCGGGGTCACAGTAGTTTGGAGGATGACGCTGTAGCGGCCGTCTCTCTCGGACACCTGAGTCTCCTCAGCCCGAAGATCATTTCCATCACTGTCCTGCCACTGCAGCTTCGGTCGTGGAAAAGCTTCCTGGACCTCACACCTCAGCTTCACCCCCACGTCTGTGACATTACAGATGGAGACGTACGGCTTCGGAGACGCACCTGTGAACACAAAATTGGCTACAGATCAGAAAAGAACTGTTGCATTATGAATCAAATAATTCTGTGGTTGTTTGTTTGTGCCTTGAATAAATAAATAAATAAATAATTAATAATAAAATAATAAAATTTCATTTAAAATAGAGAATTCCTATCTGAAATGTGACACTTTTACCTTTTTCCAGAATCTTAGATAAACAGATACCTTCAGTCAAACCTGATCCACAGCGTCCTACCTTAAATATCAGGTGAAATCAAAGGTGAGTCTTGATTTTTAATGATGTCAATGATTTGTACATCTGCAGTGTGTGTGCAACAACTTTGTCACTCAGTATTTGCATTTAAACAATTTCTCACAGAAACACTGTAGATGTAGAGAATCAGTGACGAAGTCAGGACTCACCAGTGTTTTTCTTTTCTATATCATCATCACCGTTATTATTATTGTTACATTTATTCATATCACTTGTCAAAAGGAATACAACTTGTTGATAAATTCTGCAGTGTTTTTTAAACGGTGATGGTTTTGGGAAGAAAGTGTTGATCTTTAAATATTTTGTCTCGTGAAATGAGACTGGGGACCTTGTGACTATGAAGAACGAAATCAAAGCTTCAGTTAATGAACTTTGATTGAAATGATCAACATGCAGTTTGTTAATGTGACCAGACCACCCTCTGTCCTGTCAACCTGCTACACTGTGAGAATAATATTTTTTTTTTAGAGACCAGAAAGCTGCACACACATTACAGGTGTATAGATCTGTGACATCATCACTCACCTGAGATTTCCCCTGCTCGGTCTTTGAAGGTAGGTTCTGAGGGACAAATATGTGAATTACTTTTTGCCCAATTTGTGTTTAAGTGTCATCATTTTAGAATTAATTATAGATAGTTTCATGTCCCACTATGGTGGGAAGAAAAATACTGCAAGCTATGCAGACAAAGCAGTTTAGATAAAGGAAACACACACCCACATTTACAAGATATTTTGAACATGCACACAAGACAGGGACAGACAAAGACAAGACAGATAGGAGCAGCAGTGATTTAATTTACATGCAGTCTCAGCTCAGGTGGCCGAGGGTTGAGCAGAAGAAAACAGCAAGACTCCCAGAGGATGCAGATCAGAATACCAACGCCTAAGAGCATGCATGGACAGAGAAGAGAGAAAAAAGTTTGATTTGCACTGGAAATGAGCAAGTTAAACATAATATAATAGACTGGTTTGAAACATTAGCAGGATTAGGAACTCATCAGGACTGCAGTTTTTTTTCTGTAGTACTGATAATAAGTAGAAAACTAAACAGCCCTGACTGTAACATGCAATAAACTGCGTAATGAAAATACTCACCAACAACAAGCTCAATGTTGTAGATTTGTCCAGCTGGCTGAAGACGTGGAAAAGCACAGGTGTAGTTTCCAGAATCGGCCATCTTTGTGTTATTGATCATTATGGAGGCATTGCCGAACTTCAGTTCATCTGGAAAGTGTGAGACCCTTCCTTTGAACTGCTCATCCTGACCTGAAAATGTATCACTGTAATAATCTCCTGCATCGTACATGAACACTTCCATGTGACCATCTTTCTTCCAGTCAAACAGCTTTGACTCCATGTTCGTCTTGGTACTTGGAGAGCAGGGTAAGATGGCGTCATGCCCTTCCATAACAACCACTTTGACATCTGCCCCTGAAAGAAGAATTAATTGATAATTCATTCCACAGTTTTTGCTGCTCTCTGAGCAAAAACTTTCACAACACCATTTGGATCATTTTTGCCTCTATCAAAAATGAGAGGGTTAGAAACTCATCACTAAAAAAAAAAAAAAAAAATCATATAGAACAGCATCACAGTCAAGGAAGGAGTTTATGAATTTTCTGATGTCCCTCTCCACTAGTTATTTTTTATTACAACACAACTTTTTATTGTTTTCTTTACTAGAGGTTTATTATTGCTATATTGAAATAGTTATATAGCCCAGTCAAGTGCAATATCCAAATTGCAAAGTGCATTTTATTTATTTATCTCTTTTTTAATATAGTAAAATCTATAATTCTATTAACTTTATATTTTTAAACAACTGTATGAATTTTATGAGTTTATGAAAAACTGTATGAATTTGTTTTAAGTTAAAATAATAAGAATATCTGCTCATGTAATTGCAATATGCTCTTTGCATATTGTGCAGCCCTAATCGTATCATTACAATCGTCATCATCACTTCAGCAGGTAGGCTACTGCAGAGGTGTAATGATCATTCTGCGTGGGCTTTTCCTCCGCCATAGAATGTGGTCACTGGTCAGACAACACAAGTGCTAAATCAATGGCTGCTTTCTCGGTTTGTTATGTGCCTGAGGGGAACAGAGAGCAACCATTGACTGTTTATAAACAGGAAACAACCCAGAGCTGAGATCTTTTGACTCTTCTTCAACACATTGTTACTGTAGACCAGAGACCTGTGTTGTTGCTACAGCTGATCGGTGGCGCTAGGCCTTCATCGCAGTAACAAAACTTTTACCCACCGAGCATTGCACAACAGTTTCAGCTTATTGTCTGTCCTCTCTTACCGTGTCCGTGTCCCCGTGTTGCTCCAGTCAGAGACAGAAGACAGATTAAGGCAAACACAGTCGAGACACGAACCATTATGGTTGTTTGTTCGTGCTTTCTGTTAGCGGCTGACTGCTAACTAAACTATCTGCTGTGCTGAGCTAGTTTACTAGTTGTTAGGCTACTTCCTGGTTGCACAGTTGACGGATCAATATCCAAAATGAGTCGACAGAGCTCTCCAACAATGTGTGTAAATAAATACAGTGACTAAATTAGCATTTAACGAGAGTTCAGGTTAATCCAGACCGTCAAGACCGCGACTAACTACAGTAGAAACACGGAAGTAATTTCCTGTTGGTCTTAAATGCGTCATCATAACCCTCCCTCCCCTTCTTGTTCTCCTTCTCAAAACCTTTATTGTTCAAAACCAAAACATTTATTATCTTGTCTTAGCCTACTAAACAATAGCCTAAGGGATTGAGGATAAAGAGGGAAAAGGCATAAATAATAGCCTACATAAATAAATAAAATAGCCTACATAGTAGGCCTGTAACAATTTCTTATCTGCAAAGTTTCCATCAAAGGTGCTGCAAAATGAAGATCACCCTCTAGCTACTGTCACACTTTGAACAGACAAAAACAAAACAGAACAGTCAAAACATACACTGATATTTTTAATGTTTTATTTATTTAAATTGATTAAGCTCTGCTTGGAATCACATAAAGCCTGAAAATACATAGCCTATATTTTTTATAGGCCTACATAAAAACAAACCAAGTGTGAGACAAAGCACAATTACAATTTCAGTCAACAACAGTGAAGAGTTCAGACTGTAACTCTACCTGACAGATTCTAAATCAGCAAAAATAAATAGAATAAAATAAAAATAAAATAAAATGAAATAAAAAGAAGCAACATTATCGTCCCAAATAATGTCAGCAACACAGATTTCAAAAGTCCCATGATGATTCAGTGCAGCTAATGAATGTTCACATTCATTTAAAGCAGAAGTAAGCGGAATGTTTGTGTTAATATAAGTCTTAAATAGTTATATCTTCCGACAGCGATCACTTACATAGAGTGTTTGGTCTGAAACACGGGTCTGTCAGTCACTCTGCTCTGCTGTAAGCCGAGGAGAAAACTTTCCTTGTATCCTACAACCTTTATCCAATGAGGAGAGAGAACGGCATGAAGGGCTGTGTGTGCAGCCAAGGGATGCGCGTGAATGTGGCGACGTAGGGACGAAGACCAATAGATCCATGACGAGGGCGTGTGAGACAAAGCACAATTAAAATGTCACAGTCAAAAACAGTGAAGAGTTCAGACTGTAACTCTACCTGACAGATTCTAGATCAGCAAAAATAAATAGAATAAAAATAAAATGAAATGAAATAAAAAGAAGCAACATTATCATCCCAAATAATGTCAGCAACACAGATTTCAAAAGTCCCATGATGATTCAGTGCAGCTAATAAATGTTCACATTCATTTAAAGCAGAGCAGCAGGTTTGACTTCACTGATTCTGATGTTTGTGTCAACGTCCACGTCGACTCAGTGAACAGCTACAAGCAGGTTGATAATATTTGGTCGACGGATTCATTCAAATAGAGCTTAAATTCAAAGAGCTTTACAATGAGGTCCCTTTTAACCTGATCCAGTGTTGGTTGTTGTTTAACATGATTGGTCATCCTGAGGGACTTTTGTCTTTGACTGACCTGCAGGAGAGAAAGCAAAATGATATTCAAGAAAATGATCTCACCCTGAGAGTAAATAACAACAGAAGCTGCTCGTCTGAGGAGATGAACACAACTATCAGACTCTGAGCATCACACATATGGAAACACTTTGTCTGTCAGCTGTTCATCATGAAAATGTGCATATGACATGGTATTCAAACTTACCCGAGTTACAGTTAAGTGTGATGCAGCTCTTGGCTCGAAGAACAGCTAGAATACCAAAAACAACTAAAAGAGTCACAAGAAATGTAGAAACAACAGGAATGATCCACCAAGGCTGAGTCTCTGGACCTGAAAGAGAAAGCTGATGTGAGACTCAGAGTAACTTGACATGATGAACATCAGACTGGACGTCACAGCTTCACACATGAGTGTGTTGCTGCTCCTCTGATCTACAGTGATGAGCAGATGAAGACTCCACTGGGATGAATGTGACCAGGCTCAGTGATGTCAGCATCCGTCTCATGGCCTCTCTCCTCCTGCTGCTGCTCAGCTCAGAGCTCGGTTCTGGTTCTGCTACAGTAGTGAGGAGGATGATGATGCTGCAGCTTCCTCCTCTGTCTGACACGTGTTGTTCATCAGGAGGAAGATGTTTGAGTCACTGTGCTGCCACCTCCACTTCAGGCTGTTTCCATCCGACTCCTGCTTCACTCCTGCTGTGTGTGAGATCTCAAAGTGTGTGTGACTGTGATCTGTCTCCAGCCCAGGTTTCTACACCCTGAGCCCAGGCTCTGATGGACTCTGGATCTCCTCTGCTCAGCTCATCTTCACCTCATGATGGTTGTTGTTGGAGCTGCTGCTGCTGAGCTCTGTTCAACACATGGGCCTCTGAGCTCGGGTCGACGCTTCACTCAGAATAAGTGAAGCTAAAAGCTGAGAGACGTCTAAACGTGGTCTTGTAGCTTCAGTGATGAAGCTCTCAGTGAGTTCACTGTGCTCACATGAACACACACAAACAAAGAGCAGCTGCTGCTTCATCCACTGGACAAGAATCTGAGTTCAGCCTGTTCACACTGACAACTTGTGCTGTCAGGAAGCTGCAGCACAGTCACACATCTGGCTGGAGACCACAGCTGTATCTCACTGTGACAGCACATGTGTCCTCTACAGCCTGAAGCTCAGATCATACAGCACCTGTGACTGGTTCAATCAGCCCACCTGCTCTACTGAGCTGCACACAGTCACATCAATACAAACACAGCCACATGTTGGTGAATGAGTCAAGTGGTCAACATCTGTTCACTCCTGGTTTCAGCTTCACACACACAGGAGGATGATTTAGAAACTGTTGACAAATCAACACTTTAAATAAAAACAGAAACAAGAAGAAACTCACCATGAACAGGGACGTAGGTCTCAGTGTAGATCTGATGTTTTATTTCCTCCTGTGTGGCTACACAGCGATAGTTGTCAGTCTTGGTCACAGTAGTCTGGAGGATAATGTTGTAGCTGCCTCCTCTGTCAGAGACATGTGGTTCTTTAGCAGGGACGATGTTTCCATCACTGTCCTGCCACTGGACAACAGGTTTGGGTGAAGCACCATTAACCTCACACTGCAGCTGCACCCCGTCCTGTGTTTCACCAAGTGTTATGACAGATGGTTTTAGAGCTGCACCTGTAAAAACAAACAATAATTCAACAACATTTACATGATCAGACACAGACTTTGATAAACTAAAGACGAGAGAAGATAACTGGTTTTCAGTTATCTTCTGTGAGGAACATTCAGAGTATCAGACACAGACAGATAAATAAAAGACATGAGAAACGAGCAGAGAAACATGAGGACAGTGTTTCCCTCCACTGACCACCAGGGGTCACTGATGGTCTGATGAGTATGAAACTGTCATCAGTATCTGTCTACACAGTAAACTGAATGTGTATTGGTTGTGTTTACATGATGCTGAATGTACTGTGACTGTGTGAGGACGTGTGAGGTCAGAAGCTACAATAAATAGAAAAGGGTGAAAACTGGTGACTGGTGAGAGTCGACCACAGGAAGCCTGGGAGTCCCCACCCTGGATTTTGGAAAGCACAGAATAAACCTGTCATGGATGATGAGGGGATAAATACAAGTGTTGTTTCTGAGTGCTCAGTTTCTTTGTAAATAAACTAATTTGAATCTACGAGCTACAGTTTCAGTCTCATCTGTTGATAACCTCTGTCAGCCTCCACATCTGCAGGTTCAACACTTAGAGCTGTGTCCACTTCAAATGACGTCATGCTACTGCTCCTCTGCATGGGAGGAGCCAGTTGAAGGAGGAGCTTTGCCCCGTGTTTCCTGTCACTTCTTCACTGTCGACTATTTAAAGAAGCTCATTGTCAACTATCACATAAAAACAAAATGACTTCAGTGTAGGACGCCTCCACTTGTCTCCTGCTTAGACTGCTGCCCCCGACCAGGACGTGGACCAGCTGTAGATACTGGATGAACGGCAAATGATCAGTCATGTTGAACTGATACATCCCATAATATTTCATGTACAAAGGTGACACTTATTCATTAAATCACTACTTCTATCTTCCTCTTTCCATTTGCACAACTTCTGTTTAAGCTCCTGACTGAAGGAGTCGTCCCCTCCCAGTCCCCTCCTCTCCTGCAGACAGACGCCTCTCTACACTGTGGCCTTCAGTCTCCAGATCTCAGGTGAACACTGATGGTAGATTTCAGAGCCACGTGTCAGACAGTGCTCTCCACCACCACCATCATCACAACACCAGATGAGGGAACATGTTCATGGAGAGTGTGTTCATCCTGCAGTCGACTTCACACACTTGGAGAATCACTGACAAGGAGCAGTGAAGATGATCTGGCTGATGTGGTGACCAACACCTGACTGAGACACTTCAAGTTGTTTCTCCTTTAATCTGTCACCTGTCTGTGTCAGAACCAGATCTTTTCACTCAACCCTCCTCTGCTTCAACATGTGGAGTAAAGTGTGTTTAACAACAATAGAAAATCACAGTCTGAGCCTCAAACTCCATCTCAGCTTTGTCTGATGGAACAAGCTACATCGACTGGACTCAGCTGAACAAACTGTTTCTGACTCATCTCATGACAGAAGCTCAGATACAATTTGGAAAACAGGTGAATTTCTGATCAGTTTCTGTTTGACAAAATTAATCCTGAAACAGATTCAGGAGAAATTTCTTGTTTGGGATGTAAACAATATTTTCTGACCCTACAGTCATATAAACATTATGTTATAAAATATGAAACACAGGGTCAAAGGTGTGTGTTCCTCTTGTTATCAGCTGTGTCAGTGATTCACTCAGTGTTCACTTTATCAGGAACATCTGTACAGTCTAATCCAACACAGCTGTTGATCAAATATTTTCCAGGGATCAAATGGAGCTGGAACGAGCCGAGAGGTGAATCTACGTTTCCACAGCTTCTTCTTCATGAGTCTGTAAAGAGACACTTCACTGACTTTACACATCAACATCAGTTCACTGGTCATGAAGAGCACGACTCAGTCTGACGTCACAGTGACATCACAGTGTTCACTGATTATAATGTCGGCCATGTTGGCTCATGTTATTAAATGATACTTGAAGTGAATCTCACTAATGTCTGAAACAATCAAGACACATTCAGACAGAGCTAATAAACTGTTTCATCATGTTTCTAACAGCAGAACTCTGGTGAACAACTAGTTATTGTGGTTTAATCTGTTTTAATCCAGTGGTGAATAAACCTCCTCTGTGTAACCAGTTCAGTTCTGACCAGTCAAACCAGCTGAGACTTTACAAACAGCTGCTGCCTCCAGCTGCAGGACTCTGATCTGAAGCAGACGCCTCAAAGGGGCTGAAAACAGGCTGAGTGCAGACTGCAGCCTGAGCACCAACACTACAGGCCTCGTCTGGTGTCTGTCCTCCTCTCACATGGACAGTAGCTACAGACTGTAGAGAACAGGGCTCAGAGTCAGAGCTGAGCTTCAGTCTGAGCAGGACAGTCAACAAGTGCAGCTGGAAACATCTGGACATCAAAACCTGGTTCTTTGATTAAACTAAGCAATAACTTTGAAGTTCAAACTCGTCAAAAATGTCAATGTTGGACCTCATCAGCTCCTCAAAATCTGACATCATTGAACACATTAAAAAAATGTGGTGACTGTGAGTGTTCAGCTCCTACAGGAATGAAAAGTGTGACTTGAGCAGACAGAGCTCAGATGTGTTTCAGGACTAAAAGTTTCATGTTGAACTCTGCTTCTCAATCACAGTTTCTGTCCTCATTTTCTCTGACACAAAAGGCAGGAACGTAACAATCAGAGAGTAACTGAGGATCATGTGCTCATAACATTCACAGCTGCAGTCACATCGGCACAAACACAACTATTAGTGACACTGTTGATCATAAAAGGTGAATTCACACTGACTGAACTCTGGGGTCATTTTGTCTTGACTTGCTCTTGTAAATGTGACCATTACAACGTTCTGGCCAGTTCTTGTGCATTCAACAGAAACATTAAATTTATCAGCATTACAGGGAAAGGAACTAAAAACATTTGGTGATCTCAGTGACCTCTTAATCATCCTCATCCCCATGTGAATTAATGTCTCAGTATGAAAACTAGTTTCAGTGTGACACATGCACAGAGAAGTGTTTTTGACCCCAATAGTGTCCTTTATGGAAATAAAATCACACTTAAATTAATTATGAAAATAGGAAGATTAAAATGCCACTGACCGCTCAGGAGTACATAAGTCTCAGCATAAATCTGATGTTTGATTTCCTCCTGTGTGGCTACACAACGATAGTTGTCAGTTCTGGTCACAGTAGTTTGGAGGATAACATCGTAACGACCTCCTCTCTCTGTGACCTGTGGCCTCTCAGCTTGAAGGATGTTTCCATCACTGTCCTGCCACTCCACTTTAGGTTTTGGAGAAGCACCTCGAACAACACACCGCAGCAGAGCCCATTTATCTGTTTGATTCAGATTTGTGACATATGGCTCTGGAGCTGCACCTGTAAATATCATAGACAAAAATCATGTGTACGACAATCACACAATTAAAATGTTACTCTCAGATTTCTTGTTCAACACTTCTCAGCTTGTACATGTAGATTACAGAGTGTTTGAAAGATAAGTAGAGGAGCAGAGTGGAGGAAAAAACAAAATGAACCACACATCAGTTACATACATACACCATTTACCGGTGCATCATTATTATAACCTTTTTAACTGCCAGTATAAGTCAGCAAGCGTTTCCTCACTTCATACATCATGACATAGTAAATTAGGAAACAGTTATTCTTCTCTGACAAGAATAATTTCAGGTCGTTTCATCATCTTTCGTCTTCATCTTTGGTAGTGAAGTTGGTGAATGAAACATGTTGATAGTTAGGCCTACATGTGTTACAAAATGTAATATTGAAACTCATGAAAGGTTAAACAAAACTACCATACGTTTAAGTACAATTAGTGATTAGTTTGAAACTGTACAAATAATTATGACAGACCGACGTCATTACAAACAGGACCCACCTGGGATGTTTTCATCTCTTCTGTCTTTTAACCTTGTATGATGCGGAGGATGCATGCGACCCTACGTTTACACGTAAGGGTGACGTTAGACATGGAGTAGGCCTAAATACTTAGTAACTGTGATAATGTGTTAATACTAACACTTTACACCTCATTTGAAAGCTCATAACTTCATTTTCCGGAAATTTTTAAGAGTAAAAAAAAAATATTGACAACATCACGGCATTAGTGTCTCTCTTTACAACAGTAACCAATCACATAGCTTGCTAACCTGTGTAGCCTAAATTAAAACACGTTCATAGGCTGAAAAACAGACTATTAGAGACCAACTGGCCTCGTTAAAAAGAGTAAACACTAGGCTACCAATTAAATTAATTTCGTTTTAATTCAAGCTGAGTAGAAAAAACCCTGAATAATATCGGACAGTTTCTCTTACTCCGATCCAGTGCTTCAAACTTTAAAATTAACTACATTTCAGTCAATTTTAAAGCTTTGTTAAAGTATTTGACCAATGATGTTAGGTATCTCTGAAATCAGAAAACGCCCAGAAACAAAATAAACCAATCAGCGCCTTTCTACGATGTAAACTGACGAACCTAATGGTCTTTTAACTTACAACAGCCAATCAGAGCAGAGTATCATTATGCGGCCACCTAGTGACTTTGATTGACAGCTACTTTAGTCCAATAGGAAGTAACCACTCTGAAACATGCCCAGTTTGTAGCCGGTAAAATCACCTGTCTGACCATATATGGAAGTTTATGTAGTGTGACTCCCTGTGGTGGAGGAACAGGGACATAACAGAAAAACTTTTTATGAGTCAAAAGAGACATGATTCAAAGACACTTAATATGTAAATCTGTGTGTAAATATTAACAACCGCTTCTTTGTGTCAACTCCAACATTGAGGCATATTTTTCAAAGTCATAAAAGACATTTATCTTCATTATTTGGTGACCGAGGAGACGTTTTCTAAAGCTCTGTAGTAACCTGACAGAGATACTCTGTTCTGCACTTTCTGGAATATCTCTGAGCCACTTCTGTCTATCAACATGACATTTAGAGCAAATGTTGGAGACACGTAGGTGAAGAGATCCTGTTAATTTCAGCCCGATAGTCCAGTTTATCACCAATTTACTGAATTTTGAATGAATAAATAAAAGATAGGGAACAAGACATTTCTGCTGTATTCTCAGTGTGAACGTGAACCCATCCATCTCTTTGTGGGGGAGAAATCAGACTAACACAACATAAGAGAGCTCAGTGTTTGCTCTGCAGTGATGCTGACAACATCTATCAGCCCGTCACAGTCTAGGAACAGCAGAACATTTAAGATGAGTGTGTATCAGCTGGAGTAATGAACATGACTGTATTGAGCCATAAGAGGTTAAGATATTGCGCTGTGGGTCTGGATCTGGAGGGAGAAACACAACATCATTATGTTAGAGTGATTGTATGATACTGACAAACAGAACAGAACCAGTAGAGAGGAAAGTTTTTTTTAACATCATTCATATTTAAAAATCAAAAAGACAAATTTTACTCCACAAAAGAGCTTGAATTAAAATGTTCCTGCACTGAGCTCTGCAGGTTAAACAGTAACCTACAGCTCACATTATCACAGTGCAGTGTGTTCAGATGTGGTCTGTTGTCATGGTATATTTTTATATTTTGACTATTACTTTAATGAAAATATAATAATTTGCTGCTCCTGACTCTGAAATACCCTGCATAGTTTCTGCTTGTGTTTTGGAAAAAACATGACCCACATCAGTCGTCCAACTCACCTACAACAAGTATAATGAGGGAGTCTTGTTTTCTTGGGAAAGTGCATGTGTAACTTCCGTTGTCGTCCATCCTTGTGTTGTGGATTTTTATGGAGGCGTTGCCCTTCTTCAGTTCATCTTCAAAGTGAAAAACTCGCCCAGTGAACTGTTCATCTTGACCTGTGCGGCCCTGATTGTAGTGCAGGCCGGCATCGTACAGGAAAACCTCCTTGTCACCATCTTTCTTCCAGTCAAACACCATCTTCTCAATGTTCTCCTTGGTGCTGAGGGAACAGGGTAAAACGGCGTCTCTCCCTTCTTCCACGGCCACAGTGACGGCACTCGGCCCTGAAAGACGACACATCAAATATTCTCCTGTCACTTAAGTTCATCTGAAGCAGCAGTTTACAACCAGTTCAGTCAGTGATCAAAACACTGACGAGGCTGAGAATGAAAATTAAATCATGATTTAATATAAACAAAGATTAAGATGCTCATAATTGTGTTAAACAGAAAAGGAAATCAAGACATATGAGGATATCTTGGTCATATTTTGATCTCTGTATTGTTTGAATTACTAATAAGTAATCTATTAACTCCAATGATGAGTCAAGTAGACAGGACACACCTCCACCTGAGGCAGAGTGACACCTGTGCACCAGATGTGTGACAGAGTTCATCAAACTACTGAACTAAACTAATTTATTGATAATGATAATTTAAAACAGAAGAAAACATCTGGACAATAATCTCAACATACACTGAGTTTATGTTTATGTTCACATTAAGACCACGCCCTCCCAGCCCCCACCCACGCACACATATCCGCAGGTGAACTGAGAAGCTGTTACGACTAATTAACCTGAATGATTTCATTATTATATAACATCACCTGGCGTTTTATTGATCAGAACTAATCATTAAGAGTATTATGACACTAGATATCGATGTGATGCACAGGTGCAGGAGATGACGTCACCCAGCCGCTCCACCTTGAACTTTAAACTGTTTATAAACAACAAACACTTTGGCATTTTATGATGTTTCATTAATTATAAATTACATATCCGAGCCTGACTTCACACAACAGCCCCCCCTCCTCCTCGAGGACTGTGTCTCACCGCTGCATCTTCTTCATGTCATTAGTCAGTGATAATAAACAGAGCTGAGACTGATTCTCAGTCTGAGCCTCAGTTTTCTCACCGTGTTCAGCAGCAAACGTTGATCCACACCGAGTCAGGACACAGAGACTCACAAGAGCAACGAGCTCCGTAGTTGTCGACGTCATCTGAACAGGAGCCATCACAACATCAGGGGAACATCTGGATGATGAAACTTCAGCCGCTCATCTCTCACACCATCATTGGCTCATCACACACTTTCACTCTGTCGGCGTCCGCGAGCTGCAGCAACAGAGACACTTCCGGCACACACCCTTCACAATAAAAGCTCCTCCTCCTCACGCGTCAACGGTGACTCATGAATTATGATGATTCTCGTTTCCTTCCTGTTCATAATTAAAACTTAACGATTGATAACTGGAGAAATCAATCAGCTGATCAGGCAACATCAAATGTTTCATTAACGGAGAACTGGAAACAGATGTTGTTGACTGAGAGCAACCTTTTTAACTGTTAAAAGAAAATCTGTTTTATTTGTGGTCCAATTGACAAGATGGATCCTGCTGTTTATCACTGGGAAGGAACCCTGTAAATAAACCATTAAGGAAAAAGGACATTATGTAATCAATTTCAAATTAAGTTTCAGTCATAACAGCTGCAGAAACAAGATCATTTGAAACTCTGTCTAATAGGCTAGCTACAATAGATTCACAATACACTTTGCTGTTTTTTTTAACCTTTTATTAATTAAAAAATCATTAAGCACTGCCTGAATTGGCCGCCTGTAAATTCATCATCAGCTGCAATATAAACACAAACTCAGCTCAATTCAGATGTCACAGTCACAGTTAACAACAGTGAAGAGTTCAGACTGTAACTGTACCAGACAGACTCAGGATCAGCACCAAGAAATAAAAAGAAGCAACATGATCATCCCAAATGATGTCAGCAACACAGACTTCAAAATAAGTTACATTATGTTTCACTTAATGTTCACATTCATTTAAAGCAGAGCAGCAGGTTTGACTTCACTGATTCTGATGTTTGTGTCAACGTGCACGTCGACTCAGTGAACAGCCACAAGCAGGTTGATAATATTTGGTCGACGGATTCATTCTAGCTTTAATTCATAGAGCTTTTACAATCAGGTCCCTTTTAACCTGATCCGGTGTTGATTGTTGTTTCACATGATTGGTAATCCTGTTTTGTCTTTGATTGATCTGCAGGAGAGAAAACAAAATGGGATTCAAGAAAATGATCTCACCCTGAGAGTAAATAACAACAGAAGCTGCTCGTCTGAGGAGATGAACACAAATGTCAGACTCTGAGCATCACACATATGGAAACACATTGTTCTGTTGTCTGTTCATCATGAAACTTACCTGAATTACATTTTAAGCATCCCTTCTTTATGAGCACAATTAGAGTGAAAACAACACCAACAAGAAGAATCCCAAGAACAACAACAGCAATGATCAATCCAGTCGAAGGCTCTGAAACACAAAGAGAAAGTTGATGTGAGACTCAGAGTAACTTGACATGATGAACACCAGACTGGACGTCACAGCTTCACACAGAGAACAATGAGTGTGTTGCTGCTCCTCTGATCTACAGTGATGAGCAGATGAAGACTCCACTGGGATGAATGTGACCAGGCTCAGTGATGTCAGCATCCGTCTCATGGCCTCTCTCCTCCTGCTGCTGCTCAGCTCAGAGCTCGGTTCTGGTTCTGCTACAGTAGTGAGGAGGATGATGATGCTGCAGCTTCCTCCTCTGTCTGACACGTGTTGTTCATCAGGAGGAAGATGTTTGAGTCACTGTGCTGCCACCTCCACTTCAGGCTGTTTCCATCTGACTCCTGCTTCACTCCTGCTGTGTGTGAGATCTCAAAGTGTGTGTGACTGTGATCTGTCTCCAGCCAGGTTTCTACACCCTGAGCCCAGGCTCTGATGGACTCTGGATCTCCTCTGCTCAGCTCATCTTCACCTCATGATGGTTGTTGTTGGAGCTGCTGCTGCTGAGCTCTGTTCAACACATGGGCCTCTGAGCTCGGGTCGACGCTTCACTCAGAATAAGTGAAGCTAAAAGCTGAGAGACGTCTAAACGTGGTCTTGTAGCTTCAGTGATGAAGCTCTCAGTGAGTTCACTGTGCTCACATGAACACACACAAACAAAGAGCAGCTGCTGCTTCATTCACTGGACAAGAATCTGAGTTCAGCCTGTTCACACTGACAACTTGTGCTGTCAGGAAGCTGCAGCACAGTCACACATCTGGCTGGAGACCACAGCTGTATATCACACTGTGACAGCACATGTGTCCTCTACAGCCTGAAGCTCAGATCATACAGCACCTGTGACTGGTTCAATCAGCCCACCTGCTCTACTGAGCTGCACACAGTCACATCAATACAAACACAGCCACATGTTGGTGAATGAGTCATGTGGTCAACATCTGTTCACTCCTGGTTTCAGCTTCACACACAGGAGGATGATTTAGAAACTGTTGACAAATCATCACTTTAAAACAGAAACAAGAAGAAACTCACCAGGGACAATGACGTAGGTCTCAGTGTAGATCTGATGTTTGATTTCCTCCTGTGTGGCTACAGTACACATCGATAGTTGTCAGTCTTGGTCACAGTAGTCTGGAGGATAATGTCGTAGCTGCCTCCTCTGTCAGAGACCTGTGGTTCTTCAGCAGGGACGATGTTTCCATCACTGTCCTGCCACTGGACAACAGGTTTGGGTGAGGCCCCTCGGACGATACATTTCAACTGAGCCCCTTCCAGTGTTTCGCCAAGCATAATTATAAGTGGCTCTGGAGCTGCACCTGTGAACATAAGGAACACTTGTGAGGAACATTCAGAGTATCAGACACAGACGTTGATAAATAAAAGATATGAGAAATGAACAGAGAAACATGAGGACAGTGTTTCCCTCCACTGACCACCAGGGGTCACTGATGGTTTGATCAGTATGAAACTGTCATCAGTATCTGTCTATACAGTAAACTCAATGTGTACTGGTTGTGTTTACATGATGCTGAATGTACTGTGACTGTGTGAGGACGTGTGAGGTCAGAAGCTACAATAGAAAAGGGTGAAAACTGGTGAGAGTTATAGTTAGATATAGTTAGTAGTATAGTTATAGATAGATAGACAGACAGACAGACAGACAGACAGACAGATAGACAGACCCGTTATACCTCATTTGAAAGCTTAGATGTTCATTTTTTCGAGGTATAAAAGAGTTTTAAAACATTTTACAACATTAGCCTACGTAGCCTCACACTTTATGGCAATAAGCCATTAAAAAGCTAGTGTAGCCGATGTCATATCTGGCCCTCTGCGTTGTGTTTCTCACGGCCTGCCCTAGATGGGGTTCGGTCCCACGACCTCCCGCACCGGAGGCGACGATGCTAACCTCTTCGCCAAGAGGTTGAAGCAGTTTCTGAATTTCTGAAAAACATGAATTGTCTCCCCCAAATTAAATACCCTAAATTATTCAAAATTGAACAAATGTATTTTCAGACTTAACATTCTTCACATTTTAGATTCACATCTAAAAAGAAATGATTGAAATGGTGGAACATAATGTTTGACAAATGTATTTCTGACTCCACATTCCATCTCTGGTCTCCTCCACTATTGTGCAAATGAATGGGTAGTTTCAGACGCTGATGACATCAGCACAGCAGGCTTTAAATTTAAAAAAACGACCCCCTCAATCTTAGGATTCATATTTTAATATTAATTCATATCAATTAATCATGCATAAAGTAGTCCCATACACTGGGAGAAAAGGAAGATGGTGAGAAGACTTGGGGATCTGGGAAGGTCGGAGGGAGGCAAAAGATAAGAATGTGAGTAGACATGATGTCTGAGACCCTTAAAATTATAATTTACTATAACAGCAGTGATTCACACTGTTGGCTGTTTAGGACAAATAAACAAGAAAGGAAAGCACAATAAATAATTCCCTGTGCAGTACTTTTTGAATGATATGGTGAGCCTCTACCAAGTTGTGATTTATGGTGGCATGTTATGAACTGCATATGGGAAAAAAAAAAACACTTTTGTGTCCCCCCCAATCCTGACATCAGATCTGCACCCCTGGTTTTAAAGGTGTACAGAAATGGCTGTTTGTCCTGTTTGTTGCGCCGAGTTGTCACGAGCTGCAACACGAGTTTATCCGAGTAAGGAAAACGAATTTGATTGGTCGTTATCGAGCGGGCGGGATATTCAAAGCTTGGGGCGAGACCGAGCTCCGTGTGTGTGTGCGTGTCTCAGACGTTTGAATGACGGATGACGGATCCAATATCAGTGGCTGGTGAATCGTGTACAGGCTGACGTATAATCCGTGCACCTGCATTATCCAATGCGGAAAAAAAAATAGACTTTCATCCCGGATTTACTCAAAAATAGAATTTTGCACAAAGTTTGGCCTACATCGTCTGATAGATCAGTTATTACACAAATTTTATGACCCAGAGTGGGCTCAAATTCAATTTTCTTTTCTGTACACCTTTAAACCAGCACTAAGTAACTTTTCAACCTTCATAAAATATTTTCATAACTTTTGTGATGATACATTGACTTACAACAAGTTGAATGACACCTCTGCCGTGGTCTGAGGGGGTCTGTATCTCTTTCTCTGGCACTAAGCAGCTTTGAGGAGCATGGTAGGAACCCGGCTCTCACTTTACTTTCACTTTCACTTTCACGAGTCACAACAAGGAGGGAACAGGCAAAACGGCACTTTAGCAATGGATTATGTTTGTGTTTTCACTTTGAAATGATCCACTGGAAACAGAAACTTAGTTTTGATGTCTTCTGTTATTTTTAATGCAGGATATTTACAGGGCTTCACGCTAGTGTTCATGGGAAATGGAGTCTTCCTTCTGGCAAAACACTACCGCTTTGGTCCACAGGCGCCGCCAAACTCAATCAAAACTGAAAGTTCTTTAGTACTGCTTTAAATTCAAGTGGAAGAGAAATTTGCCCCCAATAAAAGCGGAAAGTGTCCCTCGTTTAACTTTGACAAGGCGATAGCCTACAAACTAAATCCACTACATTTCTGTCAATATTAAAGCATTGACCATATGTTTGACCAATGATGTTCAGAATCTCAGAAAGCAGGAAACGCCCAGGATCAAAATAAATCAATCAGCGTCTTTCAAGCCAAACTGGCCAAACTAACGGGCTTTTGACTCCATCAGCCAATCAGAGGAATGTAACTTAATGCGACCTATTAGCAATTTAGATTGACAGTTACTTTAGTCCAATAGGACGTCACCATTCTGAAACTTGGCGAGTTAGTAGCCGGTAAATTCACCTGCCTGACCATATAAGGAAAACGTAGTGTGACTCTGTGGTAGCGGAGCAGCGAATTGACAGAGAAACTTTTTATTAGTCAAAAAAGACAAGATTCAATAATCCGAAATGTGCAAATCTGTGTCTAAATATTGACAAGATTTATTTTGTCAACTCTAACATTACACTCATAAAAGACATTTATCTTTATTATTTGTTGATTTAGGAGAGTTTTTCTAAAACCGTGTAAGGATACAATGTACTGCACTTTCTGAAATATCTCAAGAGTTATTTCTGTCTATCAACATGGCATTACGTACAGATGTTGGAGACAAGTTGATGAAGAGATTCTGCTAATTTCAGCCTGATAGCTGTTACTGTGATAGATTTATTGTATTTTAAACATGAGGTTGGAGGAGAAGAAGAGGAAAGTTTCTACTTTATTCAGTTTAATCCCTCATCAGTTTAACTGTGTCAGAGCTGTAAGTCTGATCAACACAGCTGATGAAACATCTGAGGATTTACTTTACAAGACAAAATAAAACAAATGTTAGACTGAATTCATTTCACATCTATCTAAAACAGATTTGAACAATGTCCTAGTTTAGGCTGCTCACATATAGACAACTTTTGTTCAGGCTGAGGTAAGTTTAAAAGAAACTAGTTGGTACTGTACGACATGTCATCTGCAGGGAATAAAACCTGGGATGTGATCATTGTTCAAACACTACCTGATAAAGGTTTTTTATTGTGTTATGCTGAGGTGGTTTGAGAAGTCGTTAATTCTGTCTTCTTTCTTATCTTCACACACCTGGGCAATCACAGACCAAGAACAAGAGCTGTGAGTATTTAGTGTGTGTGTGTGTGTGTGTGTGTGTGTGTGTGTGTGTGTGAGAGAGGACTTTACACCACACGTCTCTCTGGAAACTCCTGTTCAAACACTTTCACTGGTTTTAATCAACTTGACTTTAAAGCAGAAGTAAGTGATATATTTGTGTTAATATAAGTCTTAAATAGTTATATCTTCCGACAGCAATCACTTACATAGAGTGTTTGGTCTGAAACACGGGTCTGTCAGTCACTCTGCTCTGCTCTGAGCCGAAGAGAAAACATTTATCGTATCCTACAGTTTTTATCCAATGAGGAGAGAGAACGGCATGCAGGGCTGTGTGTGCAGCCAAGGAACGCCGTGAATGTGGCGACGTAGGGACGAGGACCAATAGATCCATGACGAGGGCGTGAGAGTGTGAGACAAAGCACAATTAAAATTTCACAGTCAAAAACAGTGAAGAGTTCAGACTGTAACTCTACCTGACAGATTCTAGATCAGCAAAAATAAATAGAATAAAAATAAAATGAAATGAAATAAAAAGAAGCAACATTATCGTCCCAAATAATGTCAGCAACATAGATTTCATAAGTCCCATGATGATTCAGTGCAGCTAATAAATGTTCACATTCATTTAAAGCAGAGCAGCAGGTTTGACTTCACTGATTCTGATGTTTGTGTCAACGTCCACGTCAACTCAGTAAACAGCTCCAAGCAGGTTGATAATATTTGGTCGATGGATTCATTCATATACAGCTTTAATTCAAAGAGCTTTACAATGAGGTCCCTTTCAACCTGATCGGGTGTTGATTGTTGTTTAACATGATTGGTCATCCTGAGGGACTCTTGTCTTTGACTGATCTGCAGCAGAGAAAACAAAATGAGATTCAAGAAAATCCAACAGGGCTGATCTCACCCTGAGAGTAAATAACAACAGAAGCTGCTAGTATGAGGAGATGAACACAACTGTCAGACTCTGAACATCACACATATGGAAACACTTTGTCTGTCAGCTGTTCATCATGAAAATGTGCATATGAGATGGTATTCAAACTTACCCGAGTTACAATTAAGTGTGATGCAGCTCTTGGCTCGAAGAACAGCTAGAACACCAAAAACAACTAAAAGAGTCACAAGAAATGTGGAAACAACAGGAATGATCCATCCAATTGGATTTTGACTCTGAGTCTGAGTCTCTGAAACAGAAAGAGAAAGCTGATGTGAGACTCAGAGTAAGTTGACATGATGAACATCAGACTGGACGTCACAGCTTCACACAGAGAACAGTGAGTGTGTTGCTGCTCCTCTGATCTACAGTGATGAGCAGATGAAGACTCCACTGGGATGAATGTGACCAGGCTCAGTGATGTCAGCATCCGTCTCATGGCCTCTCTCCTCCTGCTGCTGCTCAGCTCAGAGCTCGGTTCTGGTTCTGCTACAGTAGTGAGGAGGATGATGATGCTGCAGCTTCCTCCTCTGTCTGACACGTGTTGTTCATCAGGAGGAAGATGTTTGAGTCACTGTGCTGCCACCTCCACTTCAGGCTGTTTCCATCTGACTCCTGCTTCACTCCTGCTGTGTGTGAGATCTCAAAGTGTGTGTGACTGTGATCTGTCTCCAGCCCAGGTTTCTACACCCTGAGCCCAGGCTCTGATGGACTCTGGATCTCCTCTGCTCAGCTCATCTTCACCTCATGATGGTTGTTGTTGGAGCTGCTGCTGCTGAGCTCTGTTCAACACATGGGCCTCTGAGCTCGGGTCGACGCTTCACTCAGAATAAGTGAAGCTAGAAGCTGAGAGACGTCTAAACGTGGTCTTGTAGCTTCAGTGATGAAGCTCTCAGTGAGTTCACTGTGCTCACATGAACACACACAAACAAAGAGCAGCTGCTGCTTCATTCACTGGACAAGAATCTGAGTTCAGCCTGTTCACACTGACAACTTGTGCTGTCAGGAAGCTGCAGCACAGTCACACATCTGGCTGGAGACCACAGCTGTATATCACACTGTGACAGCACATGTGTCCTCTACAGCCTGAAGCTCAGATCATACAGCACCTGTGACTGGTTCAATCAGCCCACCTGCTCTACTGAGCTGCACACAGTCACATCAATACAAACACAGCCACATGTTGGTGAATGAGTCAAGTGGTCAACATCTGTTCACTCCTGGTTTCAGCTTCACACACAGGAGGACGATTAGTGACCAGATGTAGAAACACTTTGACTGTTGTTTCTCTTCTGCTTATAAACAACCAAACAACAACCTGCAGGTCATGAACCAAGAGTGAGGAAGCTACATCTCTACCAACATGTGATCATAGAGGACGCTCACTGCACTGACAGACACTGATCACACTGATACTTCACTTCCACAGCTTCAATTTACCTTCATTGTATCAAATTATTACTTTATATAATCAGAGGAGTATGGTTCTAGTTTTAAGTTTCTGGTTACGAAAGTGAAAAATAAAATTTCAGTCACTATATTCTCTTGACACCTTTGAAGGTCCTTAGGATTGTTGTGTGATTCATTGACAACAAACAGAAAATGTCTGATCAAAAACCACAGACATTTTCAACATAGATTCTTCATCCCAATTTACCTTGAGTTCAGAGAAACTCACCACTGATATGAACGTGGGTCTCAGCCTGAACTGTATGTTTGATTTCCTCCTGTGTGGCTACACAGCGATAGTTGTCAGTCTTGGTCACAGTAGTCTGGAGGATAATGTCGTAGCTGCCTCCTCTGTCAGAGACCTGTGGTTCTTTAGCAGGGACGATGTTTCCATCACTGTCCTGCCACTGGACAACAGGTTTGGGTGAAGCCCCTCTGATGATACATTTCAACAGAGCCCAGTCATTAGTTTGTTCAAGTATCATGACAGATGGCTCTGGAGCTGCACCTGAGAAAAGAAACAATAATTCATTAACAATATTTACAGACATACAGTAGACGATGATAAATTCAAGACATGAGAACCGAGCAGAGAAACACAAGGACAGTGTTTCCCTCCACTGACCACCATGGGTCACTGACGGTCTGATGAGTATGAAACTGTCATCAGTATCTGTCTATACAGTAAACTGAATGTGTATTGGTTGTGTTAACATGATGCTGAATGTACTGTGACTGTGTGAGGACGTGTGAGTTCAGAATCTACAATAAATAGAAAAGGGTGAAAACTGGTGAGAGTCGACCACAGGAAGCCTGGGAGTCCCCACCCTGGATTTTAGAAAACACAGAATAAACCTGTCATGGATGATGAGGGGATAAATACAAGTGTTGTTGTGTGTTCAGTTTCTTTGTAAATAAACTCATTTGGATCAACGAGCTTCAGTTTCAGTCTCATCTGTTGATAACCTCTGTCAGCCTCCACATCTGCAGGTTCAACACTTAGAGCTGTGTCCACTTCAAATGATGTCATGCTGCTGCTCCTCTGCATGGGAGGAGCCAGTTGAAGGAGGAGCTTTGCCCCGTGTTTCCTGTCACTTCTACACTGTCGACTATTTAAAGAAGCTCGTTGTTAACTATCACATAAAAACAAAATTACTTCAGTGTAGGGCGCCTCCACTTGTGTCCTGCTTAGACTGCTGCCACCCGACCAGGACGTGGACCAGTTCAAATGATCAGCTATCACGTTGAACTGATATCTCCCATAATATTGTATGTATATAGGTTAAACTTATTCCCCTGACTGAAGGAGCCGTCCCCTCCCAGTCCCCTCCTCTCCTGCAGACAGACGCTTTTCTACACTGTGGCCTTCAGTCTCCAGATCTCAGGTGAACACTGATGGTAGATTTCAGAGCCACGTGTCAGACAGCGCTCTCCACCACCACCATCATCATCACAACACCAGATGAGGGAACATGTTCATGGAGAGTGTGTTCATCCTGCAGTCGACTTCACACACTTGGAGAATCACTGACAAGGAGCAGTGAAGATGATCTGGCTGATGTGGTGACCAACACCTGACTGAGACTCTTCATGTTGTTTCTCCTTTAATTTGTCACCTGTCTGTGTCAGAACCAGATCTTTTCTCTCAACCCTCCTCTGCTTCAACATGTGGAGTAACGTGTGTTTAACAACAATAGAAAATCACAGTCTGAGCCTCAAACACCATCTCAGCTCTGTCTGATGGAACAAGCTACATCGACTGGACTCAGCTGAACAAACTGTTTCTGACTCATCTCATGACAGAAGCTCAGATACAGTTTGGAAAACAGGTGAATTTCTTTTTTTTTTTTTCTTTTTTTTTTTTTTTTTACTTTTTTTATTGTGAAATTATACAGTACAGTGGACAAAAACAAAATGTGACAAAGATAACAAGAAGAAATTGTGAAACAAACAACAATATTTGTGTTAGTATGTGTGGGTGTGGGTGTGAGTGTGTGTGTGTGCGCACATGTGATATCTATACAGGTTGGTAAATAATAATAGTAATACTTCAATTAGGTAAAAAGGAAATAAAATGGATAAGTAATTAATAATAGACATGAGGGAGTGGGGGGGGGGGATAAAAAAACAAAACAAAAAAATAAATAAATAAATAAATAAATAAAAAAAGTGACGTAACAATAGTAATATTAATAACAACAACAATACTATATTAATGATACTGATGAAGAGTAATGAAGAGTAATGATGATAACAATATGGAGAGAGGATGGAGGAGGGAGAATCTAAAAAGCAAATCTTATATGAAATTTATTTATTTATTTACTGTACTTCTAGTTTCTGGGATGCCCCGGGGCCCTGCCAGGCCTTATCAGCCTGTGGGGGACCAGCCCGCAGCCCCACCCCCACCCCCAATCCCACCCCACCCCCCCCCCAAGCCCGAGAATGTATGCACAACAACTTTCCCTTATTTTCTGTAATAATTATTTCTTTCTTAATCTCTTAATTCTGATAAGGGGTGTGGTGCATTAAAATCATAGTGTATGTGATGCATTAAAAACAAAGTGGGGGGGAGTTGTCCTGTAGTGTGATTTGATTTGTTTTATGTTTCATATTTCATGTTTCCCCCCCTTTCTAAGGGTGTAGTGCATTAAAAAAAAGGTGTGTGCCACATGGAGATTGTACAGGGCAGAAAATTGGGGGAGATGGGGGAGGTCAGGAGGGGGGGCGGGAGCCACAGGCCATGGCCCACCGGCTTGGCCCAGCAGGGACCCAAGACAGAGCCCAGGTAATCGTAGTAATAACAAAAATATAGTAATAATAATAATAATAGTAATAATAATAATAATAGTAATTGTTATCTATCCCTCCTCCTCCTAAAATAAATAAATACAAAAATAATAATAATAATAATAATAATAATAATAATAATAATAATAATAATAATAATAATAATAATAATAATAATAATAATAATAATAATGAAAAACAGAAAATAGAACAGCAACAATAATGAAAATAAATGGTCTATAAATGATTCATGGAAGTATGAATGGTCTGATATACAAACTAATAATAAAAGTGAAACTAATAATAACAACAATAATAATAATAATAATAATAATAATAATAATAGTTATAATACTATGTTGATAATATCCATATTGATAATAATGATAACATAACAAAATTAAGTAAAAGAAGAAAAAATAAATATATATATGTATATATATACATATACACATGCATACGCATACATACATACACACATATATACATACAGTATACATACACACATACATGCATACACATACAATAGAGAGAGGGGATTCAGGAAAGAAAAGAGAGAAAAAGAGGGGAAAAAAAAAATAATAATAAAAATAATAATAATAATAATAATAATAATAATAATAATAATAATAATAATAATAATAATAAATTAATTAATTAAACAAACAAACATTAATAGCCCAACCCGCCCCATTCCTCAAGAAACAAGAGAAAGAGAGAATGGATTATGTATTTGTGGGTTGAAAATCAGGCAATCATGGTTGTTAATTTATCAATTACAGAGGACCAAATTTTATTGAAGAGTGAGGTATTACTGTGAATTGAGGCAGACATTTTTTCAAGGGAAATGTGGTCAAGTAAAAGATTCTTCCACTGCAAGGTGTTAGTGTTATTTCTGGTCTTCCAATTTAAAAGGATAGACTTCTTGGCGATGGTTAGGCCAGTGAGGAGAATGCTGGAGGATGCAGTGTGTAGTTGTAGTCCTGTTAAATCACCTAGGATGCAGACTGTGGGAGATAAGGGGATGTGGCATTCCAGTATGAGAGATAGTTGTATTGTGACTTGGGTCCAGAAGTGTTTGATGGGTGGGCAGTGCCAAAAGGCGTGAAGGTAGGTGTCAGGGGTGTCTTGTGTACAGTGCGTGCATTTGTCCGAGGTAGTGAATCCCATTTTATGTAATCTCTCACCGGAAAACAGGTGAATTTCTGATCAGTTTCTGTTTGACAAAATTAATCCTGAAACAGATTCAGGAGAAATTTCTTGTTTGGGATGTAAACAATATTTTCTGATCCTAAAATCATATAAACATTATGTTATAAAATATGAACCACAGGGTCAAAGGTGTGTGTTCCTCTTGTTATCAGCTGTGTCAGTGATTCACTCAGTGTTCACTTTATCAGGAACATCTGTACAGTCTAATCCAACACAGATGTTGATCAAATATTTTCCAGGGATCAAATGGAGCTGGAACGAGGCGAGAGGTGAATCTACGTTTCCACAGCTTCTTCTTCATGAGTCTGTAAAGAGACACTTCACTGACTGTACACATCAACATCAGTTCACTGGTCATGAAGAGCACGACTCAGTCTGACGTCACTGTGATGTCACTGTGTTCACTGATTATAATGTCGGCCATGTTGGCTCACGTTATTAAATGATACTTGATGTGAATCTCACTAATGTCTGAAACAATCAAGACACATTCAGACAGAGCTAATTAAACTGTTTCATCATGTTTCTAACAGCAGATCTCTGAGGAACAACTAGTTATTGTGGTTTAACCTGTTTTAATCCAGAGGTGAATAAACCTCCTCTAACCAGTTCAGTTCTGACCAGTCAAACCAGCTGAGACTTTACAAACAGCTGCTGCCTCCAGCTGCAGGACTCTGATCTGAAGCAGACGCCTCAAAGAGGTAGCCTCGTAAACCAGCCTCTCCCGGAACTGCATTTCATTACATTCTGAGGGAGAGTCTGGCCTCATCCCCGCTCTAAGCGTCTGGGGTGGGCGGGAGCGGGGCGGGAGTAGTAGCGTTGACAGACAACCCCATTCAGCCAATCAGCAAGTTGGTGTAGTGACGGGGCTTTGCACCAGTCGGTCCCTGTTTGGCCAACGTGCTGTGTCAATCACAGCGGGCGACGCTGATTGGCTCGGCCTTCTGAGGGTTTCAGTCCAAACGCTTAGAATGGGGATGAGGCCAGACTCTCCCTCAGAATGAAATGAAATGCAGTTCCGGGAGAGGCTGGTTTACGAGGCTATCAAAGAGGCTGAAAACAGGCTGAGTGCAGACTGCAGCCTGAGGACCAACACTACAGGCCTCGTCTGCTGTCTGTCCTCTCAGATGGACAGCAGCTACAGACTGTAGAGAACAGGGCTCAGAGTCAGAGCTGAGCCTCAGTCTGAGCAGGATAGTCAACAAGTGCAGCTGAAAACATCTGGACATCAAAATTGGGTTGATTAAACTACAGTAAACTTCAATGTTGAACCTCATCAGCTCCTCAGAATCTGACGTCATGTTGATGAAGACATTAAAAAAGTCTAGAGACTGTGAGTGTTCAGATTCAACAAGAAAGAAAAGTGTGACTTGAGCAGACAGAGCTCAAATGTTTTTTCAGGACTAAAAGGTTTACGCAGTTATAAAAAATCTTCTTTTCTCCATAACAGTCAAAATAACCTAATATAACCTCCACAGAGCAGAGTCACAATGCACACACACAACTACTGTATTCGTGATGCTGTTGATCCTGAAAGGTGAATTCACACTGATCATTGAGGTCATTTTATCTTGATTTACTTGCGAATGTGACCATTGCAGCATTCTACAAATTATTGTGGATTCAACACCAAATGTAAAAAACGTACAGATGTTACTGTTAGCTATGGCTGATGAAAACAAAACACATAAACTATGTGTGTCTCAGTCATCCTCTTACAGTACGTGACGTCTCAGTCATCCTCTTATCACTGATTAATGTCATGACAATTTCACCCAATTGGTGAGACTCTTCATTTTTGGCTGATCACATCCAAATGAATAGTTAAATCATATGAACATAAAATACCACTCACCTCCCATGAACACGTAGCTCTCAGCATGAATCTGATGTTTGATTTCCTCCTGTGTGGCTACACAACGATAGTGGTCAGTCTTGGTCACAGTAGTTTGGAGGATAACATCGTAACGACCTCCTCTCTCTGTGACCTGCGGCCTCTCAGCTTGAAGGATGTTTCCATCACTGTCCTGCCACTCCACTTTAGGTTTTGGAGAAGCACCTCGAACAACACACCGCAGCAGAGCCCAGTTATCTGTTTGATTCAGATTTGTGACAGACGGCTCTGGAGCTGCACCTGTAAATATGTCATAGACAAAATCATGTGTAAGACAATCACACAATTAAAATGTTACTCTCAGATTTCTTGTTCAACACTTCTCAGCTTGAACATTTGGAAAACAGAGGAGTGGAGGAAAAACCAACTGAACTTTTAAAACTGCCAGTATAAGTCAGCATCAGCAAGCGTTTTCACATTTAGCCTATATCATGACAGTAAATGAGGAAATATTGATTCTTCTCTGACATGAATAATTTCAGATCGTTGCATGTGTTACAAAATGTAATATTTAAACTCATTAGAGGTTACACAAAACTACCATGGTTAGTTTGAAACTGTACAAATAAATATGACAGACTGACGTCATTACAACAGGACCCACCTGGGATGTTTTCATCTCTTCTGTCTTTTAACCTTGTCTGATGCGGAGGATGCATGCGACCCAACATTTACACGTAAGGGTGATGTTAGATATACACTATATACTTAGTATCTGTGATAATGCGTTAATACTTACACTTTACACCTCATTTGAAAGCTCATAACTTCATTTCCCGGAAATTTTTAAGAGTAAAAAAATTGTTTGACAACATCACAGCATTACAGTCTCTCTTTGCAGCAGTAACCAATCAGATTATAGTTTACTAACCTGCGTTGCTTCGATTAAAACACGTGTATAGGCTGAAAAAGAGACTTTTAAAGACCAACTGGCCTCGCTAAAAAGAGTAAAACACTACCAATTAAATTAATTTCGTTTAAATTCAAGCAGAGGAAAGAAAAACCCTGAATAATATCGGATAGTTTCCCTTAATTAACTTTGATCCGGTGCTTCAAACTTTGAACCTGACTACATTTCGGTCAATTTTAGGCGTTGTTAAAGTATTTGACCAATGATGTTAGGTATCTCTGAAATCAGAAAACGCCCAGAAACAAAATAAACCAATTATCGCCTTTCTATGATGTAAATTGACGAACCTAATGGTCTTTTAACTTACAGCAGCCAATCAGAGCAGAGTATCATTATGTCGCCGCCTAGTGACTTTGATTGACAGCTACTTTAGTCCAATAGGAAGTAACCACTCTGAAACATGCCCGGTTTGTAGCCGGTAAATTCACCTGTCTGACCATATATGGAAGTTGATGTAGTGTGACTCCCTGTGGTGGAGGAACAGGAACATAACAGACAAACTTTTTACGAGTCAAAAGAGACAAGATTCAATGACACTTAATATGTAAATCTGTGTGTAAATATTAATAACCGCTTCTTTGAGTCAACTCCAACATTGAGGCATATTTTTCAAAGTTGTAAAAGACATTTATCTTCAATATTTGGTGACTGAGGAGACGTTTTATAAAAATATGTAGACATCTGATGGAGATACTCTGTACTGCAATTTCAGAAATATCTCAGAGCCACTTCTGTCTATCAACATGACATTTAGTACAGATGTTGGAGACAGGTTGTTGAAGGATTCCTGTTAATTTCAGCCTTATAGCTCTTAATGTGACTGATTTATTGTATTTCAAACATGAGGTTGGAGGAGGAGAAGAAGAGAATTTCTACTTTATCCAGTTTGATCCTTCATCAGTTGAACTGTGTCAGAGCTGTAAATCTGATTAACACAGCTGATGAAACCTCTGAGGATTTACTTTACAGTGATTCAGGGGAAACAAATCAGTTCCTAATGGTCTCAGTTAGTACACAGTTTAAAATGGGAGGGTCTGAAGAGAGACATATGCATCATTAAAATGGACTCTAACAGGTTAAGATCGGATCTAGAAGACAAAAGAAAACAACAATGTGAGACTGATTGTATCATTTAAACACGTAATTTCTTCACCTTGGCAGACAGGTAATTCTGAGAAATAGAAAACATGGGCTCATATTTCCTGTGACGTACTGTCTCATGAAGACAGTTAAGACAGGTTATCTTTGAGACTCTGTCTAACAGATCTGATCATCAACTTCCTTCATTGACGCACAGCTGTCCAAACCAGTGGAACGTGATCAGGAAATCAGCCTTTACAACAACTTGTGTTGCACTGTTGTTAAAACAAACCGTAAAGATGTGAAATGTGTTAATTGACTTTCTGGTGGAGAGTCAGATGAAAAGACTGATGACACTCTCATGTTTGTGTAATAAATGAGCTTACTGTTGGCAACTAGTTAGTCTCTTGGCTGTCTGACAATGTTTATGATTTTTACATTGATGGATTTACTTTATCAAATTGATAACTTTTAATTTCCTTCCCATCTGCTATAACATTGTTGACTTCTTTCCGTTAGACTCTGGATTTTAAGTAAGATCAGTTTATTCCAACTCTGCTTCTTATTTCCACATCTGGGCCAATTCTAGCACACACAGAGAGTCTTCCAGCTGCCAGTGAGGGGTATCAGGGGATAACATCTGGAATATGCCCAGATGTGCAGGTATATGGACCAGACTCGGGCCGAGGACCCAGATGAAGATGTTGGACCATAAGCTTCATTTCTGTATCTGTGAACATTTGCAGCCTCGTCTGATCCAGATGTGTCACTCTGACTCTTTGATCTGAGCTCATCAAGGACACTGAAACCAGTCACGTCTGTTCTGAGCGGCCATGTTTCCAGCTGTTTCACTGAAGCACTCACCAACAACAAGCACAATGTGGGATCGTCTGATTGGCTGATGAAATGGAAAATCACAGGTGTAGCTTCCACTGTCGGCCACCTTCGTATCTCTGATGACTATGGAGGCGTTACCAGACTCCAGATGTTGTGGAAAGTGAAAGACCCGTCCTCTGAAGAGTTCGTCTTGACCTGAACGTTTCTCGTCATAAATGCTGCCCCTGTCGTACATGAACACCTCCCTCTGACCGTCCTTCTTCCAGTCAAACAGCTCCTGCTTGATGCTCGTGGTGCTGAGGGAACAGGGCAACACGGCGTCGTTCCCCTCCTTCACCACCAGATTGGTGACATCTGGACCTGGAGGACAAAACATGAATCAATCACTGTGATCACATACAGAGTCGTCAGGTTAGAGAAAAACTCAGATAACACATAAACACATGTCGCCACATTTGCTTTGAAACACCAGTTTATGAGCAGTTTAATACTCTGATTTCTCTTCCTCAAAACCTATTTCTGACCACATTCAATATTTCTGTGTTAAATATTAAAGTGGATGAGAACAAACCAGGTTATAAAGTTTTGATCATTGTGGTTTGAGTTTGCCTTTTATAGATTTGAAAAGTTTATTCTTATTTATATTTTACAGCTGTCACAACCAAGCCTTTCCTGCTCCTCTGTTATGATGTTTTGTCACTTTGTCATGAAAATATAAAACATGTGCAGCTTTTAAATGATTAAATCAATTAATTTAACTTCCATTTCAACCTGGATGATCTCAGGATAGATTACTGCAGAGTTCATGTCTGTCTGAGATCTGGCTCTCAGTTCATCAGCTGATCAATCACTGCTGGAGTGAAATCACAATACCAAAGTGAACCAGCAGGTGGTGCTACAGTAATAATCATTGCAGTGTGTGCATATTTGTACCCATGTACTTCACTGGTGTATTTCACTCTCAGTCTTATTATCTGTTGTTCTACATTTGTGACAAACATCTGCCTTCTTTTCTTTTTTCATCTGCCTAGGTATGTTGAATTAATAGTTTGACCTTCTGTTCTGGGACAAACGCCAGATGTGTGAAACAGTTACAGGAAGAGATTTGTAGATTGTTTAAAAGATGAAACCAACACCAAGACTGGAAGAGGCTGTTTTAACTCTCTGTATAAAGACATGATACGAGAAGTTGTGTGTCTGCACTTTTATTAATTCAATGATCCTTTATTTTAACATGGGGAAAACACTGACACATTATAATGTTACCAAGCAAAGAACATTTTTTTCTTTTTTTTTCCCAAGCAAAGAACAAACTTAAAGACCCAAGAAACAAAAATTTGTTGTTTCCATAAATGTGTCAGAAAACAGAAACAAAATAAAACAAAAAATGTGCCAAGTAAAAAAATGACAAAAATCCACAAAAGTACAGAGAATAAATAAAAATCTCATCAGTGATTCAAATATCAAAATAATGGTGTAGACTAGAGAACAACTAACACAGGAACATCTGGTGTGATCAAAGATTTAAAGTGCCCTCAATTTTAGATTATTCTTAAAATAGTTTCATGTTGCAGGTGCATAATAATAACAATCGGATCTTCAAGGTTCAGGTTCATTATATCTATAATATTATATCTATCCGATTCTATGAACCAGAGAAGTAGGTGTGTCAGTGAAAACAGGATGAGGATTCAGACTTTAACTTGATTTGATATGACTCCAGGTGTCAGGTCACAACATGAAATATACAGTAGTTCATCCCATTTATAGAGACGGTTTGTCCTTAAACCAACTTCAGCTCAATAGAAGTCAAAAGGTCACTGATGAAACATTTGTTCATAAAAACAAGCAGAAAACTGGGAAACAAATGAATCATGTTTTCTGCTGCCTCTCCTGCTCTGGTGAACAACCACAGGTGCATGCTGGTCCTAAACCAATCTACCTGTGCAAATAACACAATGTGTCCAGAGCATCACCTACAAAATAAACATTGTGAGAAGGAGGAAGAACGTCTGACACTTCTGATTTAAACCAATGAGGCAGAGTAAACAACAGAAACACGTCTCACACACTGAACATTAAAGCTTCATGGAGGAGGACTCACTGCAGGACTGTTGGATCAGACTGAATTAGTTTAACTGAGCACTGAGTGCTTCATGAACTAACGCTGCTTTAACTCCACTGCTCTGATCCACACACAGGAATCTGTCCAGGCTCCTGTAGATGTGACGGCTCTCATCATTTATAAAACACAGTGTCTCCTCAGACTGAAGCAGAACCACACTGACAGGTTTCACTGCTTCACTGAAAACAACTAGAAACACAAACAACATGTTACAACTGGAAAACTACACTCTCTGGTTCTTCTGCTCTTTAGACATCACATCTGATCACAATGGATCACATTTCATCACATGGTCTAATTCATGAAAAACAGATTTTCAAACCCCCAAATTATTACCGGAGTTACCTGGGAGGAGGGGGTGGGGGTAATAAAAATCAATAAATCAATAAAATACATATAAACATTTCGTTGAGGAGGAAAATATCTCCAGATATCCAGAGCACATCCTGGTCAGATAATGACAATATTGTTTGAAACACTAATCAATAATCTATTAACTGCAATGAGCCAAGCTGACAGGACACACCTCCACCTGCAGCAGCTGAGACACCTGAGCACCAGGTGTGTGACTGAGTTCATCATCAAACTACTGAACTAAACTAATTCATTTATAATGAGAATTTAACACGTTGAAAAACATCTGGACAATGATCAGATTAAACACTGAGTTCATGTTCATGATCACACTGAGACCACGCCCTAACCCCCCGCCCACGCACACGCAGGCTATCCACACAGTTGTGCTGACGTCACACGTAAAGTTAGAAGTGAGCAGCTAAACGACTGATATTAACCTGAGTGATGTCGTCATTAATAGCATCACCTGACACTTCATCGATCAGCGCTAATTATGAGGAACAACATGGCATCACTGTGTGAAACTGATCCTGATGTTCAGACGGACAGGTGCAGGTGATGACGTCATCCAACCTCCACCTCCTCCTCCTCCTCCTCCTCCTCCTCCTCCTCGAGGACTGTGTCTCCAGACCGCTGCATCTTCTTCATGTCATTAAACACAGTCAGTGATAATGAACAGAGCTGAGACTGATTCTCAGTCTGAGCCTCAGTTTTCTCACCGTGTTCAGCAGCAAACGTTGATCCACACCGAGTCAGGACACAGAGACTCACGAGAGCAACGAGCTCCGTAGTTGTCGACGTCATCTGAACAGGAGCCATCACAACATCAGGGGAACATCTGGATGATGAAGCTTCAGCCGCTCATCACACCATCATTGGCTCATCACACACTTTCACTCTGTCGGCGTCCGCGAGCTGCAGCAACAGAGACACTTCCGGCACACACCCTTCACAATAAAAGCTCCTCCTCCTCACGCGTCAACGGTGACTCATGAATCCTGATGATGCTCGTTTCCTTCCTGTTCATAATTTAAAATGACTGATTGATAACTGTTGAAAACAGTCATCTGATCAATAAGCAGAGTGATTTCTAGGTTTGATTATTAACAGATTATTTCCCCCCACCACTAGGGAAACAGTATAGCTAGTGCTGCCATCAAATGTTTCATAAACCGTGTAAAAAAAAATCAGTTTTATTTGTGGTCTAATAGACAAGGTGGATCCTGTTGTTCATCACTTGGAAGAAACCCTGTAAATAAACCATTAAGAAAGCAAAAGGACATTATGTTCAATTTCGAATTAAGTTTCAGTCATAACAGCTGCAGAATCAAGATCATTTGAAACTCTATCCAATATACTGTAATAGATTCACTTTAGTTTAAACAGACTGGTCACAACATACACTTGGCTGTTTAATCTTTTATTAGTTAAAAATTATTAAGCACTGCTTGAATTTACATGAAAATTCATCATCAGATGCAACATAAACACAAACTCAGTGTGAGACAGAGCACAATTCAGATGTCACAGTCAACAACAGTGAAGACTGTAACTGTACCAGACAGACTCAGGATCAGCAAGAAGAAATAAAAAGGAGCAACATGATCATCCCAAATGATGTCAGCAACACAGATTTCAAAATATAAGTTACATTATGCTTCACTAAATGTTCACATTCATTTAAAGCAGAACAGCAGGTTTGACTTCACTGATTCTGATGTTTGTGTCAACGTCCACGTCGACTCAGTGAACAGCTACGAGCGGGTTGATAATATTTGGTCGATGGATTCATTCATATACAGCTTTAAATCAAAGATCTTTACAATCAGGTCCCTTTTAACCTGATCCGGTGTTGATTGGTGTTTCACATGGTTGGTAATCCTGGTTTGTCTTTGATTGACCTGCAGGAGAGAAAACAAGATGATATTCAAGAAAATCTGAGCTGATCTCACCCTGAGAGTAAAAAACAACAGAAGCTGCTCATCTGAGGAGATGAACACAACTATCAGACTCTGAGCATCACACATATGGAAACACTTTGTTGTTCTGTCAGCTGCTCATCACGAACAATGTGAATTTGACACATTATATAAACTTACCTGAGTTAGATTGTTGCTTCTTCCTCCATACAGCTACAACTACACTAACACATAAAAGAGTCAGTAGAACCGAACCAACAGCAACACCGACAACAACTCCAGTGGGAAACTCTGGAACAAAGAGAGAAAGCTGATGTGAGACTCAGAGTAACTTGACATGATGAACACCAGACTGGACGTCACAGCTTCACACAGAGAACAATGAGTGTGTTGCTGCTCCTCTGATCTACAGTGATGAGCAGATGAAGACTCCACTGGGATGAATGTGACCAGGCTCAGTGATGTCAGCATCCGTCTCATGGCCTCTCTCCTCCTGCTGCTGCTCAGCTCAGAGCTCGGTTCTGGTTCTGCTACAGTAGTGAGGAGGATGATGATGCTGCAGCTTCCTCCTCTGTCTGACACGTGTTGTTCATCAGGAGGAAGATGTTTGAGTCACTGTGCTGCCACCTCCACTTTAGGCTGTTTCCATCTGACTCCTGCTTCACTCCTGCTGTGTGTGAGATCTCAAAGTGTGTGTGACTGTGATCTGTCTCCAGCCCAGGTTTCTACACCCTGAGCCCAGGCTCTGATGGACTCTGGATCTCCTCTGCTCAGCTCATCTTCACCTCATGATGGTTGTTGTTGGAGCTGCTGCTGATGAGCTCTGTTCAACACATGGGCCTCTGAGCTCGGGTCGACGCTTCACTCAGAATAAGTGAAGCTAAAAGCTGAGAGACGTCTAAACGTGGTCTTGTAGCTTCAGTGATGAAGCTCTCAGTGAGTTCACTGTGCTCACATGAACACACACAAACAAAGAGCAGCTGCTGCTTCATTCACTGGACAAGAATCTGAGTTCAGCCTGTTCACACTGACAACTTGTGCTGTCAGGAAGCTGCAGCACAGTCACACATCTGGCTGGAGACCACAGCTGTATATCACACTGTGACAGCACATGTGTCCTCTACAGCCTGAAGCTCAGATCATACAGCACCTGTGACTGGTTCAATCAGCCCACCTGCTCTACTGAGCTGCACACAGTCACATCAATACAAACACAGCCACATGTTGGTGAATGAGTCAAGTGGTCAACATCTGTTCACTCCTGGTTTCAGCTTCACACACACAGGAATATAAATGGAATTGAATTAAACTGTCCATAATTAGAATAAAATCCCACCAGGAATATGTACATAGGTCTCAGTGTAGATCTGATGTTTGATTTCCTCCTGTGTGGCTACACATCGATAGTTGTCAGTCTTGGTCACTGTAGTCTGGAGGATAATGTCGTAGCTGCCTCCTCTGTCAGAGACCTGTGGTTCTTTAGCAGGGACGATGTTTCCATCACTGTCCTGCCACTGGACAACAGGTTTGGGTGAAGCACCAAGAACCTCACACTGCAGCAGGGCCCAGTCATTTGTTTGCTCAAGTGTTATGACAGATGGCTTTGAAGCTGCACCTGTAAAAACAAACAATAATTCATCAACAGTCATTTACACGACCAGACACAGATGTTGTTAAACTAAAGACCAAACGAGCAGAGAAACATGAGGACAGTGTTTCCCTCCACTGACCACCAGGGGTCACTGATGGTCTGATGAGTATGAAACTGTCATCAGTATCTGTCTATACAGTAAACTGAATGTGTATTGGTTGTGTTTACATGATGCTGAATGTACTGTGACTGTGTGAGGACGTGTGAGGCCAGAAGCTACAATAAATAGAAAAGGGTGAAAACTGGTGAGAGTCGACCACAGGAAGCCTGGGAGTCCCCACCCTGGATTTTAGAAAACACAGAATAAACCTGTCATGGATGATGAGGGGATAAATACAAGTGTTGTTTCTGTGTGTTCAGTTTCTTTGTAAATAAAGTCATTTGAATCTAGTAGCTACAGTTTCAGTCTTATCTGTTGATAACCTCTGTCAGCCTCCACATCTGCAGGTTCAACACTTAGAGCTGTGTCCACTTCAAATGACGTCATGCTGCTGCTCATCTGCATGGGAGGAGCCAGTTGAAGGAGGAGCTTTGCCCCGTGTTTCCTGTCACTTCTACACTGTCGACTATTTAAAGAAGCTCATTGTCAATTATCACATAAAAACAAGAATGACTTCAGTGTAGGACGCCTCCACTTGTCTCCTGCTTAGACTGCTGCCCCCCGACCAGGACGTGGACCAGCTGTAGATACTGGATGAATGGGAAATGATCAGCTATCACTTTGAACTGATACATCCCATCATATTTCATGTACAAAGGTGACACTTATTCATTAAATCACTACTTCTATCTTCCTCTTTCCATTTGCACAACTTCTGTTTAAGCCCCTGGCTGAAGGAGCCGTCCCCTCCCAGTCCCCTCCTCTCCTGCAGACAGACGCTTTTCTACACTGTGGCCTTCAGTCTCCAGATCTCAGGTGAACACTGATGGTAGATTTCAGAGCCACGTGTCAGACAGCGCTCTCCACCACCACCATCATCATCACAACACCAGATGAGGGAACATGTTCATGGAGAGTGTGTTCATCCTGCAGTCGACTTCACACACTTGGAGAATCACTGACAAGGAGCAGTGAAGATGATCTGGCTGATGTGGTGACCAACACCTGACTGAGACACTTCATGTTGTTTCTCCTTTAATCTGTCACCTGTCTGTGTCAGAACCAGATCTTTTCTCTCAACCCTCCTCTGCTTCAACATGTGGAGTAAAGTGTGTTTAACAACAATAGAAAATCACAGTCTGAGCCTCAAACACCATCTCAGCTCTGTCTGATGGAACAAGCTACATCAACTGGACTCAGCTGAACAAACTGTTTCTGACTCATCTCATGACAGAAGCTCAGATACAGTTTGGAAAACAGGTGAATTTCTGATCAGTTTCGGTTTGACAAAATTAATCCTGAAACAGATTCAGGAGAAATTTCTTTTGTTTGGGATGTAAACAATTTAACACAGGGTCAAAGGTGTGTGTTCCTCTTGTTATCAGATGTGTCAGTGATTCACTCAGTGTTCACTTTATCAGGAACATCTGTACAGTCTAATCCAACACAGATGTTGATCAAATATTTTCCAGGGATCAAATGGAGCTGGAACGAGACGAGAGGTGAATCTACGTTTCCACAGCTTCTTCTTCATGAGTCTGTAAAGAGACACTTCACTGACTTTACACATCAACATCAGTTCACTGGTCATGAAGAGCACGACTCAGTCTGACATCACAGTGACGTCACAGTGTTCACTGATTATAATGTCGGCCATGTTGGCTCATGTTATTAAATGATACTTGATCTGAATCTCACTAATGTCTGAAACAATCAAGACACATTCAGACAGAGCTAATAAAACTGTTTCATCATGTTTCTAACAGCAGATCTCTGGTGAACAACTAGTTATTGTGGTTAAGCTGTTTTAATCCAGAGGTGAATAAACCTCCTCTGTGTAACCAGTTCAGTTCTGACCAGTCAAACCAGCTGAGACTTTACAAACAGCTGCTGCCTCCAGCTGCAGGACTCTGATCTGAAGCAGACGCCTCAAAGGGGCTGAAAACAGGCTGAGTGCAGACTGCAGCCTGAGGACCGACACTACAGGCCTCGTCTGGTGTCTGTCCTCCTCTCACATGGACAGTAGCTACAGACTGTAGACAACAGGGCTCAGAGTCAGAGCTGAGCCTCAGTCTGTGCAGGACAGTCAACAAGTGCAGCTGGAAACATCTGGACATCAAAATGTTTTAACACATTAAATAAAAGTTTGGTGACTGTGAGTGTTCGGCTTCAGCAGGAAAGAAAAGTGTGACCTGAGCAGACAGAGCTCAGATGTGTTTCAGGACTAAAATATTTATCACACAGTTTCTGTCCTCAAAAATCTTCTCTTCTTCATAACAGTAAAAAAAACCCTCCTTTGCAGAGTCACATTGCACATTACACAACTACTGTATTCGTGATGCTGCTGATCCTGAAATATGAATTCACACTGACCATTGATCAGTGTGAATTCATCATCACTAGTCATTTTATCTTAATTTACTCTGTGAATGTGACCATTACAGCATTTCTGTAATTCTTATGGATTCAACACTAAATGTATCAAACTTGAATACGTTGGCTATTGTTGATTAGAGGAAAACACAGTAACTATACTGTATGTGTTTTAATCATCTCAGTGACATAAAAAACAACACAAACACATAACACATAAGCTTCAGCCATCCTCTTATCACTGATTAATGTCATGATAATTTCATCCCAATTGGTGAGACTCTTCATTTTTGGCTGATCAAATCTAAATGAATAGTTAAATCATATGAACATAAAAGACCACTCACCTCCCAGGAACACGTAGATCTCAGCATGAATCTGATGTTTGATTTCCTCCTGTGTGGCTACACAACGATAGTGGTCAGTCTTGGTCACAGTAGTTTGGAGGATAACATCGTAACGACCTCCTCTCTCTGTGACCTGTGGCCTCTCAGCTTGAAGGATGTTTCCATCACTGTCCTGCCACTCCACTTTAGGCTTTGGAGAAGCACCTCGAACAACACACCGCAACAGAGCCCATTTATCTGTTTGATTCAGATTTGTGACAGATGGCTCTGGAGCTGCACCTGTAAATATGTCATAGACAAAATCATGTGTAAGACAATCACACAATTAAAAATGTTACTCTCAGATTTCTTGTTCAACACTTCTCAGCTTGAACATTTGGAAAACAGAGGAGTGGAGGAAAAAACAACTGAACTTTTTTAACTGCCAGTAGCCTATAAGTCAGCATCAGCAAGCGTTTTCACATTTAGCCTATATCATGATGACAGTAAATGAGGAAATATTGATTCTTCTCTGACATGAATAATTTCAGATCGTTGCATGTGTTACAAAATGTAATATTGAAACTCATGAGAGGTTAAACAGAACTACAATACGTAACGTTAAAGTACAATTAGTGATTAGTTTGAAACTGTACAAATGAATATGACAGACTGACGTCATTACAAACAGGACCCACCTGGGATGTTTTCGTCTCTTCTGTCTTTTAACCTTGTATGATGCGGAGGATGCATGCGACCCTACATTTACACGTAAGGGTAACGTTAGATATAGTTATATACTTAGTAACTGTGATAATGTGTTAATACTAACACTTTACACCTCATTTGAAAGCTCATAACTTCATTTTTCATAAACTTCTAAGAGCTAAGAAATTTATTTACAACATCACAGCATTACTGTCTCTCTTTACAGCAGTAACCAATCAGATTATAGTTAACTAACCTGTGTTGCCTCGATTAAAACACATTTATACGCTGAAAAACAGACTTTTAAAGACCAACTGGCCTCCTTAAAAAGAGTAAAACACTACCAATTAAACTCAGTTCATTAAAATTCAAGCGGAAGTAAAATAAATTACCTGAATAATATCGGATAGTTTCCCTTAATTAACTTTTATCCGGTCCTTCGAACTTTTAACCTGACTACATTTCGGTCAATTTTAAAGCTTTGTTAAAATATTTGACCAATGATGTTAGGTATCTCTGAAATCAGAACGCGCCCAGAAACAAAATAATACGATCAGCGCCTTTCTACGATGTAAACTGACGAACCTAATGGTCTTTTAACTTACAGCAGCCAATCAGAGCAGAGTATCATTATGTGGCCGCCTAGTGACTTGATTGACAGCTACTTTAGTCCAATAGGAAGTAACCACTCTGAAACATGCCCAGTTTGTAGCCGGTAAAATCACCTGTCTGACCATATATGGAAGTTGATGTAGTGCGACTCCCTGTGGTGGAGGAACAGGGACATGTCAGAAAAACCTTTTATGAGTAAAAAGAGACAAGATTCAATGACACTTAATATGTAAATCTTTGTGTAAATATTAATAACCGCTTCTTTGAGTCAACTCCAACATTGAGGCATATTTTTCAAAGTCATAAAAGACATTTATCTTCATTATTTGGTGACTGAGGAGACATTTTATAATAATCTATAGTCATCTGATGTAGATACTCTGTACTGCACTTTCAGAAATATCTCAGAGCCACTTCTGTCTATCAACATGACATTTAGAGCAAATGTTGAAGACACGTAGGTGAAGAGATCCTGTTAATTTCAGCCTGATAGTCCAGTTTATCACCAATTTACTGAATTTTGAATTAATAAATAAAAGATAAGGAACAAGACATTTCTGCTGTATTCTCTGTGTGAATGTGAACCCATCCACCTCTGTGTGGGGGAGAAATCAGAGTAACACAAAATAAGAGAGCTCAGTGTTTGCTCTGCAGTGATGCTGACAACATTTATCAGATCTTCACAGTCTAGGAACAGCAGAACATTTAAGATGAGTGTGTATCAACTGGAGTAATGAACGTGACTGTATTGAGCCATAAGAGGTTAAGATATTGCGCTCTGGGTCTGGATCTGGAGGAAGAAACACAAACATCATCATGTTAGAGTGATTATACTGACAAACATGTCAGACCTGCTATAATGAGAAAAGAAAACAGTTTTACTTCCTGTTAGGTGAATATTAATGTTTGGTGTAAAACCTGGTCAGGTAGAAAGGTTATCTGGTCTCTAGCTGACATGTTGGTTATGTTTAAATGTTGTCACACAGCTCAACACTTGACTAACCTAAAACTTAAAAATTATTTGGTTTCTATGGAAACCACCACCTATCAGGAGTTGAGCATCTTATTCAGAGTGAGATCAGAGGAAACAGTTGTCTGCAGGAGAAAATGGTAACATAATAGGGTCAAACAGAGCAGAACCAGAGGAAAGTTTTTTTATCATGAATGTTTAAAAATCAAAAAGACCAGCAATTTTACTCCACAAAAGAGCTTGAATTAAAATGTCTTTGCACTGAGCTCTGCAGGTTAAACAGTAACCTACAACTCACATTATCACAGAGCAGTGTGTTCAGATGTGATCTGTTGTCGTGGTAGGCTATATTTTTATATTTTGAATATTATATGAAAATATCATAATTTATTGCTCCTGACTCTGAAATACTCTGCATAGTTTCTGCGTGTGTTTTGGAGAAAACATGTCACACATCAGTCGTCCAAAATCTGATGAACACACTCACCTACAACAAGTATAATGAGGGAGTCTTGTTTTCTTGGGAAAGTACATGTGTAACTTCCGTTGTCGTCCATCCTTGTGTTATGGATTTTTATGGAGGCGTTGCCATTCTTCAGTTCATCCTCAAAGTGAAAAACTCGCCCAGTGAACTGTTCATCTTGACCTGTGCGACCCTGGTTGTAGTGCAGGCCGGCATCGTACAGGAAAACCTCCTTGTCACCATCTTTCTTCCAGTCAAACACCATCTTCTCAATGTTCTGCTTGGTGCTGAGGGAACAGGGTAAAACGGCGTCTCTCCCTTCTTCCACGGCCACAGTGACGGCACTCGACCCTGAAAGATGAAACATCAAATGTTCTGCTGTCAACTCAGTTCATCTGAAGCAGCAGTTTACAACCAGTTCAGTCAGTGATCAAAACACTGGAGAGGCTGAGAATGAAAATTAAATCATGACATAATATAAACAAGGATTAAGATGCTCATAATTGTGTTAAACAGAAAAGGAAATCAAGATATATGAGGATGTCTTGGTACGATTATGATCTCCATATTGTTTGAATTACTACAGTAATAAGTCATCTATCAACTCCAATGAGTCACAGGACACACCTCCACCTGAGACACCTGAGACACCTGTGCACCAGATGTGTGACAGAGTTAATCAAACTACTGAACTAAACTCATTTATTGATAATGAGAATTTAAAACAGAAGAAAACATCTGGACAATAATCTCAACATACACTGAGTTTGTTTATGTTCACAATGAGACCATGCCCTCCCAGCCCCCACCCACGCACACACAGCCACAGGTGAACTGAGAAGCTGTTACGACTAATCAACCTGAATGATTTCATCATTATATAACATCACCTGGCGTTTTATTGATCAGAACTAATCATTAAGAGTATTATGACATTAGATATCGATGTTCAGACAGATGCACAGGTGCGGGTGATGACGTCACCCAGCCGCTCCACCTTGACCCCCCCCCCCCCCCCCCCCCCCCCCCCCACACACACACACACACACACACACCTCAGTGATAATAAACAGAGCTGAGGCTGGTTCTCAGTCTGAGCCTCAGTTTTCTCACCGTGTTCAGCAGCAAACGTTGATCCACACCGAGTCAGGACACAGAGACTCACGAGAGCAACGAGCTCCGTAGTTGTCGACGTCATCTGAACAGGAGCCATCACAACATCAGGGGAACATCTGGATGATGAAGCTTCAGCCGCTCATCACACCATCATTGGCTCATCACACACTTTCACTGTGTCGGCGTCCGCGAGCTGCAGCAACAGAGACACTTCCGGCACACACCCTTCACAATAAAAGCTCCTCCTCCTCACGCGTCAACGGTGACTCATGAATTCTGATGTTGTTCGTTTCCTAGCTGTTTATTAACTGTTTGTTTCTAAAACTAATAAACAACAAACACTATGATATTGTATGATGTTTTATTAATTAAAAATGATTTATCCCAGCCTGAATTCACACAACAGCCTGTAATGATGTTTATCAATGGAGGACCATGACCATTTATAAAGGAAAACAAAAGGGACGTTATTGCACATGTAAGCCATTTCAAATTAAGTTTCTATCAAAACAGCTGCAGAATCAAGATCATCTGAGACTCTGTCCAATGCAATAAATTCACTTTAAACAGACAGAGAAACAAACAGAACCGTCACTTCATACACTTTGGTGTTTTTTTTGTTTGTTTCATCTTTTATTAATTAAAAAATCATTAAGCACTGCTTGAATTTACATGACAGCCTGTAAACTCATCATCAGCTGCAATATAAACACAAACTCAGTGTGAGACAGAGCACAATTCAAATGTCACAGTCAACAAAAGTGAAGAGTTCAGACAGTAACTGTACCTGATAGACTTTAGATCAGCACCTTAATAAATAAAAATAAGCAACATGATTGTCTCAAATAATGTCAGCAACACACATTTCAAAATGCAGCTTCTAAATATTCACATTCATTTTAAGCAGAATAGCCAATTTGACTTCACAGATTCTGATGTTTGTGCCAACATCCACATTGACCCAGTGAACAGCTACAAGCTGGTTGATAATATTTCATTCATTCAAAAATAAGTTTAATTCAAAGAGCTTTACAATTAGGTCCCTTTTTAAATTGAGTTGTTTTTTAGTGAGAGTACTTCCTGAGGGACTCCTGTCTTTGACTGACCTGCAGGAGAGAAAACAAAATGAGATTTAAGAAAATCCAACAGAGCTGATCTCACCCTGAGACAGAAGCTGCTTGTCTGAGGATTCTACACAACTGTCAAACTCTGAGCATCACACAAATGGAAACACTACTTTTGTCTGCTCATCATGAAAATGGGGATACAACACATTACTTAAACTTACCACAGTTAGATTGTCTTCTCCTCATACACATGTACACAACTACACCACCCAGTAAAAGACCACCAACAACACCAACAACAGCACCAACAACAACTCCAGTGGAGAACCCAGTTGGACCTGAAAGAGAAAGTTGATGTGAGACTCAGAGTAACTTGACATGATGAACATCAGCCTGGACGTCACAGCTTCACACAGAGAACAATGAGTGTGTTGCTGCTCCTCTGATCTACAGTGATGAGCAGATGAAGACTCCACTGGGATGAATGTGACCAGACTCAGTGATGTCAGCATCCGTCTCATGGCCTCTCTCCTCCTGCTGCTGCTCAGCTCAGAGCTCGGTTCTGGTTCTGCTACAGTAGTGAGGAGGATGATGATGCTGCAGCTTCCTCCTCTGTCTGACACGTGTTGTTCATCAGGAGGAAGATGTTTGAGTCACTGTGCTGCCACCTCCACTTCAGGCTGTTTCCATCTGACTCCTGCTTCACTCCTGCTGTGTGTGAGATCTCAAAGTGTGTGTGACTGTGATCTGTCTCCAGCCCAGGTTTCTACACCCTGAGCCCAGGCTCTGATGGACTCTGGATCTCCTCTGCTCAGCTCATCTTCACCTCATGATGGTTGTTGTTGGAGCTGCTGCTGATGAGCTCTGTTCAACACATGGGCCTCTGAGCTCGGGTCGACGCTTCACTCAGAATAAGTGAAGCTAAAAGCTGAGAGACGTCTGAACGTGGTCTTGTAGCTTCAGTGATGAAGCTCTCAGTGAGTTCACTGTGCTCACATGAACACACACAAACAAAGAGCAGCTGCTGCTTCATTCACTGGACAAGAATCTGAGTTCAGCCTGTTCACACTGACAACTTGTGCTGTCAGGAAGCTGCAGCACAGTCACACATCTGGCTGGAGACCACAGCTGTATATCACACTGTGACAGCACATGTGTCCTCTACAGCCTGAAGCTCAGATCATACAGCACCTGTGACTGGTTCAATCAGCCCACCTGCTCTACTGAGCTGCACACAGTCACATCAATACAAACACAGCCACATGTTGGTGAATGAGTCAAGTGGTCAACATCTGTCCACTCCTGGTTTCAGCTTCACACACAGGAGGACGATTAGTGACCAGATGTAGAAACACTTTGACTGTTGTTTCTCTTCTGCTTGTAAACAACCAAACAACAACCTGCAGCAGGTCATGAACCAAGAGTGAGGAAGCTACATCTCTACCAACATGTGCTCATAGAGGACGCTCACTGCACTGACACTGATCACACTGATGCTTCACTTGCACAGCTTTTATTTACATTTATTTGATCAAATTATTACCAGGATCAATCAGTTTGTATAATCAGAAGGGTATGATTCTAGTTTAAAGTTTATGTTTTAGGTTAAGCAAAACATTAAATAATTAGCCACTACAATAATTATCGCTACACCTTTGAAAGTCCTTATGTGTGATTCATGTGACTTTACACACAAAAGAAAAATCCTAAGCAAAAACCTTTTCACCTGCTTCACCAGACTTAGAGACATTTTCACTTTCACAGATTCTTCATCCAAATTTTCTTAAAAGTGAAATGATCTGACTGTAAAAACAGAAACAAGAAGAAACTCACCACTGATATTAACGTGGGTCTCAGCCTGAACTGTATGTTTGATTTCCTCCTGTGTGGCTACACAGCGATAGTTGTCAGTCTTGGTCACAGTAGTCTGGAGGATAATGTCGTAGCTGCCTCCTCTGTCAGAGACCTGTGGTTCTTTAGCAGGGACGATGTTTCCAGCTCTGTCCTGCCACTGGACAACAGGTTTGGGTGAAGCACCAAGAACCTCACACTGCAGCAGAGCCCAGTCATTAGCTTGTTCAAGTATTGTGACAAACGGTTTTGAAGCTGCACCTGTAAAAAATAAACAATAATTCACCAACAGTCATTTACAGGATCAGACACAGACATTGATAAACTAAAGATATGAGAAACAAGCACAGAAACACGAGGACAGTGTTTACCTCCACTGACCACCAGGGGTCACTGATGGTCAGATGAGTATGAAACTGTCATCAGTATCTGTCTATACAGCAAACTGAATGTGTATTGGTTGTGTTAACATGATGCTGAATGTACTGTGACTGTGTGAGGACGTGTGAGGTCAGAAGCTACAATAAATAGAAAAGGGTGAAAACTGGTGAGAGTCGACCACAGGAAGCCTGGGAGTCCCCACCCTGGATTTTAGAAAGCACAGAATAAACCTGTCATGGATGATGAGGGGATAAATACAAGTGTTGTTTCTGTGTGTTCAGTTTCTTTGTAAATAAACTCATCTGAATCCACGAGCTACAGTTTCAGTCTCATCTGTTGATAACCTCTGTCAGCCTCCACATCTGCAGGTTCAACACTTAGAGCTGTGTCCACTTCAAATGACGTCATGCTGCTGCTCCTCTGCATGGGAGGAGCCAGTTGAAGGAGGAGCTTTGCCCCGTGTTTCCTGTCACTTCTACACTGTCGACTCTTTAAAGAAGCTCATTGTCAACTATCACATAAAAACACAAATGACTTCAGTGTAGGACGCCTCCACTTGTCCCCTGCTTAGACTGCTGCCCCCCGACCAGGACGTGGACCAGAGGTAGATACTGGATCAATGGCAAATGATCAGCTATCACGTTGAACTGATACATCCCATAATATTAACACTACTGCCAAGTAGTGCCAAAGGTGGTACTACTTCATCAAATCACCACTTATCTATGTATGTCATTGTGTCCATTTACACAACTTATGTTTAAGCCCCTGACTGAAGGAGCCGTCTCCTCCCAGTCCCCTCCTCTCCTGCAGTCTGCAGACAGACGCCTCTCTACACTGTGGCCTTCAGTCTCCAGATCTCAGGTGAACACTGATGGTAGATTTCAGAGCCACGTGTCAGACAGCGCTCTCCACCACCACCACCATCAAAACACCAGATGAGGAACATGTTCATGGAGAGTGTGTTCATCCTGCAGTCGACTTCACACACTTGGAGAATCACTGACAAGGAGCAGTGAAGATGATCTGGCTGATGTGGTGACCAACACCTGACTGAGACACTTCATGTTGTTAGCCTACTCCTTTAGAAGCTCATTGTCAACTATCACATAAAAACAAAAATGACTTCAGTGTAGGACGCCTCCACTTCTCTCCTGCTTAGACTGCTGCCCCCCGACCAGGACGTGGACACTTCATGTTGTTTCTCCTTTAATCTGTCACCTGTCTATGTCAGAACCAGATCTTTACACTCAACCCTCCTCTGCTTCAACATGTGGAGTAAAGTGTGTTTAACAACAATAGAAAATCACAGTCTGAGCTTCAAACTCCATCTCAGCTCTGTCTGATGCAACAAGCTACATCAACTGGACTCAGCTGAACAAACTGTTTCTGGCTCATCTCATGACAGAAGCTCAGATACAGTTTGGAAAACAGGTGAATTTTTGATCAGTTTCTGTTTGACAAAATTAATCCTGAAACAGATTCAGCAGAAATTTCTTGTTTGGGATGTAAACAATATATACGTTAACACAGGGTCAAAGGTGTGTGTTCCTCTTGTTATCAGCTGTGTCAGTGATTCACGCAGTGTTCACTTTATCAGGAACATCTGTACAGTCTAATCCAACACAGATGTTGATCAAATATTTTCCAGGGATCAAATGGAGCTGGAACGAGACGAGAGGTGAATCTACGTTTCCACAGCTTCTTCTTCATGAGTCTGTAAAGAGACACTTCACTGACTTTACACATCAACATCAGTTCACTGGTCATGAAGAGCACCACAGTGACATCACAGTGTTCACTGATTATAATGTCGGCCACTAATGAAACTATCAAGACACATTCAGACAGAGCTAATAAAACTGTTTCATCACGTTTCTAACAGCAGATCTCTGTGGAACAACTAGTTATTGTGGTTTAACCTGTTTTAATCCAGAGGTGAATAAACCTCCTCTGTGTAACCAGTTCAGTTCTGACCAGTCAAACCAGCTGAGACTTTACAAACAGCTGCTGCCTCCAGCTGCAGGACTCTGGTCTGAAGCAGACGCCTCAAAGGGGCTGAAAACAGGCTGAGTGCAGACTGCAGCCTGAGGACCGACACTACAGGCCTCGTCTGGTATCTGTCCTCCTCTCAGATGGACAGTAGCTACAGACTGTAGAGAACAGGGCTCAGAGTCAGAGCTGAGCCTCAGTCTGAGCAGGACAGTCAACATGTGCAGCTGGAAACATCTGGACATAAAAACCTGGTTCTTTTATTAAACTGAGAAAAAAACTTTGAAGTTCAAACTCATCAACTCCTCAGAATCTGACTTCATGTTTGAAGACATTAAAAAAGTCTGGTGAGTGTTCAACTTCAACAGGAAGGAAAAGTGTGACCTGAGCAGACAGAGCTCAGATGTGTTTCAGGATTACAGCATTTCTGCAAATTCTTGTGGATTCAACACTAAATGTATCAAACTTAAATACATTGACTATGGTTGATTAGAACAAAATACAGTAACTATGTGTGTTTTTATTATATCAGTGACGCCTCAGTCATCCTCTTATCACTGATTAATGTCATGACAATTTCATCCCAATTGGTGAGACTCTTCATTTTTGGCTGATCACATCTAAATGAATAGTTAAATCATATGAACATAAAATACCACTCACCTCCCAGGAACACGTAGATCTCAGCGTGAATCTGATGTTTGATTTCCTCCTGTGTGGCTACACAGCGATAGTTGTCAGTTCTGGTCACAGTAGTTTGGAGGATAACATCGTAACGACCTCCTCTCTCTGTGACCTGTGGCCTCTCAGCTTGAAGGATGTTTCCATCACTGTCCTGCCACTCCACTTTAGGTTTTGGAGAAGCACCTCGAACAACACACTGCAGCAGAGCCCAGTTATCTGTTTCATTCAGATTTGTGACAGACGGCTCTGGAGCTGCACCTGTAAAATTATCATAGACAAAATCACGTGTAAGACAATCACACAATTAAACTGTTACTCTCAGATTTCTTGTTCAACACTTCTCAGCTTGAACATTTGGAAAACAGAGGAGTGGAGGAAAAACCAACTGAACTTTTAAAACTGCCAGTATAAGTCAGCATCAGCAAGCGTTTTCACATTTAGCCTATATCATGACAGTAAATGAGGAAATGTTGATTCTTCTCTGACATGAATAATTTCAGTTGCATGTGTTACAAAATGTAATATTGACAGGTTACACAAAACTACCATACGTTTAAGTACAATTAGTAATTAGTTTGAAACTGTACAAATAATTATGACAGACTGACGTCATTACAAACAGGACCCACCTGGGATGTTTTCATCTCTTCTGTCTTTTAACCTTGTCTGATGCGGAGGATGCATGCGACCCTACATTTACACGTAAGGGTGACGTTGGTATACACTATATACTTAGTAACTGTGATAATGTGTTAATACAAACACTTTACACCTCATTTGAAAGCTCATAACTTCATTTAACGGAATTTTTTAAGAGTATAAAAAAATATTGACAACATCACAGCATTAGTGTCTCTCTTTACAGCAATAACCAATCAGATTATAGTTTACTAACCTGCGTTGCCTCGATTAAAACACGTTTATAACCTGAAAAACAGACTTTTAAAGACCAACTGGCCTCATAAAAAAAAGAGTAAAACACTACCAATACAATTAATTTCGCTTTAATTCAAGCTGAGGAAAAAAAGAAACTGAATAATATCAGACCGTTTCCCTTAATTAACTTTGATCCGGTGCTTCAAACTTTTAACCTGACTACATTTCGGTCAATTTTAAAGCGTTGTTAAAGTATTTGACCAATGATGTTAGGTATCTCTGAAATCAGAAAACGCCCAGAAACAAAACAAACCAATCAGCGCCTTTCTGCGATGTAAACTGACGAGCCTGATGGTCTTTTAACTGACAACAGCCAATCAGAGCAGAGTATCATTATGTGGCCGCCTAGTGACTTTGATTGACAGCTACTTTAGTCCAATAGGAAGTAGCCACTCTGAAACATGCCCAGTTTGTAGCCGGTAAATTCACCTGTGTGACCATATATGGAAGTTGATGTAGTGTGACTCCCTGTGGTGGAGGAACAGGGGCATGTCAGAAAAACTTTTTATGAGTCAAAGGAGATAAGATTCAATGACACTTATATGTAAATCTGTGTGTAAATATTAATAACCACTTGTTTGTGTAAACTCCAACATTGAGGCATATTTTTCAAAGTTGTTAAATACATTTATATTCATTATTTGGTGACTGAGGAGACGTTTTATAAAGCTCAGTAGTCATCTGATGGAGATACTCTGTACTGCACTTACTGAAATATCTCAGAGCCACTTCTGTCTATCAACATGACATTTAGTACAGATGTTGGAGACACGTTGATGAAGGATTCCTGTTAATTTCAGCCTTATAGCTCTTAATGTGACTGATTTATTGTATTTCAAATATGAGGTTGGAGCAGGAGAAGAAGAGAATTTCTACTTTATCCAGTTTGATCCTTCATCAGTTGAACTGTGTCAGAGCTGTAAGTCTGATCAACACAGCTGATGAAACCTCTGAGGATTTACTTTATAGTGATTCAGTGGAAACAAATCAGCTCCTAATGGTCTCAGTATTGTAGACAGTTTAAAATGGGAGGGTCTGAAGAGAGAGACATGTCCATCATTAAAATGGACTCTAACAGGTTAAGATCGGATCTAGAAGACAAAAGAAAACAACAATGTGAGACTGATTGTATCATTTACTGTAAACATGTAATTTCTTCACCTTGACAGACAGGTAATTCTGAGAAATAGAAAACATGGGCTCATATTTCCTGTGGCGTACTCTCCAATCTCATGAAGACAGTTAAGACAGGTTATCTTTTTACTTTGATGGATTTACTTTATCAAATGGATAACTTTTAATTTCCTTCCCATCTGCTATAACATTGTTGACTTCTTTCCGTTAGACTCTGGATTTTAAGTAAGACCAGTTTATTCCAACTCTGCTTCTTATTTCCACATTCGGGCCAATTGTAGCACACACAGAGAGAGTCTTCCAGCTGCCAGTGAGGGGTATCAGGGGATAACATCTGGAATATGCCCAGATGTGCAGGTATATAGACCAGACTTGGGACGAGGACACAGATGAAGATGTTGGACCATAAGCTTCATTTCTGTATCTGTGAACATTTGTAGCCTCGTCTAATCCAGATGTGTCACTCTGACTCTTTGACCTGAGCTCATCAAGGACACTGAAACCAGTCACATCTGTTCTGAGCGGCCATGTTTCCAGCTGTTTCATTGAAGAACTCACCAACAACAAGCACAATGTGGGATCGTCTGATTGGCTGATGAAATGGAAAATCACAGGTGTAGCTTCCACTGTCGGCCACCTTCGTATCTCTGATAACTATGGAGGCGTTACCAGACTCCAGATGTTGTGGAAAGTGAAAGACCCGTCCTCTGAAGAGTTCGTCTTGACCTGAACGTTTCTCGTCATAAATGCTGCCCCTGTCGTACATGAACACCTCCCTCTGACCGTCCTTCTTCCAGTCAAACAGCTCCTGCTTGATGCTCGTGGTGCTGAGGGAACAGGGCAACACGGCGTCGTTCCCCTCCTTCACCACCAGATTGGTGACAGCGGGAGCTGGAGGACAAAACATGAATCAATCACTGTGATCACATACAGAGTCGGCAGGTTAAAGAAAAGCTCAGATAACACATGAACACATGTCGCCACAGTTGCTCTGAAACACCAGTTTATGAGAAATGTAATACTCTGATTTCTCTTCCTCAAAACCTATTTCTGACCACATTCCATTATATTAAAATGGATGAGAACAAACCAGGTTATAAAGTTTTGATCATTGTGTTTTGAGTTTGCCTTTTATAGATTTGAAAAGTTTATTCTTATTTATATTTCACAGTGGTCACAACCAAGCCTTTCCTGCTCCTCTGATATGATGTTTTGTCACTTTGTCATGAAAATATAAAACCTGTGCAGGATTGAGATGATTATCAATTAATTTAACTTCCATTTCAACCTGGATGATCTCAGTACAGATTACAGAGTTCATGTCTGTCTGAGATCTGGCTCTCAGTTCATCAGCTGATCAATCACTGCTGGAGGGAAATCACAATACTAAAGTGAACCAGCAGGTGGTGCTACAGTAATAATCATTGCAGTGTGTGCATATTTGTACCCATGTACTTCACTGGTGTATTTCACTCTCAGTCTTACTATCTGTTGTTCTACATTTGTGACAAACATCTGCTGAGGTATGTTGAAATGATAGTTTGACCTTCTGTTCTGGGACAAACACCAGATGTGTGAAACAGTTACAGGAAGAGATTTGTAGATTGTTTAAAAGATGAAACCAACACCAAGACTAGATAAAAGAGACAAGAGGCTGTTTATGCTGCTTCTTAACAACTCTCTGTATAAAGACACGATACGGGAAGTTGTGTGTGTGGATTCATTCTGTTATCAGATCTTGGGTTCTGCACTTTTATTAATTCAATGATCCTTTATTTTCACTGGGGAAAACACTGACGCATTATAATGTAACCAAGCAAAGAACAAACTTAAAGACCCAAGAAACAAAAATTTGTTGTTTCCATAAATGTGTCAGAAAACAGAAACAAAATAAAACTAAAAATGTGCCAAGAAAAAAAATCAGTGATCAGTGATTCAAATATCAAAATGAAGCTTAGCGAAAGTTCAGACAGGAAGACTATCTCTTTAAGCACACCTCAAAACCCTTTCCCTGTTTTCATGCTGTCCTCTCGCTCCACCCTCATTCTCATAATTCAACCAATCACAGTCTGCCATCCTCTTTCTCTTCCACCAATCAGTCATTAGCGTCAAATTTCTCTCTCTCTCTCCTGTCATCCAGCGTCATTTCAGCAAACTCTCAGCCCACCTCCACCCCGGCACCACCTCCATCAAGATACAGACTGTCTTAAACATTTCCATAATTCGCACATTCTGTGTCAAACTGTAAACTGTTTTCTTGTCTGTAACAACATCTATTGCACGTCTGTCCGTCCTGGGTGAGGGATCCCTCCTCTGTTGCTCACCCTGAGGTTTCTCCGAATTCTCCCTGTAAAAGGGTTTCCATGGAGTTTTTCCTCAGTCGATGTGAGGGTCTAAGGACAGAGGATGTTGCTACGATGCCATGTAAAGCCCTCTGAGACAAACTGTTTTGTAAAAATGGGCTATACAAATAAAATTGCCTTGCCTTGCCTTGCCTTAATCTGGATCTTCAACCGAGAAGTTCCCTCATCAGGCGACTTCAAGCTTCCCTACCACCACCAGTGTCTAGGCCCGGGGGAATATAACTTCTTCAGATGCAAGCTTCTCATCCCCAGATCAGTTTACTCGGCTGGTCTACACCCCGTGGTCTAAGCGCCAAAGTTTATTTTGTTCACAATAAATGTAATTTCATCTTCATCTTCAAACCTGGCTCTCTTGTCGTAAAATGGTCTATCCTGATTGAAATAATGGTGTAGACTAGAGAACAACTAAAACAGGAACATCTGGTGTGATCAAAGATTTAAAGTGCCCTAAATTTGAGATTATTCTTAAAATAGTTTCATGTTGCAGGTGCACAATAATAACAATCGGATCTTCAAGGTTCAGGTTCATTATATCTATAATATCTATCCGATTCTATGAACCAGAGAAGTAGGTGTGTCAGTGAAAACAGGAGGATTCAGACTTTAACTTGATTTGATGTGACTCCAGGTGTCAGGTCACAACATGAAATATACAGTAGTTCATCCCATTCATAGAGACGGTTTGTCCTTAAAACAACTTCAGCTCAATAGAAGTCAAAAGGTCACTGATGAAACATTTGTTCATAAAAACAAGCAGAAAACTGGGAAACAAATGAATCATGTTTTCTGCTGCCGCTCCTGCTCTGGTGAACAACCACAGGTGCATGCTGGTCCTAAACCAATCTACCTATGCAAATAACCCAATGTGGCCAGAGCATCACCTACAAAATAAACATTGTGAGAAGGAGGAAGAACGTCTGAGACTTCTGATTTAAACCAATGAGGCAGAGTAAACAACAGAAACACGCCTCACACACTGAACATTAAAGCTTCATGGAGGAGGACTCACTGCAGGACTGTTGGATCAGACTGAATTAGTTTGAGCTTGGTGTTCCTAATAAACTGAGCACTGAGTGCTTCATGAACTAACGCTGCTTTAACTCCACTGCTCTGATCCACACACATGAATCTGTCCAGGCTCCTGTAGATGTGACAGCTCTCATCATTTATAAAACACAGAGTCTCCTCAGACACTGAACCACACTGACAGGTTTCACTGCTTCACTGAAAACAACCAGAGACTCAAACAACATGTTACAACTGGAAAACTACTCTCTCTGGTTCTTCTGCTCATTATCACATCTGATCACATCGGATCACATTTCATCACATGGTCTAATTCATGAAAAACAGATTTTCAAACCCCCAAATTATTACCGGAGTTACCTGGGATGAGGGGGTGGGGGTAATAAAAATCAATAAATCAATAAAATACATAATAAACATTTCGCTGAGGAGGAAAATATCTCCAGATATCCAGAGCACATCCTGGTCAGATAATGACCTCAATATTGTTTGAAACACTAATCAATAATCTATTAACTGCAATGAGCCCAGTTGACAGGACACACCTCCACCTGCAGCAGCTGAGACACCTGAGCACCAGGTGTGTGACGGAGTTCATCAAACTACTGAACTAAACTGATAAGAGAATTTAACACGTAGAAAAACATCTGGACATTGATCAAATTAAACACTGAGTTTATGTTCATGATCACACTGAGACCACGCCCGACACCCCCCGCCCACGCACACGTAGGCTATCCACACACAGTTTTGCTGACGTCACACGTAAAGTTAGAAGTGAGCAGCTAAACGACTGATATTAACCTGAGTGATGTCGTCATTAATAGCATCACCTGACACTTCATCGATCAGCGCTAATTATGAGGAACAACATGGCATCACTTTGTGTAACTGCTCGTGATGTTCAGACGGACAGGTGCAGGTGATGACGTCATGCAGCCTCCTCCTCCTCGAGGACTGTGTCTCCAGGCCGCTGCATCTTCTTCATGTCATTAAACACAGTCAGTGATAATAAACAGAGCTGAGGCTGATTCTCAGTCTGAGCCTCAGTTTTCTCACCGTGTTCAGCAGCAAACGTTGATCCACACCGAGTCAGGACACAGAGACTCACGAGAGCAACGAGCTCCGTAGTTGTAGACGTCATCTGAACAGGAGCCATCACAACATCAGGGGAACATCTGGATGATGAAGCTTCAGCCGCTCAGCACACCATCATTGGCTCATCACACACTCACTCTGTCGGCGTCCGCGAGCTGCAGCAACTGAGACACTTCCGGCACACACCCTTCACAATAAAAGCTCCTCCTCCTCCACTTGCGTCAGTGACTCATGAATTTTGAAGATGCTCGTTTCCTACCTACTTCTACACTGTTCATAAAACTGATAAAACAACAAACACATCCCTGCCTCAAAAGACATGACAGCCTGCAACTGCATCATCAGATAACGTTAGAGTTGCAAGTATCAATCAATTAATTGACACAAGTAGGCTTATTATGATGATCTGTCCCATTATTTTAGTCAGTTCTTAACAAATATTTGATGTCAGTCTTAAACAAATATTTAATGGTTTCAGCTTTATTGCCTCCATCTAAACTGATTCTTTGGACAGAACATGCTGACATCTCCTGACTAATTTAATGGGAATTTATTTGACCTTTTCATCACTTCACTTCACTTCATCACGTCACAATTATTAATGGTATATACCAAGAGTAAACAATCAGCTGATCAGTCACTCATTATAGTGTTTTGTTTATTAATGGTTTTTGTTTGGTGTAACCTCTGACCACCTTTGAAGCAGGCAGAATCAGAGGATGTTTTATCAGGGGAAACAGTTTTTGACTGTGCAAAAAAGTCAGTTTTATTTGGGGTCATAGTTGGAGGAAACAAAGGCGACACAACATCATCATTGCATATAGCAATTTCAAATTAACTTTCTATCAAAACAACTGCAGAATCAAGTTAATTTAAGACTCTGTTCGATACAGTGGTGTCAATTTAGTTTGAACAGACAGAAGCAAACAGAATGGTCACAACATGCACTTTGCTGTTTTCCATATTTTATTAATTAGAAATCATTAAGCACTGCTTGAATTTACTTGACAGTCTGTAAATTCATCCATCAGCTGCAATATAAACACAAACTCAGTGCGAGACAGAGCAAGATTCAAATGTCACAGTCAACAACAGTGAAGAGCTCAGACTGTGGCTGTAGGCTACATGACAGACACTTGATCAGCACCTTGAGAAAAAAAAGGTGGTCAACATGATAATCCAAAATCAGGTCAGCAACACAGATTTCAAAATAAAAGTCACATGATGTTTCAGTGCAGCTACTTCATGTTCACATTCATTCAAAGCAGATAAAGAGGTCTGACTTCACTGATTGTTTGCGCCAACGTCCACGTCGACTCAGTGAACAGCTACAGGTTGATAATATTTGGTTGATGGATTCATTCATATAGAGCTTTAATTCAAAGAGCTTTACAATCAGGTCACTTTTAGTAAGCGGTTTTCCTGAGGGCCTCCTGAATTTGACTGACCTGCAGGAGAGAAAACAGAATGATAGTCAAGAAAATCTAGCAGAGCTGCTAGTCTGAGGAGACAACTATCAGACTCTGAGCATCACACACTTTGTTGTTCTGTCAGCTGCTCATAACGAAAAATGTGAATTTGACAGATAATATAAACTTACCTGAGTTAGATTGCTGCTTCCTTCTCCGCATATACACACATAAAAGAATCAGTAGAACAGCAACAACAGCAACAGCAACAGCAACAGCAACAACAACACCGTGAACAAATCCAGTGGAGTACCCAGTACCTGAAAGAGAAAGCTGATGTGAGACTCAGAGTAAGTTGACATGATGACCATCAGACTGGACGTCACAGCTTCACACAGAGAACAATGAGTGTGTTGCTGCTCCTCTGATCTACAGTGATGAGCAGATGAAGACTCCACTGGGATGAATGTGACCAGGCTCAGTGATGTCAGCATCCGTCTCATGGCCTCTCTCCTCCTGCTGCTGCTCAGCTCAGAGCTCGGTTCTGGTTCTGCTACAGTAGTGAGGAGGATGATGATGCTGCAGCTTCCTCCTCTGTCTGACACGTGTTGTTCATCAGGAGGAAGATGTCTGAGTCACTGTGCTGCCACCTCCACTTGAGGCTGTTTCCATCTGACTCCTGCTTCACTCCTGCTGTGTGTGAGATCTCAAAGTGTGTGTGACTGTGATCTGTCTCCAGCCCAGGTTTCTACACCCTGAGCCCAGGCTCTGATGGACTCTGGATCTCCTCTGCTCAGCTCATCTTCACCTCATGATGGTTGTTGTTGGAGCTGCTGCTGATGAGCTCTGTTCAACACATGGGCCTCTGAGCTCGGGTCGACGCTTCACTCAGAACAAGTGAAGCTAAAAGCTGAGAGACGTCTAAACGTGGTCTTGTAGCTTCAGTGATGAAGCTCTCAGTGAGTTCACTGTGCTCACATGAACACACAAACAAAGAGCAGCTGCTGCTTCATTCACTGGACAAGAATCTGAGTTCAGCCTGTTCACACTGACAACTTGTGCTGTCAGGAAGCTGCAGCACAGCCACACATCTGGCTGGAGACCACAGCTGTATATCACACTGTGACAGCACATGTGTCCTCTACAGCCTGAAGCTCAGATCATACAGCACCTGTGACTGGTTCAATCAGCCCACCTGCTCTACTGAGCTGCACACAGTCACATCAATACAAACACAGCCACATGTTGGAGAATGAGTCAAGTGGTCAACATCTGTTCACTCCTGGTTTCAGCTTCACACACAGGAGGACGATTAGTGACCAGATGTAGAAACACTTTGACTGTTGTTTCTCTTCTGCTTGTAAACAACCAAACAACAACCTGCAGCAGGTCATGAACCAAGAGTGAGGAAGCTACATCTCTACCAACATGTGATCATAGAGGACGCTCACTGCACTGACAGACACTGATTACATGTATGCTTTACTCCCACAGCTTTGATTTACCTTCATTGTATCAAATTATTACCTGGTCTAATCACTTTATATAATCAGAAGAATATGGTTCTAGTTTTAAGTTTAAGTTTCTGGTTAAGAAAGTGAAAATAAAATTTCAGTCACTATATTCTCTTGACACCTTTGAAGGTCCTTAAAGCAGAAGTGAGTGATCCGGTCGTTTTCGCTAATGCTGCGTTCCAGGCAGGCTTTTGAAATCGTAAATTACAGCTTCAAGTCACAACTTACGACTTTGTAGCGTTTCAGGCAACCCACTCGTGTTTTTCCGACCTGTTTTACCGGTGAAAGTCACTATAACGGCCACTCGTAACTTCCGACCGGTGAACTCGTACCAGATCTAACTGGTACCACTTCACGGTCGGAAAAATACGAGTTTCCTTGAACGCACCATAACAGTCCTCGTCGCTACGTCACCACATTCACGGCGTTCCTTGGCTGCACACACAGCCCTGCATGCCGTTCTCTCTCCTCATTGGATAAAAACTGTAGGATACGATAAATGTTTTCTCTTCGGCTCAGAGCAGAGCAGAGTGACTGACAGACCCGTGTTTCAGTCCAAACACTCTATGTAAGTGATTGCTGTCTGAAGATATAACTATTTAAGACTTATATTAACACAAATATATCACTCACTTCTGCTTCTGCTATTGTTGTGTGATTCATGTGACTTGACAACAAACAGAAAATTCCTGATCAAAAACCACATACATTTTCAACATAGATTCTTCATCCCAATTTACCTTGAGTTCAGAGAAACTCACCACTGATATGAACGTGGGTCTCAGCCTGAACTGTATGTTTGATTTCCTCCTGTGTGGCTACACAGCGATAGTTGTCAGTCTTAGTCACTGTAGTCTGGAGGATAATGTCGTAGCTGCCTCCTCTGTCAGAGACCTGTGGTTCTTTAGCAGGGACGATGTTTCCATCACTGTCCTGCCACTGGACAACAGGTTTGGGTGAAGCACCAAGAACCTCACACTGCAGCAGGGCCCAGTCATTAGCTTGTTCAACTATAGCGACAGATGGTTTTGAAGCTGCACCTGTAAAAATAAACAATAATTCATCAACAACATTTACAGGATCAGACACAGATGTTGATAAATAAAAGACGAGAGAACCGAGCAGAGAAACATGAGGACAGTGTTTCCCTCCACTGACCACCAGGGGTCACTGATGGTCTGATGAGTATGAAACCATCATCAGTATCTGTCTATACAGCAAACTGAATGTGTATTGGTTGTGTTTACATGATGCTGAATGTACTGTGACTGTGTGAGGACGTGTGAGGTCAGAAGCTACAATAAATAGAAAAGGGTGAAAACTGGTGAGAGTCGACCACAGGAAGCCTGGGAGTCCCCACCCTGGATTTTAGAAAGAACAGAATAAACCTCTCATGGATGATGAGGGGATAAATACAAGTGTTGTTTCTGTGTGTTCAGTTTCTTTGTAAATAAACTCATTTGAATCCACGAGCTTCAGTTTCAGTCTCATCTGTTGATAACCTCTGTCAGCCTCCACATCTGCAGGTTCAACACTTAGAGCTGTGTCCACTTCAAATGACGTCATGCTGCTGCTCCTCTGCATGGGAGGAGCCAGTTGAAGGAGGAGCTTTGCCCCGTGTTTCCTGTCACTTCTACACTGTCGACTATTTAAAGAAGCTCATTGTCAACTATCACATAAAAACAAAAATGGCTTCAGTGTAGGACGCCTCCACTTGTCTCCTGCTTAGACTGCTGCCCCCGACCAGGACGTGGACCAGAGGTAGATACTGGATCAATGACAAGGAGCAGTGAAGATGATCTGGCTGATGTGGTGACCAACACCTGACTGAGACACTTCATGTTGTTTCTCCTTTAATCTGTCACCTGTCTGTGTCAGAACCAGATCTTTTCACTCAACCCTCCTCTGCTTCAACATGTGGAGTAAAGTGTGTTTAACAACAATAGAAAATCACAGTCTGAGCCTCAAACTCCATCTCAGCTCTGTCTGATGCAACAAGCTACATCAACTGGACTCAGCTGAACAAACTGTTTCTGACTCATCTCATGACAGAAGCTCAGATACAGTTTGGAAAATATGACCCTACAGTCATATAAACATTATGTTATAAAATAGGAAACACAGGGTCAAAGGTGTGTGTTCCTCTTGTTATCAGCTGTGTCAGTGATTCACTCAGTGTTCACTTTATCAGGAACATCTGTACAGTCTAATCCAACACAGCTGTTGATCAAATATTTTCCAGGGATCAAATGGAGCTGGAACGAGAAGAGAGGTGAATCTACGTTTCCACAGCTTCTTCTTCATGAGTCTGTAAAGAGACACTTCACTGACTTTACACATCAACATCAGTTCACTGGTCATGAAGAGCACCACTCAGTCTGACGTCACAGTGACGTCACTGTGTTCACTGATTATAATGTCGGCCATGTTGGCTCATGTTATGAGATGATACTTGATCTGAATCTCATTAATGTCTGAAACAATCAGGACACATTCAGACAGAGCTAATAAGTGTTTCATCATGTTTCTAACAGCAGATCTCTGTGGAACAACTAGTTATTGTGGTTTAACCTGTTTTAATCCAGAGGTGAATAAACCTCCTCTGTGTAACCAGTTCAGTTCTGACCAGTCAAACCAGCTGAGACTTTACAAACAGCTGCTGCCTCCAGCTGCAGGACTCTGATCTGAAGCAGACGCCTCCAAGGGGCTGAAAACAGGCTGAGTGCAGACTGCAGCCTGAGCACCAACACTACAGGCCTCGTCTGGTGTCTGTCCTCCTCTCAGATGGACAGTAGCTACAGACTGTAGAGAACAGGGCTCAGAGTCAGAGCTGAGCCTCAGTCTGTGCAGGACAGTCAACAAGTGCAGCTGGAAACATCTGGACATCAAAATGTTTTAACACATTAAATAAAGGTTTGGTGACTGTGAGTGTTCGGCTTCAGCAGGAAAGAAAAGTGTGACCTGAGCAGACAGAGCTCAGATGTGTTTCAGGACTAAAAGATTAATCACACAGTTTCTGTCCTCAAAAATCTTCTCTTCATAACAGTAAAAAAAAACCTCCTTTGCAGAGTCACATTGCACATTACACAACTACTGTATTCGTGATGCTGCTGATCCTGAAATATGAATTCACACTGACCATTGATCAGTGTGAATTCATCATCACTAGTCATTTTATCTTAATTTACTCTGTGAATGTGACCATTACAGCATTTCTGTAATTCTTGTGGATTCAACACTAAATGTATCAAACTTGAATACGTTGGCTATGGTTGATTAGAACAAAACACATTAACTATACTGTATGTGTTTTAATCATCTCAGTGACGTCTCAGTCATCCTCTTATCACTGATTAATGTCATGATAATTTCATCCCAATTGGTGAGACTCTTCATTTTTGGGTGATCAAATCTAAATGAATAATTTAAATCATATGAACATAAAATACCACTCACCTCCCAGGAACACGTAGATCTCAGCATGAATCTGATGTTTGATTTCCTCCTGTGTGGCTACACAGCGATAGTGGTCAGTCTTGGTCACAGTTGTTTGGAGGATAACATCGTAACGACCTCCTCTCTCTGTGACCTGTGGCCTCTCAGCTTGAAGGATGTTTCCATCACTGTCCTGCCACTCCACTTTAGGCTTTGGAGAAGCACCTCGAACAACACATCGCAGCAGAGCCCAGTCATTTGTTTGATTCAGTATTGTGATATATGGCTCTGGAGCGGCACCTGTAAAATTATCAGACAAAATCATGTGTAAGACAATCACATAATTAAAATGTTGCTCTCAGATTTCCCATTCAACACTTCTCAGTTTGTACATGTGGATAACAAAGTGTTTGAAAGATGAGCAGAGGAGCAGAGTGGAGAAAAAAACTAAATAAACCACACATCAGTTACATACACACACTGTTTACCAGTGCATCATTATAACTTTTTTAACTGCCAGTATAAGGCAGCAAGCCTTTTCTCATTTATATCATGACATAGTAAATTAGGAAATAGTGATTCTTCTCTGACAGGAATTTCAGGTCGTTTAATCATCTTTCATCTTTGGTGGTGAAGTTGGTGAATGAAACATGCTGATAGTTGCATGTGTTACAAAATGTAATATTGAAACTCATGAGAGGTTAAACAAAACTACAATACGTTTAAGTACAATTAGTGATTAGTTTGAAACTGTACAAATAATTATGACAGACCGACGTCATTACAAACAGGACCCACCTGGGATGTTTTCACCTCTTCTGTCTTTTAACCTTGTATGATGCGGAGGATGCATGCGACCCTACATTTACACGTAAGGGTGACGTTAGACATACACTATATAGCCTACTTAGTAACTGTGATATTGTGTTAATACTAACACTTTACACCTCATTTGAAAGCTCATAACTTCATTTTTCGGACATTTTTAAGAGTTAGGAAATGTATTTACAACATCACAGCATTACTGTCTCTCTTTGCAGCAGAAACCAATCAGATTATAGTTTACTAACCTGTGTTGCCTCGATTAAAACACATTTATACGCTGAGAAACAGACTTTTAAAGACCAACTGGCCTCGTTAAAAAGAAGAAAACACCACCAATTAAATTAATTTCGTTTAAATTCAAGCATATAAAGAAAATACCTGAATAATATCGGATAGTTTCTCTTAATTAACTTCGATCCCGTGCTTCAAACTTTTAACCTGACTACATTTCAGTCCATTTTAAAGCGTTGTTAAAGTATTTGACCAATGATGTTAGGTATCTCTGAAATCAGAAAACGCCCAGAAACAAAATAAACCAAACAGCGCCTTTCTACGATGTAAACTGACGAACCTAATAGTCTTTTAATTTACAACAGCCAATCAGAGCAGAGTATCATTATGCGGCCGCCTAGTGACTTTGATTGACAGCTACTTTAGTCCAATAGGAAGTAACCACTCTGAAACATGCCCAGTTTGTAGCCGGTAAAATCACCTGTCTGACCATATATGGAAGTTGATGTAGTGCGACTCCCTGTGGTGGAGGAACAGGGACATGTCAGAAAAACTTTTTATGAGTCAAAAGAGACAAGATTCAGTGACATTTAAAATGTAAATCTGTGTATAAATATTAATAACCGCTTCTTTGTGTCAACTCTAACATTGAGGCATTTTTTTGAAAGTCATAAAAGACATTTATCTTCATTATTTGGTCACTATAGTTAAGCTTTCTAAAGCTCTGTGGTAACCTGACAGAGATACTCTGTTCTTCACTTTCTGAAATATCTCTGAGCCACTTCTGTCTATCAACATGACATTTAGAGCAAATGTTGGAGACACGTAGGTGAAGAGATCCTGTTAATTTCAGCCCGATAGTCCAGTTTATCACCAATTTACTGAATTTTGAAAGAATAAATAAAGGATAGGGAACAAGACATTTCTGCTGTATTCTCTGTGTGAATGTGAACCCATCCATCTCTGTGTGGGGGAGAAATCAGAGTAACACAACATAAGAGAGCTCAGTGTTTGCTCTGCAGTGATGCTGACAACATCTATCAGCTCTTCACAGTCTAGGAACAGCAGAACATTTAAGATCAGTGTGTATCAGGTGGAGTAATGAACATGACTGTATTGAGCCATAAGAGGTTAAGATATTGCGCTGTGGGTCTGGATCTGGAGGGAGAAACACAACATCATCATGTTAGAGTGATTGTATAATACTGACAAACATGTCGTCAGACCTGCTTTATTGAAAAAAATATATTAAAAAATAAAACAGATTATTTTACTTCCTGTTAGGTGATTATCAATATTTGGTGTAAAACCTGGTCAGGTAGAAAGGTTATCTGGCCTCTCTAGCTGAGCTGACATGTTTGTTATGTTTAAATGATGTCACACAGCTCAGCACTTGACTAACCTAAAACTAAAATTATTCGATTTCTACCACCACCTATCAGGAGTTGAACATCTTATTCAGAGTGAGATCAGAGAAAACAGTTAATGTCTACAGGAGCAAATAGTAACATAATAGGGTCAAACAGAACAGAACTACTAGGGAGAAAAGTTGTTTTAACATCATTGATATGTAAAACCAAAGTCCTTCTAGAACGTCTCTGGTAAAACTCAAAAAGACCAATTTTACTCCACAAAAGAGCTTGAATGAAAATGTCCCTGCCCCGAACTCTGCAGGTTAAACAGTAACCTACGACTCACACATTATCACAGCGCAGTGTGTTCAGATGTGGTCTGTTGTCATTGTATATTTTTATATTTTGACTATTATTTTAATGAAAACATAATTTACTGCTTCTGACTCTGAAATACTCTGCATAGCTTCTGCTTGTGTTTTGGAGAAAACATGTCACACATCAGTCGTCCAAAATCTGATTAACACACTCACCTACAACAAGTATAATGAGGGAGTCTTGTTTTCTTGGGAAAGTGCATGTGTAACTTCCGTTGTCGTCCATCCTTGTGTTGTGGATTTTTATGGAGGCGTTGCCATTCTTCAGTTCATCTTCAAAGTGAAAAACTCGCCCAGTGAACTGTTCATCTTGACCTGTGCGGCCCTGATTGTAATGCAGGCCGGCATCGTACAGGAAAACCTCCTTGTCACCATCTTTCTTCCAGTCAAACACCATCTTCTCAATGTTCTCCTTGGTGCTGAGGGAACAGGGTAAAACAGCGTCTCTCCCTTCTTCCACAGCCACAGTGACGGCACTCGGCCCTGAAAGACAACACATTAAGACAACACATCTGTTCTCCTGTCACCTCAGTTCATCTGAAGCAGCAGTTTACAACCAGTTCAGTCAGTGATCAAAACACTGGAGAGACTGAGAATGGAAATTAAATCATGATTTAATAGAAACAAATATTAAGACGCTCATATCTGTGTTAAACAGAAAAAGAAATCATATGAGAATATCTTGGTCAGATTATGATCTCCATATTAAGTAGCCTAATCTATCAACTCCAATGAGTCACGTAGACAGGACACACCTCCACCTGAGGCAGCTGAGACAGAGCACCAGGTGTGTGACAGAGTTAATCAAATTACTGAACTAAACTAATGTATTGATAATGAGAATTTAAAACAGAAAAAAACATCAGGGACAATAATCTCAACATACAGTAGCCTACACTGAGTTTATGTTTATGTTCACATTGAGGCGGGCCCTGCAGCCCCTACGCACACATCCGCAGGTGAACTGAGAAGCTTTTATAAGACTCACACTAACCTGAATGATTTCATTATTATAACAGTTTCATTATCGATCAGATTTAATCATGAAGAATAATATGACATCACTGTAGCCTATCGATGTTCAGACGGACAGGTGCGGTTGATGACGTCATACAGCCTCCCCCTCCTCCTCCTCCTCGAGGACTGCGTCTCCAGACCGCTGCATCTTCTTCATGTCATTCAACACAGTCAGTGATAATAAACAGAGCTGAGGCTGATTCTCAGTCTGAGCCTCAGTTTTCTCACCGTGTTCAGCAGCAAACGTTGATCCACACCGAGTCAGGACACAGAGACTCACGAGAGCAACGAGCTCCGTTGTCGACGTCATCTGAACAGGAGCCATCACAACATCAGGGGAACATCTGGATGATGAAGCTTCAGCCGCTCATCACACCATGATTGGCTCATCACACACTTTCACTCTGTCGGCGTCCGCGAGCTGCAGCAACTGAGACACTTCCGGCACACACCCTTCACAATAAAAGCTCCTCCTCCTCACGCGTCAACGGTGACTCATCAATCCTGACGATTCTCGTTTCCTAGCTGTTTCTAATCGGTTTACAAAACTGATAAACAACAAACACTTTGATGTTTTATGATGTTATTTATCCCAGCCTGAATTCACACAACAGCCTGTAAATGGGTCAGTGACATATACACCAGAAAAAAGTGTTTTTTCAAAAATTTCAAATAACAAGCATGAAAATGGTTGACTTTTGTTCTACTAACTCTCATCTCTATAGAAACACATGTGGTTTTTAGATTTTCAGTTGGAATCAGAATTTATGTGACAATTTGTTTTATTAGCGCCTAAAATCGTCATATGGTGTGACATGAAAATAATTGTATATAAACTGAAAATGGATTATAGCTCTCTTAAGTTACTCACTTTATCAAAGTCATTTATCATAACTAAACTGTGATCCATTATACTTTTGTGGAAATTAATTAAATTTGTGTATTATTTTCTAAATCATTGCTCAATGTGAGACCTATGCCGTCGGTCTTTCAACATATTTTCTATTTATTGTGACAAACATTGCTATAAAATTATAAAAATATTTGTGACTCTTGCTGATACTATTTTCTATGTATTCCATGAACATTTTCACATTTTATCATTAATAAAGGTATGTCATTTTCACAATTTGGAATGTCACACCAAATGATATAGTGTCACACCATATGATCATGTCGCCATGTGTGAATGCAAACCATGTATTATCCAACTTATTATCATGTATTATTATTATTATTATTTTTATTATTATTATTACTATAATATTAGTTGCACTGCCTACAGTGTTCTAGTCCTATGATATTTTAGCTATCATGTATTGCCAGGCTTCAAGAAATCTGCTTAAAGGCCTTTTGAATCAACAGTGAAAGCACCCCTTAAAACCCTCCCTCAGACCTTCCTATTGGTCAGTGAATGGAAACAAGAAGTTGTTGTTTAGGCTACTTTTCTTTTCTTTTCTTTTCCTCAGCAACTCCTCTCTCATTGCAGGGTCAGAATTCTGTCTCTCCCTGTATCTCTTTGTCCTCTCTGCACTTGTCATAATTACTGCCTCAAATTGACCAAAGAAAAGGGAATATGGTTTGAGGTGAAGACAAAACATTGTTTAGACTTAAACAGCATTCTAAGGTTTCTGTGAAGGGGTCTGCTGTGTCTGTCTGATAAACTAGAAATCTGTATCACCGAATAAAACTAAACTAAACTAAACACAATAAATTGTGGATAATTACAGCCTTTATGTGATGATGGACCCAAATAAATGTTTAAAAGGACAAAACATACATTTTACTTTGTTATTTATAGTTATAATAGCAGGAAATTACAATTCATATCATATGGTGTGACAATAAAATCATATGGCGTGACAGGCAGACATGTCACACCATTATGATCAAGTGTCACACCATATGATGTTTTCTGCACTTAGCACAACCTTGAGTCTTGTAGCTACACATTATCATACTAACAACATGCTAGATGTAACAAAGCAACATAGGTTTACATGAAAATATGACAAAATAATAAAATTTCTTTTGCATTTTTATGAAAAATGTGTCACACCAAAAGACATCTGGAAGTGGGACCTTTGTCAGAGTGCCAACAAGATCTGATTTATTGTAAAAATAAAAATGATGGCACAACTCAGGTTGTACAGTACTAGCAATACATTGCCAGTACTGTACAGTCTTCTTGAAGAGGGTCCTCTCCTTCCCAAGGATGTCAAAGCAATTGCCCGTTGAAATATCCCAAAACAGTGTCACACCATATGATTTTGATTTTTGTGACAAAATCTTTTTGATTAGAATTGACTCAAAACATCATGCTTGGACATTGAAAAGAGTAGGCTCACAAATAGACATCTGTATTATTTTTCTGTATTTTTTTGAGAATTTTTGCACTTATTTTTCTTAGTTTTATTCAGATTGTCACTTTGAGAAACAAGTGTCGGACAGTCACACCATATGACTTTTGTCATGTTTGGTTGAAAATTCTGAAAGAATGAGTGATGAACTGTTTAAATGTTGAGTATGTTCACATAAAGCATGATGTTCTGCACAATATTGAGAAGGTGTTTGGCAAATATATTTTTTATTCATACATGTTTGACACTGAAGACAGCAAAACTGCCATGTCACGTCATCCACCCAAATGCATGATGTTTATCATTGGAGGACTGTAGCCTAAACAATCTATAAAGGAAAACAAAGGGACATTATTGCACATTCAATCAATTTCAAATTAGGTTTCTATAATAACAGCTCCAGAATCAAGATCATCTGAGACTCTGTCCAATACAACAAAATCACTTAAACAGACAAAGAAAAAATCATACACTTTGCTGTTTGTTTTTTGTTTCATCTTTTATTAATTAAAAATCATTAAGTACTGCTTGAATTTACATGACAGCCTGTAAATGCATCATCAACTGGAAACAGAAACAGAAACTCAGTGTGAGACAGAGCACGATTCAATTGTCACAGTCAACAACAGCGAAGACTGTAACTGTACCTGACAGACTCAGCACCTTAATAAATAAATAGAAGGAACATGATTGTCTAAAATACGTAATGTCAGCAATACAAATTTCAAAATAAAAGTCACATGATGTTTCAGTGCAGGCACTAAATGTTCACATTCATTTAAAGCAGAGCAGCAGGTTTGACTTCACTGATTCTGATGATTGTGTCAACGTCCATGTAGACTCAATAAACAGCTACAAGCAGGTTGATAATATTTGGTCGATGGATTCATTCATATACAGCTTTAATTCAAAGAGCTTTTACAATCAGGTCCCTTTTAACCTGATCCAGTGTTGATTGTTGTTTCACATGATTGGTAATCCAGTTTTGTCTTTGATTGATCTGCAGAAGAGAAAACAAAATGATATTCAAGAAAATGACCCTGAGAGTAAATAACAACAGAAGCTGCTCGTCTGAGGAGATGAACACAACTGTCAGACTCTGAGCATCACACATATGGAAACACTTTGCTGTTCTGTTGTCTGTTCATCATGAAACTGTGGATACAACACATTGTTTAGACTTACCTGAATTACATTTTAAGCATCCCTTCTTTATGAGCACAATTAGAGTGATAACACCACCAAGAAGAAGAATCCCAAGAACAGCAGCAACGATCCATCCAGTTGGACTCTGAGTCTGAGTCTCTGGACCTGAAAGAGAAAGCTGATGTGAGACTCAGAGTAACTTGACATGATGAACACCAGACTGGACGTCACAGCTTCACACAGAGAACAGTGAGTGTGTTGCTGCTCCTCTGATCTACAGTGATGAGCAGATGAAGACTCCACTGGGATGAATGTGACCAGGCTCAGTGATGTCAGCATCCGTCTCATGGCCTCTCTCCTCCTGCTGCTGCTCAGCTCAGAGCTCGGTTCTGGTTCTGCTACAGTAGTGAGGAGGATGATGATGCTGCAGCTTCCTCCTCTGTCTGACACGTGTTGTTCATCAGGAGGAAGATGTTTGAGTCACTGTGCTGCCACCTCCACTTTAGGCTGTTTCCATCTGACTCCTGCTTCACTCCTGCTGTGTGTGAGATCTCAAAGTGTGTGTGACTGTGATCTGTCTCCAGCCCAGGTTTCTACACCCTGAGCCCAGGCTCTGATGGACTCTGGATCTCCTCTGCTCAGCTCATCTTCACCTCATGATGGCTGTTGTTGGAGCTGCTGCTGATGAGCTCTGTTCAACACATGGGCCTCTGAGCTCGGGTCGACGCTTCACTCAGAATAAGTGAAGCTAAAAGCTGAGAGACGTCTGAACGTGGTCTTGTAGCTTCAGTGATGAAGCTCTCAGTGAGTTCACTGTGCTCACATGAACACACACAAACAAAGAGCAGCTGCTGCTTCATTCACTGGACAAGAATCTGAGTTCAGCCTGTTCACACTGACAACTTGTGCTGTCAGGAAGCTGCAGCACAGTCACACATCTGGCTGGAGACCACAGCTGTATATCACACTGTGACAGCACATGTGTCCTCTACAGCCTGAAGCTCAGATCATACAGCACCTGTGACTGGTTCAATCAGCCCACCTGCTCTACTGAGCTGCACACAGTCACATCAATACAAACACAGCCACATGTTGGTGAATGAGTCAAGTGGTCAACATCTGTTCACTCCTGGTTTCAGCTTCACACACAGGAGGACAATTAGTGACCAGATGTAGAAACACTTTGACTGTTGTTTCTCTTCTGCTTGTAAACAACCAAACAACAACCTGCATGAACCAAGAGTGAAGAAGCTACATCTCTACCAACATGTGATCATCGTCAAACTTGGTTTTGGGGTAGATGGGTAGAGATGTATATCTGTAATTGTTCTCTATCCATTTCATTATTTAAATAAAGACAGACGAAACTCTCATCAGTTTCCGTCTATACAGTAAACTGAATGTGTATTGGTTGTGTTTAAATGACGCTGAATGTACTGTGACTGTGTGAGGACGTGTGAGGCCAGAAGCTACAATAAATAGAAAAGGGTGAAAACTGGTGAGAGTCGACCACAGGAAGCCTGGGAGTCCCCACCCTGGATTTTAGAAAGCACAGAATAAACCTCTCATGGATGATGAGGGGATAAATACAAGTGTTGTTTCTGTGTGTTCAGTTTCTTTGTAAATAAACTCATTTGAATCAATGAGCTACAGTTTCAGTCTCATCTGTTGATAACCTCTGTCAGCCTCCACATCTGCAGGTTCAACACTTAGAGCTGTGTCCACTTCAAATGACGTCATGCTGCTGCTCCTCTGCATGGGAGGAGCCAGTTGAAGGAGGAGCTTTGCCCCGTGTTTCCTGTCACTTCTACACTGTCGACTATTTAAAGAAGCTCATTGTCAACTATCACATAAAAACTAAATGACTTCAGTGTAGGACGCCTCCACTTGTCTCCTGCTTAGACTGCTGCCCCCCGACCAGGACGTGGACCAGAGGTAGATACTGGATGAACGGCAAATTACCAATTATCACGTTGAACTGGTACATCACATAATATTTCATGTACAAAGGTGACACTAATTCATCATATCACTACTTCTATCTTCCACTTTCCATTACACAACTTATGTTTAAGTCCCCTCCTCTCCTGCAGTCTGCAGACAGACGCCTCTCTACACTGTGGCCTTCAGTCTCCAGGTCTCAGGTGAACACTGATGGTAGATTTCAGAGCCACGTGTCAGACAGCGCTCTCCACCACCACCACCACCATCAAAACACCAGATGAGGGAACATGTTCATGGAGAGTGTGTTCATCCTGCAGTCGACTTCACACACTTGGAGAATCACTGACAAGGAGCAGTGAAGATGATCTGGCTGATGTGGTGACCAACACCTGACTGAGACTCTTCATGTTGTTTCTCCTTTAATCTGTCTCCTGTCTGTGTCAGAACCAGATCTTTTCACTCAACCCTCCTCTGCTTCAACATGTGGAGTAAAGTGTGTTTAACAACTAGTGTTGTCATGATACCAACATTTTGGTACCGGTATCGGTACCAACATGTTTTTCGATACTTTTCGATACTTTTCGGTACTTTTCCATATAAAAAGAGAACACAAAAAATGTCATTATTGGCTTTATTTTAATAGAAAAATTTTGGACCATAAAACAGGAAATCAGTAAACAGTTACTGCTGCTGCAGGATTAACATTCCATCTATATTAATCTGAACTCTTCCTAAATTAAAAAATGTCTGTTTAAAAATGAACATCAACTTGTTTTCTTTGCATTATTTGAGGTCGGAAAACACTGCATCTTTTTTTGTTATTTTGACCAGTTGTAATTTTTGGGAGAAATTGTTATCAGTAGTTTATAGAATGAAACACAAATGTTCATGTTACTCAAACATACACCTATTGTTTCCCATATGTAGACCAAATTGATTCTGTTCCCCCCACCCCCATCAACGCAATATCGTTCCGTTAATTCATCTCTGCGTAGCGCTGCTTCGCCGTGCTCACTCACTCACAGAGAGAGAGAGAGACAGAGAGAGAGAGAGCATGCAGCCAGTGGTGATCCACGGTAAAAACAAAACTTATTAACGAGGCTGTGGCGGCCGTCTCTCTCTCGCGCGGCGCACACACACACAAACACAGGCACATGGACAGGTGGCGCTGTAACGGTAATGATAAAAAGCACCTTGCTTCGTTTGTGACTCGCTCTCTCGCTCCTCGCGGCTCAAATTACAATGCGGCGACTTCACGCGGCGACGTCACCGCTGCTGGCGGCGCAGAATGAAAGTACCGGTCCCATCTAAGCGCAGTATGGTACCGTTTTAAATGCGTTAGTACCCCGGTACCAATCTAGTACCGGTATACCGTGCAACCTTATTAACAACAATATAAAATCACAGTCTCAGCCTCAAACACCATCTTGCTCAATTTGACATCCCCCTGCTCCTCATTCCGCCTTGTATCAACCCCGCATTTGAAACAACAAGCGGTTTGTTGTCCCCGAGCCATTCAGCAGTAGACTGAATACATGAATTCAATGGCTTCTGCTTGCCCCATTGGCAAAGGCCGAAAGAAAGAGAGGTCTGCCACTGAAAAGGCAGAGACGAAGAGGAGATGCAACATTTGGGAGGCTCGGAGGGGAGGGCGATACAAGCTAAGAGGGGAGGAATGTGTGTGTAGGGGGGAATGCTTTTTTCAAATCTTTCTCATCGTCTTTTCCCAACGTCGACCCTAGCTTTAATTCTGTCTAATTCTGGCCAATCATAGATTGTTGGATTTGGGAAAGTACCGGTATGAGTGTCCACACTGTCTACACTACAGAAAGCTGGAAGTTCAATGTGAATGAAGACATGAACTTGTCACAAAGAGAGTTGGTCCAGATGTGACTGTAGCGCTGTGAGGACAGCGTCCTGCCAGATGTGCAATCTGACTATTTGAAAAAAGTCCATGTGGTCGTCATAAAGCAGCCTGAACAGGACATAATCATGTGTTAAATGAGAGCACTCACCGTCATCCACATGAAGAATGATGAGGATTTTTTTATTTAGACGTGGAAATTCACAGGTGTACTCTCCAGCGTCATCCATCTTCGTGTTTGTGATGGTTATAGAGGCGCTGCCTTTCTCCAGTTGTCCAGGAACAGAGACACGACCTTTGAACTGCTCATGTTGAACTGACACAGGGCCACCATCATACACATACACCTCCTGACCATCTTTCTTCCACTCAAAGCGTTTAGATGTAATGTCCCCTGAGGTGGAACAGGGTAAAGTCGCCTCATTCCCCTCCTTCACAATGATCGTCTTTGGTTCTGGAAGATAAAAACACATTAATCAGTATGTTTATGTGCAGAGTGACAAGACTGTTGTTATAACAAAACATCAACTGATGAAATAACAAGAAAGATTTCGTGTTTCTCTGCCTCATTTGCCAGATATCATTCAGCAAAACCTCTGCACTGCATGTTTACATTTTTTCTTTCTTTCTTATATTTACTTTTAATCTTTTCTACTTCCTGAATGACCCTCTTGAAAGAAAGACATATCTGTCTGTGTTTGCACGTGAAACAAAGCTTTAACTTTTACATTGTTTCTATGTCTCCTGAATCAGCTGTTTGTGCCCGACAGCATTCAGAGGTTGCCATGGTGATCTTAATGACTTAGTTTCTGAACCTCACAGGCGTAGGACAGTGGACTTGAAGGACTTTAATGAGATCGATGCTTAACACCACACATCTCTATGGAAGTTTCTGTTCAGACACTTTCACTGGTTTTAACTAACTTGAATAAGTGAAGCTAAAAGCTGAGAGACGTCTGAACGTGGTCTTGTAGCTTCAGTGATGAAGCTCTCAGTGAGTTCACTGTGCTCACATGAACACACACAAACAAAGAGCAGCTGCTGCTTCATCCACTGGACAAGAATCTGAGTTCAGCCTGTTCACACTGACAACTTGTGCTGTCAGGAAGCTGCAGCACAGTCACACATCTGGCTGGAGACCACAGCTGTATATCACACTGTGACAGCACATGTGTCCTCTACAGCCTGAAGCTCAGATCATACAGCACCTGTGACTGGTTCAATCAGCCCACCTGCTCTACTGAGCTGCACACAGTCACATCAATACAAACACAGCCACATGTTGGTGAATAAGTCAAGTGGTCAACATCTGTTCACTCCTGGTTTCAGCTTCACACACAGGAGGACGATTAGTGACCAGATGTAGAAACACTTTGACTGTTGTTTCTCTTCTGCTTGTAAACAACCAAACAACAACCTGCAGCAGCTCATGAACCAAGAGTGAGGAAGCTACATCTCTACCAACATGTGATCATTAGGGGTGGGATCACGTTTTTGAGGTGATGGGTAGATGGATACACAATGCCTATCACATGTATATCTGTAATTGTTCTCTATGCATTTCATTATTTAAATAAAGACAGATGAAACCGCCATCAGTATCTGTCTATACAGTAAACTGAATGTGTATTTGTTGTGTTTACATGATGCTGAATGTACTGTGACTGTGTGAGGACGTGTGAGGTCAGAAGCTACAATAAATAGAAAAGGGTGAAAACTGGTGAGAGTCGACCACAGGAAGCCTGGGAGTCCCCACCCTGGATTTTAGAAAGCACAGAATAAACCTCTCATGGATGATGAGGGGATAAATACAAGTGTTGTTTCTGTGTGTTTGGAAATAAACTCATTTGAATCTACGAGCTACAGTTTCAGACTCATCTGTTGATAACCTCTGTCAGCCTCCACATCTGCAGGTTCAACACTTAGAGCTGTGTCCACTTCAAATGACGTCATGCTGCTGCTCCTCTGCATGGGAGGAGCCAGTTGAAGGAGGAGCTTTGCCCCGTGTTTCCTGTCACTTCTACACTGTCGACTATTTAAAGAAGCTCATTGTTAAGTGACATAAAATAATGTCACTTAAACCCCCCCCCCCCAGGAGGAATATTGATATGTCCTTGGAGTTGAGTAAATCTGGCATGGGACTGGAGCTTTGTGCCTAGGAAGAAGAAGAAAAACATGCAGCAAAACAAAAGGGTCCAAGACGAAACTTACCAAGAGAGACGGAGGTGTAACCAGCAACCTCATGACTGATCTCCTTCTGTGTTGCTACACAGCTGTAGTTGCCAGACTTGGTCACAGTAGTTTCAAGGACAACAGTATATTTGCCTCCATCTCCAGGGACATTTTTAGGTTCTCTATCAGAAATGTTCTCTCCTTTACTGTTCTTCCACTGGACATCAGGTTTGATAAGCTCACCATGAACCTCACACCGCAGCAGTGCTGAGTTTGATGTTACTTCAGGAGGACTGATGGAACTGATGGAAGCTGTACCTGTGAACATGAACAATAACTTATGAAGAGCATTTACAGAATCAGACATTTACTGGCAAGATGTTTAAATTCATCCCTTCTCTGACTGCTTGTGTATGTGGATTGGTGTTTTAAGAGGAAAATACATTACATAGAGAAACAGAAAATGTCCTTAACATGTACATTAGTTCTGAGTTGAACCAAACAATTGGCACAAGAGCAAACACTAATTCTGATTCATATCATCAGACACCAATAACACAAAGTCCAGACTTATAAATAATGAGACACTGGGTCAAATGTACAAACACCCACTGTGTGAGCAGAGTTTAAATGTGTCAGTGTTCATTTCATTAGGAACACCGGTAATCCAACACAATAAAGTCACTTTTATGATGATGATCATGTTCAGTTTTCTGTCCAGTACAACACCATCTGTAACTATAACCTCAGTGACAAACACAGAACTAAATGAATACATTTCTGACAAAGTCAACACAAACTGAACATTATAAACGTTGTTAAGGTGAATTTATGGCAGAGCTGTTGCACTGACTTAGTAGACTGTAGCCTACATGTGTATTTAAGTGGTCACTAAATGTCTCATGGTGCATATTTGTTGTGATTCTTGTTTTGAGGCAGCAGCAGTTGATCACAGATTAAGCTGGAGTGTGTTTTACTGTGAGAAGGATTGGAAAGTGTTCACTGATTGATGACATTTAATCTTAAAAAAAAATGTTTTTCAATGGGGCAGTTAGTTTCACCAGATTAACTGTGCCCGCTGTCCACTCTCTTAATGTATCTGCCAATGATCCACGCCTGTTTTGCACAGTAAATAAACTACTCACAACTGTTAGCCTATAATGCTGTGAAACCGATCAAGGTAATGGAAGGATTTAATTAAATGCCTCCACCCACCGAATAATGTAGGCACAGGCACATACAAGTGAATAGAAAGAAAAAAAAAGGGAACAGTCACATCATCAGGATCGGGACTTACCCCTGATGTTTTCCCCGCGTCTGTCTTTTAACCTTATATGATGCGGAGGTTGCATGCGACCCGGTATTTACACGTAAAACTTACATATCATATAGCCTATTGTTTCGTGTTTATGGTAAACGTCAATATACATGTTACACCTTCATCTGAAAGATCAGATTATGTGTTATGAGGTTATGTGTTCTTCCAACCTATTTTAGAGTTGTATGAAATTATTTACGACGCTCAAATATTAGCTAACACTTACAGTAACATGTTGGAAATTAGTTTGCTAACCAGCGTCACCGCAATTAAATCCCGTCCTAAAACAGATATCTAAAGACAAACTGGGCTCATTTTAAAGAGCAAAACACCGGCGACTATATCCAGCTCATTTGAATTCAAGCACACGTAAACACTTAACAAGATAAATGCGAGTTATTTCCCTTGTTTAACATCGGCGCGACAATTTAAACTTTTCAATTAACATCATTAGGTCAATTTTAAAGCGTTGAAAAATATTTGACTAAAGATTTTGAGCATATCTGAATGTAAGAAACACCCAGGAACAAAACAAACCAGTCAGCGTCTTTAGACGAAGCAAAAAGTCTTTTAAATCCCTCAGCCAATCAGAGGAGCGTATCTGAATGCAACCGCCTATAGACTTTGATTGACAGGTACTGTAGTCCAGTAGGATGTCAGCACAGTGAAAACAGTGTGAGTTTGTTGCGGGTAAAATCACCTGCCTGACTCTATATTGAAATTAATGTAGTGTGAAACTTTGGAGGAGGGACAGCAATTTAACAGAAAAACATTTTATCAGTCAAAAGACACAAGATTCAGTGACACTAAAATATGTAAATCTGTGTTTAAAAGTTAACAACTGCTTCTTTTTGTCGACCTTAAAAGTTTAGAAATATGTTACAATAATAAAAGACATTGATCTTCATTATTTGGTGACTCGAGAGAAGTTTTATAAAGCTCAGTAGACACCTGATGGAGATGCTCTGTATTGCACTTTCTGAAATATCTCAGAGTCACGTCTATCTATCATCGTGGCATTAAGTACAGATGTTGGAGACACTTTGATGAAGAGATCCTGTAAATTTCAGCCTGATAGCTCTGATCATGACTGATTTATTGTACTTTAAACATGGGGTTGAAGTAGAAGAAGAAGAGAGCTTCTACTTTATTCATTTAAATCCTTAATCAGTTGGACTGTGTCAGAGCTGTAAGTCAAAACAACACAGCTGATGAAACCTCTGAGGATTTTCTTTACAGTGATTCGGTGGAAACAAATCAGCTCCTTGTTGTCTCAGTATTATACAGAGTTTAACATGGGAGATGCTGAAGAGGGAGTCATGATCATCATTAAAATGGACTCTAACTGGTTATTGAGTCACCAGCTAAAAAGACAAAAGAAAACAAATGTTTGACTGTGATATTTTGACAGACAGTAACAAAAACAGGAATTTATTCCACATCTGTCTACCAGGAAATAATCATGCGTTTAATGAGAGCACTCACCCACTAGAAGAATGATGAGGACTTTTTGATTTAGACTTGGAGATTCACAGATGTACTCTCCAGTGTCAGTCATCTCTGTGTTTTTGATGGTTATAGAGGCGTTGCCTTTCTTCAGTTCTCCAGGAAAATAAGATACACGACCTCTGAACTGCTTGTCTTGACCTGACAGTTGGCCACCACCAATGTACAAATACACCTCCTTCTGACCATCTTTCGTCCATTCAAAGTTTTTTACTTCAATGTCCCCTGTGGTTGAACAGGGTAAAATCACATCATCCCCCTTCATCACAGGGATCGTCTTTCGTTCTGGAAGATAAAAAACACATATTACAGTAATCAGTATGTTTATATGCGACACGACATGAGTGACACGACTGTTGTTACAACTAAACTTACTGTAAACTGATGATGTAACAAGAAAGTTTTCAACTGAATCAAACCTTTAACTTTTACAGTGTTTCTACATCTCCTGACACTGACACATTTTAATGACAAAGGTGTGAACGAGAAGAATGAGAAAAACAACAGATTGGAAGACAACAAGTGATGTGAGTATTTAGAGAGAAATAGAGTGTGTGTGTGTGTGTGTGTGTGTGTGTGTGTGTGTGTGTGTGTGTGTGTGTGTGTGTGTGTGTGTGTGTGTGTGTGTGTGTGTCAGAGCAGCCATGTTGTTTTCAGGATGTGTCTGTGTGTCTGTCCCTCTCTCTTAGACACAACAGTAACATGTTGACAGGATTTCTTCAGACATTCATTTGGACAAAGGAACGAACTGATTAGAATTCAGTCAAAGGTCAAAGATAAAGGTCATGTAGACTTTACAACATGCAGAGTGACTTCACACATGTAGTGTGGGCTGGTTGGATGGACTGTAACCTGACACTGGTCTGAGGAGGAAACAACCTGGAGGAGCTGATTCTAGTTTGTCTTGTTTGTGTCATGTACGTTTGAAGAAAAACTGTTTTACTCAGTGAGACCTGGATCGCTGCTGTCTGATCCATCAAATAATTGAATACTCTCTGGACACATAAAAACTCAGATTACACTTGATGTGATATAAAACAAGCAGTAGACTGCTGAACCTATCTCCAGTTATAAGGTATATAATTTCATTGCATTTAATACCAATCACATAGTATACACTCATTCATAGAGTATTCATTTTTATTCAAAATTGTTTCTATTTTTTCTTTCTCTTATTTTCTATTAACATTGAGTGTATGCCTCCTGCTGCAACACAATAATTTCAATAAAGTCAATAAAGTATATCTTATCTTACATATCATGAAGTAACATAATAAACTAATCAAAGGCCAATGGTCCAGGTAATGCAACAAAATGTTACACAAATGGTTCATAATGGAGCTTATACTAGATTGTCTTGTTTGTGTCATATGCGTTTGAAGAAACAATGTTTTGTGAGACATGGATCGCTTAAATTATCATAATTGAAAAATTACTTTAAATTACATAAATTACTCATAATTAATTGTTTAATAAGGATGCCTGGATGTCTTCTAACAGATAAAGCACTGATTTAGTTTTTTTTTGTTTTGTTTACATAAAAACTCATATTACACTTGATGTGATCTAAAACAAGCTACCTGTGTTCATTGGTAGCCTATATAATTTAATAACATTTAATGCCAATATTGAATGTATATTTAAGCAATATCACACGAGAGGGAGTGCTGTTGTACAGTAGGCCTACTGTATCAGCACGGATGTGATTCGGTCTTAGAGTGCTGCAGATAATCACCCAAACATAATCACAATCACAATCACAATAAATCATTACATTTGTATTTTTATTCTTTCTCTTACTTTTATATTTGCATTGGTTGTTATACTGTAGGCCTGCTGCTGCAACACAACAATTCTCCTGCCTATGATCAATAAAGTAGGCCTATATCTTATCTTAAATATCATGAAGTAACATAATAAATTAATCAAAGGTCAAAGGTCAAGATCATGCAATAAAATGTCACACAAATGGTTCATAATGGTTCATCAACCCCACGAGACACACACACACACACACACACACACACACACACACACACACACACACACACACACACACACACACACACACACACACTCTACCGTCCTTAAATTATTGTGGTAACTAATCAATAAATGATCAATAGCTACCCCGGTCAGTGAGTGTGAGGCTCGCTCTCATCAGGTTTGACTTGAGGAGTTTCTCAGAACAGTTTTGGTTTCTGTGCAGGAAGTAGACGCGACCTGCGCGTCCGTTGATCATGACCAAGGTACGTTTTATCAGTCTGTTTTCTGGGAATAATTGACATAAGGAGAAACCAGATACAAGCCGTTTTTTCGTTTTTTCGTTTTGGAAAAAAAAACGGAAATCAAAATTTCAGTTCGTTTTCTCGTTTTTGGTTCTTATTTAACAAAACAAATTTACCACTCAATATTTTGTTTCCGTGGGTGGGCGGGTCCTAGTGTGCTTCCTTGCCCTGTGCCCTTCAAAATAAAAGTTCCTCAATTTAATAATGTCGACAAAAATATTACTGTAGGCTACAGACACTAGCAGACATAGAGGAACCCATCACCCACAGTCAAGACTGACACGGCTTCAAATAACAATAATAGTAGGCTATTCATAATGAAAATGAGAACTTATGAAGTTATGATGACTTCAGTGTAGATGTTTAGCCACAAGGTGGCGCAGTTATTACACGAAGATTAGATCTGAGGGCTTTACTACGACGGAGGATCACAACATATCGTGTGTAGCCTATTATTGAAAACGAGGGGTGTGTCTACAGGCTATAGGCTAGTGAGTACAGAGTGTCTACTCTGTACAGTGACAAAGACTGTACAGTAACTTCGTTCAATATACAGTAGATACTACTTCAAAGTGGCCATTTCACTCGCGGGCAGCGAGATTCACGCAACGCGTGAAATGTGAGTGAAAGTGATCACACACAAGAGCATTATGACTGATAGCTCCCCTGGTAGAACAGCTCCCTCAGTAAGCTGATTCGTCCACTATTGCGGGTTCGAGTCTCAGTTTAGGTTGTACCATTAATTAATGTGTTTTCTTTTCTCATCATCATTATGATCACATATGGCTTAAGTTTGAGCAAATAAATGAGCAAATGAGCATTAATTCTCCGTCGGGCCGAGGCACCAACTTCCCTGCTTGTGTACGTATTTGTCTGCAACGGCTTATGACACGCGCCGTCCCTGCAGAGTGACAGCCCAGGACAGGTGCTGAAGTGTGGGAGAGGAGGGAGAGACTGGGCTCCGCGGGGCTCTTGCAACTTGCGGCGGATCAGGAAGGGTGGAGGACCGACATGACAGGGGGTCTTGGTCTCCTGGTACCTGTGCTGGCCAGGAAAATGCACAGTGTACACATGTACATAGTGAAGTACACGTTCACATCCCTATAAACGTGTACACAAGCAGGGAAGTTGGTGCCTCGGCCCGGTGGAGAATTAATGCTCATTTGCTCATTTATTTGCTCAAACTTAAGCCATATGTGATCATAATGATGATGAGAAAAGAAAACACATTAATTAATGGTACAACCTAAACTGAGACTCAACCCACACCAGTAGACGAATCAGCTTACTGAGGGAGCTGTTCTACCAGGGGAGCTATCAGTCATAATGCTCTTGTGTGTGATCACTTTGTCACTCACATTTCACGCGTTGCGTGAATCTCGCTCCCCGTGAGTAAAATGGCCACTTTGAAGTAGTATCTACTGTATATTGAACGAAGTTACTGTACAGTCTTTGTCACTGTACAGAGTAGAGACTCTGTACTCACTAGCCTATAGCCTATAGACACACCCCTCGTTTTCAATAATACACATGTTGTGATCCTCCGTCGTAGTAAAGCCCTCAGATCTAATCTTCGTGTAATAACTGCGCCACCTTGTGGCTAAACATCTACACTGAAGTCATCATAACTTCATAAGTTCTCATTTTCATTATGAATAGCCTACTATTATTGTTATTTGAAGCCGTGTCAGTCTTGACTGTGGGTGATGGGTTCCTCTATGTCTGCTAGTGTCTGTAGCCTACAGTAATATTTTTGTCGACATTATTAAATTGAGGAACTTTTATTTTGAAGGGCACAGGGCAAGGAAGCACACTAGGACCCGCCCACCCACGGAAACAAAATATTGAGTGGTAAATTTGTTTTGTTAAATAAGAACCAAAAACGAGAAAACGAACTGAAATTTTGATTTCCGTTTTTTTTTTCCAAAACGAAAAAACGAAAAAACGGCTTGTTTCTGGTTTCTCCTTATGTCAATTATTCCCAGAAAACAGACTGATAAAACGTACCTCCGTCGATCATCATCGCCAGTTATCGATCAGAAAAACACCAGTTAAACAGTTAAACACCTCCCCTGTGTCATGGAGGCTAATGATCCAATATTAATCTATGATATTGATCTCCGATCACTATTAACATTCACATTACGTCATACCCCAGCCTAATAAACCTGCAGAGACAGAGATCAGGTGTGAGACAGATGAGGGTCGGTGTCAGTGTGGAGTTTCTCACCGGCTCCAGCAGCGGACGATGATCCGGAGCAGCTCAGGACAAAGAGACACAGCAGAGGAACAAGCTCCATGGTCGACGACATCTCAGCTCTGAGCATCCCGCAGCATCTAAAACTATCCGTTATAACTGGACAATTCTACTTCAGACTGATACTCGACCTCAGGATGACACCCAGAAAAAATCAACTCAATCTGATGTGGAATTTCAGAATAAAAGCCCTCTGAACTTTTGCTTCTGACTGTAGCCTACTACAGTAGGATTCATATTTTTGAAAAAACTACCAGTTATAACTGGACCGCTCCACTTCAGAGTGATAGGCTACTCGACCTCAGGATGACACCCAGAAAACATCTGCTCAATCTGATGTGCAATTTCAGAATAAAAGCCCTCTCAGCTTTCGACTGTCCTGTACAGTAGGATTGACATTTTTTGAAAAAAACTACCAGTAACTGGACCAGTCCACTTCAGACTGATCGTAGTCGACCTCAGAATGACACCCAGAAAAGATCAGCTCAATCGGATGTGAAATTTCAGAATAAAAGCCCTTTGAACTTTTGCTTCTGACTGTTGGATTTACATAAAAAAAAAACATGTACATCGGTTGCACATATTAAAGTTATGTTTTCTGAAATTGATATATTCATGTTATGTATATTAAATTATTATTTGTTAAACCAACATGACTTTCTTATGTTAATTAAAAATATTTATTTGATGTTAGTTATATTAGATTCTAATATAACTAACATCAAATAAATATTAAATAATATTAATTAGACTGTCTTATGCTAAACTGACTGACTTTTTATGTTAAATGAAAGCGTTTTTTTAATGTGTATTATATATAATTATCATCAGTTGGATCAACATAATTTTTTTGCATGAAGCTAACCTAACTTCCACAGGTAAATTAGACACTATTAAAGCAGAAGTAAGCGGAATGTTTGTGTTAAAGTAGAAGTAAGCGATCCGGTCGTTTTGGCTAAGTTCTTGTCAGCCGATGGAGTTAGCAGTCCCCGCCCTCGTCATGGATCTATTGGTCCTCCTCCCTACGTCAACACATTCACGCGCATCCCTTGGCTGCACACACAGCCCTCATTGGATAAAGGTTGTAGGATACAAGGAAGTATACAAGATGTTTTCTCCTCGGTTTACAGCAGAGCAGACTGACTGACAGACCCGTGTTTCGGACCAAACACTCTAAGTGATTGCTGTCGGAAGATATAACTATAGTTATATCTTCCGACTATAGTTATATATTTTGCTGTCGGAAGATATAACTATAGTTATATCTTCCGACAGCAAAAGATATAACTATACTTTATATCTTCCGACAGCAATCACCTACATAGAGTGTGTTTGGTCTGAAACACGGGTCTGTCAGTCACTCTGCTCTGCTGTAAGCCGAGGAGAAAACTTCTTGTATACTTCCTTGTATCCTACAACCTTTATCCAATGAGGAGAGAGAACGGCATGAAGGGCTGTGTGTGCAGCCAAGGGATGCGCGTGAATGTGGTGACGTAGGGACGAGGACCAATAGATCCATGACGAGGGCGGGGACTGCTAACTCCATCGGCTGACAAAAAGTTAGCCAAAACGACCGGATCGCTTACTTCTGCTTTAAGTTTGGTATACTTTAAATATCTAAATGACTTTTATAAGCTGATTTGTAATCTAAGCAATTCACTTCTACACCCCCACCCACACTTAATCTAGTCCAATCTAAAAAATAAAACAGCACATGTATCCAACCAACATATCTTCAAATACAACCTGCTGGCTAATCTAATATGTACAGTAAATCACATATTGACAACTCAGTGGAAAAATAAAGTAAACACTATTTAATTGAAAATTTCCATTTATATTTATTGGAACATTGTTTCAAGCAATAGTAGTAATACTGCGGTTAACATCTTTAAGGAGGTACTGTGGCAAAAAAAATGCAGTGTAAAAAATATGGTGTGTAGGTTGTGTGTCGGCGTGAGTGTGAGTATGTGAGTGTGTATCAGTGTTTACAGTAAAGAAAGATCACCCCAAACCCTAAAAATGGGCATAGTAATCTGTTTCAGTTCAATAAAAAAATGCAAAAAAGAAAAGTCCAACAACTGGATGAGGTAGGTGAAATAATGCATATGGTATGTCTAAGAAATGTTTCAGTACTAAAGGGTTCAATGTTGAACTCAGCTTCTCAATCTAAATTTCTGTCCTCGAACATTTTTTCGGACACTAAACACTAGCAGCAATGTAACAATCAGAGTGTAACTGTGGATCATCTGTGATCTGTGTGTTTGTTCATGTGACAATTGAGCACACTGATCTGAGAATTTACTGGTATTTACTTTCTCACTGTCTCATTCTTCATCAAGTGGAGTCCCAGAACTAAACTGACTCTAAACTATTACCGATTCTTTGTCTCAATTTATTTTGAGTTCAGTAAAGATGCATTTTTGAAATCTATCAACAAATGGAAAACTGCAGAAAAACAAAACAAAAAAACAAAACAGAACTTCACCATGAACAGGGACGTAGGTCTCAGTGTAGATCTGATGTTTGATTTCCTCCTGTGTGGCTACACAGCGATAGTAGTCAGTCTAGGTCACAGTAGTTTGGAGGATAATGTCGTAGCTGCCTCCTCTCTCTGTGACCTGTGGTTCTTCAGCAGGGACGATCTTTCCAGCTCTGTCCTGTCACTGGACAACAGGTTTGGGTGAAGCACCATGGACTTCACACTGCAGCTGCACCCCGTCCTGTGTTTCACTAAGTGTTGTGACAGGTGATTTTGGAGCCGCACCTGTGTACACAAGATAAACAGTAGTTTTATGGAGGACAATAACAGCATTAGAAGGAAAAGAAGAAGGGAGCTTCTATCTTATTTAATGTAATCGTTCATCAGTTGGACTGTGTCAGAGCTGTAAGTCTGATCAACACAGCTGGTGAAACCTCTGAGGATTTACTTTACAGTGATTCAGTGGAAATAAATCAACTCCTCGTGGTCTCAGTATTGTACACAGTTTAACATGGGAAGGTCTGAAGAAAGAGGGATATACAGTATGCATCATTAAAATGGGCTCTAACAGGTTAAGATTGGATCTAGAAGACAAAAAAACAACAATGTGAGACTGATTGTATCATCAAATTTGAACATGTCATTACTTCACCTTGGCAGACAGGTAATTCTGAGATAAAAACATGGGCTCATATTTCCTGTGACATGCTGCCTCATGAAGACAGTTGAGACAGTTTATCTTTGAATTGTGTGGTTTTAACTGACACTGTCTCACAGATCAGATCATCAACTACCCTCATTGACACACAACTGTCCAAACCAGAGGAACGTGCTCACACAGGAAAACAGGCTTTACAATGACTCACATGCACATGCACAACATGTTAATCAAATTGTTAAAATGTGACATGTGTTGATTGACTTTCTGGTGGAGAGTCAGATGAGAGGACTGATATCACTCTCATGTCTCTATGTTGAATGAATAGTTTAACTGTCAGTAACTAGTTGGTCTCTTGGCTGTCTGACAATGGTTCATGTAGCCTATTTTATTTTTAAGGATGTACTTCATTAAACAGTGAATTTGCAGCCAGTCCACAATAAAGTTGTTGGCATATCTGTATTTCTTTCCATTAGACTATGGATTATAAGAAGGCTGATGTCAATGTTTATTCCAACTCTGCTTCGATTTAAACAACATGTCATGAACATAGTGGCTTCTACCTGAAGATAACGCTGAGAGCAGAATAAATCTGGCCCTGGTTTAGTGCACACACGCTATTTGGGTCATATGCAGCACAACTTTAAGAGGTTACTTCACATCTGGACCAATTCTAGCACAAGCAGACAGTCTTCCAGTTGTCACTCACTACCAGGGGATAACATCTGGAATATGCCCAGGTGTGCAGGTGTATGGACTAGATTCAGGCCGAGGACCAAGATGAAGATGTTGGACCATAAGTTTAATTTCTGTATCTGTGAACATTTGCAGCCTCGTCTGATCCAGATGTGTCACTCTGACTCTTTGACCTGAGCTCATCGAGGTCACTGAAACCAGTCACGTCTGTTCTGAGCGGCCATGTTTCCAGCTGTTTCATTGAATCACTGAGTCTGATTGGCTGATGAAATGGAAAATCACAGGTGTAGCTTCCACTGTCGGCCACCTTCGTATCTCTGATGACTATGGAGGCGTTACCAGACTCCAGATGTTGTGGAAAATGAAAGACCCGTCCTCTGAAGTGTTTGTCTTGACCTGAACGTTTCTCGTCATAAATGCTGCCCCTGTCGTACATGAACACCTCCCTCTGACCGTCCTTCTTCCAGTCAAACAGCTCCTGCTTGATGCTCTTGGTGCTGAGGGAACAGGGCAACACGGCGTCATTCCCCTCCTTCACCACCAGATTGGTGACATCTGGACCTGCAGGACAATACATGAATCAATCACTGTGATCACATGCAGAGTCGTCAGGTTAAAGAAAAGCTCAGAAAACACATGAACACATGTCACCACAGTTGCTCTGAAACACCAGTTTATGAGCAGTTTAATACTCTGATTTCTCCTCCTCAAAACCTATCTCTGACCACGTTCCATATTTGTGTGTTAAATATTAAAGTGGATGAGAACAAACCAGGTTATATAGTTTTGATCATTGTGCTTTGAGTTTGCCTTTTATAGATTTGAAAAGTGTATTCTTATTTATAGTTGTCACCACCAAGCTTTTCCTGCTCCCCTGATATGATGTTTTGTCACTTTGTCATGAAAATATAAAACCTGTGCAGCTTTTAAATGATTAGCAATTAATTTAACTTTCATTCCAACCTGGATGATCTCAGTACAGATTACAGAGTTCATGTCTGTCTGAGATCTGGCCCTCAGTTCATCAGCCGATCATCACTACTCGAGCGAAATCACAATACCAAAGTGAACCAGCAGGTGGTGCTACAGTAATAATCATTACAGTGTGTGCATATTTGTTCCCATGTACTTCACTAGTGTATTTCACTCTTCTTACTCCTACTATCTGTTGTTCTACATGTTGACAAACATCTGCTGCGGAAAGTTGAAGTGGCAGTTTGACCTTCTGTTCTGGGACAAACGCCAGATACTGTGAAACAGTTAGAGGAAGAGGTTTGTAGATTGTTTAAAAGATGAAACCAATACCAAGACTGGATACAATTAGACAAGAGGCTGTTTATGCTGCTTCTTAACAACTCTCTGTATAAAGACACGATACGGGAAGTTGTGTGTGCGGATTCATTCTGTTATCAGATTTTGGGTTCTGCACTTTCATTAATTCAATGATCCTTTATTTTAACTGGGGAAAACACTGACACATTATAATGTAACCAAGCAAAGGACAAACTTAAAGATCCTAAAGACTCAAGAAACAACAATGCTGAGCTTTCATAAAAGTGTCAGGAAACACAATAAAACTGCAAAAGTGCCAAGAAATAAAACAACAAAAAGCCACAAAAACACTGAGAAAAAATTAAAATCTTATCAATGATTCAAATATCAAAATAATGGTGTAGAGATCAGCTAAAACAGGAACATCTGGGAGCAAAGTGTGACGGAGGAAACAAAGGAATCATGTTTCCTGCTGCCTCTCCTGCTCTGGTGAACAGCCACAGGTGCATGCTGGTCCTAAACCAATCCACCTGTGCAAATACCCCCAATGTGGCCAGAGCATCGCCTACAAAATAAACATTGTGAGGAAGAGAAAGAAAATCTGACACTTCTGATTTAAACCAATGAGGCAGAGTAAACAACAGAAAACATGTCTCACACACTGAACATTAAAGCTTCATAGAGGAGGACTCACTGCAGGACTGTTGGATCAGACTGAATTAGTTTGAGCTTGGTGTTCCTAATAAACTGAGCACTGAGTGCTTCATGAACTAACGCTGCTTTAACTCCACTGCTCTGATCCACACACAGGAATCTGTCCAGGCTCCTGTAGATGTGACGGCTCTCATCATTTATAAAACACAGTGTCTCCTCAGACTGAAGCAGAACCACACTGACAGGTTTCACTGCTTCACTGAAAACAACCAGAGACACAAACATGTTACAATTGGAAAACTACTCTCTCTGGTTCTTCTGCTCATCAGATATCACATCTGATCACACTGGATCACATTTCATCACATGGTCTAATTCATGAAAAACAGATACACACATTTTCAAACCCCAAATTATTACTGGAGTTACCTGGGAGGAGGGGGAGGGGGTAATAAAAATTAAATCATGATTTGATATAAAAAAACATATAAACATTTTGTTGAGGAGGAAAATATATCCAGAGCACATCCTGGTCAGATAATGACCTCAATATTGTTTGAAACACTAATCAATAATCTATTAACTGCAATGAGTCAAGTTGACAGGACACACCTCCACCTGGAGCAGCTGAGACACCTGAGCACCAGGTGTATGACGGAGTTCATCAAACTACTGAACTAAACTGATTCATTTATAATGAGAATTTAACACTTAGAAAAACATCTGGACAATGATCAAATTAAACACTGAGTTTATGTTAATGATCACACTGAGACCACGCCCTAACCCCCCGCCCACGCACACGTAGGCTATCCACACACAGTTTTGCTGACGTCACACGTAAAGTTAGAAGTGAGCAGCTGTTCAACGACTGATATTAACCTGAGTGATGTCGTCATTAATAGCATCACCTGACACTTCATCGATCAGCCCTTCATGATAAATAATACGGCATCACTGTCTGAAACTGATCGTGATGTTCAGACGGACAGGTGCAGGTGATGACGTCATGCAGCCTCCTCCTCCTCGAGGACTGTGTCTCCAGACCATGGATGTATTATATTAACGCTCCAGACCGCTGCCTGCATCTTCTTCATGTCAGTAAACACAGTGATAATAAACAGAGCTGATGCTGGTTCTCAGTCTGAGCCTCAGTTTTCTCACCGTGTTCAGCAGCAAACGTTGATCCACACCGAGTCAGGACACAGAGACTCACGAGAGCAACGAGCTCCGTAGTTGTCGACGTCATCTGAACAGGAACCATCACAACATCAGGGGAACATCTGGGGGACGCAGCCAAGATGGCGCTCTAATCACCCGCGTTTGGACGAGCTCCGCAAACCTAACTGTTTTTTAAAAGTGTAAAGTGCGAACAGACGAACTACCTTAATTGATAACGACTGTATCTTCACCCGGATACTTCTGGAGAATGTCGAAATCCAAAACGAAAACTTCTGAGAAAAGAAAAAGTGATGCTTTGAAGATGCTAGCGAGCACTGCTAACTCTGCTAGCAAGCCTGCTACGCCCACGCCTCCCGCTCCTGACGGGCTAACTGGAGCCAAGAATGCACTCATTGACACCATGCATGACTACTTCGATGCGAACAACGACCAAGTACAGGTATCACTCATGGAAGAAGAGTTTCAACCTCTACCCATTACACCGTCGAAGCCTCCTGCAGTTAAACAGAGAAGAGTTGAAGACACGGAGACGGCTGCCATCCTGTCCCAGTTCTCCTCTCTCTCGCAACTGATAAACAACAGAGCGGACGCCCTGGAAAAGATGGTTAGTGGCAACTCAAGAGTGATTACAGAGGTAAAAGAAGCGGTCAAAGAAAACGCTACACAGATTACAGGTCTCCAGGAAGCTTTTGAGTTTATCTCTGCTGACATTAAGACCGTGAAGCACAGAGTTGATCGCGTCGAGTCGAAGATTAAAGAACACGAAGCAAGCCAGGACACACGAGAGAAGCGCTTAGCTCATCTGGAGAGCTATTCCCGCCGCTGGAACCTGAAACTCTATGGCTTGGAAGAGAAAGAAAAGCAAGACGTTCGAAAGGAAGTCATCCAGGTGTGCCAGGCTCTTCTACCAGAGGCCAAAGATAAACTACCAGACGTCGTTGACACGGTGCATCGCCTTGGGCCCAGGAAGCCAACCAACAACCAACCCAGAGGCATCATAATGCAGTTCACCTCTCGCATTTACCGCGATGCCATCTGGCATGCGGCAAAGAAATCATCCTTCCTGAAGAACAACAACCTGAAGCTGGCTGAGGACTTTCTTCGTTGGTGGCCGTGCTTTTGTAAATGGAACTGAAATTTTCCCACCATAGAAATATGACTGGTGAGCCAATGGGATGTTATCAGTAAGGTTTACAATATGACCTTTCATTTCTTCTCTCTTCTCGAATAATGCCAGAGCCTGAGGGTTGTATGTTTTTTTTTTATATATATTTTTTTAACAATGGGCATAAAATTTCAATGGCAAGGTAATCCTAGTAAGGAATAAAGTGCCTTCAAGTTAAAAGCTGCTATTTTTTAGTTTACTTACAAATATTACTATTATTTTTAAGATACATTATAAAAGATGTTTCTAGATACAGTCTAATGCAGCTGTTTTTTTAGTTGTTTACCTGCCTAAAAATGCAACTCTGCTCAAAAGAGAAGAAGAAAAAAAAAAAAAAGCATATAAGTAAGCATATTTTATTGTCTCCTCAGTTTATTCCTCTACTTGAAACCACACCATAGGTTCGCAACTGTTTAAAAAAGGGTTTGCTCTTCTCATCTCCTGGTTAGTAAGTACACTCTTAAGGACCGTAAATTTCCTTTACTTGGTCTAGCACTTAATCTTTTTTACATTTTTACTTTTCCTTCTTATCCCTTATGTCTTTATCTGTTATTTCACTAAATGCGAGAGGTCTAAGAAACCATATCAAACGTAAAGCTACATTTCTTTATTGTAAACAGTATAACACTGACTTCTGTTTTATACAAGAATCTCACTCAACTGAGCAAGATCTTAATTTTTGGAGGTCACAGTGGGGGGGGGGGGGGGGGGGGGATCTATGGATGTCCCATGGTTCAGAACGCTCAGCTGGTGTTTGCATTTTGAGAAACCGTTTTAATGGGTTAAAGTTTTATTTTCAGAATGTGACAAAGATGGTCACTTTATTTTCCTTGTTCTTGAGATCGCTAATTTATATTACATCTTAATTAATGTGTATGGGTTTAACTCGCAAGCAGAAAATATCACTTACATTGATACATTAGAAAATCGACTGCTCCACTGGCTTTCAAAATTTCCAAATTCTTCAATACTATTTGGTGGAGATTTCAATATTGCACTGGATAATCAATTGGACAGGTGGCCACCAAGAAACGCTGACTCCTCCAGTTCTCATTTGAAGAGGTTTATTGATAGATTTATTTTAACTGATGTTTGGAGAGATACACATGTATCACAGAAATCTTATACATGGTCCAATAAGTCAATGTCTAGTTTGTCACGTATAGATTACTGGCTGGTCTCTAAAGATCTGAAAAATGCCTTAACAGACATTCTGCCTTCGCCGTTATCTGATCATAAAACTATCAGTATAAATATTCCTTTATTGTCTTCCCCCTGTTAAATCCTCATATTGGAAACTTAATAGCACCATTCTCAAATATAAAGATGTAACTACTGAAATTGAAAGATTGATCAGACACTATTGGAACAAAGCTCTGATTGAAAATGTATATAGCAATAATTGGGAATTAATGAAATATGAGATTGCTAAATATCTCAGGAAATACAGTGGAGACTTGGCAAAAGCGCGAAAAGCAGAAGAAAATGATACAATACTTAAGATTAGTTCTTTATTATCCAAACCACTAGAGGCTCTTAGTGAGTCAGAAAAGATTGAGTTCACTGAGCAACAACATAGGTTGGATGAAATTTACAAACGAAAAGCTGAGGGAGCATTTGTTAGATCACGTAGAAAGTGGCTTGAAGAAGGGGAGCAGAACTCTGCCTACTTTTTTAGATTAGAAAAACACCAAGCTAAAAACAATACTATACAGCAATTGAAAATAAATGGTTTAATTACTGAAGATCAACAAAGAATAGCTAATTATTGTGCTGAATTTTACGGTAATCTCTATACCTCCAAGTACTGCCATCAATATAGCTCTGACTTCTTCGATTCTATTCCTAATATTAATCAACTGAGTGAAGCAGATAGTTTTTCTTGCGACCGACCTATTGTTTTGAATGAAATCATCGATGCTATAAATCATTTAAAGATTAATAAATCACCTGGAATAGATGGTTTTACAGCCAAATTTTATAAGCAGTTCTGTGAAAATTTAGCCCCATTCCTAAAAGAAGTATATGCAGAAAGTATAGACAGAGGTTCACTCCCCCCTACACTATTTCAAGGTCTTATCACCCTCATCTCTAAACCTAAGAAAGATCACCTCGTATTAGATAATTGGCGCCCAATATCATTATTAAATAATGATTACAAAATGTTTGCACTTGTATTAGCTAACAGGCTTAAATCTACACTAGATACCATAATAGATGAGTGTCAATCAGGTTTTATGCAAAACAGACATATCTCTAATAATGTAAGGTTAGTTTTAGATGTATTAGATTACTCAGATCTTATTCAAGACTACAGTTATATTCTTTTCCTAGACTTTTATAAAGCTTTTGATTCCTTAGAGCATGATTTTATGATGGTAACACTAAATAAATTTGGTTTTGGCAATTTCTTTTGTAAAGCAGTAAAAACATTATATACAAATGGAAATAGTTCTATTAAATTAAGTCATGGTACCTCTCCAAGATTTCCCTTAAATCGTGGCGTTCGTCAAGGGTGCCCTCTGTCTGCATACCTCTTTCTTCTAGCTGTACAACTACTTAATCTACAGATCAAAGCCTGCCCTCTAAAAGGTATTACTATTGCCAATAGGGAAATAATCATCAATCAGCTGGCAGATGATACAGCTTTATTTCTTAAGGATGCCTCTCAAGTGTCAGTCGCAGTCAAAACTATCCAGTCCTTCTCTAAAGCATCTGGGCTTTATCTTAATCTTAACAAATGTGAACTGTTACCAGTAAATAACGGTACAGTGTCCTCAATTTTTCACATTCCTGTCAGAGACTCTGTTACATATCTTGGTGTTCAAATTGTTAAAGATAGGAAGCTCAGAGGCACTTCAAATTTGGTTCCAATTATTGAAAAAACACAAAAAGTCCTCAACCACTGGCTACAAAGAGACTTATCTCTGAGGGGCAGGGTTCTGCTCACTAAGGCAGAAGGAATTTCACGGCTCACCTATGCTGCTCAATCATTGTATGTGAATAATTAGGGTGAATGCTGAAAGCATTCACACTATTGTTATTCAAATCTTTATTATTAAAATTATTAGGGTGAATGCTGAAAGCATTCACACTATTGTTATTCAAATCTTTATTATTATTATTCTGTACACTTCTTCCGTTTTTCGGTCTTTAACTACTTCTTCATACTTTCTACTATTCAAACAATTCATATATCAAAACGTGCGTCTTCTTCAGGAGATTATGGGGTACATTCAACTTTTTCATATCATTCATACTTTTCAAAATATTCAAACTTTATTGAAATTTTTTTCCCATAGGAATACATTGAAACGGTCTTCAAACTCTTAAAATCTTCTCCTTCTTTGAACATCAACTGCTTCAACATACTTTCACCTACAGACTTCATTCAACTTTTAAAACGTTCACAAAACTTTCAGGTATTCACGGTACATTCAACTTTTTCATATCTTCTACCATTATTGATCAGTACCCTTCAACTGTTCATGATCATTTTTTGACAAAATTCAAATTTAACATGCAAGTCAATGGCACGGAATGTTCAGAGCTAGAGTGGCGATGACATCAGCTAGAGTGACAGAGAGTCTAAAAATCCTCTGACACTTTGCTCTCTAACCTGTCACCACGGCCACAAATTTCACTCTAGACACAAAATTTCCCCCACTTTGGTAGACAAACTTGTGCTGTGTCTGACAGTGTGCTCGAAAACGACGAGAGACTAACAGAATTTAAACTCGGAGCCTCTAAGTGCAGCCAGTTCCCTCTCTTCCTCTCATTGACTCCCATTGAAAAGTAGGAGCAGATTTTCTGAGAAAAGCAGAAATGACCTCCTTATCTTTCCTGCGACTGTGAGAAAAGTTTGTGCCCTACAAACATTTAATGCACATCACCACGCTCAGGAAGGTCTCCTTGCCCCGATAGTCATGACCACATTCTGATAAGAGGTACGGTTCTCTTTTCAGAGGCTGTTGTTCGGGAGCTGCACGGAGCTCAAATCTCACTGCTCTGCTCTGTGTGGTGCAGACACAGAGAGAGAGAGACACACACAGAGACAGAGAGATACACAAACATACAGACACACTGGCTTACAGCTCATAATCAGCCTCTAAATGAGTTCATAACTTTGAGGGGGATTTTTAGTTATTCTCCCCTTTAACGGATTGTATCTACTTCTATATTATTCTACTTTTACACTAAAGATATTGTTTTATCTATATTAGTAATGGTTCAAAAATGTTTTCAAACTGTTTTAAATAAATCTAAGTGCACTCTAACCTTTCAATTCATTCATACTAATCTTCAGCAATTCAAGTAATTACCACCCATTTCATACATCCTCCATCTTTCATCTTCTACTTTTACTATTCAGATATTGTTTAATCTACATTAGTAATGGTTCAACAATGTTTTCAAGCCTTCAGTTTTAAACTTATTTGAGTAGACTCAAGCTTTTCAATTCATTCATACTATTTTTTTTTACCAATTCAAGTAATTACCACCCATTTCATACATCCTCCAGCTTTCACCTTCGACTTTTACTCTTCAGATATTGTTTCATCTATATTAGTAATGGTTCAAAAAATGTTTTCAAACTGTTTTAAATAAATTGTGCACTTTAACCTTTCAATTCATTCATACTATTCTTCACTAATTCAAGTAATTAGCACCCATTTCATACATCCTCCATCTTTCATCTTCTACTTTTACTCTTCAGATATTGTTTAATCTACATTAGTAATGGTTCAAAAATGTTTTCAAACTGTCAGTGTTAAGTAAATCTGAGTAGACTTCAGACTTTCAATCTCTTCATACTGATCTTCAACAATTCAAGTAATTTCAAACCATTTCATACTCTTCATATATTATTTAATGTCTTCAAGATTTCTTCAGCAGTTTCTTAACTTAATTCAGCATAGTTTCAACAATTTATTCAGCTCATTCAGCTTCCAGCTTTCAGCATTCACCCGTATTTCCTTCAGGAAATGCATTTTCTAGTTAGGGTGAATGCTGGAAGCATTCACACTATTGTTATTCAAATCTTTATTATTAGGGTGAATGCTGGAAGCATTCACACTATTGTTATTCAAATCTTTATTATTATTATTATTATTATTCTTACTTCTTCTTCCCTTTTTCGGTCTTCAACTACTTCTCCATACTTCATAACATTCAAACAATTCATATATCAAAACGTGCGGCTTCTTCAGGAGATTATAGGACCCATTCAACTTTTTTCATATCATTCATACTTTTCAAAATATTCAAACTTTATTGAAAATTTTTTCCCATAGGAATACATTGAAACGGTGTTCAAACTCTTCAAATCTTCTCCTTCTTTGAACTTCAACTGCTTCAACATACTTTCACCTACAGACTTCATTCCACTTTTAAAACGTTCACAAAACTTTCAAGTATTCATGGTACATTCAACTTATTCATATCTTCTACCATTATTGACCAGTACCCTTCAACTGTTCATGATCATTTTTTGACAAAATTCAAATTTAACATGCAAGTCAATGGCACGGAATGTTCAGAGCTAGAGTGGTGATGACATCAGCTAGAGTGACAGAGAGTCTAAAAATCCTCTGACACTTTGGTCTCTATCCTGTCGGCACGGCCACAAATTTCACTCTAGACACAAAATTTCCCCCACTTTGGTAGACAAACTTGTGCTGTGTCTGACAGTGTGCTCGAAAACGACGAGAGACTAACAGAATTTAAACTCGGAGCCTCTAAGTGCAGCCAGTTCCCTCTCTTCCTCTCATTGACTCCCATTGAAAAGTAGGAGCAGATTTTCTGAGAAAAGCAGAAATGACCTCCTTATCTTTCCTGCGACTGTGAGAAAAGTTTTTGCCCTACAAACATTTAATGCACATCACCACGCTCAGGAAGGTCTCCTTGCCCCGATAGTCATGACCACATTCTGATAAGAGGTACGGTTCTCTTTTCAGAGGCTGTTGTTCGGGAGCTGCACGGAGCTCAAATCTCACTGCTCTGCTCTGTGTGGTGCAGACACAGAGAGAGAGAGACACACACAGAGACAGAGAGATACACAAACATACAGACACACTGGCTTACAGCTCATAATCAGCCTCTAAATGAGTTCATATCTTTGAGGGGGATTTTTAGTTATTCTCCCCTTTAACGGATTGTATCTACTTCTATATTATTCTACTTTTACACTAAAGATATTGTTTTATCTATATTAGTAATGGTTCAAAAATGTTTTCAAACTGTTTTAAATAAATCTAAGTGCACTCTAACCTTTCAATTCATTCATACTAATCTTCAGCAATTCAAGTAATTACCACCCATTTCATACATCCTCCATCTTTCATCTTCTACTTTTACTATTCAGATATTGTTTAATCTACATTAGTAATGGTTCAACAATGTTTTCAAGCCTTCAGTTTTAAACTTATTTGAGTAGACTCAAGCTTTTCAATTCATTCATACTATTTTTTTTACCAATTCAAGTAATTACCACCCATTTCATACATCCTCCAGCTTTCACCTTCGACTTTTACTCTTCAGATATTGTTTCATCTATATTAGCAATCGTTCAAAAAATGTTTTCAAACTGTTTTAAATAAATCTGAGTGCACTTTAACCTTTCAATTCATTCATACTATTCTTCACTAATTCAAGTAATTAGCACCCATTTCATACATCCTCCATCTTTCATCTTCTACTTTTACTATTCAGATATTGTTTAATCTACATTAGTAATGGTTCAAAAATGTTTTCAAACTGTCAGTGTTAAGTAAATCTGAGTAGACTTCAGACTTTCAATTTCTTCATACTGATCTTCAACAATTTTTCCACCTCTTTTCCACCTCATTCATACTATTCTTTACCAATTCAAGTAATTACCACCCATTTCATACATCCTCCAGCTTTCATCTTCTACTTTTACTCTTCAGATATTGTTTCATCTATATTAGTAATGGTTCAAAAAATGTTTTCAAACTGTTTTAAATAAATTGTGCACTTTAACCTTTCAATTCATTCATACCATTCTTCACTAATTCAAGTAATTAGCACCCATTTCATACATCCTCCATCTTTCATCTGCTACATTTACTATTCAGATATTGTTTAATCTACATTAGTAATGGTTCAAAAATGTTTTCAAACTGTCAGTTTTAAGTAAATCTGAGTCGACTTCAGACTTTCAATTTCTTCATACTGATCTTCAACAATTCAAGTAATTTCAAACCATTTCATATTCTTCATATATTGTTTAATCTCTTCAAGATTTCTTCAGCAGTTTCTTAACTTAATTCAATATAGTTTCAACAATTTATTCAGCTCATTCAGCTTCCAGCTTTCAGCATTCACCCGTATTTCCTTCAGGAAATGCATTTTCTAGTTATTATTATTATTATTCTTACTTCTTCTTCCCTTTTTTGGTCTTCAACTACTTCTCCATACTTCATAACATTCAAACAATTCATATATCAAAACGTGCAGCTTCTTCAGGAGATTATAGGACCCTTTCAACTTTTTTCATATCATTCATACTTTTCAAAATATTCAAACTTTATTGAACTTTTTTTCCCATAGGAATACATTGAAACGGTGTTCAAACTCTTCAAATCTTCTCCTTCTTTGAACTTCAACTGCTTCAACATACTTTCACCTACAGACTTCATTCCACTTTTAAAACGTTCACAAAACTTTCAAGTATTCACGGTATATTCAACTTTTTCATATCTTCTACCGTTATTGATCAGTACACTTCAACTGTTCATGATCATTTTTTGACAAAATTCAAATTTAACATGCAAGTCAATGGCACGGAATGTTCAGAGCTAGAGTGGCGATGACATCAGCTAGAGTGACAGAGAGTCTAAAAATCCTCTGACACTTTGCTCTCTAACCTGTCACCACAGCCACAAATTTCACTCTAGACACAAAATTTCCCCCACTTTGGTAGACAAACTTGTGCTGTGTCTGACAGTGTGCTCGAAAACGCAGAGAGACTAACAGAATTTAAACTCGGAGCCTCTAAGTGCAGCCAGTTCCCTCTCTTCCTCTCATTGACTCCCATTGAAAAGTAGGAGCAGATTTTCTGAGAGAAGCAGAAATGACCTCCTTATCTTTCCTGCGACTGTGAGAAAAGTTTTTGTCCTACAAACATTTAATGCACATTGGCTCGCTCAGGAAGGTCTCCTTGCCCCGATAGTCATGACCACATTCTGATAACAGGTACGGTTCTCTTTTCAGAGGCTGTTGTTCGGAGCTGCACCGAGCTCAAATCTCACTGCTTTGCTCTGTGTGGTGCAGACACAGAGAGAGAGAGACACACACACACAGAGACACACTGGCTTACAGCTCATAATCAGCCTCTAAATGAGTTCATATCTTTGAGGGGAATTTTTAAACATCTCTAATAATCTATTTCTCTTACATACATTTCAGTTTATTCTTGTGAGGGAGATTTCAGGATTTGGAGCTTCTTCTTGTCCTGACTTTTGGCTTTTCCACCTCTTTAACCCTTTACTTGAAGGACTTGAACTTTTTCTCATTAATTCCAACAATTCAGACCATTTCTCAACCATTTGAGGACTTTCACATTTTTCATTCATAAATGTATATCTTCACACTCTTTTTTTTTTCTTTTTTTTTTTTACACTTATCTTAAAACAATTCTGGCATTTGCATCCATTCCATATCATTCAGCCTCCTGCTTAGAAGTTATAGACTTGAGAAATTGCTTCATCTTTATACATATTTGTTCATGCTTTCAAGCTGTTAATAATCTATTTATTTATTTGAGAAGACTTAAATGTTAATTTTTTCATACTAATCTTCAAAAATTCAAGCAATTTTCCAAACATTTCATACAAATTCGACATCCTTCTTATAAGTTTTTCTTTTTAATATTTTCTCACCTATTTCAGATTTCAACCATTCAACTGTTAAACTATAAATATGCAGGATTTCTACATTTTCCTCAAACTTTTTATTAACATGTTTTACTTTTACCCTTCAGATATGTTGTAGTTATTTTTAGTTATTCTGCCCTTTAACGGATTGTAACTACTTCTATATTATTCTACTTTTACACTTCAGATATTGTTTCATCTATATTAGTAATGGTTCAAAAAATGTTTTCAAACTGTTTTAAATAAATCTGAGTGCACTTTAACCTTTCAATTCATTCATACTATTATTCACTAATTCAAGTAATTACCACCCATTTCATACATCCTCCATCTTTCATCTTCTACTTTTACTCTTCAGATATTGTTTAATCTACATTAGTAATGGTTCAAAAATGTTTTCAAACTGTCAGTTTTAAGTAAATCTGAGTAGACTTCAGACTTTCAATTTCTTCATACTGATCTTCAACAATTCAAGTCATTTCAAACCATTTCATATTCTTCATATATTATTTCATCTCTTCAAGATTTTTTCAGCTGTTTCTTAACTTAATTCAGCATAGTTTCAACAATTTATTCAGCTCATTCAGCTTCCAGCTTTCAGCATTCACCCGTATTTCCTTCAGGAAATGCATTTTCTAGTTAGGGTGAATGCTGAAAGCATTCACACTATTGTTATTCAAATCTTTATTATTTTTCTTCTTACTTCTTCCCTTTTTTGGCCCTTAACTACTTCTTCATACTTTCTACTATTCAAACAATTCATATATCAAAACGTGCGTCTTCTTCAGGAGATTCCGGCTTACATTCAACTTTTTCATATCATTCATACTTTTCAAAATATTCAAACTTTATTGAAAATTTTTTCCCATAGGAATGCATTGAAACGGTCTTCAAACTCATCAAATCTTCTCCTTCTTTGAACTTCAACTGCTTCAACATACTTTCACCTACAGACTCCATTCCACTTTTAAAACGTTCACAAAACTTTCAAGTATTCACGGTATATTCAACTTTTTCATATCTTCTACCGTTATTGATCAGTACACTTCAACTGTTCATGATCATTTTTTGACAAAATTCAAATTTAACATGGGAGTCAATGGCACGGAATGTTCAGAGCTAGAGTGGTGATGTTGGCAGTTAGAGTGACAGAGAGTCTAAAAATCCTCTGACACTTTGCTCTCTAACCTGTCGGCACGGCCACAAATTTCACTCTAGACACATAATTTCCCCCACTTTGGTAGACAAACTTGTGCTGTGTCTCACAGTGTGCTCGAAAACGCAGAGAGACTAACAGAATTTAAACTCTGAGCCTCTAAGTGCAGCCAGTTCCCTCTCTTCCTCTCATTCACTCCCATTCAAAAGTAGGAGCAGATTTTCTGAGAAAAGCAGAAATGACCTCCTTCTCTTTCCTGCGACTGTGAGAAAAGTTTTTGCCCTACAAACATTTATTGCACATTGGCTCGCTCAGGAAGGTCTCCTTGCCCCGATAGTCATGACCAAATTCTAATGAGAGGTACGGTTCTCTTTTCAGAGGCTGTTGTTCGGGAGCTCTACCGAGCTCAAATCTCACTGCTCTGCTCTGTGTGGTGGAGACACAGAGAGAGAGACACAGACAGAGAGATACACACACACACACACACACACACACACACTGGCTTACAGCTCATAATCAGCCTCTAAATGAGTTCATATCTTTGAGGGGAATTTTTAAACATCTCTAATAATTTATTTCTCTTACATTTCAGTTTATTCTTGTAATGGAGATTTCAGGATTTGGAGCTTCTTCATGTCCTGACTTTTGGCTTTTCCATCTCTTTAACCCTTTACTTTGAAAGACTTGAACTTTTTCTCATTAATTCCAACAATTCAGACCATTTCTCAACCATTTAAGGACTTTCGCATTTTTCATTCATAAATGTATATCTTCACACTCTTTTTTTTTTTTTTTACACTTATCTTAAACAATTCTGGCATTTGCATCCATTCCATATCATTCAGCCTCCTGCTTACAAGTTATATACTTCAGGTATTGCTTCATCTTTATACATATTTGTTCAACAAATGCTTTCAAGCTGTTAATAATCTATTTATTTATGTGAGAAGACTTAAATGTTAATTTTTTCATACTAATCTTCAAAAATTCAAGTAATTTTCCAAACATTTCATACAAATTCGACATCCTTCTTATAAGTTTTACTTTTTAATATTTTCTCACCTATTTCAGATTTCAACCATTCAACTATTAAACTATAAATTTGCAGGATTTCTACATTTTCCTCAAACTTTTTATTAACATGTTTAAAGCAGAAGTGAGTGATATATTTGTGTTAATATAAGTCTTAAATAGTTATATCTTCCGACAGCAATCACTTACATAGAGTGTTTGGACCGAAACACGGGTCTGTCAGTCACTCTGCTCTGCTCTGAGCCGAAGAGAAAACATTTATCGTATCCTACAGTTTTTATCCAATGAGGAGAGAGAACGGCATGCAGGGCTGTGTGTGCAGCCAAGGGACGCCGTGAATGTGGTGACGTAGGGACGAGGACTGTTATGGTGCGTTCAAGGAAACTCGTATTTTTCCGACCGTGAAGTGGTACCAGTTCGATCTGGTACGAGTTCACGGGTCAGAAGTTACGAGTGGCCGTTATAGTGACTTTCACCGGTAAAACAGGTCGGAAAAACACGAGTGGGTTGCCTGGAACGCTACAAAGTCGTAAGTTGTGACTTGAAGCTGTAATTTCCGATTTCAAAAGCCGGCCTGGAACGCAGCATTAGCGAAAACGACCGGATCACTCACTTCTGCTTTAACGTTTACCCTTCAGATATGTTGTAGTTATTTTTAGTTATTCTGCCCTTTAACGGATTGTAATTATTCTACTTTTACACTTCAGATATTGTCTCATCTATATTAGTAATGGTTCAAAAAATGTTTTCAAACTGTTTCAAATAAATTGTGCACTTTAACCTTTCAATTCATTCATACTATTCTTCACTAATTCAAGTAATTACCACCCATTTCATACATCCTCCATCTTTCATCTTCTACTTTTACTATTCAGATATTGTTTAATCTACATTAGTAATGGTTCAAAAATGTTTTCAAACTGTCAGTGTTAAGTAAATCTGAGTAGACTTCAGACTTTCAATTTCTTCATACTGATCTTCAACAATTTTCCCACCTCTTTTCCACCTCATTCATACTATTCTTTACCAATTCAAGTAATTACCACCCATTTCATACATTCTCCAGCTTTCATCTTCTACTTTTACACTTCAGATATTGTTTCATCTATATTAGTAATGGTTCAAAAAATGTTTTCAAACTGTTTTAAATAAATCTGAGTGTACTTTAACCTTTCAATTCATTCATACTATTCTTCACTAATTCAAGTAATTACCACCCATTTCATACATCCTCCATCTTTCATCTTCTACTTTTACTATTCAGATATTGTTTAATCTACATTAGTAATGGTTCAAAAATGTTTTCAAACTGTCAGTTTTAAGTAAGTCTGAGTAGACTTCAGACTTTCAATTTCTTCATACTGATCTTCAACAATTCAAGTAATTTCAAACCATTTCATACTCTTCATATATTATTTCATCTCTTCAAGATTTCTTCAGCAGCTTCTAAACTTAATTCAGCATAGTTTCAACAATTTATTCAGCTCATTCAGCTTCCAGCTTTCAGCATTCACCCGTATTTCCTTCAGGAAATGCATTTTCTAGTTATTATTATTCTTACTTCTTCCCTTTTTTGGCCCTTAACTACTTCTTCATACTTTCTACTATTCAAACAATTCATATATCAAAACGTGCGGCTTCTTCAGGAGATCATGGGATGTATTCAACTTTTTCATATCATTCATACTTTTCAAAATATTCAAACTTTATTGAAAAAATTTTTCCCATAGGAATACATTGAAACGGTCTTCAAACTGTTCAAATCTTCTCCTTCTTTGAACTTCATTCGTTTCAACATACTTTCACCTACAGACTTCATTCTACTTTTAAAACGTTCACAAAACTTTCAAGTATTCACGTTTGATTCAACTTTTTCATATCTCCTACCATTATTGATCAGTACACTTCAACTGTTCATGATCATTTTTTGACAAAATTCAAATTTAACATGCAAGTCAATGGCACGGAATGTTCAGAGCTAGAGTGGCGATGACATCAGCTAGAGTGACAGAGAGTCTAAAAATCCTCTGACACTTTGCTCTCTATCCTGTCACCACGGCCACAAATTTCACTCTAGACACATTATTTCCCCCACTTTGGTAGACAAACTTGTGCTGTGTCTGACAGTGTGCTCGAAAACGCAGAGAGACTAACAGAATTTAAACTCGGAGCCTCTAAGTGCAGCCAGTTCCCTCTCTTCCTCTCATTGACTCCCATTGAAAAGTAGGAGCAGATTTTCTGAGAAAAGCAGAAATGACCTCTTTATCTTTCCTGCGACTGTTAGAAAAGTTTTTGCCCCACAAACATTTAATGCACATCACCACGCTCAGGAAGGTCTTATTGCCCCGATAGTCATGACCACATTCTGATAACAGGTACGGTTCTCTTTTCAGAGGCTGTTGTTCGGGAGCTGCACGGAGCTCAAATCTCACTGCTTTGCTCTGTGTGGTGCAGACACAGAGAGAGAGAGACACACACACACACACAGAGACACACTGGCTTACAGCTCATAATCAGCCTCTAAATGAGTTCATATCTTTGAGGGGAATTTTTAAACATCTCTAATAATCTATTTCTCTTACATACATTTCAGTTTATTCTTGTGAGGGAGATTTCAGGATTTGGAGCTTCTTCTTGTCCTGACTTTTGGCTTTTCCACCTCTTTAACCCTTTACTTGAAGGACTTGAACTTTTTCTCATTAATTCCAACAATTCAGACCATTTCTCAACCATTTGAGGACTTTCACATTTTTCATTCATAAATGTATATCTTTACACTCTTTTTTTTTTTTACACTTATCTTAAAACAATTCTGGCATTTGCATCCATTCCATATCATTCAGCCTCCTGCTTAGAAGTTATAGACTTGAGAAATTGCTTCATCTTTATACATATTTATTCATGCTTTCAAGCTGTTAATAATCTATTTATTTATTTGAGAAGACTTAAATGTTAATTTTTTCATACTAATCTTCAAAAATTCAAGCAATTTTCCAAACATTTCATACAAATTCGACATCCTTCTTATAAGTTTTTCTTTTTAATATTTTCTCACCTATTTCAGATTTCAACCATTCAACTGTTAAACTATAAATATGCAGGATTTCTACATTTTCCTCAAACTTTTTATTAACATGTTTTACTTTTACCCTTCAGATGTTGTAGTTATATTTTAGTTATTCTGCCCTACTTCTATATTATTCTATTTTTACACTTCAGATATTGTTTCATCTATATTAGTAATGGTTCAAAAATGTTTTCAAACTGTTTTGAATAAATCTGAGTGCACTTTAACCTTTCAATTTCTTCATACTATTCTTCACTAATTCAAGTAATTTCAACCCATTTCATACATCCTCCACCTTTCATCATCTACTTTTACTATTCAGATATTGTTTAATCTACATTAGTAATGGTTCAAAAATGTTTTCAAACTGTCAGTTTTAAGTAAATCCGAGTAGACTTCAGACTTTCAATTTCTTCATACTGATCTTCAACAATTCAAGTCATTTCAAACCATTTCATACTCTTCATGTATTGTTTCATCTCTTCAAGATTTCTTCAGCAGTTTCTTAACTTAATTCAGCATAGTTTCAACAATTTATTCAGCTCATTCAGCTTCCAGCTTTCAGCATTCACCCGTATTTCCTTCAGGAAATGCATTCTCTAGTTCTATATGTAAATCTATTGATAGGATGCTCAGCAACTTCTTATGGAAAAACAAAACACACTACATGCGAAAATCTGTTGTTTTAAATGAATATGACAAAGGTGGACTAAATTTTATAGACTTCAGCTCTCTTAATAATACATTTAAAATAAACTGGATTAAACAATATCTAAAAAATCCAACCTCTATCTGGAACTTTATCTCTCATCATGTCTTTTCCCATTTGGGTGGCCTTAAGTTCATTCTGCTTTGTAATTATAATATTCAAAAAATCCCACTTAAACTGTCCAACTTTCATCAGCAGGTACTTTTAGCATGGGCGCTGATTTACAAACATAATTTTTCCCCACAGAAATGCTATATTTGGAATAACTGTAATATCTTGTACAAGAATAAGTCACTATTTTATAATAAATGGTTCAACAACGGTATTCTTTTAGTGAGTCAATTGTTTAATTGTAGGGGACTTTTGTACAGTTACTCTGGTTTCTCGCCCGCTATAATTTACCTGTAACTCCAAAAGAATTCGCTGTAATCTTTGATGCAATCCCATCTGGTCTGTGTATATTATTTAAGAATGCTGACCACTCTCCACCCGTTTCGTTGTCACCTTCTGATCTATTAGAAACCCCATTAGGTAAATTTTGCTTTTCTTTTAATAAACGTATGAATTCCAAGGTAAGAGCCCTGTTTCAGGGGGATTTGGTTTCTGTTCCTGCAGCAACATTTTACTGGAGCAATTTTGTTAGTAATATTAACTGGAAAAAAGTTTGGTCGTTACCACAAAAGTTTCTTCTAACTAATAAGGTAAAGGAAGTTTCATTTAAACTGAGATTCTATCCAGTCAAACATTTCTTACAAAAATTGAAGAATGATATTGATGTAAAATGCTCCTTCTGTGAAGCTCTTCCTGAAACATGTTCTCATCTTTTTTGGTACTGTGAATTTACTCATGATCTGTGGAATGAGATTAATAGATTTATAGTTGCCTGTATTTTCCCAGACCTTGTCTTATACTATAAACATATTTTATTTGGTTGTTATGAACACAGCTGTAAAAATGAGGATGCTTTTTTTCTTATTAATTTGATTTTACTGTTAGCTAAATTTCACATTCACAAATGTAAATTCACAAGCAAAAAACCTAACTTCACTGTGTTTATGAAAGAAATGGAACAGTATATTTCAACAATTTCCCCCTCACAGAACAAAAAAGCGATCAAAACTCTGAGTGTATGCTGTACTTTTAAGGTATTTACGTAATCTGATAACTTATTCTCGCACCTCTTTATTTTATTACTATTTATTTACTTTTATTGCTGCTAATATTATTTTTATTTTTCTCGCTCTCTCTCCTTTTTTTCTTTTTTTTTCCTTCACCTCTCATCTCTTTGTTAATGTTTTGTTCTCTCGGTGTTGTGTTGATGTTCACACCAGCAACAACGTATTGTATGGTATTTACATTTGTATGTGCTGGTCACTTTCAATAAAGTTTTTTGAAAGAAAAAAAAAAAAAAATCAGGGGAACATCTGGATGATGAAGCTTCAGCCGCTCATCACACCATGATTGGCTCATCACACACTTTCACTATGTCGGCGTCCGCGAGCTGCAGCAACAGAGACACTTCCGGCACACACTCTTCACAATAAAAGCTCCTCCTCCTCACGCGTCAACAGTGACTCATCAATCCTGATGATTCTCGTTTTCTATCAGTTTCTGATTTTTTTTATAAAACTGATAAACAACAAATAAATGATCAATCTCTGCCTGAAATCTTGCAAGTGTGTAACAATTGAATAGAGCTGCAGCTATCAGTCTTGGTCATTGAGAGTATGATGATCAGTTCGGTCATGTCAGTCAGTAGGCTATAAAGCTGTAAAACACATAGTTGATGGTCTCCAGCCAAATGTGTGACTGCTTAGATGGTTTCACGCCAAATGTGAGAGTTTGCGGCTTTCCATTTTGTCATATTAAACTGATTCCCTTTGGACAACATAAAACATGCTGACTTCTCAGACTATTAAGATTTTGATGGGAATGCATTTATGATATTTTCACTGTTTATTATAAAAGAATACTGGTTGATATTAAGAGGAAAAAAAATCAGCTGATCAATCCATAATTAAAGTTATTGTAAGTAGTGATAACTTATTGTGGTGGTTTGGTTACTACATTTTAGTGGAGCAGTGGTGTTGGCAACCAGACAGCATCAACAGTGGCAAATAGACAAATAGGATCCTGTTCTTCATAACTGGAGGAAAACTTGCAAATAAACCAACCTATAGTTCAAAGGAAAACAAAGTTCATAATATTGCACATATTTTCTATTTTAGCCAGATGGTGGTGGCCCTTGTTTGGTTTTGGCCCAACAAAGCTCTCATCAATAATATAACATTTTGTTCTCTATCAGTTATTTCTGACTGACTCAATTGTTTTGTTGTTTTTACAAGGAAAAATCAAAACTTGTGTAAGAACAATTTCTTATCCTCAATGTTTGATTCTTTTTTTATATCAAAACAGCTGAAGAATAAAGATGTGAATAGACAGAAAGAAGCAAAACAATTACAACATACACATTTAATCTTTTATTCATTGGAAATCATTAAGCTATGTCTGAAATTACATGGCAGCCTGTAAATGCATCATCAGCTGGAAACATAAACACAAACTCAGTGTAAGACAGAACAAATTCAAATGTCACAGTCAACAACAGTGGAGAGGTTGTAACTTTACCTGGCAGACTCGAGATCAGAAACATTTTCCAAAACAATGTCAGCAACACAGATTTCAAAATAGAAGTCGCATGATGTTTCAGTGCAGCTACTAAATGTTCACATTCATTTAAAGCAGAACAGCAGGTTTGCCTTCACTGATTATGATAATTTTAATTTTAATTCAAATCACCTTTTAACTTGATCAGTGTTGTGAGAATGACTTAGGCTACAAAACCAGCTGTAAACTTTCAGATTGGCTGAAACAACAAGTGAAGCTACCAACATGTTTCAGCTCCCAACAATGACAAAACACACACACACACACTTCAGCAGCAACTTCACAGGTAAAGCAAGGCAGGTGAGGGTCCAGATGTGCTACAATAATTGGTTGGTGTTTGATTGACCTGCAGGAGAGAAAACAAAATAATATTCAAGAAAATCCAACAGAGAGTAAACAACAACAGAAGCTGCTCGTCTGAGGAGATGAACACAACTGACAGACTCTGAACATCACACACATGGAAACACTTTGTTGTTCTGTCATCAAAATGTGGATACAACACATCATAAAAACTTACCTGACTTAGAATGTTGTTTCTTCATATACATATACACAGCTACACCAACTAAAAGACCACCAACACCAACACCAACAACAACACCAACAACAACAACTCCAGTAGAGTGCCCAGGCAGAGTCTCTGGACCTGAAAGAGAAAGTTGATGTGAGTCTCAGAGTAACTTGACATGATGAACACCAGACTGGACGTCACAGCTTCACACAGAGAACAATGAGTGTGTTGCTGCTCCTCTGATCTACAGTGATGAGCAGATGAAGACTCCACTGGGATGAATGTGACCAGCACAGTGATGTCAGCATCCGTCTCATGGCCTCTCTCCTCCTGATTGGCTGCTCAGCTCAGAGCTCGGTTCTGGTTCTGCTACAGTAGTGAGGAGGATGATGATGCTGCAGCTTCCTCCTCTGTCTGACACGTGTTGTTCATCAGGAGGAAGATGTTGGAGTCACTGTGCTGCCACCTCCACTTCAGGCTGTTTCCATCTGACTCCTGCTTCACTCCTGCTGTGTGTGAGACCTCAAAGTGTGTGTGACTGTGATCTGTCTCCAGCCCAGGTTTCTACACCCTGAGCCCAGGCTCTGATGGACTCTGGATCTCCTCTGCTCAGCTCATCTTCACCTCATGATGGTTGTTGTTGGAGCTGCTGCTGATGAGCTCTGTTCAACACATGGGCCTCTGAGCTCGGGTCGACGCTTCACTCAGAATAAGTGAAGCTAAAAGCTGAGAGACGTCTAAACGTGGTCTTGTAGCTTCAGTGATGAAGCTCTCAGTGAGTTCACTGTGCTCACATGAACACACACAAACAAAGAGCAGCTGCTGCTTCATTCACTGGACAATAGGGGTGTCACGATTCTCCAAATCCTCGATTCGATTTGATTTTCGATTTTAGGGTCACGATTCGATTCTCGATTTTTTTTCTTTTTCTTACAGCACAGACGCCTATGTTATTTTCAGACTAGTCTAGTCTACGATCATTGGTTTTATTCATCAAATTTTGTACAGTAAATCTTATTTCAAAAGATGGGCTACATATAAGTGATGCAATTTCCATAATGTATCACATTAGGCACTAATGGTCACATTTAAATAATTTCTTTACAATATAAAGGTAACATGCCCCCAAAAATCATGATCCAGGGGCCAAAATTGCCCCCAAGGTTTTGAAACAAATATATTTATATCTGTACATTATCATCATTTTATTTTCATTAAAGCAGAAGTAAGTGATATATTTGTGTTAATATAAGTCTTAAATAGTTATATCTTCCGACAGCAATCACTTACATAGAGTGTTTGGTCTGAAACACGGGTCTCTCAGTCCCTCTGAGCCGAGGAGAAAACATTTATCGTATCCTACAGTTTTTATCCAATGAGGAGAGAGAACGGCATGCAGGGCTGTGTGTGCAGCCAAGGGACGCCGTGAATGTGGTGACGTAGGGACGAGGACTGTTATGGTGTGTTCAAGGCAGCCCGTAACTCGTGTTTTTCCGACCTGTGAAGTCGTACCAGTTCGATCTGGTATGAGTTCACAGGTCGGAAGTTACGAGTGGCCGTTATAGTGACTTTCACAGGTAAAACAGGTCGGAGAAACATGAGTGGGTTGCCTGGAACGCTACAAAGTCGTAAGTTGTGACTTGAAGCTGTAATTTACGATTTCAAAAGCCTGCCTGGAACGCAGCATTAGCGAAAACGACCGGATCGCTTACTTCTGCTTTAATTTAACGTCGTGTCTCATTATTCTCCTGATGTCGGCTTAATGTAATGCAGCGCTGCGATGGACCTGATGATCAGGTCCTGATCAGACTGGCGGTGGCCCGCCCCACAGTCAATCAGTCCCGGATCCTCTACCGTCACCAGATCCCCCGAAAGCCCCCGCAAATAATACATCGACAAAAAGTGGCAAGTTGCACCTTTTCGTCGGCTCATTATTTGAGGTGTTTTGTTTTTTTTAATCTTATAACGTCTCTGCAACATGTACAACAACTCAGTAGCCTACTTGTTGTCGGTGTTGTGTAGTTAGAGCTGTGTCTCCCTCCTGTTTCCCAGGTAGGAGGGGGGCAGTAGCCCACCAGGGCTGGGTAATAAAACGCTATAAATTGTGAAATAACTTTTCTTCGATAGAAATTTGAGACGTGGTCGATAGTTTTCATTCATCCATGTTTTGGCAAATAGCCAATGATATTGAGAGTTACGCTGCGCCGAACCAATCATGTGGCTGGAATAGAGCCAGTCAACATGTGCATTTGTTTGGGTTGCTGCAGACGTGCACATCAGCTGACACCGCCGGTAAAAAAAGAAAAAGAAAAAAAAGAGAGACTGAGGGAGAGAGAGAGAGAGAGAGATAATGAGTGAGTGTTGTCTCGAAATAAAAAGTAAAGGAAAACTCGGACCAGTGACTGACAAGACGCTTGGTGCGCAATGGGGACAACGGGCAGTTGTAGCTTGCAGGGTTCCTACACATTTGAAATTTCCAAATTCCATACTTTTTCCAGACCCTAATTTCCAGACTTCTTGGCAAAAAAAAATCTAATAATTTGTGATATTTAAGTGCATAATATAAAAAAAGCATGCAATTTATCATTTGTTTTCATTATTCTGAATGGGTATGCCATTATGCAACCAAATAATTTCCAGGAGATCGTAGCTAGATACAATAGCGCATACAAAATAATTAACCAAAATAACTTAAGATAAGACCAAACCAAGATAAGATAAATAAAATAAATATATTTCCATACAATAGTTTCCATTTTCCATACTTTGAAAGACCTGGAAATGTATAAAATCAAATTCCATACTTTCCATACTTTCCATACTTGCGTAGGAACCCTGAGCTTGGGGGGGGGGGGTCGTCGATCCTCTCTTTGACTTCGATGCTCAAGATCGTGACGTAATTTCGATCGATTTCGATAAAAAAATCGAAATCGTGACACCCCTACTGGACAAGAATCTGAGTTCAGCCTGTTCACACTGACAACTTGTGCTGTCAGGAAGCTGCAGCACAGTCACACATCTGGCTGGAGACCACAGCTGTATCACACTGTGACAGCACATGTGTCCTCTACAGCCTGAAGCTCAGATCATACAGCACCTGTGACTGGTTCAATCAGCCCACCTGCTCTACTGAGCTGCACACAGTCACATCAATACAAACACAGCCACATGTTGGTGAATGAGTCAAGTGGTCAACATCTGTTCACTCCTGGTTTCAGCTTCACACACAGGAGGACGATTAGTGACCAGATGTAGAAACACTTTGACTGTTGTTTCTCTTCTGCTTGTAAACAACCAAACAACAACCTGCAGCAGGTCATGAACCAAGAGTGAGGAAGCTACATCTCTACCAACATGTGATCATAGAGGACGCTCACTGCACTGCAGATTCTTCATCCAAATTTACTTTGAGTTCAGTCTGAAACATTTTTGAAAACAAGGGTTCACTGATGGTCTGATGAGTATGAAACCGCCATCAGTATCTGTCTATACAGTAAACTGAATGTGTATTGGTTGTGTTTACATGATGCTGAATGTACTGTGACTGTGTGAGGACGTGTGAGGCCAGAAGCTACAATAAATAGAAAAGGGTGAAAACTGGTGAGAGTCGACCACAGGAAGCCTGTCCAATTATCACGTTGAACTGATACATCCCACAATATTTCATGTACAAAGGTGACACTAATTCATCAAATCACTACTTCTATCTTCCTCTGTCCATTTGCAAAACTTCTGTTTAAGCCCCTGACTGAAGGTGGCGTCCCCTCCCAGTCCCCTCCTCTCCTGCAGACAGACGCCTCTCTACACTGTGGCCTTCAGTCTCCAGGTCTCAGGTGAACACTGATGGTAGATTTCAGAGCCACGTGTCAGACAGCGCTCTCCACCACCATCATCATCAAAACACCAGATGAGGGAACATGTTCATGGAGAGTGTGTTCATCCTGCAGTCGACTTCACACACTTGGAGAATCACTGACAAGGAGCAGTGAAGATGATCTGGCTGATGTGGTGACCAACACCTGACTGAGACTCTTCATGTTGTTTCTCCTTTAATGTGTCTCCTGTCTGTGTCAGAACCAGATCTTTTCACTCAACCCTCCTCTGCTTCAACATGTGGAGTAAAGTGTGTTTAACAACAATAGAAAATCACAGTCTGAGCCTCAAACAGCATTTTGCTCAATTTGACACTCCCCTGCTCCTCATTCCGCCTTGTCTCAACCCCGCATTTGAAATTACAAGCAGTTTGTAAGTCCCCAAGCCATTCAGCCATAGACATACAGTATACTGAATACATGAATTCAATGGCTTCTGCTTGCCCCACTGGCAAAGGTCGAAAGAAAACGCAGGTCCGCCACTGAAAAGGCAGAGACGAAGAGGAGATGCGACATTTAGGAGGCTCGGAGGGGAGGGATGTGTGTGTAGGGGGAAATGCTTTTTTCAAATCTTTCTCATCGTCTTTTCCCAATGTCGACCCTAGCTTTAATTCTGTCTAATTCTGGCCAATCATAGATTGTTGGATTTGGGAAATTACAGACTTGGTCTGAGTGTCCACACTGTCCACACTACAGAAAGCTGGAAGTTCAATGTGAATGAAGACATGAACTTGTCACAAAGAGAGTTGGTCCAGATGTGACTGTAGCGCTGTGAGGACAGCGTCCTGCCAGATGTGCAATCTGACTATTTGAAAAAAGTCCATGTGGTCGTCATAAAGCAGCCTGAACAGGACATAATCATGTGTTAAATGAGAGCACTCACCGTCATCCACATGAAGAATGATGAGGATTTTTTTATTTAGACGTGGAAATTCACAGGTGTACTCTCCAGCGTCATCCATCTTTGTCTTTCTGATGATTATAGAGGCGTTGCCTTCCTCCAGTTGTCCAGGAACAGAGACAGGACCTTTGAACTGCTCATGTTGAACTGACACAAGGCCACCATCATACACATACACCTCCTGACCATCTTTCTTCCACTCAAAGTGTTTAGATGTAATGTCCCCTGAGGTGGAACAGGGTAAAGTCACATCATCCCCCTCCTTCACAATGATCGTCTTTGGTTCTGGAAGATAAAAACACATATCAATCAGTATGTTTATGTGCAAAGTGACAAGACTGTTGTTACAACAAAACATCAACTAATGAAATAACAAGAAAGATTTCGTGTTTTTCTGCCTCATTTGCCAGATATCATTCAGCAAAACCTCTGCACTGCATGTTTACATTTTTCCTTTCTTTCTCATATTTACTTTTAATCTTTTCTACTTCCTGAATGACCCTCTTGAAAGAAAGACATATCTGTCTGTGTTTGCACATGAAACAAAGCTTTAACTTTTACATTGTTTATGTGACCTGAATCAGCTGTTTGTGTCCGACAGCATTCAGATGTTGCCATGTTGTTGTTGATCTTAATGACATAGTTTCTGAGCCTCACAGGCGTAGGACAGTGGACTTGAAGGACTCTAATGAGATCGATGCTTTACACCACACATCTCTATGGAAGCTTCTGTTCAGACACTTTCACTGGTTTTAACCAACTTGAATAAGTGAAGCTAAAAGCTGAGAGACGTCTAAACGTGGTCTTGTAGCTTCAGTGATGAAGCTCTCAGTGAGTTCACTGTGCTCACATGAACACACACAAACAAAGAGCAGCTGCTGCTTCATTCACTGGACAAGAATCTGAGTTCAGCCTGTTCACACTGACAACTTGTGCTGTCAGGAAGCTGCAGCACAGTCACACATCTGGCTGGAGACCACAGCTGTATATCACACTGTGACAGCACATGTGTCCTCTACAGCCTGAAGCTCAGATCATACAGCACCTGTGACTGGTTCAATCAGCCCACCTGCTCTACTGAGCTGCACACAGTCACATCAATACAAACACAGCCACATGTTGGTGAATGAGTCAAGTGGTCAACATCTGTTCACTCCTGGTTTCAGCTTCACACACAGGAGGACAATCTGGAAATGAAAGTGGAAACTCACCAGGAACAGGGATGAAGGTCTCAGTAAAGATCTGATGTTTGAATTTATCCTGTGTGGCTACACAGCGATAGTAGTCAGTCTTGGTCACAGTAGTTTGGAGGACAACGTCACAGCGGTCTCCTCTGTCTGTGACCTGTGGTTGTTCAGTAGTGAAGTTCTCTCCAGCTCTGTTGAACCACTGGACATCAGGTTTAGGTGAAGCATCTCTAACAACACACTGCAGCTCCACTCCTTCCGGTGTTTCACCGACTATTATGATGGATGGCTCTTGAGCTGCCCCTGCAAACATTAACAACAATGTATTAGAATACAAGAAGTGCATGGCGTTGACAGGTATCAGTCTCATCTATTGATTATAATGTTGGCCATGTTGTGTTACAAGTTTGTGCTTGTTTTATCATTTTCATTCATCCTTTCAACAAAAATCCATTTAGATTAATTTCAGCAATATGAAGATGATAACAGCTACGTACAATGGGCTTTATGCACAGCTCCACTACTTCCTGCAGTGAGGACTGTAGCCTCAACATGGGGCTAAGTGAGCTAAGCACCTGTTTTTTTAACCTCATATAACACGGAGGTATTAACTGAATATAGGCCTAGTACAATACACCATTCGCTTTCATTTTAACCATGTGTGTTATAGCTACACACACATTACACCAAATTTAAAAGGTCAGATGGTTTTTTTTATGACTTCGAAGAAACGATTTACGACATTAAAGCATTAGTGTTGAAGTTTATAGATTCGTAATTAATTTGAAACTGTAGAGTCAAGAAAGACCAACGCTCTACCACATACTGTATAGGACTCACCTGGGATGTTTTCATCGCGTCTGTTTTTTAAGGGACCATCTAAAAGCCAAAAGAAAACAAATGTTAGACATGTACAGTAACAAAACAAGAATTTATTCCACTGTCTAAAACTGATTTGATAAATGTCCTAGTTTAAGCTGCTCACACATTCATAGACACAACTTGGTTCAAGTTGAAATAAGTCAACACTGGTAACACCTGATAAAGGTTTTATTGTGCTGTGCTCAGGGGTATTTGCAGAGATGTGAATTATAGGTACTTATCTCTGCACACCTGGCCAATCATGGATTACTGAATTTGTTTACAGACTTGGTCTGAGTGTCCACACTGTCCACACTACAGACAGCTGGAAGTTCAATATGAGTGACGGCATCCTCTGCAAAGTGCCACAAATTTCGAACGTTTGACACAAAGAGAGCCTGTCCAGATGTGCCTGCAGGGCTGTGGGGACAGCGTCCTGCCAGATGTATAATCTGACTATTTGGAAGAAGTCCATGTGGTCATCATAAAGCAGCCTGAACAGGAAATAATCAGATGTTTAATGCGAGCACTCACCCACTAGAAGATTGATCACTGTTTGATTTAGACGTGGAAATTCACAGATGTACTCTCCATTGTCAGCCATCTTTGTGTTTCTGATGGATATGGAGGCTTTACCTTTCTCCAGTTCTCCAGGAAAATAAGATACACGACCTCTGAACTCGTCATCTTGACCTGACACAAGGCCACCATCATACACAAACACCTCCTTCTGACCATCTTTCTTCCACACAAAGCGTTTCGATGAAATGTCCTTTGTGGTGGAACAAGGTAAAGTCACATTCCTCCCCTCCATCACAGTGATCGTCTTTGGTCCTGGAAGATAAAAACACATATTAATCAGTTTGTTTATGTGCAGAGTGACACGACTGTTACAACAAAACATCAACTGATGTAAGACTGCAGCAAAACACATGCACTGACTGCATATACCTTTCTTTCTTTCTTTCTTTCTTTCTTTCTTTCTTTCTTTCTTTCTTTCTTTCTTTCTTACCCTTTTTTACTTTTTGAAAGAAAGATAATAAAACAAATCTTTAAAGCAGAAGTGAGTGATCCGGTCGTTTTCGCTAATGCTGCGTTCCAGGCAGGCTTTTGAAATCGTAAATTACAGCTTCAAGTCACAACTTACGACTTTGTAGCGTTCCAGGCAACCCACTCGTGTTTTTCCGACCTGTTTTACCGGTGAAAGTCACTATAACGGCCACTCGTAACTTCCGACCGGTGAACTCGTACCAGATCGAACTGGTACCACTTCACGGTCGGAAAAATACGAGTTTCCTTGAACGCACCATAACAGTCCTCGTCGCTACGTCACCACATTCACGGCGTTCCTTGGCTGCACACACAGCCCTGCATGCCGTTCTCTCTCCTCATTGGATAAAAACTGTAGGATACGATAAATGTTTTCTCTTCGGCTCAGAGCAGAGCAGAGGGACTGAGAGACCCGTGTTTCAGTCCAAACACTCTATGTAAGTGATTGCTGTCGGAAGATATAACTATTTAAGACTTATATTAACACAAATATATCACTCACTTCTGCTTTAAGTTTTACATTGTTCCTGTGTCTTCTGACATTGACATCTGTCCCTCTCTCTCTGACACAATGTCACAGTAACATGTTCACAGGATTTGTTCAGACATTCATTTGGACAAAGGAACGAACTGATTAGAATTCAGTCCAACGTCAAAGATAAAGGTCATGTAGACTTTACAACATGCAGAGTGACTTCACACATGTAGTGTGGGCTGGTTGGACAGACTGTAACCTGACACTGGTTTGAGGAGGAAACAACCTGGAGCTGATTCTAGTTTGTCTTGTTTGTGTCATGAACGTTTGAAGAAAAACATGTTTTACTCAGTGAGACCTGGATCGCTGCTGTCTGATCCATCAAATAATTGAATAGGCTACACTCTGGATTCTTGTGATTATGATTATTTGTTCAGTAATGATGCTGGGGTGTTTCCTAAGATATACATTTATTAACTTTGTTTTTAAAGTTAAGATCCACATAAAAACTCAGATTACACTTGATGTGATATAAAACAAGCAGTAGACTGCTGAACCTATGTCCAGCTATATGGTAAATAATTTCATTACATTTATTACCAATCACATAGTATACACATCGTCACATCATATATCCTAGAGTATTCATTTTTTATTCAAAATTGTTTCTATTTTTTTCTTTCTCTTATTTTCTATTAACAGTGAGTGTCATTCGCCTCCTGCTGCAACACAATAATTTCAATAAAGTCAATAAAGTATATCTTATCTTACATATCACAAAGTAACATAATAAACTAATCAAAGGCCAATGGTCCAGGTAATGCAACAAAATGTTACACAAATGGTTCATAATGGAGCTTATTCTAGATCATCTTGTTTGTGTCATGTGCGTTTAAAGTAAAAAAATGTTTCGTGAGACACGGAGACATGGATCGAACTCACAGGAGATAATTTTTTTACACAATATGCATAGTTACACGGGATTCTTGTGACAATTGTCTTTATAATTTTTTGTTTAATAAGGATGTCTTCCAACAGATAAAGCATTGATTCAGTTTTTTTTTTTTTTTTTTTTTTTTTTTTACGTAAAACTCATATTACACTTGGTGTGATCTAAAGCAAGCAACCTGTGTTCATTGGTAGCCTATATAATTTTATAACATTTAATACCAATCACCAATTACATTATGTGTATATAAAGCATTTCTATTCAAAATTGGTTTTATTGTTTCTATTTTATTCTTTCTCTTATTTTTCTATTTGCATTGGCTGTTATAGGCCTGCTGCTGCAACACAATACTTTCCCTGCCTATGCTCAATAAAGTATATCTTATCTTAAATATCATGAAGTAACATAATAAATTAATCAAAGGTCAAAGGTCGAGATCATGCAATAAAATGTCACACAAATGGTTCATAATGGTTCATCAACGCCATGACACACACACACACACACACACACACACACACACACACACACACACACACACACACACACAGACACTCCACCGTCCTTAAATTCTTGTGGTAACTAATCAATAAGTGAATAACCGGGTCAGTGAGTGTGAGGCTCGCAGCTCCAGTAGAAACAGTCTAGTCATCTTTAAGATAAAACTAATCAGGTTTGACTTGAAGGAGTTTCTCAGAAATAACAGTTTCTGTTCCTGTGCAGGAAGTAGACGCGACCTGCGCGTCCGTTGCCAATAGCTACATGCTCGAAGTGCTGATCATCATCGTCAGTTATCGATCAGAAAAACACCAGTTAAACACCTCCCCTGTGTCGTGGAGGCTAATGATCCAATATTAATCTATGATATTGATGATCTCCGGTCACTATTAGCCTACTGTAACATTCACATTACGTCATACCCCAGCCTCCATAATAAACCCATAAACCTGCAGAGACAGAGATCAGGTGTGAGACAGAGGAGGGTCGGTGTCACTGTGGAGTTTCTCACCCTCTACAGCAGCGGACGATGATCCGGAGCAGCTCAGGACAAAGAGACACAGCAGAGGAACAAGCTCCATGGTCGACGACATCTCAGGTCTGAGCATCCCGCAGCATCTCCGCATCCTTTATAGCAACACTTTCGGTTTCTCAGCTTCCGCCACCCACCCTCACATCCTGCCTCATCGCTGCAGTTCATCGTACAGCGGAAAACAAAGTGAACATGAAACACAAGAGGAGGAGGCCTGACTCAAATATCCACTCATCACCAGACTAATCGTTCATTTTATTTCTGTTCGCTACAGTTTACTAAACACAGTGAGGTCTATATATTTAACTTGTATTTAACTCTCTGTTGCCACCTCGTGTTCACTGTTGCGCATTGACCTGATCTCACCTGCTGAGTCTGGTCAGGTGTTGACTGTTGAAGAAGGAGATGGTTCATGTTCAGGTCAGGAGTTCATGCTGAAGAATAAACTGTCGGTTTGTTGGTGGGATAGTCTTCATCAGTATCACTGACACCTAGCACAGATCAACATCCTTTCAAAATTAAAGCAGCACAGTGATCCAAACATGAGCAGTTATGTTTGATCATAGTAGCTAGTTCACGTGATTGTGTTTTTGTGTGTGTGTGTGTGTGTGTCATGAAACGAACAATGTCTTGAACAATGAAACTGATGAAACAGTTCAAGTGTCTGTAGTAAAGCAATATGAAAATATTTAGTCACTCTTCGTGCCAACTTGTCAAGAAAAGTAGCACAGCATTAAACCAGAGCTCATCCTCCTGCACCTCATGGCAACACAACCACACCCACAGAGATCTGATAAACCAACACATAGTGAAGAACCAGCTGATTGTAATGCTGATAATCGGGAACAGAATCAGATCAGGTGCCGTGTGGCTGTTAGTGAAGTTTTGAAATGAGTGAGGAACCTGATGTTGAAAAAAAAAAAAGTTGGTTTACAAACTTCAGAGTCGGAAACCAGGATACACACCGAGCTGCTGACATGTCCTTGGAGTTGAGTAAATGTGGCATGGGGTTGGACATTTCTGTAAAGTTTGGTGAGTTTTCGCCCTTCGGAAGTATGACTTCCTCGGAAGAAAGAAAGAAAGAAAGAAAGAAAGAAAGAAAGAAAGAAAGAAAGAAAAAAGAAAGAAAGAAAGAAAGAAAGACAATAGTGTCCTGGCAGCTTAGCTAGCTGGACACAGTGGGACCACTTACTAGAGCAACCACTGTAGAGCTGTTCCTCTGCATGGGAGGAGCCAGTTGAAGGAGGAGCTTTGCCCCGTGTTTCCTGTGAATTTCTGATCAGTTTCTGTTTGACAAAATTAATCCTGAAACTAATTCATGAGAAATTTCTTGTTTGGGATGTGATTTTCTGACCCTTAAATCATATAAACATAATGTTATAAAATATGAACCACATGGTCAAAGGTGTGTGTTCCTCTTGTTATCAGCTGTGTCAGTGATTCACTCAGTGTTCACTTTATTAGGAACATCTGTACAGTCTAATCCAACACAGCTGTTGATCAAATATTTTCCAGGGATCAAATGGAGCATCAGTTCACTGGTCACACGACTCTGACGAGGCTGATGTCACAGTGGCACAGTGACATTGTTCTGTAAAATAGTTTGGTCATTAGTGTGTGAGATCTCAAACTCTGTGTGACTGTGATCTGTCTACAGCCCCAAGTTTCTACATCCTGAGCCCAGGCTCTGATGGACATAAATGAATGCGTGAAGTCATGAACATCCGTTTACTCTAAAAACAAACCAACAACCTGCAGCAGGTCATGAACCAAGTATCAGGAAACTCCATGTTGGTCATAGATGCCCCTCGGTGAAGCAGAGTGGGTGAAGGTAATTGTATCTGTCTACACATGTTTTTACTTTCAGTTCAGTTTCTGGTTAAAGACCAAATCTCTTCAGTTCCGGAATGTCTTTATCTCATTTATTCTGTGGCTCTACTATTGCAAAACTTTGATCGCTCACTCATCAGTCTTCTCACTTCTGAATACGATGGAAGAATACTGTTGAAAGGTATAAACCTTTTCTTTCTATGTCTTGTATATAAGAACTTATGTTTAACTCATCAGTCTGAATGAAGGAATGAAATATTTTTGAAAATATGACAAGTGAACAATTTAAATCAACAGTGCACTGGTCATGATGACCATGATGATGATGATGATGATGATGATGATGATGATGATGATGATGATGACGAAGGTGCTCACTATACTGTAACAGTTCATACTGGAGTGGGCTCAGAGATTTCCTCTATCATCTGGAACAAACTACTTTTGTCACCAGTAAATGTTTCTAACAGCAGAGCTCTGTGGAACAACTAGTTAGGGTAGTTTCATATGTGCATGTCTGTGCAAGTGCAAGTGTGAGAACTAGCTGCTGCACCAGAGCAAGACTGACATGTATATGGGATTTGTTTGACACTTTCTGATGAAAGTATTGTGCAAGTTAAGCTGATGGCAATTTATTATTGGCACAGTTACAGTAAAAGATAAATAAAAATGTCACTGTATTGTAGGTGTATCAGATTATAGAAACCACCTTATCAATGTACAAGACAGTTTGAAAGACATTAGTCCTGGATGTCCTCTAACTTCCAACCACTAAAGTCATTGTGTTTGGACCTAAATATCTCAGGGACACTTCAGCTCCCACATAAAACATGTGACTAGGACCGTCTTCTTTCACCTGCGCAGTATAACTAAGATCAGGAAACATGCAGATGTTGTACCCGATAAAAACACCTGTCTGACCACATGGAAGTTAATATAGTGTGACTCTCTGTGGTGGAGGAGCAACGACATAACAGATAAACTTTTTATCAGTAAAAAGAAAAAAGATTCAATGACACTAAATATGTAAATATGTGTCTAAACATTTACAACAGCTTCTATTCTTCAACTTTATCATTTAAAGACATTTTACAGAGTCATAAAAGAGATTTACCTTCATTATTTGGTGATTCAGGAGAGGTTTTATAAAATGATGTGGTCACCTTATGGAGATGCTTTGTACTGCTTTTTCTGAAATATCTCAGAGCCACTTCTGTCTATCAACATGACATTTGGTACATATGTTGGAGACACATTGGTGGAAAGACCCTGTTAATCTCAGCCTGATAGCTCTTAATGTGACTGATTTATTGTATTTCAAACAAGAGGTTGAAGGAAAAGAAGAAGGGAGCTTCTATCTTATTTAAAGCCCCTGTACGGAGCTTTTAACTGGATACGCGAAAGTCTCTGGTTTCTGCTCATGTGTCTCTGTTACCTACAACAGCAAATGAGACCATCAGTCTGAACTTGAAGATACGCTATTTCTAAGTAGTCTAATTCTATACCTCTGGAAGGCGTGGTCGGGTCGGACCACTGACATAACGATACGAATAGATACATTTCCTCATCCATATGCACGCTGCAGATAGCTGCTAAAAAAAAAGTTTTCAAAGCAAGTCCCGTCGTCTTTCCGACGTTTCCAAAACAAATTTACACGCGGTGGCCAGACAAACGTCTTCATGACAGTGGGAAATGCAGTCTTCATTCAAAAGACCACCGCTTTCGTCCACAGGGGCCGCCAAAATCAAGACTAAATGAAAAGTCTGTACAGTTCATCGTTCATCAGTTGAACTGTTTCAGAGCTGTAAGTCTGATCAACACAGCTGGTGAAACCTCTGTTGATTTACTTTACAGTGATTCAGTGGAAACAAATCAGCTCCTCGTGGTCTTATACACAGTTTAACATGGGAAGGTCTGAAGAGAGAGACATATACATCACTAAAATTGACTCTTACAGGTTAAGATCTAGAAGACAAAAGAAAACAACAACGTGAGACTGATTGTATCATCAACTTGGAACAAGTCGTACCTTCACCTTGGCAGACAGGTAATTCTGAGATAAAAACATGGGCTAATATTTCCTGTGATGTACTGTCTCATGAAGACAGTTGAGACAGGTTAGCTTTGAATTGTGTGGTTTTAACTGACACTGTCTCACAGATCTGATCGTCAACTTTCCTCATTGACACACAACTGTCCAAACCAGAGGAACGTGCTCACAGTGGAAAACAGGCTTTACAATGACTCACATGCTGCGCAACAGTTTAATCAAACTGTTACAATGTGAAATGTGTTAATTGACTTTCTAATGGAGAGTCAGATGAGAGGACTGATATCACTCTCACGTCTCTGTGTTGAATGAATAGTTTGACTGTTAGTAACTAGTTGGTCTCTTGGCTGTCTGACAATGGTTCATATTTTATTTTGAAGGATTTACTTCAGTAAACAGTGAATTTGCATTCGGCCCACACAATACGTAAAAATAAGAGTGCTGATGTCAATGTTTATTCCAACTCTGCTTCTTATGATTAAGATGTCATGAACACAGTAGTAACTATGTGGCTTCTACCTGAAGATAACGCTGAGAGCAGAATAAATTTGGCCCTGGTTCATTGCACACACGTTTCTTAGGCCATATTTGGTTCACATATAGCACAACTGCAAGAGATTACTTCACATATGGACCAATTCTAGCACACACTTGCAGTCTTCCAGTTGTCACTCACTACCAGGGGATAACATCTGGAATATGCCCAGATGTGCAGGTATATAGACCAGACTCAGGCCGAGGACCCAGATGAAGATGTTGGACCATAAGCTTCATTTCTGTATCTGTGAACATTTGCAGCCTCGTCTGATCCAGATGTGTCACTCTGACTCTTTGACCTGAGCTCATCGAGGACACTGGAACCAATCACGTCTGTTCTGAGCGGCCATGTTTCCAGCTGTTTCATTGAATCACTCACCAACAACAAGCACAATGTGGGATCGTCTGATTGGCTGATGAAATGGAAAATCACAGGTGTAGCTTCCACTGTCGGCCACCTTCGTATCTCTGATGACTATGGAGGCGTTACCAGACTCCAGATGTTGTGGAAAATGAAAGACCCGTCCTCTGAAGTGTTCGTCTTGACCTGAACGTTTCTCGTCATAAACGCTGCCCCTGTCGTACATGAACACCTCCCTCTGACCGTCCTTCTTCCAGTCAAACAGCTCCTGCTTGATGCTCGTGGTGCTGAGGGAACAGGGCGTCGTTCCCCTCCTTCACCACCAGATTGGTGACATCTGGACCTGGAGGACAAAACATGAATCAATCACTGTGATCACATGCAGAGTCGTCAGGTTAAAGAGAAGTTCAGATAACACGTGAACACATGTCGCCACAGTTGCTCTGAAACACCAGTTTAATACTCTGATTTCTCTTCCTCAAAACCTATTTCTGACCACGTTCCATTATATTTAAATGGATGAGAACAAACCAGGTTATAAAGTTTTGATCATTGTGCTTTGATTTTGCCTTTTATAGATTTGAAAAGTGTATTCTTATTTACATTTTACAGCTGTCACAACCAAGCCTTTCATGCTCCTCTGATATGATGTTTTGTCACTTTGTCATGAAAATATAAAATTTGTACCCATGTACTTCACTGGTGTATTTCACTCAGTCTTACTATCTGTTGTTCTACATTTGTGACAAACATCTGCAGAGGAATGTTGAAATGATAGTTTGACCTTCTTTTCTGGGACAAACGCAGTTACAGGAAGAGGTTTGTAGATTGTTTAAAGGATTAAACCAACACCAAGACTGGATACAATTAGACAAGAGGCTGTTTATGCTGCTTCCTAACAACTCTCTGTATAAAGACACGATATGGGAAGTTGTGTATGGATTAATTCTGTTCAGATTAAATCAGATCTTGGGTTCTGCACTTTTACTAATTCAATGATCCTTTATTTTAACTGGGGAAAACACTGACGCATTATAATGTTAGCAAGCAAAGGACAAACTTAAAGATCCTAAAGACTCAAGAAACAACAATGTTGAGCTTCCATAAAAGTGTCAGGAAACACAATAAAACTGAAAAAGAAAAAAAATTAAAACATTATCAATGATTCAAATATCAAAAATAATGGTGTAGAGACAACATCTGGTGTAATTAAATTTAAAGTTCCCTAAATTTTAGCAAATTGTTTCATGTTGCAGGTGCACAATAATAAAAACTGGATCTTCAAGGTTCACAGGTTCTAATCTAGTTAGATCTAATTAGATCTACAACATGTTCACAAACAGAACATGAAGAACATGTTGACTCCATGAACCAGAGAAGGACGTTCACTGAGTCAGAGGATCAACAAAGACACAGAGGCAGAACAACACTGCACTGCACTGCACTACACTACACAAAACAACACAACACATACAGTGCATTGAAGCAACAACACAATAAACGGTTCATTGTCCCCAGTGTTTCAGTGTTGTAGAGAAGGTGAGGACACTGAGCAGCAGGTCGGGCAGGAAGTAGGTGTGTCAGTGAAAACAGGAGGAGGATTCAGACTTTAAATTGATTTGATCTGACTCCAGGTGTCAGGTCACAACATGAAATATAGTTCATCCCATTTATAGAGACGGTTTGTCCTTAAACAAACTTCAGCTCAATAGAAATCAAAATGTCTCTGATGAAACATTTGTTCATAAAAACAAGCAGCAAACTGAGGAATGAATCATGTTTCCTGCTGCCTCTCCTGCTCTGGTGAATAACCACAGGTGCATGCTGGTCCTAAACCAATCTACCTATGCAAACAACCCAATGTGGCCAGAGCATCACTCACAAAATAAACATTGTGAGGAGGAGGAAGAAAGTCTGACACTTCTGATTTAAACCAATGAGGCAGAGTAAACAACAGAAACATGTCTCACACACTGAACATTAAAGCTTCATGGAGGAGGACTCACTGCAGGATTGTTGGATCAGACTGAATTAGTTTGAGCTTGGTGTTCCTAATAAACTGAGCACTGAGTGCTTCATGAACTAACTCTGCTTTAACTCCACTGCTCTGATCCACACACAGGAATCTGTCCAGGCTCCTGTAGATGTGACAGCTCTCATCATTTATAAAACACAGAGTCTCCTCAGCAGAACCAAAACAACCAGAGACACAAACAACATGTTACAACTGGAAAACTACACTCTCTGGTTCTTCTGCTCATCAGATATCACATCTGATCACATTTCATCACATGGTCGAATTCATAAAAAACAGATACACACATTTTCAAACCCCCAAAGTAGGCTAATTACTGGAGTTATTTGGGAGGAAGAGGTAATTAAAATTCAATGATGATTGATATATTTTTGTTGTTGTTGTTGTTGTTGTTGTTGTTGAGGAGGAGGAAAATTATATCCAAATATCCAGAGCACATCTCAGCTATTGATCTCCACATTACTAATCAATAATCTCTTAACTGCAATGACCCAAGTTGACAGGACACACCTCCACCTGCAGCAGCTGTGACACCTGAGCACCAGGTGTGTGACTGAGTTAATCAACTACTGAACTAAACTGATTCATTTATATTAACAATTTATAGAAAAACATCTGGACATTGATCAGATTAAACACTGAGTTTATGTTCATGATCACACTGAGACCAAGCCCTAACCCCTCAGCCCCCACCCACGCACACATCCAGTTTTGCTGACGTCATACGTAAAGTTAGAAGTGGGCATGACTGATATTAACCTGAGTGATGACGTCATTAGATAACATCACCTGACATTTCAATATCGATCAGCCCTAATTATGAGGAACAACATGGCAACACTGTGTGAAACTGATTGTGATGTTTGTTAGTCCAGATTCTTTGTATTGGAAGCCCAAGAACAAACCAGAGAAGTCTTTCGTACAAAAGTAGTAGAGTTTACTCAGGTCACAGATAAAGTACATCAGCGCTGGACTCGTAGTGACAGAGCTCTCGCAGGATCTCGGCCAGGAGTGAGTCTGACAGAGCTCTCACGAGATCTCCATCAGGAGCGAGCCCTGATTTCAGGAAATGGTTCATATTTATCTTCTTGGGCTGGGCCTGCCCTGTACAGAGGTTGGGTCTCACACGACAGAATATAATTGGCCAGTTACCGGTGATGTGGACAGGCCACTTTCCACGCATGTTCTCAGAATGTGATAAGCAACGTGTATCTAATGCAACAAACCTAACTGACAGACTAAGAGAACTCTGCAGTTACATTATTATATTATTATACAGTATGTCCTTGTTTATCAGGCTAGAGTCACACTATCTGGCTTCATGTTCACACACATCAGGTTATGTGCGTTCAAGTACTAAAATAGAATACATGATATCTCAAAACGTACATCACGTCATTCAAGTATAAAAACAGAGTCCATAACGTCCTAGAACATGTCCAATTGTAACATGTTCAGACGGACAGGTGCAGGTGATGACGTCACCCAGCCTCCTCCTCGAGGACTGTGTCTCCAGACCGCTGCACCTTCTTCATGTCATTAAACAGTCAGTGATAATAAACAGAGCTGAGGGTGGTTCTCAGTCTGAGCCTCAGTTTTCTCACCGTGTTCAGCAGCAAACGCTGATCCACACCGAGTCAGGACACAGAGACTCACGAGAGCAAATATTAAGCATACTTAGCAGTGGCGTGCACAGACTTTTTGAAGGGCAGGGGCGAAAAGGAAAAAAAAGGGCACCTAATAGCGCGTCCTCGCCACTGAAGAGGGCACTTTAGCATGCGTTTTGGCTTCCCTGAGGGCACTTTAACACGTGTTTTAGCTCCCAAAAGAAAATGACAAGAGTGAGACTGTAGCAACATGGTGCGTTTGGAAAATTTTTTGGCCTTTTTTAACATCGATTTGGCCTGTTTTAATATCGATACCTTAAGACTAAAAAAACGTTGATTTGGCCTGCCCCAAGAGGGCACTTTAGCACATGTTTTGACTCCTAGAGAGCGCTTTAGTACGCATTTTGGCTTCCAAGGGGGCACTTTAACATGTGTTTTGGCTCCCAAGAGGGCACTTTAGCACATGTTTTGGTTCCTAGATGTGGCTCCTAGAGGGCACTTTCAGGGCAGGTCGGCGACGAAAGAAATTTGGCCTTTTTTAACGTTGATTTGGCCTGTTTTCTAATATCAATACCTTAAGACTAAAAAACGTCGATGTGGTCTGTTTTAACACGTGTTTTGGCTCCCAAGAGGGCACTTTAGCACACGTTTTGGCTTCCAAGGGCACTTTAACATGTGTTTGGCTTCCAAGAGGGCACTTTAACATGTGTTTTGGCTCCTAGAGGGCACTTTAGCACACGTTTTGGCTACCATGAGGACACTTTAGCACAGAAAAAGCTGTGAATTTACAGCAGAATTCCAACAGTATTAACCTGTTATTTTTAAATACATCATTCTACTGTTAAAATAAACAAAAACTGTTAAATTTAGGTAATTTACTGTTCTTTTAACGGAACTATACTGTTTTCCTAATATACAGCACTTAACCGCTAATCTTTCATCTAAACCATCTAAGTCACGGTATCATGTTGTATTTTTTGCATTGTGGGAAATTTAACCGAAACTACACATGTGTAGCCGGATTCCTCTCTTTGTCGACCCTTCATCCACCCCCATCTAGCAAATTATTTGGTGAGTAGCAGTTTTATTTCATTTGTAAATTGGTACAAAGTAAATTGGCAGTGTTTTCAGTTTGTTTTCATCAGCCTATTGCAAATGTGCATGTCATGACAGAATGATTCGGTAGCTAGCTACATTTTCACAGATGATAGATCAAGTGAATTCATGAAGCATTCATATAATGCCTTAATGGTGTAACACACCACAACATAAGAGGTCTGTTCATTCTGAGGTATTCCAGATTTTAAATTTTAGCTCAGAAATTTTGTGCTTTAGTACTTTTTCTAGTCAGTATAAGACCACTGTTGTTGCTGTTGTTGTTACCATGTTTGCCATTAATTAATGAATCTATGGGGGCTCATGATCCATAAGATGTTTGCTGAGTTCTTTGAGCGTCATTTACGGTACAGTTTTTGACATATTTCTTTGACATTACACATAGGCCTACTGAAGACTATTTGCTGCTGCGCTACTGATCACAGTAAGTATTTGTGAGTTGTTGTTCATATTGCACGGTGCTTCCTGTTTGTTGAATCATGGTCAAGTTTGCAATAATATTTTCTTTGTCAGGTATATGCACCTCAGTTGCCTATGTGGGGTACATGAAAAGTCACAGCAATATTAGACCTGTAGTGTTGTCTGCCTGATTGCAAATTGCAAAAATGTGCAGGTGAAAGCAGTGAGCACATCTTAATTTACCAGGGCAATTCTTGGTCAAGTTTCAGGTAAACAACAGGAAACTTCAGCGCTGGATGGTCAGCATCGAGGGCCATGTCGTATGTGAGGGAATCCAACCCACCTTATTTTCCACCTTCTATCTTCAACCAGGAAGATGCCTCCTGTGCCCTTGAATTCACCCAAACGTCAGGTATTTTCACTATAACATGTGTTTTTTTCATCTTTTCAATAGCATGCTATTCTAAATTAACATTTGCTGCTTTTTATTGTGTTGTTAATGAATATGTGCAATGATTTTCCCACTGTCTGATGAGACACTATTAATTGCAGGTGCTTCATAAACCCTGAGAGGCACCAAAGGCTGGATGGGGCACCAGCACCACAAGCAAAAGGATGACAGCAGTCAAACCACATGTACTGTATCCACATGCTGAAAGACTCATGGAATTTCAGCAGGACTTCATTTAGGTGAGATTATTCAATCCCATAACACACACAGACCATCTTGTCTCATTGCTTTAATTCTTTCTCCCTCTCAATCTCACCCTCTTTCTCTCTCCTTTACAGAGTTGAAAGTCCCTTGCTGTTATTCTTGCCAAGTTATTTGTGTCTGTTTCTGAACATACAACTGTTTGAATGTTTCATTCTGGCATATTTTTGACTGTCTGAGGTCAGGACTTTGGATATTCTTTTCTGGACTTGTGGCTTTTCTTTGATTTTTATGTTCATAGACCACATTACAATAGCAGATTACAAGAGGATACAAAGGGCAGACACATCTGAGAGCTTTGTAAATTTATGACTTATCTATTGCTCAATTGTCTGTAACGTCTTTTTTTAAAGAAGGTGTCTGAATGTGGTCTGAATGTGGAGATTCTAAATTCATGTTGAAATAAAAGTCAAAGTGTATTAAGAAGCTGTGCTTTTTTCATATTGCAATTACATGCTGCTCTGTTTCTATTTTGTTGTAGTTTGTAGATTTTGTGAAGACTGATAATGTATTTTTAAACAAATCAGTTAACTGTAAAGTATTGTTAAAGTAATCTTAAAAAACAGTAGGCTACACAGTGTAATTTTCAAATACAGTACAAAACTGTAGTTTTTAGTAACAGTAACAAATATGTAATTTTACAGTAGCATAATGGTAACCCAGCTGCCAGTTGTTTACTGTTTTTATAATAAAAAAACAGTCCCATACTGTTTTCTTCATTAACAGTAAAAAGCTGTAAATTTCCATGACAGTAAAAAACTGTAAATTTTACAGTATCATAATGGTAACCCAGCTGCCAGTTCTTTACTGTTATTTTACAGGAAAATTCTTAACAGTGCACGTTTTGGCTCCTAGAGGGCACTTAAGCACGCGTTTTGGCTCCTAGAGGGCACTTTAGCACACATTGTGGCTCCTAGAGGGCTCTTTAGCACACGTTTTGGCTCCTAGAGGGCACTTTAGCACACGTTTTGGCTCCTAGAGGACACTTTAGCACACGTTTTGGCTCCTAGGGGGCACTTTAGCACACGTTTTGGCCCCCATGAGGGCACTTGAGCACACGTTTTAGCTCCTAGAGGGCACTTTAACACACGTTTTGGCCCCCATGAGGACACTTTAGCACGTGTTTTGGCTTCCAAGAGGGCACTTTAACGCGCGTTTTGGCTCCCAGGGGGCACTTTAGCACGCGTTTTTCAACAATTGGGCCACGAGGGGGGGCGACCGCTCCCCCTGCCCCCCCCCCCCCCCCCCCCCCCCTGTGCACGCCACTGATACTTCCAAAGCAAAAAATGCAGCCACTTGGCTCTAGATCTCACAAATGCACCCTTGGCTAACTCAATATTAATCTGATCTATTTTTAACTGTATCTCCTTTACTTTTAACTCCTCCTCAGAAGTTAAGTTGGATTTAGATAAGCGGAGGCCAATTTTGTTCAGCAATTCAGCTTCTGTTTTATTTTTAAGGGCTTTTAACTCTTTACCTCTCTTTATGGCAATAGCCTACTTCTTGTCATAAATTTGAAGTACCTACTCCCATTTTTGAGTATGTTCATTGACCACAATTTCATTAAAAATGTCATTAGCTAGATTTTTTATACTGTCATTAAAGCACTTGTCTTTAAGAAGGGCGTTATTAAATTTCCAGTATCCTCTTAATTTAGTTGTATTCTGTGAGCTCCCTAAATTCAGTGTGATTTTCTTGTGATCTGACAACTTATCGTGATGTTCAGACGGACAGGTGCAGGTGATGACGTCATCCAGCTTCCTCCTCCTCCTCGAGGACTGTGTTTCCAGACCGCTGCATCTTCTTCATACATTCAACACAGTCAGTGATGATAAACAGAGCTGAGGCTGGTTCTCAGTCTGAGCCTCAGTTTTCTCATCGTGTTCAGCAGCAAACGTTGATCCACACCGAGTCAGGACACAGAGACTCACGAGAGCAACGAGCTCCGTAGCTGTCGACGTCATCTGAACAGGAGCCATCACAACATCAGGGGAACATCTGGATGATGAAGCTTCAGCCGCTCATCACTTCACTTTGTCGGCGTCCGCGAGCTGCAGCAACAGAGCACACACCCTTCACAATAAAAGCTCCTCCTCCTCACGCGTCAACAGTGACTCATGAATCCTGATGATTCTCGTTTCCTTCCTGTTCATAATTTAAAAATACTGATTGATAACTGGATAAATCAATCAGCAGAGTGATTTCTAGGTTTGATTATTAGCCTAACAGATTATTTTGTTAAACCCCCCACCACTTGGGGAAGCAGTGGTGCTGATATAGTGGTGATATATACAAGAAGACTAGATGACTCACCCGCAGCTGTTTCCCAATGACACGGCGTAGCCAGTACGGCGGCCATCTTGGGACGGGCAACTCTCTCCCTCAGAGCATTAAAGCAGAAGTAAGCGATCCGGTCGTTTTGGGTAATGCTGCGTTCCAGGCAGGCTTTTGAAACCGTAAATTACAGCTTCAAGTCACAACTTACGACTTTGTAGCGTTCCAGGCAACCCACTCGTGTTTTTCCGACCTGTTTTACCGGTGAAAGTGCACCATAACGGCCACTCGTAACTTCCGACCCGTGAACTCGTACCAGATCGAACTGGTACGACTTCACAGGTCGGAAAAACAAGAGTTACGAGTTGCCTTGAACGCACCATAACAGTCCTCGTCCCTACGTCACCACATTCAGACGCATCCCTTGGCTGCACACACAGCCCTGCATGCCGTTCTCTCTCCTCATTGGATAAAACTTGTAGGATACGAGAAAAGTTTTCTCCTCGGCTCAGAGCAGAGCAGAGTGACTGACAGACCCATGTTTCGGTCCAAACACTCTATGTAAGTGATTGCTGTCGGAGGATATAACTATTTAAAGCAGATATCAGCTTCACGGCCGTTTCGGCTAATGCTGCGTTCAAGGCAGGCTTTTGAAACCGTAAGTTACAGCTTCAAGTCACAACTACGACTTGGTAGCGTTCCAGGTAACCCGTAGCTCGTGTTTTTACCATCCTGTTGTCTGTGAAAGTTCCCTATAACGGCCACTCGTAACTTCCGACCCGTGAACTCGTACCAGATCGAACTGGTATGACTTCACAGGAAGGAAAAACACAAAGTACGAGTTTCTTTGAACGCACCATGAGTTAGCAGCCCCCGCCCTTGTCAGGCATCAATTGGTCCTCGTGCTACGTCACCACATTCACGCGCATCCCTTGGCTGCACACACAGCCCTTCATGCCGTTCTCTCTCCTCATTGGATAACACTTGTATCCCACAAGGAAAATTTTCTCCTCGGGTTACAGCAGAGCAGAGTGACGGAGAGACTCGTGTTTAGGCTGAAATACTTCATGTAAGTGATTGCTGACGGAAAATAGGACTATTTAGGACTTATATTAACAAAAACATTCCACTGATATCTGCTTTAAGACTTATATTAACTCATTGAGTGCCATTGACGTCTATGGACGTCAATCAAAATCCAACGCTTGAGTGCCATTGACGTCCATAGACGTCAAATGCACTTTTCTGCGGCTGGTAAATGGGGACGCTCTCGCGCACACTGTGAGTAATTTTGGGGCTTCTGGGATGTGTAGAACGAAGAAGACTGCAGATCAGAGCAAGAAGTGAAGAAGAAGGAGAAGACGAGCGCGATCGGTACAGAGATAAAAAAGTCGGAAAAAGTTTCTATTTCTAGAGAAAAACGACGGGCAGAGCCTGGAACAAGTGTAACGTGGAGCTGGAGGAAAGCTTAGCCACGGATGCTATTAGCATAGCTCCAGCATGAAGTGATCAGAGGAGGCAGGAAAGGTAAACTCATAGATGATCAGCACCGAAATGCCGAAGCGAAAGCGGATCGCGGAGTCAGTTTCACCAGTTGCTGTAAACCGACGTGACGACGAACCGAGAGATCAGCGCGGCGCGTCGCGGCCGCGGCCAGCACAGAGGCTGAAGACGCCATGACGTCTCCCTCCCTCCTTCAGAGACGAGGGGAAGCAGCAGGAGGAGAAGTAGGAGAGGAGAGGGGAGGGAGAGGAGAGGGGAGGGGGAGGGGGGCGTAGGAGAGGCAGCAACTGCTCGTACTTGTTGTATTTTAGTTGTTGTTGTTGTTGTTGTTGTTTTTTGTTTAGTCTTTTTTTTTTGGGGGGGGGGTGAAAAAACATGTGAAATTAAATTTTCAGATGTCTTACATATTTTTGAAGCCAAAATTAAAACGGATAAATCACTGTTTTTCTTGAGAGACTCTCTTTCACAAAAATGCATTTTTCTCAGCTTTCTAGAAAAAAAGTGGTCTTTTTGGTGCAACCAGGCTCTATTCAACTTAAGATATATCAAGAATGGAACAAGGTACAAACAAATGGTTTTTTCCCTAGTTAAATAGAGAGTCTCCTCTTTCCTTTGAGCTGTTTGGTGTTTTCAGAGTCATAGTACAAAATACTCTCTGGGTCTTGACATATTACTCAAAATGCCCCAAAACGCTGGCACCTGGCACTGACCATTTTATAAAAGGTCTGGCACTCAATGAGTTAACACAAAAATATCGCTTACTTCTGCTTTAAGCCTATGGTGCATGTTCTGCTATAATGACCAGAACTTGCTCAGTTTTTGTCTGATTTCAAAACGGTTTGATTTTTATGAACGTTTATGCAGTTATGATGCACCATATTTAGAATCACGGATAATTTTAATAATGTATTTTTTTTGTAAAAGTAACATTATAGTGACATTATGCAAATAGTTAAAGTAATAGCTACATACTGATTTATTTTAGTTATGAGTTATGAATAGTTTTTTTAGTGAAGATGAGTGGATCACCTATCTACTGCACTGTAACTGCAGCCAGAGTCAGAGACAGTTGCCTGTCCTCATATGGCCGACTGTGAGCTACGCCTGCGTGTAGTCAAAGTCCTTCTAGGCTTCATATTAGAACGTCTCTGGTGTAGTCAGATCCACCCCCTTGGGCTCTAAGAGCAGCTTCACCACTTCCTGAATTTAAGGCAGGTCCTCCATTTCCTGTCTTACATTATTGGACAAACTGATTAATCCAGGTGTGTCTGACCATTGTGACTACTCAGACACACCTGGATTAATCAGTGTGTCCAATAATGTAAGACAGGAAATGAAGGACCTGCCTTAAATTCAGGAAGTGGTGGAGCTGTGCATAGAGCCCATTATCAGATTTATTTGTGGTCTAATAGACGAGGTGGATCCTGCTGATCATCACTGGGAAGAAACCCTGTGCTAAATAAACCATTAACATTATGACATTATGCCACATGTAGGCTAATTTAGTTTCAGTCATAACAGCTGCAGAATCAAGATAATTTGAAACTCTGTCCAACACACAATAGATTCACTTTAGTTTAAACAGACTCACAACATACACTTTACTGGTTTTTCAAAATCTTTTATTAATTAAAAATCACTAAGCGCTGCTTGAATTTACATGACTGCCTGTAAATTCATCATCAGCTGCAATATAAACACAAACTCAGTGTGAGACAGAGCACAATTCAGATGTCACAGTCAACAACAGTGAAGACTGTAACTGTACCCGACAGACTCAGGATAAGCAAGAAGAAATAAAAAGAAGCAACATGATCATCCCAAATGATGTCAGCAACACAGATTTCAAAATAAAAGTTACATGATGCTTCTCTAAATGTTCACATTCATTTAAAGCAGAACAGCAGGTTTAACTTCACTGATTCTGATGTTTGTGTCAACATCCACGTTGACTCAGTGACAAGCAGGTTGATAATATTTGGTCAATGTATTCATATACAGCTTTAATTAATTCAAAGAGCTTTACAATCAGTTCTCTATTAAACTTCAGTGCAGGTCCAGTGCTGTCCAGTGGTTAGAGGTCATTCGTGGGGACTCTCAAAATGATATTGAGGAAAATCCAACAGAGCTGCTCTCACCCTGAGACAGAAGCTGCTTATCTAAGGAGATGAAGGCAAACTCTGAGCATCACACACATGGTAACAATGGTTGATACTGTTGATACAACACATTATTCGAACTTACCCAAATTAAAAATTGCGGTTGCGGTTTTTGCGTCGAAGAAGAAAAGCAAGAAGAAGAATAATTAACACGAGCATGGCAATGATCATCCATATCCACCAAGGCTGATTCTGAGTCGGAGTCGGAGTCTCTGGACCTGAAAGAGAAAGCTGATGTGAGTCTCAGAATAACTTGACATGATGAACACCAGACTGGACGTCACAGCTTCACACAGAGAACAATGAGTGTGTTGCTGCTCCTCTGATCTACAGTGATGAGCAGATGAAGACTCCACTGGGATGAATGTGACCAGGCTCAGTGATGTCAGCATCCGTCTCATGGCCTCTCTCCTCCTGCTGCTGCTCAGCTCAGAGCTCGGTTCTGGTTCTGCTACAGTAGTGAGGAGGATGATGATGCTGCAGCTTCCTCCTCTGTCTGACACGTGTTGTTCATCAGGAGGAAGATGTTTGAGTCACTGTGCTGCCACCTCCACTTGAGGCTGTTTCCATCTGACTCCTGCTTCACTCCTGCTGTGTGTGAGACCTCAAAGTGTGTGTGACTGTGATCTGTCTCCAGCCCAGGTTTCTACACCCTGAGCCCAGGCTCTGATGGACTCTGGATCTCCTCTGCTCATCTTCACCTCATAATGGTTGTTGTTGGAGCTGCTGCTGATGAGCTCTGTTCAACACATGGGCCTCTGAGCTCGGGTCGACGCTTCACTCAGAATAAGTGAAGCTAAAAGCTGAGAGACGTCTAAACGTGGTCTTGTAGCTTCAGTGATGAAGCTCTCAGTGAGTTCACTGTGCTCACATGAACACACAAACAAAGAGCAGCTGCTGCTTCATTCACTGGACAAGAACCTGAGTTCAGCCTGTTCACACTGACAACTTGTGCTGTCAGGAAGCTGCAGCACAGTCACACATCTGGCTGGAGACCACAGCTGTATATCACACTGTGACAGCACATGTGTCCTCTACAGCCTGAAGCTCAGATCATACAGCACCTGTGACTGGTTCAATCAGCCCACCTGCTCTACTGAGCTGCACACAGTCACATTCACAAAGTACAGTATTTTGTTTAACTCCTCAGAAATACCATACATCGTTCAGCGTATAGATAAAGCTTCAATCTTTCTGAATGTATTTTCTTCTTTTTTCAATAAAGATGGTCATGCTGTGAACATAACTGAAAACTTGTGAGGAACATTCAGGGTATCAGACACAGAGCTTGATAAATTAAATATATGAGAAACGAGCAGAGAATCATGAGGACAGTGTTTCCCTCCACTGACCACCAGGGGTCACTGATTGTCTGATGAGTATGAAACTGTCATCAGTATCTGTCTATACGCCGGTGCATATTCTCATTTGCCCAGGTCATAGTATTTCAAAGGAGGTTAAATCGAAAGCAACTGGACTTAGTTATTTGTCTAGGAATTAAACAATGAAGGAAATTAAATGAAGGAAACAAATAACTAAGTCCAGTTGCTTTCGATTTAACCTCCTTTGAAATATCTGTCTATACAGTAAACTGAATTGGTTGTGTTTACATGATGCTGAATGTACTGTGACTGTGTGAGGATGTGTGAGGCCAGAAGCTACAATAAATAGAAAAGGGTGAAAACTGGTGAGAGTCGACCACAGGAAGCCTGGGAGTCCCCACCCTGGATTTTAGAAAGCACAGAATAAACCATAGATGATGAAGGGATAAATACAAGTGTTGTTTCTGTGTGTTCAGTTTCTTTGTAAAAAAACAAACAAAACAAAACAAAAACTCATTAGAATTCCTCTCCCCTCTGTAGATTCACCAAGTGGAGCTTAAGAACAAAACTGACTCACTCTGAAAAATTCTTGTTTCAGGATCAGTTCAAGCTCAGTCTGAACACAAACTTACAATTTTTGAAAACAGAGATCAAATAAACATTTTCAATGATTTGACAATAAAGAGAAACAAGAGAAAACTCACCAGGAACAGAAACATAGGTGGAATGAGCAATTTGATGACTGATTTCCTCCTGTGTGGCTACACAGCTGTAGTTGCCAGACTTGGTCACCTCAGTTTCAAGGACAACAGTATATTTGCCTCCATCTTCAGAGACATCTGGAGCTTTATTAGAGATGTTCTCTCCTTTACTGTCCTTCCACTGGACAACAGGTTCAATAAGCTCACCATGAACTTCACACCGTAGCAGTGCCCAGTTTGTTGCTACGCCAAGTGTACTGATGGATGGTTTTGAAGCTGTACCTGTGAACATGAACAATCACTTATGAAGAACATTTACAGGATCAGGTATTTAGATGTTTAAATTCATCCCTTCTCTGCTTGTGCATGTGGATTAGTGTTTTAAGAGCTAAACACATTACACAGGGAAACAGAAAACATGTCCTCACATGGTTTGAAAGAGCGTAATATGTCAAATAATATATTAAATGTATTTAATATGTAAAATAGTTCTTAGTAGGACCAAACAATTGGCACAAGAGCAAACATGTAATCTGATTCATCTCACAGACACAAAGAGTAGCCTATTTTTATTCCACTAGTCTATATACATATCAACGTGTTATGTCACTAAATGTGAAGCACAGGGCTAAACTGATAGAAAACAGTGTCTTTAAAGAGCACACACACACACACACACACACACACACACACACACACACACACACACACACACACACAAAAAACACTTTTCAAAATGTGTCAGATTCATCTCATGACAGACACACACGCAGTGAAGAGGTTTGGACGAGTCTTGAACAGGAACAGCTAACATGTAATCTGTTGTTTAACAACATTTTGTTTTCTGTTCCAATAATACAAAGCCTAACTTATAAAATATGAGACACTGGGTATGTGTCAGTGAAACAGTCAGAGTTCATTTTATAAGGAACACCTATACAGTCTAATCCAACACAGCTGCTGTGTCATGATGTCACTATGATGATGATCGCGTTCAGTTTTCTGTCTATTAGTAACACCATCTGTAACTCTGAACTCAGTGACAAACACAGTGCAAAAAATTAGGCTACACATTTGCAGTATAATTATGGCATGTTATTATGGTATGGCAGAGCTGTTGCACTGATGTAACTACAGTAGACTACAGGTGTATCTAATAAAGTGGTCACTGTCTGGTGCTGCAGGAGAAGAAAAGTGTACACTGTAACATTTTATCTTGAAAACCTGTTTTTCATTGGGGCAGTAGTTTCACCAGATTAACCTTTCCCTCTGCCCACTCTTTTATCAATGATCCATGCTCCTCATAACAACGTTTAAAGCAGAAGTAAGCGATCCGGTCGTTTTGGCTAACTTCTTGTCATCCGATGGAGTTAGCAGTCCCCGCCCTCGTCCCTACGTCACCACATTCGCGCGCATCCCTTGGCTGCACACACAGAGAGGACCGCCCCTTTATGCCATTCTCTCTCCTCATTGGATAAAGGTTGTAGGATACAAGGAAAGTTTTCTCCTTGGCTTACAGCAGAGCAGAGTGACTGACAGACCCGTGTTTCGGACCAAACACTCTATATAAGTGATTGCTGTCGGAAGATATAACTATTTAAGACTTATATTAACACAAATATTCCGCTTAGGCTACTTCTGTTTTAACTACTGTGAAACAAATCAAGCTGATGGACAGGATGTCTCTACCCAGTAAATAACATACGATTACTCACATGTAAAAACCATTAAAAGAAATCATGAACAGTAACGTCATCAGGATCCGGACTCACCAGTGATGTTTTCTCTGCTTCTGTCTTTTAACCTTATATGACGCGGAGGTTGCATGCGACCCGGTATTTACACATAAAACTGAATAAATACATATTACCTATAGTTTCGTGTTTATAGTAAATGTCAATATGCTACATCCTCATCTGAAAGCTCAGGTAAGCCTATTCGTTCTTCATGGTATTTAAGAGCTTCATGAAATTATTTATGACGATCAAACGTTAACGTCACACTTAACGACAGTAACCACTTAGCAATAGCTCGCTAATCGGCGACGCTGCAGACACCTGGTAGGCTACACACATTAAAAAAAATAAATGAATATTGGGCTCGTTGTAAAGTGGAAAACACCGCCGACTTAATTCAGCTCATTTAAATTCAAGCGTTTGTCAACACTACACAAGATAAAAGCGTCTTATTTCCCTTGTTTAACCACATCGACTCCACAATCTAAACTTTTCAATTAACAGCATTTCGGTCAATTTTAAAGCGTTGACAAAACATTTTGACCAATTATTTCAATCTATGAACGTAGGAAACACCCAGGGACAAAACTCACAAATCTGTGTCTTTCTACGACCCAAATTAACGAACCAAACAGTCTTTTAACTGCCTCAGCCAATCAGAGGAGCACATGTTCATGAAACCGCCTACCGACTATGATTCACAGATACTTTAGTCCAGTAGGATGTCAGCACCATGGATCTATTATAATACATCCATGGTCAGCACCGCGAAAACACTGTGAGTTTGTTGAGGGTAAAATCGCCTGCCTGACCATATATGGAAGTTACTGCAGCGTGAATCTTTGAAGGAGGGACAGAGATATAACAGACACTTTTTATAAGATAAAAGAGACAAGATTTAATAACACTAAATATGTAAATCTGTGATTAAAAAATAACAACTGCATCTTATTGTCGCCCTTAATGTTTAGGAATATGTTAGTAAGTCTTAAAAGACATTTATCTTCATTATTTGATGACTTAGGAGAAGTTTCATAAAGCTCTGTTGTCATTTGACGGACATGCTCTGTTCTGCACCTTCTGAAATATCTCAGAGCCACTTCTGTCTATCAACATGACATTTTGTACAAATCCTGGAGGCAAAGTGATGAAGAGATCCTGTTCATTTCAGCCTTATAGCTCTTAATGTGATGGATTTATTGAACTTCACACATGATGTTGACAGAGAAGAAGAATAGAGCTTCTACTTTATTGAGTTTAATCCTTGATCAGTTGAACTGTGTCAGAGTTGTAAGTCTGATCAACACAGCTGATGAAACATCTAAAGATTTACTTTACAGTGATTCAATGGAAACGAATCTGCTCCTCATGGTCTCAGTATTATACAGAGTTTAACATGGGAGGCTCTGAAGAGAGAGACATACATGTCATTAAAATGGGCTCTAACAGGTTAAGGGGCCCTCTGAAAAGACAAAAGAAAACAAATGTTAGACTGTGATATTATCAACTTGACAGACATCGAACAAAAACAGGAATTTATTCCACATCTTTCTAAAACTGATTTGATAAACGTCCTAGTTTAAGCTGCTCACACGTTCACAGACACAACTTGGTTCAGGCTGAGGTGTTTAAAAGAAACTAGTTGGTAGGCTACTATAATTGACCCTTTGTCAAGGCCCCGCCCCCCACGGTTACTGTTGCTAGGTTGGACAAACAATGGTCACGGAAGGGTCAACTCCCATTGGAAACCATTGAAAATTAGGCAGATTTAAATTGCTTGTAAGGAAAATTTGAATGAACTTATACATCAGAAAAATAGTGTCCAGGATAGAGGACAGACGTGGCTCAATAGCGATTGAACGGGCATTACCTGACTTTTCCGAAAAATGGGGAAAAATCATTGTTTTGGTCACTCACTAGCTAGTAGCTAACGGCGCTAGCTAACGTTAGCTACAAGCTAATCTCCGCCGATCTCCCGTTTCTCCTCGTAAAACTTCACAAAGTTCAAAAGACATTAGTAGCGGTAATGTTACGTTTGCTAGACAACTTTGAAGGTATTAGATCTTCTCTGTTTGTCAACACGACCAGAGAGTGGACTGGAGAATGAATGAGCTTAGCACTTCAGTACAGCCAGGGAAAAACAGGATCACTTCTCATGAGGACTATAACAACAACAACAAACAAAACTTTGCAGTTAACCCCTGACCTATGCCTAGAGCTCCCTCTAGTGGACCACCCCCAAACCCTATTATTAAGCTCAACTAAATACATAACAGAAAGTTAAAGTAATATTATATACAGTACATAGGCTAAGTATGTTTATTGATGTCTTGTGTTTAGGGAATGGGATAAAAATGACTCCAATACGTTCCAGATATTGTGAGTCGCTATTGCAGGAACCCCAGGCACACATTTTAACCATATTGAAAAATTATAAAGTAGTTTTTGCCCAAAAGTTGCTATCTACCTATCTTGTTTCATAGGGTTTCATTTCAGGGTTGTCCAACCTTAGAATGTTGCGCAACACGTGACATGGGGAGAAGCGCTCTGATTGGTGGAACAGCAGACCAATCAGAAGGCCAACAAAGGGTCAATTGTGTCGTCTGCAGGGAATAAAACCTGAGATGTGATCATTGTTCAAACACTGGTAACGCCTGATAAAGGTTTTATTGTGTCGTGCTGAGGTGGTTTGAGGATCCTTAATTTAGCCTACTTCCTCATCCTCAATCACAGATTGTTGAAATATTAGCTGACAGACTTGGTCTGTTTGTCCACACTGTCCACACTACAGACAGCTGGAAGTTCAATGTGAAGAATGACATAATCTGCAATATATAATCTGCAACATGTCACAAATAACAAACGTTTGACGGTCAAAGTCTGTCCAGATGTGACAGTAGCGCTGTGGGGACAGCGTCCTGCCAGATGTGTAGTCTGACTGCTGGAAGAAGTCCATGTGGTCGTCTTAAAGCAGCCTCACCAGGGAAGAATCAAGTGTTTAATGAGAGCACTCACCCACACGAAGATAAATTTGGACTTCTTGCTTATGATCAGGTCCAGATTCACAGGTGTAGTTTCCAGTGTCAGCCACCTTTGTGTTTTTGATAGTTATAGAGGCGCTGCCTTCCTCCGGTTCCCCAGGAAAAGAGACACGATCTTTGAACTGGTCATCTTTACCTGACACAAAACCACCATCGTACACATACACCTCCCTCTGACCATCTTTCTTCCACACAAAGCGTTTATAGGTAGGTTTCTTAGGGTCCACTGGGATGGTACATGATAAAGTCACATCAGTCCCCTCCTTCCTATTGATCCTTGGTTCTGGAGGATAAAAACACATATTAATCAGTATGTTTATGTGACACGACTGTAGTTACAACAAAACTTAAACTGATGATGTAACAAGAAAGTTTTCAGCTGAAACAAACCTTTAACTTTTACATTGTTTCTATCTCCTGACACTGACACATTTTAATGACAAAGGTGTGAACGAGAAGAATGAGAAAAACAACAGATTGAAAGACAACAAGTGATGTGAGTATTAAGAGAGAGAGTGTGAGAGAGACACTGTCATCATCATCTGATCTGAATCAGCTGTGCCCCACAGCATTTAGAGGTTGCTATGGTGATCTTAATGACTTAGTTTCCCAGCCTCACAGGCGTAGGACAGTGGACTTGAAGGACTTTAATGAGATCGGTGCTGAACACCACACGTCTCTCTAGAAGCTTCTGTTCAGACACTTTCACTGGTTTTAACCAACTTGACTTTCTCACTGAGTTTAACTTTCTAATCTCGTCTGAGTTGTTGCAGCTGTTTACAGCTGCTGATAACATTCACTCTGCTCACTCTGTCCTGGGCTGTTTCAGGGACGATGCTGCCCCAGATCTAACCCCCACCCCATTTTTTTTATCTGTTCTTATTCCTCTGTTACAGCCAGAGCAGCAGCCATGTTGTTTCAGGATGTGTCTGTGTGTCTGTCCATCTCTCTCAGACACAATGTCACAGTAACATGTTCACAGGATTTCTTCAGACATTCATTTGGACAGAGGAACGAACTGATTAGAATTCAGTCAGAGGTCAAAGATAAAGGTTGTGTAGACTTTACAACATGCAGAGTGACTTCACACATGTAGTGTGGGCTGGTTGGACAGGCTCTAACCTGACACTGGTCTGAGGAGGAAACAACCTGGAGGAGCTGATTCTAGTTTGTCTTGTTTGTGTCATGAACGTTTGAAGAAAAATATGTTTTACTCAGTGAGACCTGGATCGCTGCTGTCTGATCCATCAAATAATTGAATACACTCTGGATTCTTCTGATCATGATTATTTGTTCAGTAATGATGTCCGGGTGTTTTCTAAGAGATAAATCCATTAACTTTGTTTTTAAAGTTAAGATCCACATAAAAACTCAGATTATAGCTACTTGACTGGACCTGTGTCCAGTTATATGGTATATAAGTTCATTTAATACCAATCACATAGTATACACATGTTCACATCATATATCTATTCCTAGATCATTCATTTTTATTCAGAATTGTTTCCATTTTTTTTCTTTTACCATTGAGTGTCATTGGCCTCCTGCTGCAGCATAATAATTTCAATAAAGTCAATAAAGTATATCTTATCTTACATACGTATCATGAAGTAACATAATAAACTAATCAAAGGCCAATGGTCGAGGTAATGCAACAAAATGTCACACAAATGGTTCATAATGGAGCTTGTTCTAGATCGTCTTGTTTGTGTCATGTGCGTTTAAAGTAAAAAAAATGTTCCGTGAGACATGGATCGCTTAAATTACACATAATTTAATGTGAACCCACAAGAGATCATTTATTTTACACAATATGGATAGTTACACAGGATAATTGTGTTTATACACACACACGCTCCCGGTGAAAATCGAACCACCGTCCTTAAATTCTTGTGGTGACTAATTAATAAGTGAATAACCGGGTCTGTAAGTGTGGGGCTCGCAGTTTCAGCAGAAACAGTCTAGTCATCTTTAAGATAAAAATCATCAGGTTTGACTTGAAGGAGTTTCTCAGAAATAACAGTTTCTGTTCCTGTGCAGGAAGTAGACGCGACCTGCGCGTCCGTTGCCAATAGCTACATGCTCGAAGTGCTGATCATCATCGTCAGTTATCGATCAGAAAAACACCAGTTAAACACCTCCCCTGTGTCGTGGAGGCTAATGATCCAATATTAATCTATGATATTGATGATCTCCGGTCACTATTAGCCTACTGTAACATTCACATTACGTCATACCCCAGCCTCCATAATAAACCCATAAACCTGCAGAGACAGAGATCAGGTGTGAGACAGAGGAGGGTCGGTGTCACTGTGGAGTTTCTCACCCTCTACAGCAGCGGACGATGATCCGGAGCAGCTCAGGACAAAGAGACACAGCAGAGGAACAAGCTCCATGGTCGACGACATCTCAGGTCTGAGCATCCCGCAGCATCTCCGCATCCTTTATAGCAACACTTTCGGTTTCTCAGCTTCCGCCACCCACCCTCACATCCTGCCTCATCGCTGCAGTTCATCGTACAGCGGAAAACAAAGTGAACATGAAACACAAGAGGAGGAGGCCTGACTCAAATATCCACTCATCACCAGACTAATCGTTCATTTTATTTCTGTTCACGACAGTTTACTAAACACAGTGAGGTCTATATATTTAACTTGTATTTAACTCTCTGTTGCCACCTCGTGTTCACTGTTGCGCATTGACCTGATCTCACCTGCTGAGTCTGGTCAGGTGTTGACTGTTGAAGAAGGAGATGGTTCATTTCAGGTCAGGAGTTCATGCTGAAGAATAAACTGTCGGTTTGTTGGTGGGAGAGACTTCATCAGTGTCACTGACACATCGCACAGATCAGCACAGATATTTTATTTATTTTTAATTAAAGCTGAGAAAAGCACATCCAAACATGATCAGTTAAGTTTGATCAGTATATTACAGTAATAGTTACCTATAAATTCATAGTAGTTCATGTGATTGTGTTTTTTTTGTGTGTGTGTGACAGTGGTGAAACAATTCAAGTGTCTGTAGTAAAGCAATATTAAAATATTCAGTCACTCTTCTTAAGTGCCAACTTGTCAAGAAAAGTAACACAGCATTAAACCAGAGCTCATCCTGCTGCACCTCATGGCAACACAACCACACCCACAGAGATCTGAGAGGAAAACCACATATAAACCAACACATAGTGAAGAACCAGCTCATTATGAAGCTGATAATCAGGACCAGAATCAGATCAGGTGCCGTGTGGCTGTTAGTGAAGTTTTGAAATGAGTGAGGAACCTTGTTGTAGAAAAACAAAAACAAAAAAAGTTGGTTTACAAACATCAGTGTTGAAATCATCAGTCAGAAACCAGGAAACACAGCAAGCTGCTCAGAGGAGCTGTCAGAGATGAATCTGTGGAGAAGACCGAGGAGACAAACACATGCACGCTCACGTGCACAAAGACGGCCGATCTGTTGACCCTTTAGCTCGGTCAGGGAGAGCAGCACCAGGGAGCTCATGTGAGGCGAGTGTCCTGCAGAGAGTTGGAGAGACACCATCTAGATAGAGTTGGGCCCACCGCACAGTAAGGACTCTAGAAACACACTCCTGGAGAGGGGCTGGACTTTCTCTTTTTATGGAGTTGCCCAGGATGGCATGCAGTCGGTCAGGTGGAAAGAAAACTTTACGTACTGAACCAGGTTAACATGTCATTCTTGAAGGCAGAGTATGAAAACTCGTGGGAAGTCTCTTCCATGACCCTGTCAGAGGTCACTGAGTCAGTGAAGAAGCTTCAGTGGCAACATGCTGAAGGCTCCTAATCACTGCATTCAATATCCATATGTATATCTGTTAATATTTATTATGTGTAGATGACCATTCATCATTAAACTCTCATCACACCAGTTCACAGCTGTTCTGTTAACAGTGAGCTGTGTGATCACTGATGCCTCTTCCTTCACTGTGGAGACATCAGGGAACTTCTTCAACTCTCTCTCACTGTGTCACTGGAAGTTATAAGAATTTGTAATCATTGATCATCGTCATCATTTTTCTGCAGGTCTGAAAACAATCAGTTTGAACCTCAGAGCTGATGATGCAGATGGAGAACAAAGGCACATTGAACTATTGCTGCTCATCTGATTTATACACTCATGCTAGTTTACATTCAGGAGGAAAATTCAAACCAGTGCTTTAGAGAAATAAAACTTTGCCAGTCCTGTTTTCCAGCAGAATATCACTGAGATTTAGTTTAGATCAGTTGGACACTTTTATATTTGCTGTTGTAATCAAAATGAAAAAAAGTGTTTGTTTCTTAGGCTACTACTAAACCAGATCAGTCAAAGCTGAATTAAATATTTGAACACACACACATACACAAATATAGCCTGGTTGTGCCTGGCAACATCCACCACACAAACCTCCACAGCCAGGACCAAACATAAAGAAGCTCTGTCTCTCTAGATACTGAGAGAGCACCACAAGGAGCACTCAGGACTCTTACCCAGGACTTCAACAATGTCAACTCTTCTGTTAGCACACCACTGACACATAGCTAATGTTAACTATTTAATGTAATCTTAATGTGGGAGGGGGTTGGTTAAAATATAGCTAAACATTTTAATAGTGAGGTGTCACAACCTATGGATGTGACACCTACCAGCTTCCTTGAAAGAATAAACAAATAATATAATAATAACATAATATGATACTGAACTTGAGGCAGTGAAACTGGCTGCAAACAGCAGTAACTAACGATCCCACAGGTCGTTACGATGACCTGAAGTCAGCTTCTGTTGCTTGGTGACATCTCGTGGTAACAGGAGCGAAGATAGTGATGTAACAAAGAGAAAAGGTGTGTGTGCTACAAGAGCTTGGAAGTCGGATTTTCCAAATTCCCATTTGGATCCATTTTCATAAATGCCACCTGAAGTCAGAATTTAAACTCAGGGGAACTTCAGTAACACTGGGATTGGTATCTATTAAAAATAAATATAATCTCAGTGATAGTTTGAAAAGAAACAAACAGAAAATGTTAGTTTGTGATGTTGAGGGTTTGTATGTTACTGCCACCTGATTATTTGTGGAATTTCTTTCTTAAAGTAAAAAATTAATGAGACGAAAAGGTCCCCCTCCACGGGGGATGGTGGTTGGGGGGAAAAAAGAAATAAAAAACAAACAAACAGAACAGTCACAACACAAAGTATAATGTCTTTCATCTTTTATCAATTAGAAATAATTAAACTCTGCCTATTACATGACAGCCTGTAAATGCATCAACAGCTGAAATCATAAACACAAACTCAGTGTGAGACAGAGCAAGATTCAAATATCACAGTCAACAACAGTGACGAGTTCAGACTGTAAGTCTACCTGACAGACTCTGGATCAGCACCTTAAGAAATGAAAAGAAGCAACGTGATTGTCCCAACGTCAGCAACACAGATTTCAAAATAAAAGTCACATGATGTTTCAGTGCAGTTACTTCATGTTCACATTCATCTAAAGCAGAGCAGCAGGTTTGACTTCACTGATTTTTATGTTTGTGTCAAGGTCCACGTTGACTCAGTGAACAGCTACAAGCAGGTTGATAATATTTGGTTGATGGATTCGTTCATATAGAACTTTAATTCACAAAACTTTACAATCAGGGCCCTTTTAAGTTGGTCCGATGCCTATTTTTAATTGGAGATTGTCCTCTGGGACGCTTGTCTTTGATTAACCTGCAGGAGAGGAATAAAGTGATATTACACAACTGTCAGACTCTGAGCATCACACAGATGGAAACACTTTGTTGTTCTGTCGTCTGATGATCATGAAAATGTGAATACAACACGGTATTTAGACTTGCCTGAGTTAGACTGTGACTTGATTTAGCGTTTGCATTTCTGCACTGCTAGAAGGCCACAAGCACCCAAAACAAGACCACCAACACCAACAGCAACAGCAACAGCAACAACAACTCCAGTAGAGTGCCCAGTCTGAGTCTCTGGACCTGAAAGAGAAAGCTGATGTGAGACTCAGAGTAACTTGACATGATGAACATCAGACTGGACGTCACAGCTTCACACAGAGAACAATGAGTGTGTTGCTGCTCCTCTGATCTACAGTGATGAGCAGATGAAGACTCCACTGGGATGAATGTGACCAGGCTCAGTGATGTCAGCATCCGTCTCATGGCCTCTCTCCTCCTGATTGGCTGCTCAGCTCAGAGCTCGGTTCTGCTTCTGCTACAGTAGTGAGGAGGATGATGATGCTGCAGCTTCCTCCTCTGTCTGACACGTGTTGTTCATCAGGAGGAAGATGTTTGAGTCACTGTGCTGCCACCTCCACTTTAGGCTGTTTCCATCTGACTCCTGCTTCACTCCTGCTGTGTGTGAGATCTCAAAGTGTGTGTGACTGTGATCTGCCTCCAGCCCAGGTTTCTACACCCTGAGCCCAGGCTCTGATGGACTCTGGATCTCCTCTGCTCAGCTCATCTTCACCTCATGATGGTTGTTGTTGGAGCTGCTGCTGCTGAGCTCTGTTCAACACATGGGCCTCTGAGCTCGGGTCGACGCTTCACTCAGAATAAGTGAAGCTAAAAGCTGAGAGACGTCTGAACGTGGTCTTGTAGCTTCAGTGATGAAGCTCTCAGTGAGTTCACTGTGCTCACATGAACACACACAAACAAAGAGAAGCTGCTGCTTCATCCACTGGACAAGAATCTGAGTTCAGCCTGTTCACACTGACAACTTGTGCTGTCAGGAAGCTGCAGCACAGTCACACATCTGGCTGGAGACCACAGCTGTATATCACACTGTGACAGCACATGTGTCCTCTACAGCCTGAAGCTCAGATCATACACTGGTTCAATCAGCCCACCTGCTCTACTGAGCTGCACACAGTCACATCAATATAAACACATGAACCAAGAGTGAACCAAGAGTGAGGAAGCTACATCTCTACCAACATGTGTTCATCAGGGGTGGAACCATTCACAAAGTATTTGGTTTAACTCCCCAGAAATATCATACATCGTTCAGCATAATGATATATAGATAAAGCTGCACTCTTTCTGAAATTATTTTCTTCTTTTGTTTTCAATAAAGATGGTAATGCTGTGAACATAACTGAAGGAGGAACATTCACAGGATCAGACACAGATGTTGATGAATTAAAGACGTGAGAAACGAGCAGAGAAACATGAGGACAGTGTTTCCCTCCACTGACCACCAGGGGTCACTGATGGTCTGATGAGTATGAAACTGTCATCAGTATCAACAGCAACACACTTAATAGATTCAAAAAGTTATTTAAAAATAATATTATTAATAAATATAAAACTGATTTATAAATACCAGTGTGCTTATAAACTGCTGTATGTAGAATATGCAGGGGGGGGTTTCTTTTTCTTTTTGTTGTTGCGCTGTAAAAATTGTTTTAAATTGAGTGAACGGAAAATGTTAATTTAAGAAGGGTAGGCAAAATAAGCTGATGCTTCAGCCTACACCTTTTCGGTCAAAGTAAATTGATTTGCCTGTTGTGTTTTTTGTTCTGATTTGTTTTGTTTTGTATTTATACCTTTATATTTGTCTATTGTATTTGTTTTTATGAGACCGAAATAAATAACATAAACTAAACTGAATGTGTATTGGTTGTGTTTACATGATGCTGAATGTACTGTGACTGTGTGAGGACGTGTGAGGCCAGAAGCTACAATAAATAGAAAAGGGTGAAAACTGGTGAGAGTCGACCACAGGAAGCCTGGGAGTCTCCACCCTGGATTTTAGAAAGAACAGAATAAACCTCTCATGGATGATGAGGGGATAAATACAAGTGTTGTTTCTGTGTGTTCAGTTTATTTGTAAATAATCTTCTTTGCTGCTGTGTGTTGGGGCAGCAGCATCAGAGCCAGCGACACTAACAGACTTGAGAAGATCGTCAAGAAGGCTGGCTCTGTACTGGGTCTCAGGCTGGAGTCCTTTGAGACCGTGGTGGAGAGGAGGACACTGAATAAACTGTTCTCCATCATGGACAATGACCAGCACCCTCTCCATCACACAGTGGTCAGACAGCGGAGCACCTTCTCACACAGGCTGCTTCAGCTCCGCTGTCGAAGGGACAGATACAGGAAATCTTTCCTGCCACATGCCATCACACTGTATAAAAACAGCTGAAAAACTATGTAGTAGTAGTCTAGTCTCTACGCACCTTATTTTTCTACACACAGTTACACACATTGCACATTTTCTTCTTGCACTAAAATCAACGCTGCCAATTTGTTTTTGTATATAATTTTGTACATCACATTTTATTTTATTTGCTATTGCTATTTTATTATGTATAGTTTGTTCTTTATATTTTACTATTTTATTATGTATAGTTTATATTTTTATTCTTTATATACTTATACTATATGTTGTTATCGTCAATGTGTGTCTGTGTAATGCTGCTGCTGCACTGTAATTTCCCAGATTGGGATCAATAAAGTATATCTATCTATCTATCTATCTATCTATCTATCTATCTATCTATCTATCTATCTATCTATCTATCTATCTATCTATCTATCTATCTATCTATCTATCTATCTATCTATCTATCTATCTATCTATCTATCTATCTATCTAAACTAATTTGAATCCACGAGCTGCAATTTCAGTCTCATCTGTTGATAACCTCTGTCAGCCTCCACATCTGCAGGTTCAACACTTAGAGCTGTGTCCACTTCAAATGACGTCATGCTGCTGCTCCTCTGCATGGGAGGAGCCAGTTGAAGGAGGAGCTTTGCCCCGTGTTTCCTGTCAATACACTGTTGACTATTTAAAGAAGCTCATTGTTAAGTGACATAAAATAATAGCCAACATAAAGTATTAAAAATAAATAAATTAGGCTAATTCATGAACACCAATAGCAAATATGATAGCCTATTGAACTAATTAGAAAATAAGAAAATAAAACTTGAGGCAGACCCGAGCTTTTTTCTGGTGTGCATTTTTTATTTCTCCTTGCTATCTGGGATAAGTAGGACCTAATAAGTACAATACCTAAAGTTTGTCTTTGTACAGGAAGTAGTTTTTGCAAAAAATGATGTCCTCATATGAGGACACTGGGATTATCTCAACATAAAAAAACTGTATTTGCTGTTTGGGACCAGAAGGGCCCAATTTGTGTAAATTCAAAATTTCAGCTTTCTACAATAAGTAGTTCTCTCAAAAATCAGTGTCCTCATACGAGGACATTGGGTCGAAAAACAATGACTCCTACTGTATATAGAATACAGTGACATATGGAAGATCAAAGGGGTTTTATTCTGAAAGGCCACATCAGATTGGCCTGGTTTTTTCTGAGTGTCATCCTGAGGTCAAGTACTATCAGTCTGAAGTGGAACGGTCAAGTAATAACGAGTAGTTTTTAAGAAATGTGAATCCTCCTGAGACCCTGCGTCCTCATACGAGGACATTATTTTTGCCTCTTTGCACCATGATACTCCATTTTTAAAAACTTTGACCTATTAGCCACATTTAGGGACACTGCCTGCGCCATCTTGTGGTGATATCACAAAAAAAAGACAACAACATGGTACTTTAATAACATAACATAGTCCCAATGTCCTCAAATGAGGACGTGACATTTGTTGATGTCCTTGTCTGCTACTATTACTAAAATGTGTCAAATTTTAATGCCATATGAAGACAGAGACATTGTTGTACATAAATACACTGGTTTCATTCATAAAATTTTGATTTCATTCTTACCTTGGTCTTTTATCTTCCGGGAACTGCCATAGAAGGCTCCGGTTGAAATTCCTGCCATTTTTTCCCCCCAAAGAAAATGGTGTAATTTGTGATATCACCACAAGTTGGTGCAGGCAGTGTCCCTAAATGTGGCTAATAGGTCAAAGTTTTTAAAAATGGAGTATCATGGTGCTAAGAGGCAAAAATGTAATGTCCTCGTATGAGGACGCAGGGTCTCAGGAGGTTAAAACTCGAGATTGGTTGATTCACTATCTGCAGTCCTAATCTCCTTGAATTGATGGATAAACGTGATAAGTATCACTTGTTAAAATAAACTAATACATTTTGTGAATTTCTTCATGTCTATTAAATGAAATGTTAATAGGCGTCACTATCTACATTTCATTTTGTCCCATTGATGAAGATTTTACGGACTTTTACGCCTTTATTTCAAGAGGACGAGTGGAAAGGAAACGGGGAGTGAGTGGGAATGAGATGCAGAAAAGCTCGGACTCTCCTCCACAACATCTGCTCTACCCAGTGAGATATAAGGCGTACCTGGATCTGGTATATATCTGGAAATAACGTCAAACTTTTTGTCACTTACGCATTGATCCTGTTAGTCATATTGTACTAGACCTCCCCTGTTACCTTGCTAACAGCAGCTGTGTTTCCTGTTCTTGTTGTACACTCCTTATTACATAAATCTCCATGAGGAGCGTTTACTCTGTTGTGGGGAGCTAGCTGATCTCGCTTGATGGAACGGGTCGGGGCTTGGTTTGGAGTTTGCGCTAATTCAAGTTTCAAGATTACACCATAGTCTGGATGTTCTTAGCGACTTTGATGGAATACCCCCGAGGAAACAGCTGTTTCTACATCTGATACTGGGACATTTGATTAACTCTTGTTTATGCAGAGTGATTGTGTCTCTGATAAACTCCTGTTCTATCTGTTATTTCTCTCCTCATCCCCCTGTCTTCCTCCTTCTCTGTAGATTCAACAAGTGGAGCGTCAGAACAAAACTCAAGGTCTGAAACATTTTTCGTCTTTCACAGATTCTTGATCCAGGATCATTTCAAGCTCAAAACTTGAAACTTTTGTTTCTTCTTTTTTCCTAGGATTTCATCTGAAGAAGAAGAAAAACATGCAGCAAAACAAGAGGGTCCAAGACGAAACTCACCAAGAGAAACGGGGGTGTAACCAGCAACCTCATGACTGATTTCCTTCTGTGTGGCTACACAGCTGTAGTTGCCAGACTTGGTCACAGTAGTTTCAAGGAAAACAGTATATTTGCCTCCATCTTCAGAGACCTCTGGTTCTTTATCTTTATCAGAGATGTTCTCTCCTTTACTGTCCTTCCACTGGACATCAGGTTTGATAAGCTCACCATGAACCTCACACCGCAGCCGTACCGAGTTTGGTTTTACTTCAGAAGGACTGATGGACCTGATGGAAGCTGTACCTGTGAACATGAACAATAACTTATGAAGAACATTTACAGGATCAGACATACTAAGATGTTTAAATTCATCCCTTCTCTGACAGCTTGTGTATGTGGATTGGTGTTTTAAATTATGAAATATATTTAACATTTACATTAGTTCTGAGTTGAACCAAACAATTGGCACAAGAGCAAACACTAATTCTGATTCATATCATCAGACACCAATAACACAAAGTCTAGACTTATAAAATATGAGACACTGGGTCAAATGTACAAACACCCACTGTGTGAGCAGAGTTTAAATGTGTCAGTGTTCATTCCATTAAGAACACCTGTATAGTCTAATCCAACACAGCTGCTGTGTCATTAAGTCACTTTTATGATGATGATCATGTTCAGTTTTCTGTCCAGTACAACATCATCTGTAACTATGAACTCAGTGACAAACAGAACTAAATTATGGAAGGATTTAAATGTCTCCACCCACCGAATAATGTAGGCATAGGCACATACAAGTGAATAGAAAGAAAAAACATTCACAGTCACATCATCAGGATCAGGACTTACCCCTGATGTTTTCCCCGCGTCTGTCTCTTAACCTTATATGACGCGGAGGTTGCATGCGACCCGGTATTTACACGTAAAACTTACATATCATATAGCCTATTGTTTCGTGTTTATGGTAAACGTCAATATACATGTTACACCTTCATCTGAAAGCTCAGGTTATGTGTTCTTCCGAGCTATTTTAGAATTGTATGAAATTATTTACGACGCTCAAATATTAGCTAACACTTTACGACAGTAACATGTTGGAAATTAGTTTGCTAACCAGCGTCACCGCAATTAAATCCCGTTAGGTCCTAAAACAGATATCTAAAGACAAACTGGACTCGTTTTAAAGAGCAAAACACCGCCGACTACATCCAGCTCATTTGAATTCAAGCGCACGTAAACACTTAACAAGATAATGTGGGTTATTTCTCTTGTTTAACATCGGCTCGACAATTTAAACTTTTCAATTAACGTCATTAGGTCAATTTTAAAGCATTGAAATATATTTGACTAAAGATTTTGAGCATATCTGAACCTAAGAAACACCCAGCAACAAAACAAACCGAAGCAAACGAAGCAAAAAGTCTTTTAAATCCCTCAGACAATCAGAGGAGCATATCCAAATGCAACCGCCTATAGACTTTGATTGTCAGGTACTGTAGTCCAGTAGGATGTCAGCACCGTGAAAACACAGAGTTTGTTGCCGGTAAAATCACCTGCCTGACTTTATATTGAAATGAATGTAATGTGAAATCATCCCTTTCAGTGCTGGGTACACACCTATGGAATTCCTTACCACCAGAAATCAAATCCCAAACAGAATTAAAGATGTTTAGTGCTAAAGCTAAACACTGGCTTAAGCAGCAGCAGAAATGTGAACATTAAATTCTCTCAAGTCACTGTCAATACAGCATTTTACTAATGTTTAAAGTATTTAATCTGTGCAATTTCTTAATCTAAATTTTATAATTTTGTATTTATTCATGATATCTATTCACTATATTATTCACTGTATTTGTATTATTGCACTTATTGTAACGGTATTCAGTATCTTTTATCCTTCTTTAGCATGACCAGGGACAAAGACTGCAAATTAGCTGAAGCTAGACGTCTTGTATGCATCGCATTTTTCATTCTTTGTGGCAATGTTGTATGCATCGTCCCTGTTAAATAAACATTAAAATAAATAAATAAAATAAACTTTGGAGGAGGGACAGCAATTTAACAGAAAAAAAATGTTATCAGTCAAAAGACATAAGATTCAGTGACACTAAATATGTAAATCTATGTTTAAAAGTTAACAACAGCTTCTCATTGTCGACCTAAAAGTTTAGAAATATGTTACAATAATAAAATACATTGATCTTCATTATTTGGTGACTCGAGAGAAGTTTTATAAAGCTCAGTAGTCACCTCATAGATATGCTCTGTATTGCACTTTCTGAAATATCTCAGAGTCACGTCTGTCTATCATCATGGCATTAAGTACAGATGTTGGAGACACTTTGATGAAGAGATCCTGTAAATTTCAGCCTGATAGCTCTGATCATGACTGATTTATTGTACTTTAAACATGGCATTGAAGTAGAAGAAGAAGAGAGCTTCTGCTTTATTCATTTAAATCCTTTATCACTTGAACTGTGTCAGAGCTGTAAGTCAAAACAACACAGCTGATGAAACCTCTGAGGATTTTCTTTACAGTGATTCGGTGGAAACAAATCAGCTCCTTGTTGTCTCAGTATTATACAGAGTTTAAAATGGGAGACGCTGAAGAGGGAGTCATAATCATCATTAAAATGGACTTTAACTGGTTATTGAGTCACCAGCTAAAAAGACAAAAGAAAACAAATGTTTGATATTATCAATTTGAGAGACAGTAACAAAAACAGGAATTTATTCCACATATGTCTACCAGGAAATAATCAGGCGTTAATCAAATCACTCACCTACTAGAAGATAAATGGGGACTTCTGGTTGAAATTCACAGATGTACTCTCCAGTGTCAGTCATCACTGTGTTTTTGATGGTTATGGAAGCGTTGCCTTTCTTCAGTTCTCCAGGAAAATAAGATACACGACCTATGAATTGATCATCTTGACCTGACACAGGGCCAGCATCGTACATAAACACCCCTTTCTGACCATCTTTCTTCCATTTAAAGCTTTTTACTTCAATGTCCCCTGTGGTTGAACAGGGTAAAGACACATCATTCCCCTTCTTCACAGCAATCCTCTTTGGATCTGGAAGATAAAAACACATTAATCAGTTTGTTTATGCGCAGAGTGACACGACTGTTGTTACAACTAAACTTAAACTGGTGATGTAGCAAGAAAGTTTTCAACTGAAACAAACCTTTAACTTTTACATTGTTTCTATCTCCTGACACTGACACATTTTGTGTGTGTGTGTGTGTGTGTGTGTGTGTGTGTGTGTGTGTGTGTGTGTGTGTGTGTGTGTGTGTGTGTGTGTGTGTGTGTGTGTGTGTGTGTGTGTGTGTGTGTGTGTGTGTGTGTGTGTGTGTTAGAGGGACAGTGTCATCATTATCTGATCTGAATCAGCTGTTTGTGCCCGATAGCATTTAGAGGTTGCCATGGTGATCTTAGTTTCCCAGCCTCACAGGCGTAGGACAGTGGACTTGAAGGACTTTAGTGACATCGGTGCTGAACACCACACGTCTCTCTCTCTCTCAGACACTTTCACTGGTTTTAACCAACCTGACTTTGTTTAAAGTCAAGTTGTTGATTAGTTTACTTTAGTTTAACTTTCTAATCTCATCTGAGTTGTTGCAGCTGTGCTGATGACGTTCACTCTGCTCACTCTGTCCTGGGTTGTTTTAGGGGCGATGCTGCCCTAGATCTAACCCCAACCCCCTTTTTTATCTGTTCTTATTCCTCTTCAGAGCAGCAGCCATGTTGTTTTCAGGATGTGTCTGTGTGTCTGTCCCTCTCTCTTAGACACAACAGTAACATGTTGACAGGATTTGTTTAGACATTCATTTGGAGAGAGGAACGAACTGATTAGAATTCAGTCAGAGGTCAAAGATAAAGGTCATGTAGACTTTACAACATGCAGAGTGACTTCACACATGTAGTGTGGGCTGGTTGGACAGGCTCTAACCTGACACTGGTTTGAGGAGGAAACAACCTGGAGCTGATTCTAGTTTGTCTTGTTTGTGTCATGAACGTTTGAAGAAAAACATGTTTTACTCAGTGAGACCTGGATCGCTGCTGTCTGATCCATCAAATAATTGAATACACTCTGGATTCTTCTGATCATGATTATTTGTTCAGTAATGATGTTCGGGTGTTTCCTAAGAGATAAATCCATTAACTTTGTTTTTAAAGTGAAGATCCACATCAAAACTTGATGTGTATACATCATACATGTGTATGTTAATACCAATCACATAGTATACACATCTTCACATCATCTATAGTATTCATTTTTACTCAAAATTGTTTCTATTTTTTTTCTTTCTCTTATTTTTCTATTAGCATTGAGTGTTATAGGCCTCCTGCTGCAACACAATAATTTCAATAAAGTCAATAAAGTATATCTTATCTTACATATCATGAAGTAACATAATAAACTAATCAAAGGCCAACGATCAAGGTAATGCAACAAAATGTCACACAAATGGTTCATAATGGAGCTTATTCTAGATAGTCTTGTTTGTGTCATGTACGTTTGAAGAAAAAAATGTTTTGTGAGACATGGATCGCTTAAATTACACATAATTTAATGTGAACTCACAGGAGATCATTTATTTTACACAATATGGATAGTTACACAGGGTAATTGTGTTTATAAGAATTTGTTTAATAAGGATGTCTGGATGTCTTCTAACAGATAAAGCACTGATTATTGATACATTTTTATTCAAAATTGGTTTTATTGTTTCTTTTTTATTCTTTCTCTTATTCTACTATTTGCATTGATTGTTATAGACCCTGCCTATGATCAATAAAGTATATCTTATCTAACATAATAAATTAATCAAAGGTCAAAGGTCGAGATCATGCAATAAAATGTCACACAAATGGTTCATAATGGTTCATCAACCCCATGACACACACACACACACACACACACACACACACACACACACACACACACACACACACACACACACTCACACACAGGCTCCCGGTGAAAATCGTTAAGGAAATAAACCACCGTCCTTAAATTCTTGTGGTGACTAATCAATAAATGATCAATACCCCGGTCAGTGAGTGTGGGGCTCGCAGCTTCAGCAGAAACAGTTGAGTCATCTTTAAGATAAAACTAATCAGGTTTGACTTGAAGGAGTTTCTCAGAAATAACAGTTTCTGTTCCTGTGCAGGAAGTAGACACGACCTGCGCGTCCGTTGTCAATAGCTACATGCTCAAAGTGTTGATCATCATCGTCAGTTATCGATCAGAAAAACACCAGTTAAACAGTTAAACACCTCCCCTGTGTCGTGGAGGCTAATGATCCAATATTAATCTATGATATTGATCTCCGATCACTATTAACATTCACATTACGTCATACCCCAGCCTCCATAATAAACCCATAAACCTGCAGAGACAGAGATCAGGTGTGAGACAGAGGAGGGTCGGTGTCACTGTGGAGTTTCTCACCCTCTACAGCAGCGGACGATGATCCGGAGCAGCTCAGGACAAAGAGACACAGCAGAGGAACAAGCTCCATGGTCGACGACATCTCAGCTCTGAGCATCCCGCAGCATCTCCGCATCCTTTATAGCAACACTTTCGGTTTCTCAGCTTCCGCCACCCACCCTCACATCCTGCTTCATCGCTGCAGTTCATCGTACAGCGGAAAATAAATTGAACATGAAACACAGGAGGAGGAGGAGGCCTGACTCAAATATCCACTCATCTCCAGACTAATCGTTCATTTTATTTCTGTTCACAACAGTTTACTAAACACAGTGAGGTCTATACTCTAACTTGTATTTAACTCTCTGTTGCCACCTCGTGTTCACTGTTGCGCATTGACCTGATCTCACCTGCTGAGTCTGGTCAGGTGTTGACTGTTGAAGAAGGAGATGGTTCATGTTCAGGTCAGGAGTTCATGCTGAAGAATAAACTGTCGGTTTGTTGGTGGGAGAGTCTTCATCAGTATCACTGACACCTCGCACAGATCAACATCCTTTTATTTTATTTATTTTTAAGCTGAGAAAAGCACAACAGCACAGTGATCCAAACACGATCAGTTATGTTTGATCAATATAGCCTATAAGTTATACATTCATAGTAGTTTTGTGTGTGTTTTTTTTTGCGTGTGTCATGAAACAAACAATGTCATGAACAATGAAAGTGGTGAAACAGTTCAAGTGTCTGTAGTAAAGCAATGAAAATATTTAGTCACACTTCCTAAGTGCCAACTTGTCAAGCATTAAACCAGAGCTCATCCTGCTGCACCTCATGGCAACACAACCACACCCACAGAGATCTGAGAGGAAAACCACATATAAACCAACACATAGTGAAGAACCAGCTAATTATGATGCTGATTATCAGGAACAGAATCAGATCAGGTGCCGTGTGGCTGTGAGAGAAGTTTTGAAATGAGTGAGGAACTTGATGTTGCAAAAAAAAAAAAAAAAGTTGGTTTACAAACATCAGTGTTGAAACCATCAGAGTCAGAACAAAGAAACACAGCAAGCTGCTCAGAGGAGCTGTCAGAGGTGAATCTGTGGAGGAGACAGACACATGCACACTCACGTGCACACAGACGGCCGATCTGTTGGCCCTTTAGCTCGGTCAGGGAGAGCAGAACCAGGGAGCTCATGTGAGGCGAGTGTCCTGCTGAGACGCAGGGTGTGTGTGTGGTGTGTGTGTGTGTGCGTGCGTGCGTGCGTGCGTGTGCGTGAGCCATGGGAAAGGACAGAGTTAGTGTTGGTTCGTCACACAGCATCACACATCAACTCCAATCAGGTCTCTGTCTGTGTGTGGACGACTCGTTAGCTGCTCACCTGTTCATCATCTGATGTCGCTGTGATGTTACCATAGTAACCACTGATCACCATGGAAAATTAAACAGAGATGAAGTGAGATTCACATAGGATAAAATTAAGGTTGATTATCAGACTCCACTCATTTGGTATTCTCAGGTCAAAGGTCAAGATCACATGCCTCGTTAAAGCAGTAATTTATAAAAACAGTTTTAAATGTTCAGCTCTGGGTTAATGAACTCATCTACAATAAACATATATTACTGTAAACGGGGAGGGGCCTGACAAAGACAGATTCACAAACCCTGAGTGAGGAGGCCATGTACAGCAGTGTCACCTCACCTGGAATAAGGAGACTGGGGTCATCGTTCATCATTAAACTCTCAGTTCACAGCTGTTCTGTTAACAACGAGCTGTGAGATCACTGACGCCTCCTCCTTCACTGTGGAAACAACAGGGAACTTATAAGTTATAATAATTTATATAATAATTGTTATTTTTTTCTGCAGGTCAGAGAACAGTCAGTTTGAACCTCAGAGCTGATGATGCAGATGGAGAACAAAGGCACATTGAACTATTGCTGCTAATCTGATTTATACACTAATGTTATTCTACATTCAAAAGCAAAATTCAAACCAGTGCTTTAGGGAAATAAAACTTTGTCAGTCCTGTTTTCCAGCAGAACGTCGCTGAGATTTAGTTTAGATCAGTTGGACACTTTTATATTTGCTGTTGTAATTAAAATTAAATGTCTAACGTCAACAGCTGTTTTATACTGGTCGATTTTCTCTACTTTAAAGAGCCTGATGTCGTCTAATCAGCCCAGTCTCAGCTGGATTAAATATTTGAAGACACAAGGACAAATACACCCTGGTTGTGCCTGGCAGCCTCCACCACACTGATTTCTCCTCCTCCTCCACAGTCAGGAACCAAACATAAAGAAGCTCTCTCTAATACTGAGGCTTAATTAACAAGGAGCACTCAGGTTTATTTATCCAGGACTTCAGCAGCCTCAGACTTTTCATCGCTGAGTCTCATAAACTTAACACTGTTTGTCAGCCACTTAGCCTTTTTTATGTCATTAGCTCAGTTGCACTGCCACTGGCAGTAGGCCTATTGTGCAGCTTCCACCTGTAGACAAATGTTGTTATGTTGCTTTCACGTGCAAACCGACATGTAGTATATTCAGCTAACAATGTCATTTGTTACCAACTTGTAACTGAGCACAGCCAACTGGGGTGTGATGTCATTTCCCATGTCAAGGTAAACTGCCAAGCAATCGTTAATGATCGATTGTGATAAAAGCCTGGCCTACAGTTAAATTACAGTAACCATTGCAACATTAAGGAAACACATAGCCTATTTAAACCCTAAATTAATCTTTTCCTAATCAAAACAAACATGACCAAGAGTTTCCATCAGGTCGCAGGAACAAACTGACTGGATGATAAACCAATAATAACAACTCCCTTGTTCCTGTTGGTTTCTCTCATAACTCTTTGTCATTTACTTTCTACCAGTTGGACATATTTAAGAATGTATGCCTGTGCGGGGCGGTGTGGGGCGGTGCGGTGCGGTGCGGTGCGGTGCGGGGCGGGGCGGGGCGGGGCGGGGCGGGGCGGGGCGGGGCGCAGTGGTTAAGGCGGCCGCCCCATGTAGAGGCTACAGTCCTCAACGCAGGCGTCCCCAGTTCAAATCCCGCGTCCTCTCTCTGCCTCCCCCTTTCCTGTCTATCTATACTGTGTGCTATCAAATATAAAAGGCAAAAATGCCCCCCCAAAAAAGAATGTATGTGGGTATTTATTGCAGTGAATTTATTTTTTATTGTTTAGGATTTACATGAAGCACTGTGTCTGTGAGTGTTTCATTAGGATCTCATAAGTTAAAATTGGTGAAAGAGTCTGAGGCTTCAACTCTTTTCTGAAGCTGACTCACTGTCTAAACAACAGCAACAACAAAAACAACAACAACAAAAACCAAAGGACGGATCGGTAAAGTTTTGGTTGGATGGTTTAATCTCTTTACATTTTCATTCCTTCATCTTCCCATGTTAATTTGAAGCTGCAGCTTTGAGAGAAATAAGCAAAGACGAGGAAACATGTCACTGAATGTTTTGCATTTATATATTTAACATGTTTCCGTTTCCACAGCAGCAGTGACAGCGTGAAGCGTAGAGCAGTGATGAGCACTGCTTCAGGTCGTACCCTCCACACAGGCACCTCCTGGCAGTCCTCTCCCCCAGCCCCCACCTCTCACTGCCCACTACCCCTCCCTCCTCCCCGCTCAGCCCACCCTGAGTTTAACTCCTCCCCTCCAACACAGTTGAGTCACCACCTCACACACACACACACACACACACACACACACACACACACACACACACACACACACACACACACACACACACACGCAGTCTCCTTCTACCTGTCCTGCACAGCTATGGATGACTTTACTTCCTGTTTGAGTATCGTTTAAACATGAGTCAGATAAAAACATCACAACTGATTAGGAAGTGATGGAGGAGAATAAATATAGTCAAGTTCTGTTACACCTGAACTGTTCATGATTCAGAGACGTCAGCCTGTTTGTCTTATGAGGTCAGAGATCAGATACTCACTCAGGTCTGTGTGTTGAATCAGTGCAGAAACATTTAAACACTAATTCAGTGTCATTCTGTCAATCTGAGTCAGTGGTATCAAGCAGAGTTTATACTCCGACCGAGAGGTTTGTGGTTTTGAATGTTAATGAACCTCCAACTTCTTAATATGTAACAGCAACAATGAAGCAGCTGCTCTCAGCTCATTAACAGAATCATTTAACTTTACAATATTTATGACTAAGCATAGTTTTCCCCCCCATACTCCCCCATAAACATCATGTTGTGAATGGAGTAAAGTTAAAATAATAACAGTGCAGTGCAATCACTGATTCAACTCCTGACCAAGACGATCTTTACCACATGTCGTTCACCAGTCTCTCTACCTGCTTTCTCTCTACACTGTCCTATAGAAATAATGGCATAAAATGCCTCTAAATATCTTTTTTTTGTTTAAAAACAGTGCTGCTTAGTGTGTGTATCCCAAATGAAGGATTACCGTTACAACAGACTGAATACACACAGGGAGGCAGAGGTGACTGAATACAGCTTGGTGAAACACAGTCAGTGGGCCGAGGACGAGGACACAAAGTAATCTACAAACACGTACACAAAGGAAGTTGATCACATACTAAATCAGGAGATAGCATCCAAAGGGTTTCAACCATGAACGACAGACATGACTGGACACAAACAGTTATGAAGGGACATAGGAAACACATTTGTCTTCATGTGACTGTGTGTGAGTGAGACTGTGCATCGTTAACTGTCAGTAACAGTGCTCCTGTGGGTAAATACGTCCTGTCAGGAAGTAGTTTCACCTTCAGAGTCAACACAGCTGCACACACACACACACACACTCTACTGACACACCTCCTTTCAACTATATGACCCTACTGTTGACCTGACCCTGATTATAACAATAATATGTCTCACCTCACAGCAGCTTCTTATCTTGATACGACACAGACAGTTTCATCTCCGAGGTCCTGTCCTGTCACGATTTCTCTGTTGCACTGAATTCATTCATCGTTAACACATGTCATTGACCCCCAGTCTCACATCTGAAATCTTCATTATGTCCTCAAACCTTAGTGGAGTGCTCCTAATAAAACGACACCTGATCATTAAGGTTAGTTTGGTTACTTCAGCTTTTCCTCGGTCTGCTCTGTCTGACATCACACTGACTAGTCAACCAGATACACAACTGGAGTAACTGAATTAGTTTGTGATTGAAAGCTGTTTCTGCCCGTGTTTGTATCTAAAGACTCTGTTGTGTTTTTTGTCTTTTAAGAGGATGTGCACGTGCATGTCTGTGTGTGTATGTGTCTCTTTCTCTGGCATGCAGTTGACTCACACACACACAGGTTGATAGATTAGATATTTTATGTCAAAATCTGGTTTCGAGTTGTAATTAAATCTTGTTCCATAGTTTCTGTCAGTGTCTGATCAGCTGAAAAATGTTCTTATGCGCACATGTGACTTTATTTTTTATAAACCTTTACTAAATCACCAAACAATATTTAATGTCCTTTCCAGAAACCAGACTTACACCCTCCTATCCAACACACACCATGTCAACTCACACTCAGGTTCATGTTAATGTCAGAAAAAGCTGTTGTGTTGAAACATCTGTTTGCCAGATGACGTGTTACAGCTTCTGTTACCAGGAGAAAAACTAAACTGGAACTTTAGCAGGAGTCTGAGCCATAAAAACATCAGACTGTGCAGCTCAAGTTCACTCTGTCAACAAAATGTTTTTCTTCTAAAACTTTACTGATCCTGTTCAAAACTATTATGACCAGATTTGGTTTAAAAACATTCATGTTTCTTCTTCGTATTTTATCTGAAATACTAACCCAAAGTAAAGTTTTACATCTCCTCTCTCATCTTCTCTCTGGAGTCTAACGGCAGTTTGGTCGAATCAGAGAAGAAGAGGAGAGGAGGCTCTGAGCCTCTTTACGGATTGGCTGACTTTTTTCTAATTGACCCGAAAACAGAGAGGCTCAGTGACTACTTTGTTACATCACAAAGTCACAGTGGCCCTGACAGCTGGTTTTAAGGCTCAGTTTCTGAATACAGACTATGCATTTCTCTGTGGACTGAGGCTTTGATACTTTCACAGTATTAATATAGAACCTAGACCCGCTTTGTAATCACACTACACATGGACATCTACATTTATGTTGTGTGGACCTTTAATATAAACATCTACCTAATGTATGGAGTTAAATTAAAACCGCCATCTTTATACTTCATGGAGCTTTAACTGTTTTCAAACATGACAGATAGAGATCAGACCAAAACTGCAGGTCCTCTAACTGAACATTAACATCTGACCTAAAAAATAAAAACATTACACAACGATGGAGCAGTAACCTGTCAAATAAGTTGTATCTTGGGTAAAACACCTCTGTGGTATTTCCACATCCAGGTGATGTTCAGAATGTGGGCTATTTCTGACTTGTTTGACTATTTGATGATGATGATGATGGACGATATTCAACGTGAGCTCGTAAAACACTTTTCACACCTCAATACGAGGTGTTTCATGTCTGCAGAGCCTTGGAAAGTCGACCGTCTTGCTCCACACATGACCCCAGCGGTATCTGGGGTAACATCCTCTGACACAAGCACATACACAAATGAAAATGAAACTAGTAACCATTTCTTTTAATTTGATGCTCATCTTTGATGCAATATCTGATTCCTTGTATTTAGGTTTTCTGGTTCAACTAGAAAAATGGAAATCCTTTATTTTCCTGAATGTGCACTAAAAGGCATGCAGGCTGACATTAAAGCAGAAGTAAGCGATCCGGTCGTTTTGGCTAACTTCTTGTCAGCCGATGGAGCTAGCATTCGGCGCCCTCGTCCCTACATCACCACATTCACGCGCATCCCTTGGCTGCACACACAGAGAGGACCGCCCCTTTATGCCGTTCTCTCTCCTCATTGGATAAAGGTTGTAGGATACAAGGAAAGTTTTCTCCTTACAGCAGAGCAGAGTGACTGACAGACCTGTGTTTCAGACCAAACACTATGTGATTGCTGTGGGAAGATATAACTATTTAAGACTTATATTAACAGTTTAGTTTAGTTAGTTTAGTTTAGTTTTATTATTTGTATAGCACTTTTCGCAGACAAGTGTCACAAAGTGCTTTACAGAGAGTCAGAAAGACAGTTGTGTATCCAGAAAATGGACACATGAATAAAGAGAGAATATAATACATACACTTTATACAAAAGCACAATCACACAATAAAATAGACATTTCAAGAACAACAAGATGCAAGGGTAAATAGACATTGGTCAAATGCTTTTCTGAACAGATGAGTTTTGAGTTGTTAACACAAACATTCCGCTTACTTCTGCTTTAATGCACAAGAGTGAGCACGTAAACAAGGAGCGGTTGCACCCCTACCCCTATGATGGTTCGGAAGGTGCTTGAGCCGCCCTGCTCTGACCACAACTTCCTGTTTTGCAGAAGAGGAGCGGTCTGAGGGACGCAGAAGAGGAACTGAACCAAGTGGTGACTTTTGACATCAGTTCAATGATGGGATATGAACTTGACTGACTTAACCAACCAGGGAGAAAGAGAAGAGAGAAGAGAGAGGACAATACATCCATACCTGGAACACACAGTGTTCATGTGTTCCCACCAACACCTGCAGCTGCTACATCCATATTATTCATTTTAAAGTTTCCTAGTGATGTAATCTTTAGGTCCTCTCTCTCTCATTTATTATTCTAATAACAACAAGTTAATGATGAATTACAATATATTCATTCTGGCTATATGTGTCCGTTGAACAAATCATAAACAACAAACAGGTTGTAATAACTTTTTTTTTTTTGTTTGCATTTTTTCAACACATCTCAATCTGTATCTTAAGGAGGACTAGCTTTTGTGAATTTTAGTCACTTCTTTTGGGTCTGCACTTTCTACACAAGGTCAAATAATGGCCTGAGAACATGCGATTTAAATAAGGAAGGAATCTTTCCTTTTTTTTTTTTTGCAGATCTGTCACTCAAATATATTTTTTTCCCATAGTCTAGTTCCTTCAAGTAAGGCACTTCATCCAAAAATAGTTTCCACACTTCCCCAATCACCTCCCTAAAGCTGAAATCGATTAATAACTCTCCGTCAATTCTGAGCAAAATGACTGATATCCATCAGCTACAATAAAATTGTGGCTACATCCATTCCCTCGATTTGGGGGCAGACAAATACATTTTAAAGGTGTCTTTGTGTATATGTGCCAGGCACGGCCTACTGAGGTGGAAGTTGATCCAGTCGGACGTTTTCTGCCTGCTGATGACAAAAAGGAGGAGACCGGGACAAAATGAGAAACCTCAGTAATTAGTGAGTCATCAGGCTGAACAATCAGTCAACCAGCTCCAGGTTCAACACAATAACAGCTGCTAATGAAGCAGAGTTGTTCCAGTGAGGCCCAATCACAGGTGATGCCCCATCACAGATGTTCAATGACGGGCCAACACAGACATAGCCTACAGCCTATTGTGTATGTTCACCCACCAAATCCATGGAAACACATTTATATGTCACCAATCACCAGCGTCTTGTGACAGTCTGATGGTTTTTCACTAAAACCCTTTAGTCAGTGTTTTTATGGCCCAGCTCCTCAGTTTTACAGATTTAGCTTCAGTTTCATGTGGCTGCGCTGGTTTAGTTTGGTTGCTCCAAAACCCACCGTGTAAGTCAGAGAGCAGCTGAGGAACGTATAGAGAAGCATTCAGCATCCAGATGTTCTCCTCATGAGTTGGTGGAAACCAAACACAGAGCCACAAGCAAGACACTAGTGGAGTTAGATCTGACTGGGAAATGATTTCAGATGAATGATGTCACTTACAGTAATGCAGCTGTAGACCAGGTGTGTGCAGGTGTGTGAGCTCTCACTCGGATCAGACGCTTGATAGAAGAAGGAAAAAGCAGCTGTTTGAACAGTTTGTCTTCTTTGTGCTCATCTTCCCCAAACCCTGCTGTGTTCCAGGGTACGACTCCTGCTACCACCTGGGTATAATCTCTATTAACCATCATTAGCATTCCTCCCATATTTCCCATGCTCCGTTTGCTAGACAATTAGCATTCTGCTCATATTTCTCTGATTGCTCTGACAGGAGGATTCCTCGCCGACAGCTGCTGTCACCACCGGCAGCTGAACAGCTGGGAGCCTCGGTCCAAATGTCCACTGTGGAGCTCCGCTTTTGAGAACAAGTTGATAGAGTCTTATTGTCTGTCCGATCTATGGCTGGACAAAGTGCATCTTCTCTTGTTTCAGTTTGTCTTTTATCTGCCTCTTTACAACCTCCATTCTTTCTCCACCCTCATGACAGCACACAAAACATTTTTGCATTAAACCTTTATCAATGTAAATCTTAATGATGGGGGTTTTATTTTTCCTTCTCTTCACCTCCAATTTGTTTGAACCAAATCTTCTCTCCTCTTCTCCTCCTGCTGATTCTCTCCATCTCAGCTCTGCTCTTCTCTCCTTTCCTTTTAAGCCTCCCTGCATTTTCTCCTGTTTTCTTTCCTCACCCGCCATCTGTCCATCACAGTGATGCCGAGGTGATGATATACAGGAAGAGGATTGCGGTAAAGCAGAGAAGAGTTAGACAGTGGGCTCCTTTATCCCACCGTAACACACAAAGCGAACCCAAAACGACGGGGCCCCTCGACCACACTGTGAAGGATATGAGAGCTCCAACTGCAGGGAGGAGGTGGAGGCTCCTGAATAATACAGCTTCTGTACACACAGACCCACACGTGTATCTGCCCTGTGATGATCCAGAACTTTATTCCAATCCAGTTTCCCTGACCCTTGACCTGTGAGTGACCCAGTAAACACACACCAACCTTCACCTGACCTCACTCTGAAAACTAACAAGCTGAGTTGATCACATTCTTCACCTTTCACCCAACACAAAAGTCTTAGTTAAAGGAATAATTTCCTCCTGTGTAGTTTGATCAGTCATTCTTCTCAGAAAAAGTGATGGGTCGTTTCCCAGCACGATGTCTGGCTGTCCAACACAGGATTACATCTACAGTTTGACATGCTTAGTCTCCAGAGGGTGAATCTTTACATCCTCACTGATCCTCTCACTTCTCCTTTCACAACAAGTCAACTCTTATTGGTCCAGTATTTAAGACAAAACATCTTTAACATTCATTATCATCATGTGAGCAGGCTCACATACTAAACTAAGATGGCCCATTCAAATGAATAAGTATCGAACTATAAGCCTGAAACAGGAAGAAGTAGAGGCTACAGTTCCTCGACCGACTACTAGAGTGTGTCTCCAACTGTGAGTCTGTCTCCATAGACTCCCATGATAAAATGTCCAACTTTACAGGAGAACTAAACATGTTTACAGGATGGTACAAAAACTGTTTTGGTCTCTACAGCTAATTTCCTCCTTTAAGACGACTGATTTGACGTTAAAGCCTCTTTTAGCGGCATGTGGGTGAGTTTGTAACAAAGGGGCATCACGCACCTACGTAAGTCTGAGCTCCACACAGTCGTCTCCTTTTGGCCCATTCTTGGATTAGCTAGGAGTTGGGGTGAAGTCAGGTACTAAGAAGATGGCAACAGGAGAGCAACTCACTCTGAGCTTCAGAAGAATCAGAGAGTATGTACATTTTTATTCAGTCTATGACATGAGGGCTGCAGCGTGGAAGCAGGTGAAAAGCTGTCATCACTCACATGAAAAGCACTACAGTTTGTTGTGGTGAGAATGACAAAGGAGAATTTAGACCCTGCCGACTCTCACACCTCCACAAACCTGGAGATTGTCAAGCTGGAAAGGTGTACAAACGCTGGTCAAAAAGCTCTCTTCTGACTTGGATGTAGAAATCTTTGGGCTGTATTGATCGGTTGCAGTGTTGTCAAGAACACAAGCCGCCTCAGGATCTAACATCCAGTTCCCGATAGTCATGATCTGGTCACACAGAGAAGAGTTGACCAAGCAAAGTAAAGAAATAACAAAGTGTATAGGAAAATATAAGAAAATTCATATTTCAGATTTTGATAAAAGATCAACTCTGAATTTTAAATATAAAAGAACAACTGGCATTCATACCGTTGATTTATAACAATCATTAAACGAGAGACTGTTGAGGTTTTAAAGAAAGGCTGCATTCAACAGCAGCACAAACGACCTTATGGCACAGAGTGGAGGAGGTGAAGGGTCTGGATGGAGACTGAAGGTGTGTTCCTATAGATGGAACCTAAGAAAGGGTCTTTTCATTCATCAGGATGGGGGGAAAATGTGGCGGCGTCAATGTTTTGGGCACGTGAATCTCTCAGTTTGAAGTTTCTCCCACATGATAGAGATTAGGAGCCGAGAGACGCAGGGTCTTGTGTTTCTGCCCGTCTCCTTCCTCCTCCCACACATGTTTGTCTTGTTAATGATGAGGAAGACGAGGAGGAGAGGACGGGAGAGAGGGAGAGAGGGAGAGAGGAAGAAGAGAGACGCATGCCGTTCTGTTCCTGTCAGAATATGAGACACGTGAGGCCTGAGGGGAGGTGAAGGTCTAACTGCAGGGTGGAGGCTCCGCAGGACGGACGACCAGACACTGGAGACTCAGGTTATGTAACAGCTGAACACTGATGCTGCAGGTTTGATCCCAGAGACAACACTGGTTTCATTTAACTAATTTCGTTTTTAAAGTTTCTTTGCAAACCCACAACAATTAAAGAGCACATCTACATACTCTCATTTAGTCAAGTGAGCACTTTGTTAGGAACACCACACTAGTTCCTCCCTCTGCTCCTCAGCTCATTGACTCGATTTGTAGACTAAAACATAATGTGCATCAAGTGAATTTGTAAATCAATGATGAATAAAAATGTAGTTTCAAAGTAAAGAGCTGCTTCAGAGTTGATAAAGCGGTGAACAATTTTAAAATAGAGCAGACTTTAACTTATATTTAACACATAATTCCTGCCGTCTCCGCCCACAGCAGCTTATCGCTCAGCTCCTGTACCTGCTGCTCCTGATCTGAACCTACTGCAGGTAAAACCCTGACTGTTGATCAGTACCTCACACAACCTCAGGTCAAACAACCTGAACCCTCACTTCAAGCACCACACCTGAATCCTACACCTACACCTGTAACCACAGTGGGATATCTAGTAGCCTACATCCAGCCTTAAAGGGCAGGACATAATCCACCTGCAGGTGACTGTGCAACATGTCATCTGACCACAGTGTGTAAGTGTTTAGAGCTGAGGTAGAAAGCCTGACATTTTAGATGGAGATGAGGTGTATTAATCATTCAAACAGTATGAATACGTATGTAAATATCTCCCAGAACTCAGACGCTGCTCGACACGTGAAACCACAGCACAGCTGATGTGTGTGGAGGACACAGGGACATGAGATGATCACACTGGTCCAGTGCCTGGATGCGGCAGGTGGTGGAAGCTGTTGCCTTCACTTTACTGTAATTTGAATCCAATCTGTTTTTCCCATGAAGCTGTAGACAAACACGAGACCACTTCTCCTGTGAGAACTGATCTGAATGAAGGCAGACGACCTGGTGAAACGTCTGAACTGAGAAGAAGTGGCAGTGTTAAGAACGAGAAGAATGTAGGGATGAAAAGGGAATGAAGTTTTGGTTCAGTATAGAGCAACGTGTGGGAGGTCCCGTCACGCTCGTGTTATTATCTGCTGCTTCGCTTGGTCAGAACAAAAGAGCTTTTGGTTTCGACCGCACACTTAATTAATCCTGACTGAACTAGTAAAGATCAAACGTACAGAAGGAACAGTCAGCTCTGATGGTTTGTTGAGTGCTGCTGGTCCCACACACAGTGATTCCCCGGATTAACACGATCGGGACAAGAGTTGAAGGGACAAAAAGTGAATGTACATCCAGTGATTTTTTCCTCCTCATCACTGCTCTGGGGGCTCATTTATCAGATGTGTGGTCAGTGGGAACTTACAAGCAGCTCCAACAAAATACAGTGAACTGTAGTGAGAGTTTAAGAGAATTTTTGAGAAGAAGATTTAATTACTGATGCACATCTGTGTTTCACACATTTTCTCATAATATGTCTCAAGATGAAAGTGAAGGTGAGTGGGGGATTTGATGGTTTCAGTGACACTGAATTCCTACACACAGCTTCCTCTTCCTGCGTGTGTCGCCAGGTTTCACTCATAGAAAACTGTATAAAGACTGTGTATACAAAATTCATTCAGGAAGTGAAGTGATCTGTGTCTCGATGTGTCATAAGTTCTCTGAAGGTTTTGCTCTTAGATCTCTTAGAAGCTTTCAAGGTGCACAATTTTACACCTCAGTGATTTCCAGCTCTAAATTTAAACCAGATGAAGATTTTACTCATAGACGACTGTCCTGGATGCGAAGTTTTCAAGAAATGTTTTATGTCATTGACATTTGAAATTATTGTATGCCCTGTTTAACTGGGTTTCATCACCTGGCCTGTTGGTGGTGAGGAGGAGCGTCCTCTGCTGTGACGATCCAGCTGCAGGTTAAAACCTGATGAACGTCCGCTTCATCAGTTTTTCAGAGAAACTGACTGATGGTAAAGTCATTTGACACACCAAGCTCCTTTGGGAGTCAACTGTGCTGCCTTTTCACTGATGAACCCACGTGAATTCTTACAGTTACAGTGGAGGAACAAAGTGCCATTCACACCACGGCTGCAGCCGGGGCCGAGACCCAGTGAGAGCTCGCTGCAGCCGCCACCAGTTCACAGAGTATCGAGTTAAAGTGCTGCTTCTTTGAGGATCAGATGGTTTGAGTGAGTGTGTGTGTGTGTCTCAGCGCTGCTTTCTCTCACAACAGCAAGGCCTCGGCTCGCGTGTCGTCCTCCAGAAAAAACTTCCTCTGGCTCACTTGACTCCGTCTGTCACTCATTTACAATTCATTTCCTCTCCTGCTCAGCTCAGTGGCACTGAACGCATCGGCAGCCGTAGAGATCAGAGACTTGTGAAGTTGAACTTCAGGACTAGAGGGTTTGTTCACTCTCATTATTGCTGTTGATGAAACGTCACAGTTTTCATATTATTATTGCACTTCCACAACTTTGTCTCTATGAGCACAAATGAGTTAGAAATATTATTCTAAACATCCCGATTTTTCAAAGAAACATTTTTTTAAATCAATCTTTGAACATCACTTTGAATCTCTCAAATCTGCACCAAAAAACACATCAGCTGTTTACACATAATATGAAATGCAAGTCTTTTACATTATATATGTCCTTTTCTTTCTTGATTATAGGTTTTCCATTTTTTCAGTTTGTATATTTTACCTTACTGTAACTGTAAAAGAAATGCAGATTTGGCCAAAAAATGATCATGATGAATTTGATCCCACAATAGATAAGTTATAATCATTTTTATGGTATGTCCTCATAGGGTAGAAGAAAATGCCACTTTTTGCACCTAATGTTCTGATCCAACAAATCGCAGACCAGGGAAACTGTTGCTTCACCTCTGCATGTTCACTGATACAGGATCAGTGTTGAACCGTCAACACACCGTCGGCTCTCTGCCATGAGCTCCACTCGATGACCAGACTTCAACTGATGTCACATGAACAGGTGGAAGTTGGCTCTGGTGAACTCCTGATGAATGGTCTCCAACAGGACGTCGTCCTGCTGGCCTCCGCCCGTTCCTCCCTCTCTTCTCCCTCCTCCTCCTCCTCCTCCTCCTACTACTACTCCTCCTCGGACCAATGCTGACGGCTGGAGCTCGGGGGTGTAGGTGAAGCTGAAAGTCGTACGGTAAATCAGGCCGTCCAGTCGGATGAGAGACAGGGGCACGGTGATGACGCGACGCAGACTGCGCCATCCACCGTTGAAGACGGAGACATCAGGAACAACGCAGAGCAGAGACTTGGGAGACCTAAGCAAAGACAGACAGAAGAAGATGAGCTGAAACATGCTGCTCACACAGAGTCCCTGCTGCACCTCTATCATATCATCAGGTGGGTTTTCAAGATGAAAACTGTTGTTTTTCATTTATTGAGGTTTTTAACAAATAAGAGCTACAGGAAACAAAACACAACTGAGTGCAACACACAGAGGGAACAATGGGTAACACAACACCTTAAACTACACACCGATAAATCATCACCTAGATTTCAAATAAAATTCATATGCCAAGATTCAGAAATTGTGTTAGTTTATTTTTTAATAGTTTCTTAATAATACAAAAAAAGATAGGAGCCCAACTGTGCAAAATCCACAAGTCTTCACTTAAATCTTACAAAAAGCCTAATTATGTGTTTATAATAATTAGAATCTGCAAACAGTGAAAGAATGTAGTCTTTATCATAAGACCTCCACCTACCTAATAAATAAAGTCTTGGATTTAACGACACACAGGGATAAAATATCAACAGGGGTAAGAAGATCAAGACACTGAAAAACTACCACTAATATAAAAATGACAGTTCACTCCTCAAGTCCTGCTTCCTCTCTGGGGTAAAATCCATTCAGAGCAGCATCAACTTCAGCTGTAAATTACATGAACATTTATGAACTGACTCCAGATGCAGCTGCAGATGTTTTCAGATTAAACAGCTGTAAAAGGCCTCTCCAGCAGACAGGCTCAGTCAGGGAGCAGCTGTCCCTCCTGCAAACTTAAGGTACCATTTATCTGGTCCTGATAGCTTCTAGCTTTGGAAGCAGGTGTCTAATGCAAATGATTCAAATATTTAATGCTGTGGACACGTGTTTCTTTTGTTCCTGTTCTTCTTCTTAGAGTTAAGTTGATCCTGTGGCCCAAAAACCAGAGGAAATGAAACTCACGACCTAGGTGTGATTTCCTGAGTGTTTCTTAGAGGGGAGAGAGATTGATGTCACAGTGAAAATTACTCTGATCGTCTGGATGTAAAACTGTCATTACTTCATTTTATTCTCGTTCACATTTGAATGTGAATCTGTGAGGTCACAGTGTGACATGAAGTGATTGTAACGTGAACTTCAACCTTTGTCCACTAAAGTCCAGTCGGTTCATCTTTGGGTTGTTGTGACTGTTTGTTGTGAATGTCTGTGCCATATTCGAAGAGGTTCTGTTCAGTCATTACTGAGACATCGTGTCCATGACTATGAGACGGACGGACAACAAACCAACATGGCTGCTCTGACTGTTTCTAAGGTGGAGAAATAAAAAATGAGGTTGGAATTAAGGGGAAAAAACAGCTTAACTCTAAAAGTCTTGTGTAGAGTTACATCCTCATTACAGGAGACGAAACAACAGAGGAGTGAAATGTAAATGGTAAATAAGTGGATGATGAGAGGATTATGTGACAGTGTAAATGGAGGCATGTGGCTGGCATCATGCAGCAGACATCTTGAATGGCCCTCTCTATGAGCTGCTCCGTTCAGACCAGCTCACTCCTCCGGCTCTCGTGGCACTGAGGGGTCAAGTTCCTAATTGGCTGCAGCTTCTCGTACAAACAGCACATTGTGGATGACTGTTACACAAACACCTCTTTCCTCTGCACTGCAGCGTCGCTGCAGAGAGCGGGGGGGTGTTTGCAGAACCTCGTGGTGAGCTGCTTGCAGCCAGAGACGCTGGCAGACGAGACCTCAGCGCCTCAGGTGTGGGATCTGAGGTAGATTTTGACGTCAGAGATGGGTTTTGGCTTTGAATGCGTCATGTGAGGAGACGCCTGTATGTCAAGTTTCTGCAGAGCTGAGCTGTAATGTCTGACAATTGGAAAGCATTGAGTCGGCTGAGAACAACAGAAGCTCCTTCATGCTCCTCGGGTCTCAAACAGGAATCAAATGTTGTTATTATATCTTTTTAAATCAAAAATTCTTTAAGAAAATTAGTCAAGTAAAACACATGTGTTTGATTAAACCTTCTATGTTATAGAATATAGAGCCAGGCTAACTGTTTTCCCCCCGAATCCAGTCTTTGTACCAAGCTGAGCTACACTGCTTAAATGACGTTAGCTTATCTATCCTCTAAGTCTCAGCAAGAATGTTTGTTGTTTGCATTTTACTTAAAGACGCCATATTTTACACTTGTCCTCACTCTGAGCCTCTCCCTTGATTGGCTGACTGACTTTCTTTCAGAAACATCCCATAATTCTCAGCAGAATAACTCAAGTCTGTTGTGTTTTATTGAAATTCCTCAACAAACAGCAAAATAGCTGCTTTTGAGATCTGGGTCACATGAAATATAATTTGGGTTAAACTGCCCGGTTACATAATACCTGGTCTGGAAGTGCCGCTCAATATTTCAACGTGAAAAATGTCATAAAAATGTTCAGGTCAAGTTTTATGAACTGAGTCACTAAAACAAGACTTGAGCTTTAATTTGCCCCTCGTTCTGCTCAGCTGCACACCTGGTGCCTCTGTGGTGAAACAGCACCATAATAAAACACATGAAACAGCCATAAATTGGAAAATAGTGCGTCTCAGACTGATTGTTAAAGAACAACAAAACATAAGTCATTCAAGAGATCAACTGAGAACTGAGAAACTGGATCTCTAAATGTTGAGAAACTGACATCGAGTTATTCTCCTGTAAGAAACTTGTATGACACTTAGAACTCAACTCACTGAATAAAATGTTTGACCAGTTTTCACAAATATACATTTTTGTTCATCAGAAGAAAAACAAATATTTTACAGACATAAGTTTTGGCCTCTGTCCGCCAGATATGTAACAACATCTGAACGACAGCAGGTTTAACAGAGCAGCCAATAAAAGTCTAATAACAACTGTTGGTAAAGTGTCTGTATGTGATGTTGTACAGTTGTAGCTCTGTGTTTAAGACTCAGTCAAAACAGGATCTGCCAGAATCTCTTTGTCTCGTCATCTCTCTCTTCAGACGTGTTCACATCAAACAGAGACATGACCCCCCCCCCCCACAAATATTTCAATCAATTTTTCTAACTTACTTGAACATGGTCTCAGCTTCACTGTTGCCAAACCAGACTTTGAGATGAGGACTGAAGTTTTCTCCATGGATTTCCAGCATGGCAACGTGTCCTCCGCCGTTCACCTATCGTAACACACACACACAGGACAAAGTTTATTATATGAATGCAAGTCCAGTCTGACTGCACTGGAAAATCAATCAATAGAGCTCTTTTAGCATTTGATGAAAAACTGTTTATGATTTCTGGCCCCACCCCTGTTTTGAAATTTCGTCCAATCACAAGTTTAATATCCGACCTTACCTGAAGACACCTGTCATCCTATTAACCAGAACCAGGAAGTTATACAGTACAGTTAGTATACTCCCACACTCATGTCTGCAAGGACTTTCCCTCCAAACCAAATAGTAGGAGCCCCAGGAGGGGTCCACGTGCACCCCCCTTATTTTTTTTTCTAGTCTGGATTTTTTGCATCCTTGGAACCTCTAAAATAGAGATTTGGATGATCCCCGGAACAAAACCTGTCCAAAATGTGTTTTTTGCAATGTTTTAGTACCCCTATGATACCTGTGGAATTGTTGCCAGGAATGCCAGTCAGACTGTCTTTCAAAGACTGTAGCACGCTCAAATTTTGAGCGAGCCCAAAGATAGAGATATCAATTTATTTGGGACAACCTCAGGTTTCCAGTGTGACCAAGTTTGTCATGCTACCTTGTCAGGAAGGGAGCTAAAAACGTAATGATTTAAAGTCAGATGAAAATGTTGGTTCTCCCCCAAAAACTGCATTAGATTCACACAAATTAGGTATGTCTGGATAGGGAAGGCCTGTAGGTACCAATATAACCCATTTCCATTCACATACATTTAGGTGACAGGTCAAGGGACCATTTGAAAACATGTAGATGGCTGTTTTTCCCTCACATAATTTTCACCTGACTTTAATGTCATTTCCTGACAAGGTAGCATGACAAACTTGGTCACACTGGAAACCTGAGGTTGTCCCGAATAAATTGATATCTCTATCTTTGGCCTCGCTCAAAATTTGAGTGTGCTACAGTCTTTGAAAGACAGTTTGACTGGCATTCCTGGCAACAATTCCACAGGTATCATAGGGGTACTAAAACGTTACAAAAAACACATTTTGGACAGGTTTTGTTGCGGTGAGTGCAATATGCATTATGCAGAACAGGAAGTTATGTAAAATGCAGAACAGGAAGTTAAAATGCAGGAAGTTAAAATGCAGAACAGGAAGTTGCGGTCAGGGTGTGGCAAGAGTATCTCGCTGCAGAGGCTTTCATTTCAAAAAGAGAGAGAGAGAAAGAAATGGAGGGAGAGCATGTGTGTGTGTGTGTGTACCTAAGTACCTGTGTGATCCAACTCACCTCAAGCCCTGTGATAACAGGAAACGGAGTAACTGGAGTCTGGATGCAGGCCACTCCCTGATTAAAGGTGAATTCCACCGTCTCCACCCCGATGATGGTCCAACAGGATCCATCGTTCAGTATCACCCTGCTGGGGTCTCTGACACTGGAGGAGGCCTGCAGGGTGGAGGAGACGTTTGAAGAGAGAGATTTTGTGGTCAGTGGTGGCAGGTGGAACAGATGGAGAATAGGCAGGAAGTGGGAGGAGGACGGCGTGAGAGGGAGGCAGCCTCACCTGGTACTGGATGATGGTGTCGTTGGAGAGACACAGGTATGCGTGGGGATTGTCTCTGAACTGGAAGGCGCATTTATGGAGCTGAGAGACCGGCTCATCAACGTCTAAGATGGCATACTGCTTGTTGACCTTACGGATCACCTGGTGCCATTTAACAAAATAATAGAAAAGCAAAACCAATAATCATTTATTTACTACTTATATATATTTATACACTTAATAAAAATATATGATAAAGCTAACAAGCTGATGTTAGGCAGGTGTAATGTTCATCATCATGTTTGCCAGCATCAGTAGAGCTCCACAGAGACGCCGGAGGGACGAAGTGTAAAACGATGGATTTTATATCTTCAAAAGAGATAAAACACAGAACATGAGGAAAATATGTTGCTTTTAGACCAAAAGTCAAGTCAAAGGTCACAGCAGTTGGTTGGATTAGATCACAAAGGGCTCCCAAAAACAACAAAGCTAAAATGTACAGTAGACAGCTGGGAGTTCAGCTTTCTGCAGTCCGTCCGCCTGGTGGTCCATATGTGGCCGGAGGTTTCGCTGTGAACGACCTCTGGTGTCTCGAGACCTTGAGCTTCAAACCTGAGACAGACAGAATCGAACACGCCCCGACCTGCACCACACGCACCATATCAAACTCCTTGTTCTCACGTTGCTGATGCAGCTGAACGTTCTGCTCTGTACATCTTCCCTCACCTCCTCAGACCTTGAGCGTCGACCACAACCACAGCACCGAGCTGAGCTGCTTGTCACGCAAAGGAAAAATCCTCCACCTTTAAACAAACCCAGCAGCAACAGGCCTCGACTATAAAAACACATAGAGGTGTAGGGTGCAGCTATACGTCCGCCATCCACCCCCGGCCAGTGGCTGAGGTTGTTATGACAGCAGTTTAGGAGAAAGTCCGCTCAGCGAAATGCGAGGGATTCTGCTGATGGAGTCGTCTCAGTGTAACTTAAAGTGGACGATTAGAGGAAACAATCACAGCCTCCCTGGGATTAGCAGGTTATGTAACAGCTGCACAGACACATCTGTAAGACACACAGGGAGAGAACAGAGATCCCTCCTCTGACTGAAAACCTTCTCTCTCCTCTAAACAACCACAAGCAACTTGTTATCACTTTGTTATTACTCTCCCTGTATCAAAGAGGGAGAGGTTAACAGCTTCAGCCTAAATAACAGCAGCATATGTGATGATGAGAATTCAGTGTCTTGCTCGGGGGCACGTCAGCAGAGGGAGTATTTACAGTCATGGGGGTTTGAACATGGTGAATTAGCCCGAGTCTCTGAATACCTCAGTGTTCTTGCTTTCATTTCCTGAGCTGTGCTATGAGGGGAATTTAATAGCTGTTAGAAGAGACCGAGTTCATCAGGGTCACGCTCTTTTATCTCGATCACATTTTTAAGTTTATGAGACTTTGTTTCAGTCATAGTAATGACGAGGGAAATGATCAGAGACACATCGACTACAGCAGGTAACAGGAGATAGGAGGAGGAAACACCTGAGGGTGAGAGCGAAGGGACATTATGAAACAGAAGGCAGAGGAGTGTGCCATAAATACCAAATTATTAGAGGCTTAGATATGTGTGTGTATATATACAGTATGTGTGTGTGTGTGTGTGTGTGTGTGTGTGTGTGTGTGTGTGTGTGTGTGTGTGTGTGTGTGTGTGTGTGTGTGTGTGTGTGTGTGTGTGTGTGTGTGTGTGTGTGTGTGTGTGTGTGTGTGTGTGTGTGTGTGTTACCATGGGTGGTAGAGCCAGGCCAGACTCAGTACACACTAACTGGACCACACAGCCGTAACAGATGAAGCCTTCGCTCAGCACAAAGTCTCCTTGGTCAGCACGCTGGTCCTCCACTAGAGATACACACACACACACACACACACACACACACACACACACACACACACACACACACAAACTACATATAAATATTCATATCTCTTAATGGACAAATCTGCCCTGACTCAGGGACTATGGGGTAATAGTAGGATAATACAGACAAAAATAAAGTGTATGTGTGTGTGTGTAGAGAGAGAGAGAGAGAGAGAGAGAGAGAGAGAGAGAGAGAGAGAGAGAGCAGAGCGCAGACAGATGAATGGCCGACTGAGGTTTAGGTTAAGGTGGTGGGAGGTCTGTGCACACCGAGCACTGTGGAAGATAAATAACCTCACTGATGTCTGCACAGGCCTTTCCAGTGGTGTGTGAGGGAAACACCGGTGAATAACTTACACTGACTGAATTAATGCAGGCGGCTGTGTGGGAGCAGCAGTTACAGTTATGGTGACTGGACAGTTTGATGCCAGTGATGACCACACAGCTTGGATGATCTCAATACAGAGACCAAATGTCACAATATTATTGAAGGAGTGTTGTATTACATGTTTCAGCAATGGGTGACGCAGCCAGGTTTACATATATACAGTATACAGTATATATTGTAGTGTGGAGACTTGACTGTTTCGGGGGGTGTGAAAGTGTGATTGTGATAAAATGTCTAAAAGCCGTAGATGACAGTTTTACGTTTATATTTCCAGTAATCTGGCTAAGATTCACAAGTGAGTGCAGGGACAGCACTTTATCACAGTATGTGAGTGTGTGTGTGCTTGTGTTGTTTCAACACACTAACCGCGCAAGGCAAATTTTTTGCGCGATAAGATTACATACCAAGTCAATGTACAGACGCGAATGGACGCGAATTTATGCCTGCGGTGCGAATGACGCGAAATTCGCCTGTTCGCGCAAGTTCAAATTATTGAACTCAAGCGAAATATTAGTTAATAATATAATAGTGCATATAATAATATAATATTTGTTTTTACTGACGGCATTTGCGCAAATATTTCGCTTGAGTTCAATATTTTGAACTTGCGTGAACAGGCGAATTTTGCGTGTTCGCTTCATTCGCGTCGTGCCATTCGCGTTGCCGGCACAAATTCACGTCCATTTGCGTCTGTACATTGACTTTGTATGTAATCTTATTACGTGAAAAATTTGCCTCGCGCCCGGTGTGAAAGCACGGTAAAAACAAATATTACAGCGGGCAAACTCGAGCGAGTAGAGCGAGGCAAATATTTTACCCGCGCCCGGTGTGAACGCGGTTCCAGGGTGCCATTCCGAAGGGCCGCCATTCCGAACGTTTACTTTAATGTGTCGGAATGCCGGCCCTTAATTATTTATGGAAAAGGGGTGCCATTCCGAACCTGAAAAAAGTCCGCCATTAAAAGGTTTAAGGCACTGGGTACACACGTCAAGCTGCATATTAGCAGAGACTTTCTTGGCCTCTACCTGATCTTTTTACTAAACTTAACCAACTCCTTTCTACATTGCCTAAACCCAACCAAAGCACAGAGCAAGGACATTTATTTTTCAGCAGGAGGCGCGATCGTGTCAAGCCGTGCAGGAAGTCAAACCACGAGAGAATCCGGTCAATTTTCAAAATAAAACACATTCGGAACAGCGGCCCCTCGGAAGGAATTTTCGGACTGGCAGACCGTCGGACTGGCGGTCCTTCGGAATGGGGGTCGCCCCCCTGTGAACGCACTGTAACAAGAGTCTGTAAATGAGTCAGTGTTCAGTGGAATTTCTTATGAGATCTGGATGGTAAATCATGTATTTTTTAATTTGGCCACACTGTGACCTTTGCAGTAGACAGCATGAATCAGTGTGTAACTATGAAGCTGTGAACACACAATCACACACACACGCATTTACCCAGGGTGATGGTGAAGGCCGTCCACTGTCGGGCGCTGGCCACAAACGCTCCTCTGTCCACAGAGAGGTACCGGGTGCTGACTGTCTGAGAGCGGAGACGGTTGAACAAAGCTACTCTGGAGCACGAGGAGATACACACTGAAAACACACACAGAGACACACTGTGACTGACATGACACACACACACACACACATACAGTATATAGCACACAACAGTAACTCAGACTTGAGCCCCGTTTTACCTGTCACCTGTTTTTACCTGTTTTCATTGGCATCATGAGACACACACACATGGTCAGGGTTTAGTGGTCTGATGTCACCTGAGCTGCATCTCAGCTGTCAGGATGATGTCTCCTTTTAGTGTGTGTATGTGTGTGTGTGTGTGTGTGTGTGTGTGTGTGTGTGTGTGTGTGTGTGTGTGTGTGTGTGTGTGTGTGTGTGTGTGTGTGTGTGTGTGTGTGTGTGTGTGTGTGTGTGTGTGTGTGTGTGTGTGTGTGTGTGTCTGTCTGTCTGTGTAAGTTATGGATGACTGAATCTGACCCAGTGACCTCTGGTAACCTGACAGTGCAGTCACATAACCTGTCACTCAGTGCAGTTTTGGTTTACAGACATGAACATCTATAAGGACTAGATGTGTATATCAGTGTATGGCACTGCTCTGATTGCTAACAATATTACATAGTATTTTTTTTTCATGTGTATTTGCGTGTTTGGATGGAATGAAGAGGAAAATGTTGCAGCAATAACAGGACTCACGGTCAGCATTCTTCATGGACTGTCTCTTCTGCGAGGGTTTGGAGATGACTTTGATCATTCGGCTCTGGAACGAACCCACCTCCTGTCTGTTTCCTAAGAAGAGCCGCAGCAGCAGGCGGAAATGCTTCCTCTTGTCCTGGTCGGAAATGAACAGGGACTTGGCGCAGGCAAACATCTGCAACAGAAACAGAGATAGAGGAGGATGAGTGAACAAGACTGAACTCCTTTATGATGGAGGACAATATGCATAAAAGGATATGTTTCTATGGTTGGTAACTGAAGGTTTGTTAAAGACAAACTGTTTTACGAGTGACCTATATGAGTTTGACTCCCCTCACCAGCTCAGTGATAGGATGGGATTGGAATTTATTTATTTAAAACAGGGACAATGCACCAATAAACATTAATCTCTTAGGACAATAAAATGTCTTGAGCCAGGTTATAGCAGCATTTGCTAATTTCCACATGTAGTCCCTGATGCAGATACAGGATGTCTGTCATCTGTCTTTTCTCACTCAGTGGCTAAATAAGCAAGAGGCTGGCGAACACACACACAATATATTGACAGCAGCGTAGCATTTGTGTCCAACTGTTTGTGGAGTCAACAGTCATCTGTAATAAAGCGGGCGATTGTCTCGTCTGGGTAAACACGCAAAGACGACAGTCGCTCACACACAACATGCCTCAGGTCAGATTTAGCAGCAGGATCCCATCACTCAGTCAGCTACAGCTGTTCCTACAGATCTATCACAACAAACTCCACGGCAGAGTTGACTCAGCAGAAAAGTTTAAACCGTAAACTTTAATCATTGGGTTCAAATTCAAAAGAAAATGATTTGAACATCTGGATGTAAAGAAGGCTTCTGTTTAATGTTGGTGTTGTTGTGTTTGCCGCAAATGGCAACCTCTGACTGCAGTTCCTCTACTGACCACTAGAGCGTGTCTCCAACAGTGAGTCAGTCCCCATTGACTCCCATGTTAAAATGTCCAATTTTACAGGAGAATTAAACATGTTTACGGACTGGTACAATTTTTTTTTTTTACATTTTATTAACCACTAAAGATGGCTGGCTGAGTGTGGGGCTTCTTTGAGCCTTAGCTCCACACACTCCGCTTTGACCATATCTGGAAAAGCTGGGAGTTGAGGGGTCAGACTCTGCCAAGATGGCGATAGTGGAGTCCTGTGGGGGGAGTCACAGAGTTGATGTCCATCTTTATTTACAGTAAAACTGTCAAACAGTGAGGTGGTGATGACACTGCACTCTGTGACTGTGTGGACAGCTCTATGATAATGTAAATATTGATCTTTGGGCCATAGAGTGAAGAAAGATGTGCAGGCTACTGTCACTGGTCTCTTGCTGCCTGAGAGGAACTGAGAGGATAATTAACTGGACAAAGGCCAATTTAAACTTCACTGAAGGGAGGTATGTACACACACACACACACACACACACACACACACACACACACACACACACACACACAGGTCGCTCACCCTGGAGTTTGGCTGCTCGTCGAACATCAGTTTGAACGTGTCTGCCTGAGACTGAGTGGAACTGTCCAGACACATGTAACCACACACTCGGTACACAGCATCACCATAACCAGTGGCTGAAGGAGGATGACAGGAAGAGAAGAAAGAAAATGAGAAACAGAGCTTTTTTTAGTCAAACAGCTATATTTACAATATTTTCCTAAAATCACAATTTCTTTGAATCCCCACCTTTCAGATGGTCCTGCATGACCCTCCACCCACGGCCACTGATGTAAACACAAGGCGGAGGACAGAAGAACCTGCAGGTTATGTAACATGAATTTAAACAACTGAATCGATGAACCTGAACTGTGTTTGTTGAAATGTTTATAGCCCATGAAATCTTTTGCTGAACAGCTCAGAATTTCCTTCAAAGTACATTGATCTCTTCTGACTATCCCATCAATATTAGACAACACAAATAAGGGCCATAGTTTACCACACCTCTTCTCATTGCCATAGGACTTCTGAGCGACCTTGGCGTGCAGGATGATGATGCTCTGGTCTGCATGAGCTTCTCTTACTGGTTCCCTTGTCGTTCCTAGTAACTGAAATTCTGGGTCCAGTCGCCTAATTGGACGAGAAAGCAAAGTCAGAAACAACCAGTGAATATATTGTATGTGAGCGTGTGTTGATGGAGGTAGAGTGGTTAAAGTGCTGAAAAAGTCTGACATTGACAATTGCACAAGTCTCAGAGAGTCTCTTCTCCAGACGCCGTGATGATGCACTTAACAGCAGCGAGACATAAATAGAGACGCATCACAGACAGTTTCCGATGTGACAGGAGACGCAGGTATATGGAAGGATATGGTAACGCTGCATTACTGTCACATTAATCAATGGAAGAGCTATTTTTAAATCCTCACAGTTCTGTTATATGTAGACCTGCTGCAACACTGTCATTTTAGTTCTTTAAAGCTCCGCCTCCATACAGACTAATGGTTGATCTGCACGAGTAGTGTGATTAGAAAACCGCTCTAGGTTCTAAATGAATACTGAGAAAGTATCAAAGCCTCAGTCCACAGAGAAATGCACACAGCCTGTATTCAGAAACTGAGCCTCAAAACCAGCAGTCACGAAGAAGCCCCGCCCACTGGGACTCACCATCCAACAGTTGAAGGATTAGAGTTCTCTGAGTATGTCTCATTTTTACAGATTAAGAGTTTCTTGGTCATTTCATTTGTTCACGTTCAGCCAGTTATTGTTTTCACCATTCATTTGCTTTATTGTAGTTAGATGTACAATAAAAGGCCCTTATTCCCTGTCATTAAAACTTGGACAGTAGAAAAGTGAACAGCAGGTGAACCACCCACTGTACAAAGCCTGAATGAGTGGAACAAAAGACTCCAGCAGCTCTGGTGGGTGACCATCGTTCACATCATCACTCATAATCATCTTCTTCTCTAATCACAATCAGACAGATATGCTTCTATAACGGATGTCACCCTAATTTTTCTTTTCCTTTAAATTATTCCTTTAAATATTCAGTCTAAAAATGAGTTTATCATTGTTCAAATATTTACACACAAACAGTTAAATTATTTCCCCCAATTGTTAGACTTGATATAATTCACTTGACTGAAATAAGGAGTAAATACGGCCTTTAAACTGACATAATATTGTTACATGTTCTTCCCATGTGTGTGCCCCCACTGGTTCCAATGTGGGGAAATCTGCTCATTAATCCTTCAGTATGAGTAATTCATTTGAAATTGTTCATTGTATATTTTTTTCACGTTTCTGATTTGAATCAAGCAGAGACATAATCGACAAACTCGTCTGTCTGATTGGCTTCAGACAGGCAGATAAATGGTGGCGGCCCCGTGTTGCTCCGCTAACAATGGCAGCTGTCACATTAGTTGTGTTTTGTCTCCGCAGTAACGACATCATGAGGAGCCAGACGCAGTGTTACAGCCCCGGGGCCCGGGGTCTGGAATGCTGCTCATAATAAAGCCTGTTGACATGAGGGGAGGGGAGCGAGCAGGTAGAGCTGAGCGCTGCCACCGAGGACAACGACAGTCGACAGGAGTCAATGTATCATCAGGGTGTTTTACACTACAATAACATCTCCCTGTACTGTAAAAATAATCATCTAAAGCAAAGTCTAAAAAGACTGAAACACTCATCTTCTGCCCAGTGGAGACATAGGTCACACATGTTAACACCTCGTCCTGATGAACTGCGACTGAACTTAAAAACAGATGAAATTCAATTGCTGTAGCTCAACAAAGGGAGGAGGGATGGTTGGTTATCTAGCAATTAAGCACTGAGCTACAAAATAGGTTCAATGTCTTAGGGTGCTTTGTTGTTTACGTAGGTCGACCCAGTTGAACTTTGGGCCTGAGTGTGTGTTTGGGTCAGTGTGAACACAACAGCGGCTGTGGCTCAGGCGGTAGAGCGGGTCGTTCACTAACCGGAAGGTCAGCGGTTCGTTTCCCGGCTCCCCCTGTCTGCATGTCGAAGTGTCCTTGGGCAAGACACTGAACCCACACCTGCCCTGTGTGAATGTGTGTGAATGATTATCTTCCAAAGCCTGTCTGCGAGCAGTGCTGTATGAATGTGTGTGAAAGGGTGAATGCGACCATTACAGTGTAAAGCGCTTTGAGTGGTCCAAGTGACTAGAAAAGCGCTATATAAGTGCAAGTCCATTTACCATTTAACAGTAGCACTCAGGTAGAGTTCCACTAAAGCTGCACCAAGACCGTCGTTTTGGTGCGGCTTCAGTCGAACTCTGGTGCCGTCCATTTGTTATGTGAACGTAGCTGCACCCCAGTCCACTCCGACTGCTTGGTGTCTCCATTGTGAAAGTTTAGCATAACTTCTCAGAGTTTGATTTTTGTAGTCGGGAGTCTTGTAAACATGACATACCACACATCTTTTTTCCGGTCAGTTGCCATGGAAACATGACACTCTGCCAGGTGCGGCAGGTGCACACCCATCTGATGTGTAGCCTACCCTTGGCGTGCACTAGTTTCTGTGAAAACATCCTTAGACAATTGAGTATCACTGGTTTTCAGTTTAGGTCTGAATATTATTCACATTTTAAAAAAGTGTTCTGAGAATGCACAGTGTCAGCATTATTCGGCCTTCATATTGTTACAGGGCCACCATATGGCCACCAACATTTTAAAGACTTTCAAGTGAGTCACTGATCTAATCAACTTAGAAAATGATTTCAAAGGTAAAAAAAAAAAAAAAAGGCTTTTGGTAACTACTTTGTTCCTTTAGTTGCAGTAGGCAGTAGAGTAGTGCAGTGCATGAGTGGGCGGTTCCCATCACAGCCAGTGAGTTTGTTTCATGAGTCTGAATGTCAGGGAGTGAAGAGCAGGGCGACTGTGTGAAGCAGCAGGGTCCCAGCTTTAACAAGGGCGACCAGTAACACACACACACAGAGGCTAAGTGGGTCAGAGCTGAATGACAGCGCTCATGTTCCTCTTCTCTGCTCATGAAAACCAAAAACGTATTTTGAGGTTGTTCACACTGATTCATCAACGTGTCTCTGAACACGACTGAGACTCGTCTCTCGGTGGCTGTGGTTGACAGTATTCAGGCTGAGCTGAACCTGTGACAGTCAAACCAGGCTGCAGATTGTTTTGTGTAAAAGTTTATAGGAATATTTTGGCACTTTCAAGAGAAAAGTTAAGACAATCTAAGGATCTTTGTGACTTTGTGCTTTCAAGCTGCTGATTCTTGTTTTCAGGAGCTGGAGGAATATTTTATCATGAAGCCAGTGACTGGCAGGTTATTAAAGGGGGATTATTAAAACTCAGAGCCTGACATGTTGACTGAGGCTACTGAGAGCTATGGAGCTGAGGACAGTGCACTCAGCTGCAAACCAGCTCTGAGTGCCTACTCACAGATGTCCTCTCCATGTAAACTATACTCCTCCTTCACACAGCCAGTTACTGCTTAGATGCAGCCCAAAGAACTGATCATGTTAAATCTCCTCTTTAAATAAACTTTTACCGAAGATCTTTTCCTAATTGTATTTAATTCATTGTCTTTCCAAGGCAAATTTTAAATGTGAAACTAAATTTGATTTATGAATTCTTGGCTTGTCATTACTATAATCTGCACTCTTTCTGCACAGTTGTTACTTAAAGCAGAAGTGAGTGATCCGGTCGTTTTCGCTAATGCTGCGTTCCAGGCAGGCTTTTGAAATCGTAAATTACAGCTTCAAGTCACAACTTACGACTTTGTAGCTTTCCAGGCAACCCACTCGTGTTTTTCCGACCTGTTTTACCGGTGAAAGTCACTATAACGGCCACTCGTAACTTCCGACTGGTGAACTCGTACCAGATCGAACTGGTACCACTTCACGGTCGGAAAAATATGAGTTTCCTTGAACGCACCATAACAGTCCTCGTCGCTACGTCACCACATTTACGGCGTCACTTGGCTGCACACACAGCCCTGCATGCCGTTCTCTCTCCTCATTGGATAAAAACTGTAGGATACGATAAATGTTTTCTCTTCGGCTCAGAGCAGAGCAGAGGGACTGAGAGACCCGTGTTTCAGTCCAAACACTCTATGTAAGTGATTGCTGTCGGAAGATATAACTATTTAAGACTTATATTAACACAAATATATCACTCACTTCTGCTTTAATGCCACAGGACAGAGGCTTGTGTCTTCAGAGGAGAGTCTGTTTTCTTCATACATGAGGAGGATCCCACTGACCCTGTACACCTCTCCCCACGGTTCACAGTTCAGGGTTCACACTTGACTGACTGTGTGTGCATGTGTGTGTGCATGTGTGTGTGTATGTGTGTGTGGTCAGTCACCAGGGTGCCACCACTGGTCTAAATTAGACCTTCCCTCCTCAAAGGTCAGAGGTCACTGTGTCAGAAACTCAGACCCTCTGGTATTTCACAGTGGGAACACAGAACGGACTGAGCGCAGGACGGGGGAGGGGAGGAGAGGAATTCACTTTCACCTCCAGTGAAAGTTCCTCTACTGGTCCAGTTTGGTCTAGTTGTTGCCGTGACAACAATGACTTAACGACTACAGTCATCATCATTGGGTTTGTCCGGGAGCCCAACTCCACAGGTGTCTCAGAGGAGGCGTCGTCTCAGTTTCGCCTTCACAGTGACACAACAAAGTCCGCGCCAGAATAAAAGCAGCAGCACTGTTTCTGTAACGTTGCTCTTTCTTCGCCCGTTAGAATGATGACGTGTTTTTTTTTCAGATGTGTTTGTTATAGGTTCAATCAGAAGTCACATCTGCACAAAGGATATTGTCCTGAATCATTTAGTCTGTAAGCACCATGATAAAGAGTAAGTATGAACTGGAGGGGAGAATGGAGGCTCTCTGCCTTCCTCCTAGCATCTCCTGCCCGAATACCAGCCTTGCAAGATGAGCGCCTCCAACCCAATATCCCAGATTTCGTCTGGACATCACTAAGATGTATGGGACAGCGGATGTAAATTAGCCTGTGGCTACAATCCGGCGTGTTTACGATTGTTTTCGTCCATGAACTCGCATTGTCCCATTTTAAAAATAAATTGAATTGAAGATACTCCGAAAAACTCTTGTTTATGACAGATATACACATCTAAAAACATATATGGTATATAAGGATATCCACCGCTCCATGAATTGCTTTCTGGCTGGCTTCGTTGAAAACAAATGCACATGACCAAGAGGATGGTTAGCAAAACGGTGACCAGACTTGCATAGTTCGCCTTTAAAGCTCCATATTTTGTCTCGAGTATTGATCCATTAGAGGATATAAAAACCATCTCAGCGTAGTTTAACATTCCCTCCCTTTTAGGCTTCCCTCTAGAGCTCCAGGTCCGTATCAGCCAATCAGAAGAGAGGATGCTGCAGAGCAACTCTTGAATCTTAGAGAATCACTACAGTTCAGCCACATCTGGAAATACACCTGTGATGATGTACAAAATGAAATTATGTTCTCATGATTGATGAGTTGCATAGAAGCTGAGGCGTCACCCTCACAGCTCCATCGACTGAACTAGGATATTAAAACAAGCCTGAACTACTGACCTACTGCATGATAACAGTGGTGAGCCACAGTCCACCACAGCTGCAGGTGTCAGCCAATTAAAACAGTGATTGATAAGTGTGAATGCACTTCACAGACATGTCACTGGACATCATCCATTACACTGATTTGGATCCATGTGGGTGAATTTAAGATAAATAAACCTATTGCACTATTACTGTAAAGGGACATTTAACACAATAATTACACTGATGTAAATACTGACAGTGATGCCCACTGACACCGTCTCTCCAGACCTTTCCAGGCTGGTTCCCCAGTTTGGTTTCTCACTCCCGTTGTTTGGATTTCAGAGGCAGGGGGTGGGGTCTCTCTGCCTTCCCAAATACTTTCCTCCTGGGATGTTAATACCTACAAACCATCCCTCCACCACCTCATTCCACCAGCGAGTAAAACCAAAGGACGGTCACGAAGCGACAGAGCCGCAGGTCCGACGCCCTTAACGCATTTTCACGTCCCCGCGCTCATTCCTCACGGCCCGGTGAAGGTTTTTCCCTGAGCGGCTGCAGTTCATCATCAGCTCTGAACCCCGGTCTCACCTTTCCTGACTCGGGACATTCCGTGCGTGTGCGTGTGTGTGCGTGTTACGGTACTTTTCTGGTTGTTCCCGGGTGGTCTGCGCATCTTACCCGTCCCATCCGTTCCCGGTCATCGGCGCGTCGTGTCCGGCCAGCAGCGTCCCCAGGTGAGTGAGCGGGCTGCCCGGGTCCGGGGACAGGGCAGGAGGGTAGAGCAGCGCAGGGTCCGCCTGGGGGAGTCCAGGCTGGTGCATCGATGCCTCTGATTAGGATGAGATAAGGAAACCAGAGGCGCTGATTTTTAACCTCTGTCTGATACAGTAATACAATTTATAACAGAAAACTTTAATGACCTGTAGATTTAACATGCAGTAGCCTAGGTGTTTTTTCATTGATCGATAATTCATTCATATGTGTGATTTTGAAGCTGCTTTAGTTTCTAAATGCGATTGTTTTCGCAATTTATCCATCTTTTTTTCTTTTTAAAACATTTGCATTGATTAATGTTGGCTCCAAGACACCAATCAGCATTTTCATTGTTGTCACGACAATTAATTAATAAATGAGAGAGAGAGAGGCCCGAGATACTGCTGTGGATGAACTGGAAAATACATTTATTTATCTGACTTTTCTTGATAGGGCTCTGTAGCATTAAATATATGTTCATGAGATGTATTTATAATCTTGTATTGTTCCTATATATTTGTATTTTTTTTTATTGACTCAGCGAAGAGGATGTTTGAAATGAAGAGAGCTGATCTCTGATAGTAGTAAGCAGTGTGTGTGTGTGTGTGTGTGTGTGTGTGTGTGTGTGTGTGTGTGTGTGTGTGTGTGTGTGTGTGTGTGTGAGAGAGAGAGAGAGAGAGAGAGAGAGAGAGAGAGAGAGAGAGAGAGAGAGAGAGAGAGAGAGAGAGTAATGCTGTGGGTTCACACTGGTTGCCTGGAGGTGACGCTCTGTGCAGACAGAGCAGTGAGTAGTGAGACGGTTACACAGTGAAGCAGAGGGTCAGGGTGAGACAGTCAGATATACAGGTAGATACTGTATAGATACTGGGAGGAATACAGTCAGACTGGTGGTCAGGGTGACTCATCTCTACATATTTGTGAATCTCAGTGTCACTGAAATAAAGGTGGACTCCACCTAACAGTCGGGAACGATGACACCTGCTGAGTGAGGAGACATGGCTCATAACGTGTGGTTTCAATGAGTGAATGATCAGTGGGTGAGAGACCAGTTCAAAACACAGAGCAGTGAAAACACAGAGGGTCGATACTGTTGAACCAGAGAAATTATTCTGACGCACAGTGGAGACTCTGAGATCTGCTCTCTGTCTCTTTGAGTTGTTCAACTCTACTGAGTTTGATTTCACAGTAAGCGGCTGTTCAGTTCTTCCAAGAGACAAAAGACTGCATTTGTTCGGGCTTGTGTCTTTGTTTTTAGTTAGTGTGAGCTTTTATTTGCCATCTTTATAGTTTTGTGCCACACAGGTTTATGTAATGGATTAATTTGGACAACCGTTATGTCCCTATGGATCCAGCTCAGTCAGTTACTCAGATACTGAAGCAGTCAAACAGTCAGAGGTGGTCAGTCACACAGGAAGTGTGGCGGTGAGACAGGAAGTGAGGCGGTGAGACAGGCGGGCAGGTAGACAGTCAGTAAAACAGTCAGGCAGTCAGAGAAACTGCTAACAGTAGCACAGTCAACATCTGGTTCCAATCTAAAGCTACTAACAAGAAGTGCTGTGTGTTCATCTCAGTGTGGGCTCCAGCTGTCACTCAAAACCCGAACCACCTCCAGTACCGACCACAGGCAGGCCCTCTACCCGTCTCGCTGCAGCCCCCCTCCCCTCCCCCCATCTCTGCTCCACAGTCTGGGGGAACATGTGGTCTCCATCCCTGTCGCCATCTCCGTCTAATCTCTGAATCCACAGAGCTCATGTTTTCATTTTACTGTAGTGTGAATCCAATCTGTCAATCAAACTCACAGAGACACGGTGCTCTCGATGTAACTCACACCTCCTCACCCACCTGGCTTCTCCTCTTTCTACCTGTTGCTTTAACCTCAGTGTCTAAGCTCCCTCAAAGGTCATACAGTGAAACACAAAGCGAGAACTCGAACTGAAGAAGTTCCTGTGTTTCTACAGTACCTGTGACTCTTCATCAGTTATGAATCAGTTTAATGTGAACACGTCTAAAGCACTGAGGTGTCAGAGTGCTAATGTTTCAGAATAAGCACAAAGCACAGCTGATGCTCATTAGTGTGGCAGGTATTTGACCATAAACCAAAGTGTTGGATGAACTGAAATGTTCTCCTGATGGATATCACACAGTGATCACAGGTTTAATGTGTAAATTCATCACAGTCATGCTAGTCATACTAACATGCACAACAAGAGTGCTAACATGCTGACGTTAAGCAGGAATAACATTCATCCTCATTCTTTAGCATGTTATGCGGTGCGTCATTGGTTCTGCAGGTATTTGTCCATAAGATAAAATATTGGGTGAGAAAAATGTCGACCTCCTGTTGGTGGCGCTAGAGGAAATGTTGGGATGACTAAAGTCAGCAGGATTCTCTCTGAGGACACAAATGTCTGAACAATCCCTGTGGACAGACCCTCCTCCACATCAGACAAACATCTGTGAAGCACAAACATCTGTTTCCTCCTCTTCTGTCCTTACAACAGCTCAGTTTAATCCAACACACCCGGGGCCCCTCGACGCGACCACCTGGAGAAAACCAGTGCTCCACATCTGCAGCACCAACACTTGGTGACAGTGGTTTGATGAAGCTGAACACGGGAGGAAGAGCACATAACAGAACATAACAGAGCTCAGTGGGACTCACAGCCTCTAATCCAACCATCAGAAAACACTAAAAGGTTTAAAAGGAGAAGAACACAGAGACTCTGACTACATACAACAACATCAACAGCATCGCTGCTTGTCTGCACAAACCACAGCCAAATAAACAATGAAGAAAAAAAAAGAAAGCCTGACATGGCCGTCAGTCAGTGTGGAGACACTGATGAAGCTCATCGTCATCGGTGGTAGAGGAATGCTTCCACTGTCACCTCTCCTCCAACAAACTGAGACGCAGAAACTTTCCATCCGCCGGGGTCAAATATCCATCATCTGTCACCGCTTCTTAACCTCAGGGTCACGACCCCGGCAGGAGGTCGCGGGATGGTTATCAGGGGTCACGGGTCAGATGATTGAGAAGACGGTGCAGAGAAGTGTAAATAAGATGTAACTGTTGGACGTGAAGTGCTGAACAGAGGATTCTGTTTTTAGCTTTTCAGCTGACGGTGAGGCCGAACCTCCTATAGACTGTCCTCTTATAACTGTTCATCCTCTGCCAGGACAGTGAGGCTAATGGCGCTTTTCCACAAGCGTGGTACGGCATGGCACGGCATGGCTCTACTCGTTTTTTTGCTTTTCTACTAGTACCTGGTACCTGGTACTTTTTTGGTAATGCCTCAGCCCTGGTTCCAATCGCCGAAGCGATACTAAAACATGATGTCAGCTGACTGCCTTCCACTGATTGGCCAGAGTGTCGTCACTGCTGGAAAAGTCGCGAGCGCAACTTCCGACACGAGAATCAAACCGGCTAAATTTAGAAACACAAACAACAGTGCCCACTGATCTGTGCTGAGACGGTTTTTATTCTTCATGTGAGTTAAATGTCTGCTGTGTGGAAAACCACGCTGTGGTCCGTGATCAAGATGCAGACGAGTGTGTTTGGAGCTGACAAGAGGATCGAAAAAAGAGACAGAGACAACCCCGCCCCGCCGTGGAGGAACTAAGAACTCAGCTTGGAAAAGCACCTAAACCGAGCCGCACCGTGCCGCACCGTGCCGCACTGTGCCGTGACTGTGTAGTGAAAAAATGTACAAAATAACATTAGTCTCGAGATGAGAGAAGATGCTTTGTACTGGATTTATCTTACTAGCTATTTTCCCCTGGGCAGGTGAGTAAGAACAATAAAAATTGTCAATTTACATAAGTGAGAACTTTTTATTTTAAAAGTTCAATACTTACTTACTCTCACTGTCCTGTTTTAGATATTTTTTTATTCTGCGATGAAAAGTTTTTCAAAACATGAAAACTCATAAATTATAACAAAATTAAATAAACTAAATCATTAATAAGTAAAATAACATTAGAACATTGGAGGGTTTAATGCTTGCCCTTTAATCTAAACAGTCTATGGTAATGAATTAAGTTGTTCTCACAGAAATAAATGATCATCTGTTCCACAACATAAATGTAATTTACTATACACAGAAGTCACAACATTAAAACTGTAACTGGTTTTAATGATTTTTAATAACAGAAATACCCCATTTGATTGCATCATGAGCCTCTCCCACAGAAACCCACCCTAAAGTGTGATGATTTTCGCTCACCTTTCCCTCCTTCGTCCACAAAGTCAGACTCATCCATGGGTGGAGCCTCTGCTGAGTTTAAGAGGGGGCAGTTCTCAGGTCCATGGCGGCTTTGCTTTTTGAACAGGTTTTGAGATAATTTCAGTGAGAACTCAGACAGAGAATTTATCATGAGATCAACACAAGCTGCAGATATTATTACAGGGAATAAAACAATGCATTCAGTATTCAGAGCTTTATTTTTCAGTTCAGGCAGCTGTCGACTTAGCATCTACTTGGCTTTGTGCTGCAGCTTGATGGTCTGTTGAAATCAGATGTTCTGCTGCTGCTGAGTCAACTACCTGTGTAACACATCCCCAGTGCAACTAACAAATACATGGGTGTAACTAAGGATGAGGCCCTACTGTAAGTGTCTCACAGACCCAGAACCAGAACAGAAACAGGACTTAAAAATTATTAATCAAGCTTTGTTAACAGTCTGGTTTGATCAATATCAACATGTGAGTATTGTTCAGGTTACTGTTGTTAAGTTGCCACTGACCTGAAATGAATCACGTTGTGTTTGTCCCGTAGCTTCTTGGTTAAGATCCTCCTGCACTTCTTCTCATTCTCTGCTGCAGCTTCAATTTCCACACATCCAGATGATCCACATTCTGCAGAGATGACAGACACCGCCACACAGTCTCACCTGGTTCATCTCTAACAGTGACTTCTGTTAAAACATGTCACATCTCTGTCAGTCAGTTCAGCACCAAGCTTCCTCTGCAGCTTACAGTCAATCTACAGTAAGAGAGGCTGTGGAAAACATGTTCAAGTGTGTGCATGTGTTTGGCTGCACGAGTGTACATGTTTGTACTTCATCCCGGATCTGTTATCTGACCACTGGTCTTGATGTGTGTGTGTGTGGATAAGGAGATAATCACCTGTTGCTGGACTGCAGGTTTCTCACACACACCTTTCTCTTCAGCAAACACTGCAGATATGTGCTGGTGGCCGCATTTTAACATGTATGAAACATTTTGTTTCCATCAACTTATCTGATTGGTCTACCTGGTGCGGAAAACTCTAGACATTAAACCTACAAAAATAGAAGCTGCAGGAAAGTCATAACAGCTTTAATGATGCTTTATTTATATCCAGGTTTCACTTTAAATAAACAGAGAATTGCCTGGTGAGTAAAGAACAAATACTTTCACTAACCTCAGAATGTCGGTTACTGACATGTGGCCACTGGAAAAGAGCAGTTTGATACTGTATGATACCTGCAGATTGACAGTTTTATTTTTAATGTTAGACACTGCTGAAACAATTAATGATTTAATCATTCAAATCTGAATACTGCAGTTATATGTAATGTGTCTAAGATAATTGTTAATATAGAGTTTATGTAATTAATTTTAATTAATCATTGTAATTGATAATTCAACTGCACACAGGATTAATTTACAGCTCTGAATGTGGCAACAGGTGGAAAAGACAGGATCATGGTAAAGTAGTACAACAATAGCAGTGAACTATTGTTGCGAACGGTGAACATGATGTCAACATTTCATTTGCAAAGTAAAAAAAGAAAGAAAGAAAGAACTTTTTCTTTTTTAAAGTGACTAATCGTACTGTATACAAACACACAAACATATTCACTGTATATAAAACTACAGGCCCAGATAGATGCTGAGGCATATTTGTTCCTTTGCATAGCAGCAGGCTAGCTGTTTCCCACTGTGTCCAGTCCTAATGCTAAACTAAACTGTTAGTGGCTGGGCCTTTACATAGAAGGCACAGATATGAGAGCAGTGTCTATCTTGCCTAACTCTCAGGGGAAGATAATAAACAAGTTTCACACTGTGGGATTGTTAAACAGAAGCTGAGGAAGAAGAGAGACTAAACCCACTACTTCACTTCAGATGTGGGCTGAGACGTTTGTTCCCTCAGACCAACAATGAGCGTGACCTTGCAGGTCGATGTGCCCTGCAGCGTCTCTGCGACAACCTGAAAACTAACAGCAGGATTCAATACTACGCCTGTATTTTCTATCAGTCAGCAGGGAGACAAAATACCAACCATGGCGACCTTTCCAAAAACACATAGTTGATAGTGCAGCAGCTCCTCTTGTTTATTACCAGCTTTGAGCAGCGTGGACATCACAGCCTGTTCAGATGTTCTGTGGAAGAGATCGGGATTGTTTCAGCCGGTATCAGACGCCACAGGAACAATTTAACGTCACATGAATCAAACTCAGTGGAGCAGCCATGGGAATTAGCTGTGGTCCAAACAAAGCTGAGGAGTAATTTGAGTTTTGATAGAAATCTGCCGGCTCCAAGTCGGCTCAGTGTTGACCGACCAAGGAACTGCACCCAACTACTCAGGTCCATTTACCCCAACAGAAGAGGAAAACCATAGAAATAAAAATCTGGGACAAAAAACTTCCCTCTGCTCTCTAAGCAACCATGTTAACTAACCACAAACTATGAGCCGTGTTTTCCCATTGTTGATGGAAGCTTCAGGTCAGCATAAATGATTTGCTACCATGGCAACATTATAGTATTAGTTATTAGTCTCAGTCTGAGGGTGAGGTCACTGATGTTTCTTACAGTCAAAAATGAAGAGAACTTAAAATATTTTACTGATGATGATGTCTGCTGCTTTATAATAAACTGAATATATTCACTGAGAATTTCAAAATGTCATTGCGGACAAAACTGTAATTTGAGAAAACAGCTGGAGGCTTAATTGATAATCACTATCAAAACGATGAATGAGTTGTTAGATGTCAGCAGCTCAAACTGCCTGTAACAGTTTGATCTGTTGAGCAGCAGCCACAGGTCAAAGTTACTTTTGGGCGCTGACGGAGGTTTGAACATCCGGAGCTGGTGCAGAGGAAATCTGGAAAATGCATTAACGTGTCCTGCTCCCTAGGGGGCAGCACTAACAGGAACTCCAGGCCTGACATGTGCTGCTGGGAAAGTCACTGACTGTGATTGAATACAAACAGAACTGTGATCACTGCACTGGTGCCCAAAACCAACATCTGCCTTTTCCCTCCCCTCCCATCCCTCTCTCTGTGATGAAGTGAATATTGATCCTCTGTGAACTATATCGTTCAGATTAACGTAATTTATCAGGACGAAGGCCGCTTTTAAAAGCAGAAGCCCAAATTCTCAGGGTGAGGGGGAGGAGGACAGATGTCTTCAGAAATGTCCTGGAACTGGACCCAGAGTTGAACGATGTCTTCCAGACAACCACAGCAGTGGAAAGTAACTAAGTACTTTTACTGCAGCCCTGAGCCTAAGTAGGGATCGGAGGTACTTCTACAAGCTCTGCTTCATCACAGATGAAAGTGTAATACTTTTTACTATTCATCTGACAAATATGATGCAGGATTACAGATGAAGTAGTTACAATGAGCTCTACAGCTGCTCTCTGCCCAGCATGTACTTTTATTTATATTACTTTAGTAAGTACATTCAATTAGAATATTTCAGTTTTTTGTTTTTTTAACTTAATGGTTGTTCTGTCGTTTTTCCACCACAGTCAGTCAGACACTGATTTGCCTGAGCACTAAACTGAAGGCTGTACAGTGGCCGGGAAGCGACGATGAAGCTGATTTTGACTTTGACCTTTTACCCTCCTGAATCTCTGCTGAAGCCAGAATCAGACAGAGGAAATTCAGTGGTTTATTTTTTACAGCTGGGACTTGAAAGGAGCTTTTAAGAAACAGCCACTGTTTCGTTTGTCGTGTTAATCTCATGCTCATGCCAACGTCAACATCTGCTGCCGCTCTTTGACTCCTTTTTAACAAGCAGCTCTGTAAACTCAACTGTGTGGTTGGTTTACGCTCGAGTATGTGGCATCAAACGGCTGCTGACATTCAGCTGCTGCGATTTCACATCCAATGCAAATTTTCTCTCAGACTGGACACAAGTAAAAAGATCAGTCATTACTCTAATTTTATAGTTTGTAGCAATCTAAATCAGCTGTGTGTTGCAAGATGTTAGAGCAGCAGATGCAGTTTGAATTTGTTGTGAAGGAAAGTGAAGGAAACATAATCCAAGTCTAAGTGAGACACTGAACAGACGAGAAGCAGCGTTGCCGCCTTCCAGTCAATGAAATGCTGAATGAGAAAATATTAGATCTGAGCTGAATGATTCTCTTTGTGGATAATTATAGAACATATGTTGGTCTGTGGCTCCGGTGAGGGGGGACAGGAGTGTGTGTGTATGTATGTTGCACGTGCTGAGCAGCAGCAGGATTGTAGTAGATTGTAGTTTGGTGAGTGGATGTGAGGAGACAGGAAGGGGCTTTGGGGCTGGATGTGGGGGAGTTGGCTGCTGTCGTTAAGCTACAGAAACTTATACTGAGAAGTCTTTGTCCTATACACACCATACACACACCACACACACACCATACACACACTACACGCACATCTGGAATGAGACCAAAGTCTGAAAAGGGGCCTATATATTATATTGAAAAGTCTCCTCTGTGTGTTCAGATTACTGTAACTTTGGTGTTTAAATGTATCAAACCATCATCCTTTCTTTTCTGATTCACAATTGTAACCAATGCAATAAAACATGCAGTGTTCCCTTTTTAAGAAATATCTGCACAGTCTCATCCAACACAGCCTTTGTGTCATGATGCCACTTCTATGATGCTGATCATGTTCAGTTTTCTGACAGGAGTTCATGCACTTCTATGTTTTTAGCTGTAAACTCACAGTCAGTGATGGAGTTGTACTGGACTGTGTTATATTCAGAGGTGTTCCTAATATTCTGATCCATAATGTCAGAATATTAATATAAATTAGGGCGGCTGTGGCTCATCAGGAGGTAGAGTGGGTGGTTCACTAACTGGAAGGTCGGTGGTTTAATTCCCGGCTCCCCCAGTCTGCATGTGTCCTTGGGCACAACACTGAACCCACACTTGCCTTGTGTGTGAATGATTAGCTCCTGAAGCCTGTCTGCAAACAGAGCTGAATGTATGAATGTGTGTGTGAAAGGGTGAATGCGACAAAAAACAAAACAGTGTAAAGCACTTTGACTGGTCCGAGTGACTATAGAGAAGCGCTATGTAAGTGCAAGTCAATTTACCATTTACCATAATGTCTGAAAACGGGGAGGACAGAAAAATAGAAACACCTCTCAGAAGAACACCACTTTTAACTCACAACTCAGTGACGAACACCGGTGCTACTCCGTTGTACATGTGAACCTACACCCAAGTCTGCAGGTCGGGTGTTTCAGAGTCTGGGGACATCAATGGCAAAGGCCTGGTCTCCATGTGTCACCAATTAGGACACCCTATTTAAGTAGATTCAAGTAATATACTGTAACTAAACAATTGAAACTAAAGAAAATACTTTTGTATGCAATTTATGGTGAGGAATAAGTTAGGACATTTCTTCCCCCCGGCAGACTGCAAGATGCTAAAAGAAGTCTCCTTGGCCCCTTGGCTCTTGCTACTGTTGATGTGAAAGTGCATGCCTCTACAATCAAAAAGAGACTGCACAAGTTTAACTTGCATGGAAGGTGTGGAAGGAGGAACACTTTGCTCGCTAAGAGAAACATGAAGGCCAGACTGAAGTTTTCCAGAGAGAACGCAGACAAAGACCAGGACTTCTGCAAAAATGTTCTTTGGACAGATGAGTCTAAAATTGAACTATTTGGACACCAGAACAGAAGACTGAGACCTGAGGGTGAGCAGACAGCACAACCTGAAAATCATCAACAAGGTGAAATGTAAAGAACGTGTAAGAAGCTGAGGAGTCAGTGATCACAGCTGAGTCCTGTCCTACACAGGACCTTTGACTAATGTTAGACCGTGGACAGTCCCTGCAGGTCAGTGCCAAAATGTGGAAGGCATTTCCGCGGAGCATTCTTGAGGACGTAATAGCAAGAATGATGTGCTCCAAATGTTTGGCTGACCTTCCCTCCACCACGGGGATCGTGGGCGAGAGATGAGAGACACAGAGGGCAAGAGCCACGAAGGACGACAGAGACGAGACAAACAGAGAACAGAGTCTTTGTGCTCTTTGTTATCTGGTGACTCATTACAACCACAGGCTCTGGCTGCCACTCACACAGATAAACCCTTGAAGGACCCGTCTCTATGGACCTGAGGGAAGAGAGGAGGCTTTTCATGCCGCCTGTTTGAACTGACCAAACGCCCTGAACGTAAACACTTCCCAGACATTATCATTATCATTATCCCCCTGCTGTTGGAGCTGGAGCTGACAGCCGGCAGAGGAACTGACAGACACACGGGCTGATTAGGGAGCGTGTGTGTTTATCCACAGCCATCTATTAGAACAAACTGCTGTGCACCTTATCCAGGTGTTTGTAGCCAAATGTTTTACGACGGGGCAGGACTGGAATTTCCCAACGCAGCAGTACACACTCGCCATTGTGATTATGATCACTCAACAAACACAAACACACACACACACACACACTTGGAATTTACTGGTGTTTCTACAGCGATTAGATTAGAGTGCAGACCCCAGTCTGTGACTGAAACAATAGTAAAGATTAAAAAGAAACGAATCACTGGTGATTTTTCCAGAACAGCACATTTACAGAGTTTTGTCATCTTCTTTGTTGGTGTCTTCAAAACTTAAAAAAGTATAAGCAGTTTTTTTGGTTGTTTGTTCAAAGTAAAATGAGAGTAGTGTCTTATCTGACAGCTCTGAGGTGACAAACTTGCTTAGACAAGAGAAAAATGACAGTTTGGGCAAAATTAATTACCTGGTTACTAAGTCATAATTAAAATCATCGTCTGACTTGTTTTAAAACAGGAAGTAAAGTGCAGGTCTTTCACATCTTAGTCCTACATTTGGTTGAACCATCCATTCACCCCTGCAGACTGTCATCAGATTTCTTATTTTGCTCTATTGGACAGGAGTCATAATCCTGCAGCCACTTGAGGGCGCTGTCATGTGTAAACAAACTGTCTGAGTGATGTACCTGAAAAACACCAGAGGTTCAGTTCACTCCCAACAATCAGGTGCAATGTGGTCACAACTCTCCATTTTACTACTGTACATATAACCTCTTCTGAATTTCTCTCTGCTCTCCCTCCCCCTCCCTCGTCACCCCTTCCCCTCACAGTTTAATCCAGCTCCAGCCGAGTCCAGCTGTGATCAACCCGTCTGCTAGATCAGTATCATCAGGATGAAGATGAGACAGTTCAGAGCTCTGAGTGGATTCATTCTGCTGACCCTGGCAATACTCGCTGCTGCCAGGCCAAAAGCAGGTCAGTCTCCTGATACAAAGACAAAAGACAGTTTGTGATTTTTTGTGTGTGTTTGTCTTCCTCTCAAATGGAAATCATGTAACTGAGCAAACAACATATCAAATGCTTAAAGTTGTGTGTTTCGGAATAAGAAAGAGTAGATTTAGAAAATCACTGGACATCAAACTGTGAACTTTCAGAAAGTCTGAGCACCCTGGTGGTGGATACAGAACAGGACTGTTCACCAGCATGTGAACCGTGGTCCTGACTGAACATCTGTGTCACCGCCACCAGAGCAACAACATCTCAGACAAACACGTGAGATCCGACAAAAACAATCCAGCCACAAACAAACATTAGCTGTCATATAGCAATGCTGACAATTAGCCAACTAACCCTAGCAGCACGTAATGAAGAGAGTCCATAGTTCAATAGTAAGTGACTATGATATGGAGCTGAGTGAAGTCAGAGCCTTCAACAGCTTGCTAGGGTTTATCTCACTCAGTCCAGACCAGTTTCACCTCCATGGTAGGAAAGAAATTCAGTCTGCTGGGACCAGAAACACTAACAACGGGCACACAGATGGACCGGTAACCGCAGTAATGGGGGGCGGAAAAAACTTGGATGTTTTGTCATCCAGGATCAGAGACTTGTTTGTTTGACCTACCTAGTCTGGTAGGTCACTTTAAGTTTCAACTGAACGTACTGCATTTTCCTATCTCATGTGAGGGCGTGAGCCTGTGTGTTTATAAAGGTGGGGCGAACCAATGGTTTAACAGGAGGTACTCACATGCACTAACATGCACGTGCAATTCACAAATACCACACAAAAAAGAGAAACAGACAAACTATGTCTCTACAGAGAAAACAGTTGCTGCTGTATTAACGTTTAAAATATCACCTATACAACTGTCTGAGGTGTGTACGTTTGGGATGTATCAGACCTACAATATACATCTGGATGTGGTTTAATTATGTCTGGAGCTGAAGGTCGACATGATTTATTTGACCTGACAATGAAGCAGACACATTTATAAGACATTAAAAATTCACATCTGTTTGAAACGTAAGATCCACAACAACCCCAAGTCTGCTTTTACTGAGACAGCCTCTTCTGTTTCAACTCCCAGTTTGGCCTTTGTAAAAGAAATCCTGGATGTGCACCAATCAAATAATCCATTCCCAACTCATAAAGCTACACCACTAACACAGCTCAACTCATACCTCATACTGCTGTGTTTTTGATCTGAGATGATGTTACACCGCAAGACCGCGTTCACAGCGTCGCCGACAAATAAAGACAAAACCAGGTGCAGAGTGGCAGCTCAGGTCCTGGAAACCTGAGTTCAGGTGGCAAATGATGTGAAAGTCACGCCAAATGAGTGAGCAAGACCTCAGCTACTATTACACACACGCACATACACACACCTACGATGACAGGAAGACGTTCATAAATCCAAAAAGGAAAATTTCCCTCCTTGCAGGTTACTGTATGTTCAGTAGGAGACACTGTTCACATGTCACATTATTCATTCAGCATCTTCACACCAGTGTTTCCTTGATGCAACACCTCATTACTCCAACCTGAAGTATGTGACGGATGTTATTCTATGTTTTCTTATAACCAGTGATGTGCCTCCCTGGTTCCAGCTGAAGTGTCAGTCAGTCACTGTAGTTTTTCCAAACGTTAGATTAAGAGGAATCGTTTATTTGACTCCTTGAGGCAGCAGAGATCAAATTAACTACAGCGAGTGTCTTCATGGCGCTGAAGGAACTCACTTTTGTGTTTTTTCATGGGATTTGTTGACCATTTCTCCTCTTACTCCTTCTCCCAGGCCCTGAGCAGAAATGTAAGTCTGGTCCGGTGGATCTGGTCTTCCTCATCGACAGCTCACGCAGCGTCCGGCCACACGAGTTTGAGACCATGAGAAAGTTCATGATCGACATTCTGGCCACCCTGGATATTGGACTTAACACCACCAGAGTGGGAGTGGTTCAGTACTCTAGCCAGGTAATGTAGGTGCTCAGCATCCAGACCTAAGAGAAATTTCGGAAATACCAGACAAATATATCTTCTTATGGATCAACATTTCAGAGAAAGTGTTTAAATATGGAGCTGTAAGAAATTACGATGTAATGACAGGAATTGCATCAACACTGTCTCTGACTCTTGGTCTCACCTGTGCAGGTCCGCAGTGAGTTCTCTCTGAAGACGTACGGCAAGCTGGATGCCATGGTGAAAGGCATCAATCAGATCATCCCCCTTGCACAAGGCACCATGACCGGGCTGGCCATCAAATACGTGATGAATAATGCCTTCATAGCAGAGGAAGGAGACAGGCCAAAGGTGAGATAAGATTCAGCATATCCAGACATAGAGTAGATCCTGATCTGACGTCAGCCACACAAGTTGACATTTTTGTGACGTTATGCAGAGACAAGTCATATCATCATTTAACTTATGTAGGCCTGTGATCAGGATTTTGTTCTTGGTCTCACCTTGACTCTGACCCAGAGGTTTCCTCCCCTCAGGTCCCCAATGTGGTTGTGATTGTGACAGATGGACGCCCTCAGGACCGCGTGGCCGAGGTGGCGGCTGAGGCCAGAGAGAAAGGCATCGAGATCTATGCTGTGGGAGTTGCCAGGGCCGACATGACATCACTGAGAGCCATGGCGTCCCCACCATTCGAAGACCACGTCTTCCTGGTGGAGTCATTCGATCTCATTCACCAGTTTGGCCTGCAGTTCCAGGACAAGCTCTGTGGTAAGGCTGCGGGGGAAAGGAAATAACCTCACTGTCTATAAAAACCCACAGTGTACCTTTGACATTTTAATCGTGGCATTCGACAAAACCATTTTTCAGCCTGAGTGGATCTTTATAACGAGGTTAGATGTCTGTAAAAGTGACTGTTCAGACAGATCAAGCAGTTTTTGGCTGGTGGTTCACACTTGGGTGAGTTCTATAATTTAGGTTTTATTACATGATTTCCTGTATCACAGTTCAGAGTTTCATGTGAGAACAGAACACAAACATTTTTACAGGCAAAAATAAAGCTCATAAAATACCTTCCCAGTGACAAAAGTAATTCTTTATGGATTCAATGTCACATTTAAAAATCCCCATTAAGACCTTGCCACTGAGGGATAATTTTTTATTTGACGTCATCTCAAAAAAACCTGCAGCCAAGTCTCTGCGACTGAAGTCCCAGGGTGTTGGCTTCACCTGGGGCAACAGATTCTCTGTGAGATTAAAAACAAAAACACTATTAATGTCTGGCTCCAATAATAAAAACCACTGTGCCCATCTAACCCCACAGAACTTTTGTGTTTCATAACAGAGGCCTCAAAACCCTTAAGAGCAAAATATTTCCTCAGACTGCTTTTATTCTAGACACAGACCTCAGTCGGAAAAGAAAAAGAGCAAAACCAGAGAAATTATTTGAAGGAATAAATTAAGGAAAAATGTACTTCATGTTTGTTTCTGAGGTACTCGGGTTCAGAGCAGGTTCCAATTCAGAGAAAAAGTATTTTCAAAAAGTTAATATACTGTATAATTAACTAAAGGTATTCCAACACAGCTGTTCTTCGGGTGATCTAATGATTAAAATATGTTCTTGTTAAATGTTCAAAATCAAAGGGAAATTCCACGCATTAGTCCCTCCCATCACACACCTGAATCTTCCAACAATGTCTGTGGGTAATGGGAGGGGCTCTGATGTTTAGGGGTCTGATGTTCACAGTTGCTTACGGTGAATCTTGCTGTGGGGCTGACATTGACCTTCCCTGTGTTGCAGGTGTGGATCTGTGTTTAGAGTCGGATCACGGCTGCGAGCACATCTGTGAGAGCTCCCCTGGCTCCTACCACTGCCTGTGTCTGCCTGGATACACCCTGAATGACGACGGGAAAACATGTGCAGGTGACGACCATTAACAGAATGACTCAAACATAAGAGTACAGACAATGGACGTTTATGATTAGTTTTACACTGGCGCTGATAATGTTCATAGACTTACCGGTTTTACAGCTATTACAGTTTATTATGTCACTGACTTCACACAAGGATGAAGAGTGAAATTTATCCCGGACCTGGCCTCAAAATACCATCCTGCATTCAAACAGTGACTCCTCATATCTTGATGTATGTGTTTCAGCCATAGACCTGTGTGCTGAGGGTAAACACGACTGTGAACAGATCTGCGTCAGCTCTCCTGGTTCCTTCACCTGCGACTGTAACAAAGGCTACAAGTTGAACGAGGACAAGAAGACCTGCTCAAGTCAGTCTCACATGTCAACACATTCATACAGACAACACGTAGAGGCTGTAACTCAAACACTTTATATCACAGATAAAAGCCTATAGGCATCGTAGTGACATGCATTGGCTTGGATTCATGTCATGTTCATTCATGTTGAAATGGACTGAACCTCGTTGAGTTGCTGTTTCCTGCTGCTTGATGAAGTTGAGTGTGGGTTTGTTCTATGTTCCTCCTGCTACAGTAAAAGGATGATGTGGATGTGAACTCATCTGCATATAAAACACCACGTTTGTATCCTTTTACACCTGTTTAGTTCTGCTGCTAGGACCAACTCTTTATTCACAAAGACTTTATTCACAAAGGTATTTTGCAAGCAAAATACCTGGCTATAAAGAGAAAAGTAGCTTTAACTTCTTATCTACTCAGACCTACATTACTGGAGTTGTAACAACTCTGCAATCAACTTTTCAGAATAAAAGCTTACAGGTGTTTTGTGAGAGAACATTGACACAAGCCCACACTTTAGGTCGCCTTTCACTCTGCTGCTTACGGCCTTGCTGCTTTCCTCCCCTCAGTGATCGACTACTGTTCGTTTGGGAACCACAGTTGTGATCATGAGTGTGTGAGTGTGCTCAATGGCTATCACTGCCGCTGTAACGAGGGATACAGGCTGCTGGACGACGGCAAGACCTGCCAGGGTGAGTGCCAGCATGAGAAGGGACTCGTGTTGTCCTCCACTAACATACAAGCATGATCTTATGTGGTGAATGTAAATGTGCCAGTGGAATAAGGTACAGTACATGCTAGATTCTGCACGGCCAGAGGATCCACCTGCTTGTAGTTAAGTTTTGTGCACTGTAAACTCAAAGCAGAATAATTATCAAAGCCTCAGTCCACAGAGAAATATGCACAGCCTGTATTCAGGAAGTGAGCCTTAAAACCAGCTGTCAGGACTTCTGTGACTTTGTGATATCACAAGAAAGCAGTCATTAAGCCCCGCCCACCTTGACCGTCTATCCAACACTTGCAGGGTTTGGTCTCTCTGAGTGCTCTCTGCTCTGTTTTTATTGGATCAGACCCACAACGTTTAAAACTTACATCACCTAAGTCCTATTGTACATGCAGCAACAAGAGCTACACACAGACTAATACCTGTATTCACAAACATGAATGATGTTTGCATGGGAATGGGTGCAACCAACATGATTACACTGTTGCATGTGTTACACACAAACACACACTCATACAGTATGCACACACACAGCAACACCTGCAGTTTGTGTCTTATTGTCAGAAAACTGTGAAATGAATACGATTTACAACCAAACACAGACGTTGCCCCTTGAAGACACAGATCTTCAAAGCACATTTAGCACACTGTGTAATTGTGTCGTCCATTTAACCCAAATACCACAGACACACTGTGTGCAGAGAGGGATTTCAAATAATAGATTGTGACAGCGCTGCTGCTTCAGCTGTTCTTGGTTAAACACCTGGTTTTCAACTTCCACTTGAATACACAAGGTCATTTACAGGTCACAAACAAGGTGATGTGGAAGTCAGAGTGAATTATAATCCTGGCCTCGTCTTTCTAAAATTTATATTCATATTACTAAACAAAAATCTTCAAATTTGTCTTTCTTTTGTAAAAATGCAACATGGATCTAACAAATAATAATTATCAAATATAAATTAACCTTTTCATATTGTTCCATGCAAAAATATTAAAAACCTTCCTGGAAGATTCATTTTCACAAGAGCAATACACACACTGACACACACACTTAAACTCAATGTGTGTGTGTGTGTGTTATTTAGCCATTGACCTGTGCGCTGAGGGGAAACATGACTGTGAGCAAATCTGTGTCAGCGCACCGGGCGTCTTCACCTGCGACTGCAACGAAGGATACACACTCAATGAGGACAAGAAGACCTGCGCACGTTAGTCAGGCCCCCTCCCTCTCTCTCTCTCTGTCTCACACACACACACACACACACACACACATACAGTGAGAGCACGAGGCCCCCACAGCAGGAGAGCAGACCATTCCTTCCTCACATTCACATGATTCAATGACCCCTTTGATGATCGATCAGTAATCTAAAAAGATCAAACAGACTCGACAGCGGGTGATCAGTCAGTAGGATCGTGCACCTCATGAATCCAAGAGGAAATATGAAATTAGTTTCACTCACAATCACATGCTTATAATCACACAATCACACATAATGTTCCATCACACCACTAATTACAAATGTGAAATACTGTGTAATATTTTGTGTGTGTGTGTGTGTGTGTGTGTCATTTAGCCATTGACCTGTGTGCCGAGGGCAAGCATGACTGTGAGCAGATCTGTATCAGTGCACCGGGCGTCTTCACCTGCGACTGCAACAAAGGATTCAAACTCAACAAAGACAAGAAGACCTGCACAAGTCAGTGAACATCACACACAAACACACAGCACTGTGTTGTCTCACTCTCGTCTCCACTTCAACATGTTTTTTTTTTAAATGGGACAGAAGAGTGAAACTACAACCTTAACTACAGCCTCTCTCAACCTGCAGGGTTTAAAATGACTAAAACATTGTTTATCCTGCTGCCATGTGTTCTGAGATTTGCTCTAAATAAACAACAGATTTTAGTATAAATGTTACACAACACTCATGGGAACGTCCTGTAGTTTTCAGAGCTGGTTTAAATTGTGTTTTGTGCATGTCTGCTCAGGTGTAATTTTAATGTGATGTGTTGTGAACTGGGTGCTTGTAGACATGGACCTGTGTAACACTGTGGAGCATGGCTGTGAGCACCAGTGTGTGAGCACCCCAGGATCTTACTACTGTATCTGCCCAGAGGGACGGCTGCTGCAGGATGACGGCAAGAGCTGCGGCAGTGAGTCCACTCCTGATATTGGTTTATCTGTTAAACATACAACCATGTGATCTGCTTGAACTGTAACTGACTCAGAACAACAGGTTAATCTCACATCACCGTAGTGTTGTCGATCCCTGCCATGAAAATCATGTCAGACACTTTAGTTTGCTCTGCTACAGGGGATTTAAGATCCCGTGGGTCCTGCAGGACCACACAGAGATGATGCAGGTGACAGCCATAGGGCAGGTCTGAGAGACACAGGAAGTCAACATCATCATCATCATCATCATCAGTGACCTGAGACTGGTCAGCTAATTAAAATCAAGTGAAGCACAGGACACAATAACAAAACACAGCACAGTAGATTTGACATAGTCCAAGTCCCTCGTTCGCTCTGTATAAACTGTGCTGCTGAGCACAATAAACCTGTTTTAAATTACTCCCAGATCAGTGATGGTGTGATGTGATCAGATGAGTCTAACCAAGGGGAAAAACCATTGAGTGTCCAGATTGTGATTGGAGTAGAAGAGGAGGGGGGGTGCGTTTCTCAGGGGATGAAATAAAGATGCATGAGACATGAAAACAACTCCCATACTGATGATAAAAGCAGCTCAGTTATGTCTGGGAGAACTTGGCTAGACCGAGACAGTGATAGTGATGATGATGATGATGACGATGGTGGTGATGATGATGGTCCTTGGATTTTTTTATCCCTGCGGAGTTGGAGTGAGACCCAAGTTCCTGCCAGTTACCTTCACACAACACCGTCCTGTGGCGATCACAGCCTCGTCCAGCATTCATACTGTAGCTGCTCCGCTCCAGCTGCCATTAGATGATCAACTGCAGCGCATCCACTGTTACTACGGCGACTATAATAATAACCAAAACAACCTGCAAGCAAAATACCTGACCGATGTTACTGTGTCTGAGTTAAACCAATACAGATACAAAATACTGGGAAAATATTAGCAATATCTTCTCAAATGAAAACAGCACTTATTCATTAATAAAGGACAGTGGACACGGATCAACAGTGTAGCAGTGCAAACGTGTGAGGTTAGCTTGTCAGTTAACCAACCTGAGAAAATCTATCTACTGTACATTACCAACACACTGGTTTAGTACCATATTATTTATCATCTGTCTTTCCATCAGCCTGCAAATCTGCCAACATTGACCTGGTGCTTCTGATTGACGGCTCCAAGAGCGTCCGACCTCAAAACTTTGAGCTGGTCAAAAAGTTTGTCAACCAGGTGGGACACACACCTAAAATACTTTCATATTTCATCACTGAATGTATTGATGGATTATAAATTCTTTAGGACATTTCTACAAAAAAAACGTCATAATAAGATGCACATGTGCAGCTGTGTCAGATAACCAACCCTCAACTGCTGCTGTGCCTCAGGTTGTGGACTCTCTGGACGTCTCTGCTCATGGGACCAGAGTCGGTCTGATCCAATACTCCAGCCGTGTCAGGACGGAGTTCCCCCTCAACATGTACCATTCTGCTGATGAGATTAAAGCTGCAGTCATGAAGGTGAAGTTGTCTGTTTCCACTCACACATCATCTTAAGTGCAGATATGTGACGTGTTGTTGTTCGCAAAATAAAACCAATGTGTCATCTTAAAGTTATTTAAATGTGGAATTGAAGCAGAACAGTATTCATTGGACGTGCACTGGGGCTACACCGTATAAATCATAATCAAAAACCTAATTAAAAGATACTTAGCCAGAAGAAACAAACATCTTTACCACATTATGTGTCCTCATCAATGTTCCTGTCCCTGTGTAGGTTGACTACATGGAGAAAGGCACCATGACAGGTCTGGCCCTCAAACACATGCTGGAGAACAGTTTCGCAGAGGCAGAGGGCGCTCGTCCTGCCAGCCGCAACATCCCCCGAATTGGACTGGTCTTCACAGACGGACGCTCCCAGGATGACATCACTGAGTACGCCAAGCAGGCCAAAGAAGCCGGTAAGACTCGGCCAGAGTGAGGGTCCATCCGGATTGAAGGTGAAGTTGAGGGTTTATGTCTGATGTGTGTGTTTGTGTTCAGGTATCACCATGTACGCTGTGGGTGTGGGAAAAGCTGTAGAAGACGAGCTTCGTGAAATCGCATCTGAGCCTGTGGAAAAACATTTCTACTACACCACCGACTTCACAGCTATCAGCAACATCGCTGAGAACCTCAAACTCAACGTCTGCCCAGGTACGACTGACACTCACCTGCACCCGAACGCAGCACAGGAAACAGCATGTTGACAACTCACAGGACCCACATACACAAAACTACTTATTCACACATTTGTCTGTTAATTGTTGAGTGTGTTACTTTAGTTCAACTTTAACCCTCCACTTCACATCTCATAGAGCCCCTAACCCACTATGTATTCTATGTGTAGACACATGTACTTTGAGTGATAGTTGAATGTTTGTTATTTGCAGATAAATATGCAGCTTATTAAAGCAGAAGTAAGCGATATTTTTGTGTTAATATAAGTCTTAAATAGTTATATCTTCCGACAGAAATCACTTACATAGAGTGTTTGGACCGAAACACGGGTCTGTCAGTCACTCTGCTCTGCTCTGAGCCGAGGAGAAAACTTTTCTTGTATCCTACAAGCTTTGTCCAATGAGGAGAGAGAACGGCATGAAGGGCTGTGTGTGCAGCCAAGGGATGCGCGTGAATGTGGTGACGTAGGGACGAGGACCAATAGATCCATGACGAGGGCGGGGGCTGCTAACTCCATCGGCTGACAAGAAGTAGCCAAAACGACCGGATCGCTTACTTCTGCTTTAAATATGATTCACTAAGTAGCTGACGTACTCAGACACATCTATTTTCATCTTTGTTGTTTTAAGTTTTGTCTACTTAAAATTAATTTTACATATTTTTTCATGCGTATCATTTCACTATCTTAGACATTATATGAAAAATATATACCTTACTTAGGTTCAATTATATTAAAAAAAAAAGAAAAAAGATGTGGTTTAACATGAAGTTAAAATCAGAAGTCACTGGTGACACAGTCTCCAGAGTGTGTATGTGCTGTGCTGTGGTGATGTTTTATTCTTTGGCTCCATCTACTGACGAAACATCAACATGACGGTTGGAGCCAATGAACTAAAAGCAGTAGTTTAGATTAGTTTTTTTTATATATCCCAAATTCAGCAGTAGTGCACCATATCCACATATATACACTTGGATATACATCTTATCATATCTCTCATTACGTTTAAAAAAAAATTAATAATCACACTGATCTGCTTGTGTTGTCTCTGTGTGAGCAGAGGAGAGTCAGGGGGAGATCGAGGTGAAGGACCCATGTGCCTGTGAGAGTCTGGTGGAATTCCAGCAGGCCACCATGAGCAGCCTGGAGCAGCTCACACAGAAACATATCCTTTATCGTAAATGTCTGCAGCCTGTTTTAACACCACCCTCAGCTTAATCTGCAATGTGTATGTTTTCAGTAATAACTAGTTTTGTTCTACAGATGTGGAGGGGAAATTGTAGAAGGTATTTGAGCCCAAACCATTTTGTGATGAGGTCGTCCTCCCTCATGTCTTTATTATTCCTTAATCCGTCGTCCACTGACTGGGATGACTGCTCGTCTGGAGCAGCTGGAAAACCAGCTTCTGTCCAGGAAGTGATCTGGTGATGAGAGTGAGCGACCAGGACGCCACAGAGGAAGAGGAAGAGAGTGAGGAGGAAGAGGAGGAGATGGAAGAGGGCACATCCCAGAAAGATCATTTACAGGGGAAATGAGAAACTCTTCTAATCAAAAGACAATCCAAAGTGTCTTCTCACAAAGCCTTTGTACCTTCACTAGATCTTTTGATCTCCATGTTACTGAGGACAACATTTATCTGAAAGCTTGTGATATAGATTCATATCTCGGGTATAGATGTAAATGGCCTGATTTGTACACTACAACAACACTACATCCATTTTCTGTTTGTTTGTTACAAGACAAAAACCAAATGTTTTCATAAAACAGACACCTATGACATTTCACATGTTCACCTCTGGAGAAACCTACAGTTCATCAACAGAAACAGAATTAGGGATTTAAAAAAAACAAGAGATTTAAGAATGTGTTATGAACCTGCTTATAACACGCCATTGCACTTCATCTGTGCAGTCAGATACACAAAAGGAATGTGGGCATGTTGTTACCAATGTACTGTTGATACAATGCAAAGTGAAAAAAATCAGTGTTCACTTACAGCCACACACCGTTTCTCTTAGTGCCCTGTTTATACTTGATCTGTTTTGTATGGTTTGTTAAATATGATGTATTTATAGCAGATTTTTTTTCTTTTGTACCAACAGTAGAATAGCAGATAATAAGGAGTAAGTAAAATGAAGTGTTGTTACCACTTGAGATATTAAACTGTTCATTGGGTCATTTTCAGATAAAATCATTACTTGTTTTCCTGTAGCAAAATAGTCATTAATGTCAGACGGGCTTTGTGGCGGGATAGCTGCTGAAGAGGAAACTTGGTTAGAGTTTGAAAAAGGGACGTTAGAAGTATAAAGCATCACTATTCATTAAGGCTGTGGTCTATTGTTGATTGAGGTGTTCATATTATAAGAAACAGTTGTATTTTAGTCTACTGAAAATGACCTTTCTTTAGTAAATAACATTTGCTCTTCTCTCTGCACTTTCTACATTTATTCTTGTGACCTTCACGTTGTCTGTGAGTTATTTTAGATTCAGGTCAATCACTTTGCGTTGGAGCCAGCTGCAGATTGCATTGCCTGCCAGTGTTGACTAGTGGGGATCCAAACCATCCCATTACAATAATGACTCTCGTGACATTTGTGTGTGTGTCAGTTGTACTGTGTCATCAGTCCAGAGAAGCTCCACCGGCCACTGTATGTAGGTTAATATGACCACCTCAACTGTGCTACATTTTCTGACTTTTACAGTTTTGTATAAAAAAAGAAGACCACCTCAAATTTATACCCCTATATATTTGAATGCCTGTATGTTTTTGTATATTTTCTAATAGCTCTACCTTTTTGTATTTTTCCAATGAATCCCTGTAATACAGCACAGAGGGCAATAAAAGTGAACTTTTCACTTCTGACTAATGTGTTGTTTTATATTTCAGGTTTAATTTTTCACTTTGGAATTCCATGTTTCTAGGGCCTTGGGTTATTATTGTGTGTGTGTGTGTGTGTGTGTGTGTGTGTGTGTGTGTGTGTGTGTAGCACAGCTGCTACGTATCAAACCAACATTTACATTTCCAGTAAAGCTGTCTATCAGGTCTGTAAAACTAGACAACAAGCTGCTGTGGTGGATACGATGTGGTGTTGATTACATCGGGCTTCGAGAAAACTTTTTTTTTTCCAAATCAAAAATCAACCATTATAAAATCTGAGCAAAGTCGAGCAAACACAGACACTGCTTGACCAAAACATGGTTGTAAATTTCCTCTTACCTTTGCTGTTTTGCCGTGAAATGTTTGTTTTTTGGGTAAATCCACAATATTTCCAGTTTGACCTTCGACCGGTGTTACATATAAATCGGTCCAGCTGCGACCGACCCGGGGGGGACCTTTACGAGCGCCGCACACAACAGCCCGCATGTCACACATTTCAGGATTCTACTGATTCTTATTGGCTGCCAGTACTGTCAATCCAGAGCGATGTGTCCAGGTTCGAAAGAGCTGTCAATCACTCGAATCAACCAATCCGCGGCAAAGATAGGGCCCGGCGTAACTGCACCCAAATAAGCAGGTCAGTGCAGAGGGACACAGATAAGAGGGCCTAGAAAGTAGGTGTTATTTAGTCCCGGTTGATTCTTTTCAGTTAGTTTATGCAAATTGGGTGAAAATGAAGATTAAACAATTTATAGTCGCAGGTGGTTCCAAGTTGTGCCGAAATAAAGTGAAGCAGTACAAGTTTTGTACTGCTTCACTCTATCAGAATCAACCACTGCAGAGCTTTAGCAGCATCATTCTGAAGGACAATATGATTTTTTTGTTTTTTTTTGTGGGGGGGGGGGCAATTTCTAAATTTTTTCCCTTTACTATGACACCAAAAGTATTCAAATAGACCTTGTGGTTGCAGAGATATACTTTATTATGAATATGCAATTTTCAAGAAAAGGCCTATAGAAAACAGGCTTGGTTCTCATCACTAGGTTCAAGTCAATATTATTGTTTTTACCAAAACAACAGGAGGAAAAGGGACGACAAAACACTCAATAATGGCCAGAGGTGTTTTTCATAACATCACTGAGAAGAGGACCCTTCATCATTTTACTTTATAGTCCCTCCAGGATTTCGCAGGCTTTTTTTGTGATTGTTGCGGCCTAAAATGCCTGATTTTGCGGCCACATTTTGAAAAAATTGCAATGCATGTTGCAATGTTTTAAGGGCTTTTGTTGCGATTAAATTGCGGGAGACAGCGAAAGTTGCAAAAAAAAAGTTGCAGTTTTGTTTTAAATAATTAAAAATCAAAGGAAAATTGAAAATTTTGAAATGTTACAAAATAATGTGAGGTCCTGTTATCCCAGCAATTTTCAACTTGTTAAGAAAGGCACAGGGAAATTACACAGAGTTGAAAGTTGTTTTACTTTTAATTAAAATGTCTGTGTAAAAAATTGCTGTAAAACAACTGTTGCCATTAAAACAGTCCAGTCTTTGAATAAAAAGGGGAGGCTGGCTACTCAAGTTCAGGGCCAGGGCCTTAGGATGGGGGAAGGGACACCTGGCCGCCGGCTGCTCTGCTCCGGCCCTGCAGTGGCGCACTCACTGGATTCCCCCTCGGCGAGTGCTGCGGTGCGGGGGGCGGACACACAGGCTCGGGTGGTCAAGCAGGACAGCTCACACACTCAACACGTTCAACTCAGCCCGTGTTCCTTTACTTATCACTTTGTGCACATTGAGTCAAGTTTCTTGCCGTCAGCCCAGCCACGCTGTTCCTCCATGGACTGGATTGGATGGATGGATTTCTAAATAGCCTTAGACAGCACAATATTACAGTGTTCATGTTAGTGAAGTGCCAGTTAGTCAAAACAGCAGCTCGGAGGGCAGATCAGATGACCTCTGGTGGTCCGTGATGGATCAACGGAGGCCACATGATGTTGAGTAAAGACTGTGTGTGTTAGGACAAGTTAGACAAAGTTTAACGAAGGATACCTGTTTTCTCCTGCTGTGTGAGAGTGTCAACAGTGACTTTTTTACCTGTGACCTCCGCAGCCTTTGGTGTGGGATTATTAAACCACAAATAACAATAAAATATAATAATATACAATATTTAAAAAAAAAACGTTCATTTCTGAAAAACTAATACATGAAATTAAAACACATAATCCAAAACTGAGATCACTAACAATTTTAAAACAGGGTAAAAACAGGAAATAGTGGTTGATGAACTATAAAGAACTCAAACCATTCCACTAAACTTTTCATTATGAGACACTTTTTTTGCAACTCAGTTTTCAACAGTGATATGAATCCAGGGGACAAAAGTCTATTCTCAATAGGTTTATTAAGTTTTTTTTTTTTCTTTTTGAAGAAGTCATAACACTTGAAGGATCAGAGCTAATTCCTGGTGGATTTAAGAGCAGCTCCACAGGGAGCAAACAGAAGCGTCGTTACTGACGATGACATTAAACACATTTTCTCAACAGACTCTGATGCAAGACGTGTTTGTTCCAGAAGTTTCTTTCTCTTTAACAACCAAAACTTAGAGGAAGAAAAAAGTCTGACTGAGACTGGTGAGTTTGGTAAATGGCAGTTGGGCTGCAGTGAATTACTGTTAATAATTTACAGAATAAAGTGAACAAATCCCACATATTTCACATTTTAAATAAATTGATTCAGGAAATAAGAAGACCCTTCACATCTACCTCATCACATACAGTATCCTGTTTTTTGTGACCAACAATCTTAACCCGTTTGCTTGAACATATAATATATTATTGGATGATCAAAAATGTTGGACAATAATTTTTAATTAAATCCCTTATCAATCGACTACTCATGTCCTGTAATTGTTGGTTTGCACAATATGGAAAATTCAAGTGAGTTTGATGGATTCATTATAAAAGCAGAAAATTGAAGCTGCTGAAAATGACAAACAGATGATGATGTTACTGTACATGATGTAACAACTTCAAGGAAAACTTTTTGTCATCACAACAAGATCTGATTTGCTCCAAAGTTCCTGTTTGTTTTAAAGTTGAAGTTCATCAAAGAGCAAGTGAGTGAGGTGAGGAAGACTATGGCCCTGCTGGACTAACAGTCCACAGTGAATACTGTATGTCTCTCTACAAACAACCTTGTTGCTTAATCAGCTGTTCTCTACTAACAATGAGGCAACTTGTTTTTAATTTACTAAAAAAAGACATTTTGATTTAATGCTCATCTTAAATGTCACAGCTAAAACAGTCAGTGTAACTGAAGATTATTTAATGAGAACGATGAGAAACTCTCTCAGAAGACATGTCTAATAAATCCCTTTGATGCTGCGTGTGTATGTGTGTGTACTGCACGTTCATAACAAGCTACCCAAGAGTGTGTGTGTGACCTTTAACATTGGGCCTAATGAGGGCAGATGAGATGGTTTCTTGTTCTGTATCCTGTAGTGTGACTCACTTCCTCAATACACCGAGGGTTAGTGAAAATGTCAGCAGGTCCCAGAGGTCCTTCCTGTGGAAAGTGCAACAGAAGTCTTGACAAGAGTAAGTTAACACAGGCAGGTGAAAAACTTTGGAGAGTGAAGAGAGTGTAACTGAGTCATTAAACAGAAAAACTATGAATTTCTGCTTCTTGGTTGGAAAAAAGTTACAGGAAACAGAGACATCAAAACGAAATATTCATCAGAGTGCAGATTACTTCACACTTCTTTTTTACCTCCTCCCAATACAACAAACACAGCTCTTCACCCTTCCACTCCCCTTTATAATACATCCTTCCACCCATTAGTTTAACTTTCTAAACAATCAAAATCAAGTGAGAGTTTGTTTGGATGTGATCAGGTACAGTGCAGCTCTGTTTTGAACAGAATTAAGACCAGAAACGAGAAGCAGACTAGAATCACCATCTCATGGTCATACCCTTCATTCTGTATATCCAGAGGCAGAAAATATGAACCAGTGTGAAGTTTGAAAAGTGATTTTTAAAATCTTAAGTTATGGGGAAGTACCATACAGACCTTAACCTTTGACCTATGAAGGGTTAATAGGTTTGTCCTTAAGTCCTGAATATTTGACATTACTGACACATCGTGTCCATGAGAATAAGTATGTTGATAGTATCTGTAATAAACTAATATCAGATTTGGATATGACCTCTGTATCAGTCGACCTGTAATCTGAACATTACAGTAACTGATGGAATGCTTTTTTCTTTATGTTTCGTTATTACGTAATTTGACAGGGACAGTTCAAGACTGAAAGGGAAGTTGGCCTTGAACCCTCTAAGTGGCTTGTTTTCTTCCAGGTGAACACCAGGGTGCCCGAACTGAGGAAATCCTTGTTCACAATCAGTATTACACAACACCACCCATGATAATGTTTCATAAACATGTAAAATCTGAATGAACAAATTCCCTGAGGTTTGATTCTGGAGAATTTGACACTGGAGAACTCTACAAGTTACTGGCATCCATCCATGAATCCTGACAGTTTTGACCTCTGGCCTTTGCCAGTTAAAACTATATATTTTTTTATACAGAGGTTGGGATGGGGACTTTTGGTGAAAAGGTAGACAATTGTTAAAGTGTTTACAGCTGATTCTGAGTTTATATGTTTGACAGTTTTTTAGATAGATAGATAGATAGATAGATAGATAGATAGATAGATAGATAGATAGATAGATAGATAGATAGATAGATAGATAGATAGATAGATAGATAGATAGATAGATAGATAGATAGATAGATAGATAGATAGATAGATAGATAGATAGATAGATAGATAGATACCACCTGTGGGGTTGGGTGGTGGGGACCAACACAAGTCACATCATTAATTTCATAGTTTAAGTGAAAACTAAAAGTAAACATGCAAAAGCCAATTTAATCAGAATATGATGGATTTTTTTGTATATTGTGCAGTCTTACACGTACTTTCATATTGCAGGTGCACACACACATGCATGCGGGCGCGCACTCACAAATCCTTTGACAATTTCTAACCGAACCACATAAAGTCTGATACTTCCCTGAAGCTGCTTGCTGGTGTGGCGATGTAAATACTTTGACAGGTAAGCACAGGTAAGCTCTGTGCTGTCATGTGGCTTCAAACATGTCACATTAGAAATGAATGAAGTATTGAAACAATAATGGCTTGACTTTCTCACCATTCATGTTCCATATTCGAGCACAATTGATCCTCTTTCATCCGTTCATAGATGTTTCACTCATGTATAATGTATTTATTTATTTCACTTTCATTTGCAAAGTTTGTTATTGAAATTCTTATCCCTTACTCTGATTCTCATAGTTCTGCTCTGAGACTGTTGGATGAAGCAAAACTTCAGACACAAACGATCTTGACTGAACAGACACTTAAGAAATGACTGAAAGGAATAATTTCTTTCACTTTAAGGACACTGAATGTTTAATGTTGAGTTGACCTGATCAAATAATTCTTCTCTGATTGTCTGAATAATAATGCATGGTTTTAATTCACTCCAGCAGTTTCTAAAATTGAGACAGTTTTTTCATGTGAACATGATTTATAATGGACACTAAAGATAAATACTAAATAAATACTGCTAATCCCATTGAAACAATGTATATCTGACTCACCATTGAGGCTTTTTCTCAAATTGTGTAGGAATAATTCAAAACATAATTCAAAAATTAACATTTTTAACACTTCCCTGTTTAATTCAGAGGACATCCAATTTAATGAATTATCTTAACACTCAGGCACAAAAGCCATTGTTTTCTCTCATTATTTACCATCAGATTTTCTTCTTCAGCCTTGACGAGATGAACGTCTCATCTGCCAATGTGACCGTGGTTATAGAGTACCGAGACTCCTTCTCTAAAGCTGTGACCAAGAATGTGATTGTTGTGGTTCTCAGTATCTCCATTAACTACATCAATGCAGGCCTCATTTGCACCTTTCGCAAACACCAGGTACTCCGTTCATTATATGCACATGCTAAAAAAGAATATTTCAATTAGATATATCCTGATAAAACTGTCCTCAGTCAAAGTCCTTCAATGTATTGTAGTAAAATATTTTATTAATTACAGATCTTCTACATGAATCCTCGGTATATACTGTTTTTCCACCTGGTGGTCAACGACATGATCCAGGTGACTCTGACCGTCATGCTGTTCATCCTCAGCTACACCGTCTACAAACTCAGTGTCTCTGTCTGTTGCACCTTCATCCTCCTGGCCCTGTTCACCACTGAAAACACTCCCCTGAACCTGGCCTGCATGGCCGTGGAGTGCTACATTGCCATCTGCATCCCCCTTCGACATGTACAGATCTGCACTGTCAAGAGGACCTTGATGCTGATTGGTTTAATCTGGGCGACCAGCATGTTGTCTGTTCTTCCTGATCTCTTCATCACCTTGGCCACAGAACCACTGGACTTCTTCCATTCCCGGGTCTTCTGCCTCAGGGAAACAGCCTTTCGTAATCCCCATATCATTAAGAAGAGGGACATCACCTATATTATCTATCTTGTCATAGTTTGGTTTATTATCTTTTACACTTACTTCAAAATTTTGTTCACTGCTACGACAGCTAGCAAAGATGCTAAAAAAGCTAGAAACACAATCCTCCTCCATGGGTTTCAGGTGCTGCTTTGTATGGCGACATATGCAGAACCATTGCTGAAACATGCTCTGCAACTGTGGTTCCCAAAGAATTACACTGACTCCCTCTTTGCTACTTATGTTATTGTACAGATTCTACCACGATCTATAAGTCCTATCATATATGGCGTAAGGGACAAAACTTTTAGAAGGTATCTGAAAAGCTATCTGTTATGTATGCTGAGTTCACGGTGAGGTCACATCCGAATAACTGTTCCTCTGTTGAGATATACGGTCAAACATCAGTCACAGAGGCTGAATTTGTTTATGATGTTCCACAAAGAAAAGGTTTAATTGATGAATTGATAAAGATTCTGATTTAAGTCATAATCTTCTTGTTTTGTTTTGGATATTTTACTTTAATCATATTTCCTGCTGACCTTCTATAATTTATTTTCCAACCCCCAAAGACTTTCAATGACCTGTTCTCAAAAAGAAAAAGGAACACACACGCACGCACGCATGCACGCACACACACCTTCCTTCTACCCATACTCCTGAAACATTTGCCACCACTCCAAGTATAAAGTCTGAATATCGCTTGTGCCGCAGTATTTGCACAGTGGTGTAAATGCTCTGAGGTTAGTTGCACCTGCTGTCGCTACACAGCAGCTCTGAGCTGACCTCTGATCCACCGATATTTCATCAGGACCTAACAAAAAGGTTTGTTGCATCTTGCTATAGTTTCAGTACCACTACACTCATGCAGGCCTTTTCCTGGTTCTTTTCTTTTGCTGACTTTTGTTTTGACCAGTTTGTTCAACAGTTTAAAAAAAATACTCAGGTTAAACTGAAGTGACTGATGATCTTTTCAGAGTTGTTTATCATGTTGTAATTCTGACTTAGCCTTATTGTGACACCTTTGTAAAGGTTTGGACCGTGGTTAGAAATGTGTTCAAATACACTGAGAACTATTTAAAAATGTTGCATTGTTTGTTCTTTGCATTATCACACTTTAATTTTGCATCTTTAAATGTGTCTGAAGTTCTTAATGTAGGATTAGCAACTCTGCCATGTCACCAGTGTCTGGTTCTGTCAATATATCTGGGAAAAGAAAATATGATGAAGCAGCAGTCATGTGGCCCAGTCTGTCTGTCACTGTTCAAGACACAACGATATGTTACCACTGCTGTTTATGCTGGATAAGAAGTTTATTTCACCAGGGTTGACTGAGAAATGAACAGGAGCTGGTTACCATGTGTAGTGTATATTTCTTAAAGAACTATGTATCAAATGGCAATTGAAGTATAATTGAGTATAAAGTTGAAGCCTTTAAATCAGGCATCTCCGAACTTTTCCAGGTAGGTTTTCTTCCCAACCAAGCAGCAGCACACACGACCTGACTCATTTAATCAATGATCATAATTCTCAAACAGTTGACTGGTCAAGCTTTGTGCTCTCGACTGATTGAACATTCTGAATAAATGTCACTTTTCTTTAAATAAAATCCTGCTAAAATTGTGCTTACATTTGCTACACTTAGAAGTTTAATAAGATGTAGAGAAGTCTGAACAACACCAGATCCTGAATCAAGTTTGTTACTGTGAAACTTCAAATTCCACAAACCAGTGCAGAAGAAGGGTCGTCTAAAAATCAGATCATTATCATCTTAAAGATGTCAATGATCATTGTAAATTTTTACTTATAAGTGAGGGATATTTCTCTTTTTTTCAGCCTTCAAGAGATGAACATGTCATCTGCCAATGTGACTGTGGTTTTACAGTATCGTGACTCCTTCACTAAGGCTGTGACCAAGAATGTGATTGTTGTGGTTCTCAGCATCTCCATCAACTACATCAATGCAGGCCTAATCCACACCTTCTGCAAACACCAGGTCTGACACCACTTTGACATGTAACAATGAGTTAAAGCAGATATCAGTGGAATGTTTTTGTTAATATATGTCCTAAATAGTCCTATTTTCCGTCAGCAATCACTTACATGAAGTATTTCAGCCTAAACACGAGTCTCTCCGTCACTCTGCTCTGCTGTAACCCGAGGAGAAAATTTTCCTTGTGGGATACAAGTGTTATCCAATGAGGAGAGAGAACGGCATGAAGGGCTGTGTGTGCAGCCAAGGGATGCGCGTGAATGTGGTGACGTAGCACGAGGACCAATTGATGCCTGACAAGGGCGGGGGCTGCTAACTCATGGTGCGTTCAAAGAAACTCGTACTTGTGTTTTTCCTTCCTGTGAAGTCATACCAGTTCGATCTGGTACGAGTTCACGGGTCGGAAGTTACGAGTGGCCGTTATAGGGAACTTTCACAGACAACAGGATGGTAAAAACACGAGCTACGGGTTACCTGGAACGCTACCAAGTCGTAGTTGTGACTTGAAGCTGTAACTTACGGTTTCAAAAGCCTGCCTTGAACGCAGCATTAGCCGAAACGGCCGTGAAGCTGATATCTGCTTTAACTGAGCTAATCAGTAGGACGACAGCCCCCACCCAGCAGCACCAGTGAATCTACATCAGCAATAAGAGAGAAGAGAACAGAGGATGAATGAGTGATACTGACTGATTCCTCTTCACTCAGCGTTTTGACTTCAGGAATGTTATTTACTTCATTTGTATTTCAAATATCGTCAAGGGGACATTAATGTATTTACAGTGATTTCGCAGTTGTGAATGTTGAGGCAGCTGCTCCAGAAGTTGTATTTTGCTAATATTGAAAGTATAAAGGAATTGTGCTCTATATTAACCTAGAACTAACCTGTCCCAAATGTATTTGGCCTGAAGTAAACCATTGCAACACTTCCTTGTATCAAAATCACAATTTTAATGAGTTCAGGGTGTTTTTAAAACTTGTCTTCTCACCCCCCCCCCCCCCCCCCCCCCCCCCCCCCCCCCTTCCAGATCTTCTACACAAATCCACGGTATATCCTTTTTATTCACCTGGTCGTCAACGACATGATCCAGCTGACTCTGACCGTCATGCTGTTCGTCCTCAGCTACACCATCTACAAACTCAATGTTTCTCTCTGTTGCACCTTTACCCTCCTGGCCCTGTTCACCACTGAAAACACTCCCCTGAACCTGGCCTGCATGGCTGTGGAGTGCTACATTGCCATCTGTGCCCCCCTTCGCCACATGCAGATCTGCACTGTCAAGAGGACCTTGAAGCTGATTGGTTCAATCTGGGTGACCAGCATGTTGTCTGTTCTTCCTGATCTCTTCATCACTTTGGCCACAGAACCACTGGACTTCTTCCATTCCCGGGTCTTCTGCCTCAGACAAATTGTCTTCCCAAATCCCCTCATTATCAAGAAGAGGGACATCACCTATATTGTCTATCTGGTTATAGTTTGGGTTGTAATTTTTTACACTTACTTCAGAATTCTCTTCACTGCTAAAACAGCTAGCAAAGATGCTAAAAAAGCTAGAAACACAATCCTCCTCCATGGGTTTCAGCTGCTCCTTTGTATGGCAACATATGTGGGCCCCCAGTTGAAAGAGGCTCTGCGGCTTTGGTTCCCCAAGAATTACACTGACTCCCTCTTTGCTAGTTATGTTATTGTACAGATGCTGCCACGATCTATAAGTCCAATCATATATGGCGTACGGGACAAAACTTTTAGAAGGTATCTGAAAAGGTATCTGTTATGTAGGCTGAGTTCACAGTGAGGTCACATCTGAATAACTCTTCCTCTGTTGAGATGGAAAATATACGTATGTTCGGTCAAAGATCAGTCACAGAGGCTGAATTTGTTTATGATGTTCCACAAAGAAAAGGTTTAATTGATGATTTGATAAAGATTCTGTTTTAAGTCATGATCTTCTTGTTTTGTTGTGGTTATTTCACTTTGATCATATATCCAGCTGACCTTCTATAATTTCTTTTCCAACCCCCAAAAACTTGTTTTGAAACTGATGAAACAAGAAATGACCCAACTGTTCTCAAAAAGAAAAAGGAACACACACACACGCACGCACGCGCACACAACTTCCTTCTACCCATACTGTACTCCTGAAACATTTGCCACCACTCCAAGTATAAAGTCTGAATATCGCTTGTGCCGCAGTATTTGCACAGTGGTGTAAATGCTCTGAGGTTAGTTGCACCTGCTGTCACTACACAGCAGCTCTGAGCTGACCTCTGATCCACCGATATTTCATCAGGACCTAACAAAAAGGTTTGTTGCATCTTGCTGTAGTTTCAGCACCACTACACTCATGCAGGCCTTTTCCTGGTTCTTTTCTTTTGCTGGCCTTTGTTTTGACCAGTTTGTTCAACAGTTTAAAAAAAAATACTCAGGTTAAACTGAAGTGACTGATGATCTTTTCAGAGTTGTTTATCATGTTGTAATTTCTGACTTAGCCTTATTGTGACACCTTTATGAAGGTTTGGAACATGGTTAGAAGTGTGTTAAAATACACTGAGAACTATTTAAAAATGTTGCATTGTTTGTTCTTTGCATTATCACACTTAATTTTGCAGCTTTAAATGTGTCTGAAGTTCTTTATGTAGGATTAGCAACTCTGCCATGTCACCAGTGTCTGGTTCCGTCAATTTATCTGGGAAAAGAAAATATGATGAAGCAGCAGTCATGTGGCCCAGTCTGTCTGTCACTGTTCAAGACACAACGATATGTTACCACTGCTGTTTATGCTGGATAAGAAGTTTATTTCACCAGGGTTGAATGAGAAATGAACAGGAGCTGGTTACCATGTGTAGTGTATATTTCTTAAGGAACTACGTATCAAATGGCAATTGAAGTTTAATTTAGTATAAAGTTGAAGCCTTTGGCATCTCTGAACTTTTCCAGGTAGGTTTTCTTCCCAACCAAGCAGCAGCACACACGACCTGACTCATTTAATCAACTGATCATAATTCTCAGACAGCTGACTGGTCAAGCTTTGTGCTCTCGACTGGTTGGAACAAAAACCTGCAGCCACACTGGCCCTTTGTGGAATAGTTTGAAGATGCCTGCTTTAAATATTTAAGAACAGGTATTTTTCTTGAATTCATTAATCATGCTGCATATTGGATTTGTCCTCTCACACAAATTGAACATTCTGAATAAATGTCACTTTTCTTTAAAGCCCCTGTACGGAGCTTTTTACTGGATACGCAAAAGTCTCTGGTTTCTGCTGATGTGTCTCTGTTACCTACAACAGCAAATGAGCCCATCAGTGTGAAGATACGCTATTTCTAAGTAGTCTAATTCTATACCTCTGGAAGGCATGGTCGGGTGGGACCACTGACAAAACGATACGAATAGATACATTACGCTGCTAAAAAAAAAAAAGCAAGTCCCGTCTTCTTGCCGACATTTCCAAAACAAATCTACACGCACCGGCCAGACAAACGTCTTCATGACAGTGGAAAATGCAGTCTTCATTCCGCCGCTTTCGTCCACAGGGGCCGCCAAAATCAACACTAAATGAAAAGTCTGTACAGGGGCTTTAAATAAAATCATACTAAAATTGTGCTTACATTTGCTACACTTAGAAGTTTAATAAGATGTAGAGAAGTCTGAACAACACCAGATCCTGAATCAAGTTTGTTACTGTGAAACTTCAAATTCCACAAACCAGTGCAGAAGAAGGGTCGTCTAAAAATCAGATCATTATCATCTTAAAGATGTCAATAATCATTGTAAATTTTTACTTATAAGTGAGGGATATTTCTCTTTTTTTCAGCCTTCAAGAGATGAACATGTCATATGCCAATGTGACTGTGGTTTTACAGTATCGTGACTCCTTCACTAAGGCTGTGACCAAGAATGTGATTGTTGTGGTTCTCAGCATCTCCATCAACTACATCAATGCAGGACTAATCCACACCTTCTGCAAACACCAGGTCTGACACCACTTTGACATGTAACAATGAGTTAACTGAGCTAATCAGTAGGACGACAGCCCCCACCCAGCAGCACCAGTGAATCTACATCAGCAATAAGAGAGATGAGAACAGAGGATGAATGAGTGATACTGACTGATTCCTCTTCACTCAGCGTTTTGACTTCAGGAGTGTTATTTACTTCATTTGTATTTCAAATATCGTCAAGGGGACATTAATGTATTTACAGTGATTTCGCAGTTGTGAATGTTGAGGCAGCTGCTCCAGAAGTTGTATTTTGCTAATATTGAAAGTATAAAGGAATTGTGCTCTATATTAACCTAGAACTAATCTGTCCCAAATGTATTAGGCCTGAAGTAGAACCATTGCAACACTTCCTTGTATCAAAATCACAATTTTAATGAGTTCAGGGTGTTTTTAAACCTTGTCTGTCTTCTCACATCCACCCCCCCCCTTCCAGATCTTCTACACAAATCCACGGTATATCCTTTTTATTCACCTGGTGGTCAACGACATGATCCAGCTGACGCTGTCTGTCATGCTGTTCGTCCTCAGCTACACCATCTACAAACTCAATGTTTCTCTCTGTTGCACCTTCATCCTCCTGGCCCTGTTCACCACTGAAAACACTCCCCTGAACCTGGCCTGCATGGCTGTGGAGTGCTACATTGCCATCTGTGCCCCCCTTCGCCACATGCAGATCTGCACTGTCAAGAGGACCTTGAAGCTGATTGGTTCAATCTGGGTGACCAGCATGTTGTCTGTTCTTCCTGATCTCTTCATCACCTTGTCCACAGAACCACTGGACTTCTTCCATTCCCGGGTCTTCTGCCTCAGACAAATTGTCTTCCCAAATCCCCTCATTATCAAGAAGAGGGACATCACCTATATTGTCTATCTGGTTATAGTTTGGGTTGTAATTTTTTACACTTACTTCAGAATTCTCTTCACTGCTAAAACAGCTAGCAAAGATGCTAAAAAAGCTAGAAACACAATCCTCCTCCATGGGTTTCAGGTGCTGCTTTGTATGGCAACATATGTGGGCCCCCAGTTGAAAGAGGCTCTGCGGCTTTGGTTCCCCAAGAATTACAGTGACTCTCTCTTTGCTAGTTATGTTATTGTACAGATGCTGCCACGATCTATAAGTCCAATCATTTATGGCATACGGGACAAAACTTTTAGAAGGTATCTGAAAAGGTATCTGTTGTGTAACAGAGTTGATTCCATAAAAACTCACCACACAACACAAAAACTTGTATGTCCTATGGTAATTAAATGCAGCACCCCTGTGGATTAGGGTTGTGCACCCCGGGGGGTAACAGCAGTCGGACCTCGCTGTCTCCCTGGTAGGTGCACAAGCTACGAGCTCCGCCATTGTTTTATATTAATTTCTTTAATTTTAATACAAAACGGGTGGTTTAAGTTGTATTTTTTTAAGCATATAGCTCCTGAACGGTCGAGCACATCCTTTTTCATAAAAAGTTGACGGTGTTTTTCTCTTATTTTTGTTTACAAAATGGCTAGGGCTACATGTGTTAGCTAACCTGCACTTTCTTTTCATTCTACATTTTTCAGCCGTGTATGTGTGTGTGTGTGGGTCCATGGCACTGGTCCGACCTCCCATTAGTCCGACTTCCCATTAGTTCGACCTCCCATTGGTTCGAACTCCCATTGGTTCGAACTCCCATTGGTTCGAACTCCCATTGGTCCGACAATCGGAGTAATGAGAGTTCGAACTAATGGGAGGTCCTCATTAGTTCGAACTGGACTAGTTAGCATTAGTCCAACTCTCCATTCTTACCGTTCACTATGCATTTATATAATTATTCATATAGGCTCCACCTGTCAATAAGACACACGTGGAAGAAGAGGTGCAGTTTATTGTGTTTCACCAACGAGGAGCTGTCATTACGCACAACTTTTACGCACTGCTGCGCGCTCATTAGTGTCCATAAACCTTGAAACTTACATTACAGACAGGTATACAGACAGGTGGATTGGGTTCTCTCTCTCTCTCTCTCCCACTCCGAACAGACAGACGGACGCAATCAGGAAGGAAACGGAGGCTGCGCATTGATCCTTTTTTCCTTTCTGGGATCAAACGGATCATGTGCATAATTAATTGCAAAACAAGCACTTCATATTAATAACATATAACGCTCATTATGCTTCCAGCCTGTCTAGCCTCTACCTGGTGTTTTTACTAAACTTAACCAACTCCTTTCTTCATTGCCTAAACCTAACCAAAGCGAAATTTACTTTTTTTTTCTCTCAGTCTGCTGTCAGCAGGAGCGGCGGCTGCAGCAGGCTCGCGCCCGTGAAGTGAGCTCAAGCCGACCAGGTTCAGCCACACTCGAGCGGAGGGGGGGAGAAAAAAAAAAAGTGTATTTCTTTTACTCTGTACTCTGGGAGGGGGGGGCTTTGATTATCAGTTTACACATCTTGATCAGCATTTATCTGACATGATCTGGCTCCTTTCTGGGCCGCGTGTGTGTGATGTGCGTTTCTGTGTGTTTCTGAGAGCTCTCTCTCTTTCAGTAATTCTCGTTATTTTGCTCTGAGTTCTCTCACACAGAGAGAGAGAGAGAGAAAGTTGCATGCTCGTGTCAATGGAAGAGCTTGTCAGAAAGGGGTCATTCCTATGTTCCCACAGCCCTATGTTCCCTGAGCCCTATGTTCCCTCATTTCTAACTTTTGTTGTCACTGAAAATTAGGCCCATGTCACCTCAGCCCTTTGGTCCCACCATTGGTTGGGTTTAGGCAATGAAGAAAGGAGTTGGTTAAGTCTAGTAAAAAGACCAGGTAGAGGCTAGACAGGCCAGATAGGTAGAGTCCAGATAGGTAGAGAGAGTCCAGAGGGAACATAGGGCTGAGGGAACATAGGGCTGTGGGAACATAGGCACGCTCCCGTCAGAAAGTAGCGATGACAGTTCGAACTAACGGGACCACCCAGTGGTTCGACCTCTTATTGGTCCGACTTGTGGTTGATTTTGTCGGAGTAACGGGAGGTCGAACCAATGGGAGGTCGGACCAATGGGCAGTTCCCCTTGTGTGTGTGTGGGAAGAAGAACTGGACTGACTGTAATGTTGATTCCTCTGCCAGGTCAGTCCATGTGAAAAATAAACGGCGAGATTGCCAACAGTGAAAGTCTGCCTTGTGTGTTAAACTACACAACGCAATGGTGAGAACCAAAACCGCTACGTATGCTGAGTTCAGAGTGAGGTCACATCTGAATAACTCGTCTCTTCCTCTGTTGAGATGGAAAATATATGTTCCGTCAAACATCAGTCACAGAGGCTGAATTCGTTTATGATGTTCCATGAAGAAAAAGTTTAATTGATGAGTTGATAAAGATTCTGTTTAAGTCATAATCTTCTTGTTTTGTTGTGGATAGTTCACTTTGATCACATTTCCTGCTGACCTTCTATAATTTATTTTCCAACCCCCAAAAACTTGTTTTGAAACTGATGAAATAAGAAATGACCCAACTGTTCTCAAAAAGAAAAAGGAGCACGCACGCACGCACGCACACACACACACACACACACACACACACACACACACACACACACACACACACACACACACACACACACACACACACACACACACACACACACACACACACACACACACACACACACACACACACACACACACAACTTCCTTCTACCCATACTGTACTCCTGAAACATTTGCCACCACTCCAAGTATAAAGTCTGAATATCGCTTGTGCCGCAGTATTTGCACAGTGGTGTAAATGCTCTGAGGTTAGTTGCACCTGCTGTCACTACACAGCAGCTCTGAGCTGATCTCTGATCCACCGATATTTCATCAGGACCTAACAAAAAGGTTTGTTGCATCTTGCTGTAGTTTCAGCACCACTACACTCATGCAGGCCTTTTCCTGGTTCTTTTCTTTTGCTGACCTTTGTTTTGACCAGTTTGTTCAACAGTTTAAAAAAAAAATACTCAGGTTAAACTGAAGTGACTGATCTTTTCAGAGTTGTTTATTGTTTATGTTGTAATTTCTGACTTAGCCTTATTGTGACACCTTTATGAAGGTTTGGAACATGGTTAGAAGTGTGTTAAAATACACTGAGAACTATTTAAAAATGTTGCATTGTTTGTTCTTTGCATTATCACACTTAATTTTGCAGCTTTAAATGTGTCTGAAGTTCTTAATGTAGGATTAGCAACTCTGCCATGTCACCAGTGTCTGGTTCCGTCAATTTATCTGGGAAAAGAAAATATGATGAAGCAGCAGTCCTGTCTGTGGCCCAGTCTGTCTGTCACTGTTCAAGACACAACGATATGTTACCACTGCTGTTTATGCTGGATAATCCAAGCAGTTTATTTCACCAGGGTTGACTGAGAAATGAACAGGAGCTGGTTACCATGTGTAGTGTATATTTCTTAAGGAACTACGTATCAAATGGCAATTGATGTATAATATAGTATAAAGTTGAAGCCTTTGGCATCTCCAAACTTTTCCAGGTAGGTTTTCTTCCCAACCAAGCAGCAGCACACACAACCTGACTCATTTAATCAATGATCATAATTCTCAGACAGTTGACTGGTCAAGCTTTGTGCTATCGACTGGTTGGAACAAAAACCTGCAGCCACACCGGCCCTTTGTGGAATAGTTTGGAGATGCCTGCTTTAAATATTTAAGAACAGGTATTTTTCTTGAATTCATTAATCATGATGCATATTGAATTTGTCCTCTCACACAAATTGAACATTCTGAATAAATGTAACTTTTCTTTAAATAAAATCATACTAAAATTGTGCTTACATTTGCTACACTTAGAAGTTTAATAAGATGTAGAGAAGTCTGAACAACACCAGATCCTGAATCAAGTTTGTTACTGTGAAACTTCAAATTCCACAAACCAGTGCAGAAGAAGGGTCGTCTAAAAATCAGATCATTATCATCTTAAATATGTCAATGATCATTGTAATTTTTTACTTATATGTGAGGGATATTTCTCTTCTTTTCAGCCTTCAAGAGATGAACACGTCATCTGCCAATGTGACTGTGGTTTTACAGTATCGTGACTCCTTCACTAAGGCTGTGACCAAGAATGTGATTGTTGTGGTTCTCAGCATCTCCATCAACTACATCAATGCAGGACTAATCCACACCTTCTGCAAACACCAGGTCTGACACCACTTTGACATGTAACAATGAGTTAACTGAGCTAATCAGTAGGATGACAGCTCCCACCCAGCAGCACCAGTGAATCTACATCAGCAATAAGAGAGACGAGAACAGAGGATGAATGAGTGATACTGACTGATTCCTCTTCACTCAGCGTTTTGACTTCAGGAATGTTATTTACTTCATTTGTATTTCAAATATCGTCAAGGGCTAATATTGAAAGTATAAAGGAGTTGTGCTCTATATTAACCTAGAACTAATCTGTCCCAAATGTATTTGGCCTGAAGTAGAACCATTGCAACACTTCCTTGTATCAAAATCACAATTTTAATGAGTTCAGGGTGTTTTTAAAACTTGTCTTCTCACATCCATTCCCCCCCCCCCCCCCCCCCCCCCCCCCCCAGATCTTCTACACAAATCCACGGTATATCCTTTTTATTCACCTGGTGGTCAACGACATGATCCAGCTGACGCTGTCTGTCATGCTGTTCGTCCTCAGCTACACCATCTACAAACTCAGTGTTTCTCTCTGTTGCACCTTCACCCTCCTGGCCCTGTTCACCACTGAAAACACTCCCCTGAACCTGGCCTGCATGGCTGTGGAGTGCTACATTGCCATCTGTGCTCCCCTTCGCCACATGCAGATCTGCACTGTCAAGAGGACCTTGAAGCTGATTGGTTCAATCTGGGTGACCAGCATGTTGTCTGTTCTTCCTGATCTCTTCATCACCTTGGCCACAGTACCACTGGACTTCTTCCATTACCGTGTCTTCTGCCTCAGACAAATTGTCTTCCCAAATCCCCTCATTATCAAGAAGAGGGACATCACCTATATTGTCTATCTGGTTATAGTTTGGGTTGTAATTTTTTACACTTACTTCAGAATTCTCTTCACTGCAAAGACAGCTAGCAAAGATGCTACAAAAGCTAGAAACACAATCCTCCTCCATGGGTTTCAGCTGCTCCTTTGTATGGTGACATATGTGGACCCCCAGTTGAAAGAGGCTCTGCGGCTTTTGTTCCCCAAGAATTACACAGACTCCCTCTTTGCTACTTATATTATTATACAGATGCTGCCACGATCTATAAGTCCAATCATTTATGGCGTACGGGACAAAACTTTTAGAAGGTATCTGAAAAGCTATTTGCTGTGTAAATCAGTGTGTTCAAGGTAAATGTTCAAGTAATTTAAAGCAGATATCAGCTTCACGGCCGTTTCGGCTAATGCTGCGTTCAAGGCAGGCTTTTGAAACCGTAAGTTACAGCTTCAAGTCACAACTACGACTTGGTAGCGTTCCAGGTAACCCGTAGCTCGTGTTTTTACCATCCTGTTGTCTGTGAAAGTTCCCTATAACGGCCACTCGTAACTTCCGACCCGTGAACTCGTACCAGATCGAACTGGTATGACTTCACAGGAAGGAAAAACACAAAGTACGAGTTTCTTTGAACGCACCATGAGTTAGCAGCCCCCGCCCTTGTCAGGCATCAATTGGTCCTCGTGCTACGTCACCACATTCACGCGCATCCCTTGGCTGCACACACAGCCCTTCATGCCGTTCTCTCTCCTCATTGGATAACACTTGTATCCCACAAGGAAAATTTTCTCCTCGGGTTACAGCAGAGCAGAGTGACGGAGAGACTCGTGTTTAGGCTGAAATACTTCATGTAAGTGATTGCTGACGGAAAATAGGACTATTTAGGACTTATATTAACAAAAACATTCCACTGATATCTGCTTTAATGAATACCAATAATCAAAACAACATCAAAACGTCCAGTTTCCTCTGTTCAATGTCATATTACATTTGTGTAAATCCAAACTCATAAATGTGTATCATCGCTGCCTACATTTAACTTCATTATAAGTCACTTTGGTGTTGATAAATAAACTTAAATTAACTAAGGGAAAAACGTTTTATTGGTTACTTTTTTTAAGTATATTTTAGGGCTTTTCACACCTTCATTAGATGGCATAGTTGAGAGAGACAGGAAATGAAGAGGCAGAGATAGGGGGAATGACATGCAGGAAAGTGCTGCCCGATTCGAACCGGGGCTGCCTGCAGCGAGGACTGTAGCCTCTATACATGTGGCGCCTGCTTAACCTCCTGCGCCAATCGACGCCCAGTATTATTCACTTTGAACATTATATTAAAGGGATAGTTCAACATTTTGGTAAATTGGCCCATTGCCATAATACCTATAGTCTTAGGAGTAGGTTGGTTACCTTTAATTGTTGGTGCAAGCTATTTTTAGAACAGCACATTCACCACGCCCAGGCATCAGGTCAGCACACCGGCCGCCGCCGCCGCCTCTGTGAGCCGCTGGTGCCGCTGAGCTGCTCTGCACTCCTCCGAACACGTCGGAGAATTTCCTTACAGGCGTTGTTTGGATAAACTGACCACGGATGAATCAATCGGCTCATTGTAAAACTATTTATTTATTTATTGAAGTAGCCTAAATATGGTGATTTTTGTACGTACAGAGCCCCAAGGCTGCGCTGCTCACACACACCTGAAGCTTCACTTTTCATTCAAATGAACTAATGCGACTGCCACTGTTAGATATCATCAATGAGACCAGAATTTATCTCCTAAAAACAATTCAACCAGCCGGCAGAAAACCTCTAAAAACCTGTGGGGAAGTTACTTGGCTCGTTTTCTTCCCTGGGAGGAGGACACTCAGGACAGAGGTTGCCCGGCCGGTGAGCTCAGCTCCCTGGCTGCAGCCTCTGTGACGAGCCGCTGCTGCTGCCGCTCGTGTGTGGCTCTGCACTCCTCCGAAAAATGTCGGAGCAAATCTATTTACAGACGTTATTTGGATAAACTGACAACAGATTGGGAATCTAAACTGTCACTTTCTCGCATGAAAAAATATTAAAATTTAAGAAAGTGACGTTATTTCTCTACTCGCTGCTCGCTCACGTAACTGTTCAGGCTGCAAGACATCCACCGACCGCTGGTCGCAAGCGGTGGAAAGCCGAAGCTGTCGAGGACGCGCATGCAGCGTCATTTGACATCACATCCGCGGACAGCGCGGGAAATTAGGACCCAGAATTGCAGCGCATTATGCAGCACACAGCCTGTTCAAGGCAACGGAGAGATACGCGAGTGGGCTCATTCTTTTTGGTTTTGAACGCTTCATCGCCCATTAGCAGTAAAAAACTTAAAACGCAAGTGCATTTCTTCACAAATCTTGCCTCATGAACCTTTAACTATCCCTTTACGAGTCATATTTGAACATCAAAAATATAAACAAATGCTAGAGGAAAAGAAGAGAAAAGTTTTTTAAAAAAGCAACAGATGTTCAAGATGGAAAAGGCTGTCTATTGATTCAAAAGTGACACACATAAAATAGTAGGCGGTGACAACACACAGGCTCACATGCATCTATCACACACGCTGTATGTAGACAATAGGTTAGCAAACACACACCCCTGAAACCTGGGATGTGAGATCAACTTACATAAAGTCAGACATTTACTGGAGGAATTAGATTGGTGTCTCAATCTTGGTACATTCACTAAGGTAAGTACCAGCTCCTGAACACTGCAGATACATGAATGAAAAATGACAAATGGAGTTTCATAAAAGTCACATTTTAATCAGATAACTCCTTCAGCCTCCTGATGAACTGACTCTGTTGTATCAGTTAGAGTTACCAGGTCTCACTCAGGATGTTTACAGTTAAAAACAAAATGCTACAGCTGAATGTTGAACAGACACAAGTCTGTATGTGATGTCTACTTTCAATCAAATGTTTCCTGTTGAACCACTTTATTATTTTCACTTCCATCAGTGTTAGATGAAATAGGTAGAAACTGTACAAGTAAAATGTAAACTGTTTTAAAGGCCAATGCCAATCCATTTAAAATTAATGGCTGCTTACAGTACCTCAGTTTAAATGTGAAAAAAGGAAGTAAAATATACTTTTTTGTGCAGAGGTGGACCGTCTGTAAACAGGCCAATACACAGTTAGATACTGACTTCTCACCATCACCACACATCAGTAGCTCTGGTGGACTGGATATAACCTCATAATTAGAGATGTAAGTTTTTCCTTTAATACTGCTCAAAAGCTGAAAAGACCGGAAGAAGAGAACAGAGAACATGCTAACTCTATAGGTGGTCATGCTGGAGAATCTTTTCACCGTACAGATTGGATTTTGATTATTTATGACCATGAAGTATTTACATGTGATACAACCTCAGTATAAAACATCAAAAATTATAAAATGAAACGTAGTTATCTGTATAATGTACGGGAGAACGGAGGCTTGGGATTAAAAAGCCTTTCAACATTAGATTTGAATTTAAAAGCTGCATGCATACAACGATTCTATAATAATCAAGAATGGTTTTCATCCAAATTATTTTGTGCTCAATGTGGTCCCTTAATTGGAAAAGTGTACCCTTTTTTGCAATTGTGTCCTGCCTCTGTGGTACGTTTAAGTGCTTTTTTTCCTGACCTCTCTCCCTTTTTTAGAAATTCACTTTCTTTATGGCTTCAGTATCAGTTTTCTTTACCAAACAATTCCTTGGAGATTAGACAACAGATGTTATAGCTAAATGAAAATATCTGTATAGACCAGAGGTCGGCAACCTGTGGCTCCGGAGCCTTTCGTTCCTCTGCTGTGGATGTCATGGTTTAGAGAGGGCGAGCTCATTTGGGGGAAAAAAAAAAGATTCAATATAATGTACTGTTTTTTATGTTTTTGTTTTTGTGCTTGTGCTTGCTGTTGTTTTTTGGTTGCTGTAGAGTGAATTATTTAATCTTTTATTTATTGAGTTACGATATGAATGTATGGTGTGTGTGTATAAAAAATATGTAGTATGTACTTACTGATTATATGTTTTGATTATTTTATGCTGTTAAATGTATGTTCTTATTTGTTGTTGTTGTTTTTTGTTTGTTTGTATTCTGTCCTCCCCTATGTTTGTGATGTTGATGGGTTCTATGTTACTGCCACCTGATTATTGTGTCTTTTTTTTCTTAAAATTGAAAAAAAGAAAATTAATGAGAAAGAAAGAAAGGAGAAAAAAAGGTCCACATTTGGGGTGGTGGTGGTGGGGTTAAAAAAAGAAAAAAGAAAAGACTTAACATCAACAGGCTGCCAACACTGAACACACACACTAGTATGAATCACAATAAGAAAACAATTTCTGTCATAAACTCTTAGCATTTCATGTTTTTCTTTTTTAATAACATACAATCATGTGACTGTATGTCATGTTTTTGGTGTAAGTAACACTGCCACTACAATGTGCTTTTAGCAGTGAAATGAGGATCGACAGTAAGGCAGGCTGTGCAACATGATAAGATTGAAGATTATTACAGTATATTGTGCTTTCTCTTCTGCTTTAACAGGCCTTTCAAGAAATGAATGAGTCATTCTCTAATGTAACGGTGGCTGTCCGAGAAGCTGACTCCTTCTCTAAGGCTGTGACCAAGAATGTGATTGTTGTGGCTCTTGGGATTTCCATCAACTACATCAATGCAGGCCTCATTCACACCTTCTGCAAACACCAGGTCTGATGTTCTTTTAATCACATGTTGGCAGTGATACTGAGATAGATAGATAGATAGATTGATTGATTGATTGATTGATTGATTGATTGATTGATTGATTGATTGATTGATTGATTGATTGATTGATTGATTGATTGATTGATTGATTGATTGATTGAAATAAAACTAGAAAAAGCATTTCCATAAGGAAAATGCATGTGAATGCTGAAAGCCATTGCTGAAGCCAGAAGAACTGGGCAAAGACAGCAAGTACAACAATGACATGCATGAGACAGGAATCAAACTCATAACTTCATGATTAGTAACCTGACGGAATTACCTTTCAGCCACAGAGCACCTGACATACAATAAGCTTTAAACTATCATGAATCAAAGACTGTACGATGATAGGTGAATAGTTGAAATTCAAGAAATTATGTGACATGCAAAGCATGACTGAGGCAGGAATCGAACCCATGACCTCATGGATTCTCCTTTCCTCTGCCACTAGGCCAGAGAGAGCCTAGAATTATGAGTTCTATACTGTGATAAATCAAAGCTGTTTGAATGCTAGCTGAAAGTCTTGTGAACAGTTTACGTTGCATGCAGTTGCAGTTACATGGAGTGTGTAGCTTAAAGGTCCCATATGTTTGCTGTTTTCCAAGCATTTCACATAGGTCTGAGTTGTCCAACCACATTATATTTGTAGCATATTATTGCCCCCCAATCAATCTGTGGCTCTAAATCTCAGCAATCTAAAAGTGGCTCTCCAGAGCTCCCCTGAGAACGAGCCATTTCTGTGTCTACACCTTGAAATGCAAATAAGATGTGTAAACCACGTCCACTCCACACCCGTCCCAGGGATGGGCAATGATTTCCGAATGATCAAATAGACTAACTAAAAAAAAAAATAGAATAGTTTGAATGAGTTTTGAGGGTCAGGAGACCTATACCATCCACCATTGTGTTAGCTGAGCAGCTCATGTCTCTGCCCTGTGGATCTCAAAACAACATGCAAAGATAATTAAAGGTAATGAACCCACCCCTTTGACTATAGGGATTATGGCAAAAGGTGAATTTGCCAAAATGTTTAATTATCCCTTTAAAGGTTATACCATACATGACTCTATATAACCCTCTAACCCACTGCCTCTCTTTGTTTCCCCTCCTCCAGATCTTCTACACCAACCCGCGGTATATCCTTTTTATTAACCTGGTCGTCAATGACATGACACAAGTGACGTTGTCCATCACCTTGTTCATAATCAGCTACACCATCTACAAACTCAATGTTTCCATCTGTTGCATATTCATCCTTCTGACTCTACTCGCCACTGAAAACACTCCCCTGAACCTGGCCTGCATGGCCGTGGAGTGCTACATTGCCATTTGTGCCCCCCTTCGCCACGTTCAGATCTGCACTGTCAAGAGGACTTTAAAGCTGATTGGTTTAATCTGGGTGACCAGCATGTTGTCTGTTCTTCCTGATCTCTTCATCACTTTGGCCACAGTACCACTGGACTTTTTCCATTCCCGGGTCTTCTGCCTCAGACAAACTGTCTTCCCAAATCCCCTCATTATCAAGAAAAGGGACATCACCTATATTATCTATCTTGTTTTGGTTTGGGTCATCATTTTTTACACTTATTTCAGAATTCTCTTCACTGCTAAAACAGCTAGCAAAGATGCTACAAAAGCCAGAAACACAATCCTCCTACATGGGATTCAGCTGCTGCTTTGTATGTCAACATATGTAGCCCCCCAGTTATTAAGGGCTGTGCAGCAACGGTTTCCTAAGAGTTCAACAGACCTCCGCTTTGCGTACTACATTGTAGTACAGATTCTGCCACGATCTATTAGTCCGATCATTTATGGTGTACGGGACAACACCTTCAGAAGGTATCTGAAAAGACATCTGCTGTGTAAATCAGTGTTTAAGGTAAACATTCATGGAATCTAATACTAATAATCAACAGCTAAAACTTCCTAGCAGTTTCCTGTTTGCAATGTCATATAGTCCTTGGGCCAAGACTCAAAATTTCACATATCGGTATCACCTGGGAGGGCAAATTCTAGTTGTGATTTTTTTTATTCCTATACACCCCTAGATTAAGTTTTGATATGATAGACCTTGCTGACTGGCAGCTTTATAGTATTTATCACCTCTTAAAGTAATAGACTGTTGCTGTTCAAAAAAAAAAAAAAAGGGCCTTCCCTGGAAATCATCTTTCTTTCATCATATCCTCTCCTTTGGGTGTGAACTAATGGCCGGCCACAGAGACTTGTAATAAACCCTGAAGTAGTGTTTCAAGTAATTCATCTAATATAGGTGTAAATAAGCTTCAATTAGCTGATTGTCATTTCTAAATCATTGCAATGTATTTTCTAATGAAGGATACTTTTTTACAAATTATATTTATTCCCAATACCTTATTCAATTGGTGTAGAGGCAAATTGGATAGATAGATAGATAGATAGATAGATAGATAGATAGATAGATAGATAGATAGATAGATAGATAGATAGATAGATAGATAGATAGATAGATAGATAGATAGATAGATAGATAGATAGATAGATAGATATCCTTTATTTTGGTAACTGAACAATGATGAATGCAGATCAACAAAATGTGAACAAAAGGTGGTGGATGTGAAAGCCCTGTCAATTAAGTATTTTTTTCTCAGAGCTTGAGGCAGCGGATAATCTAAGGTTCTTCCTTCAGGTTTCTCAGTCTGTTGCCTCACTGTACGAAGCTCAAGTCGCTCAGGCTCTCCCTCCAAGCCCAGATATTCTGCTGTACCAGGTAACAACATTGTGCACTCCAATCCATCATCTAAGATGGCATAGGTATCAAAGGTTTTGTCCTTGTTAGAGAGTCTCACTTTTACAAGTTTGGGCCTTTCTCAAACAAAATCTGGTGTTTGTCTCGCGTGCTCTCTTTTTTCACACTCCCTTGCTTGCCCTCGTATCGATCTGCCTAGAATGGACAAAAACAGACGCGCAGACACCATGAAAATGAAACACTATCATTCCTGTGACAACTGGCCAAGGTAGTCCCGGTCAGCCCCACGTGTCAATCACAGGCTACAGAGGTTCAGGGAAACGTGTGGGCACTTGAATTAATATTATCATTGATGACGTAGCACACGCATTGCCAGGAAAGGTCCGATCTGTCTGTTTAAACTGCAGACGTATTGGCAGATATCCTGATCTCAGATCTGACAATATCCGATTCCATGCGTATTTGTCCCGTTTACACGTTCATGTTACAGATCCGATCTGAGCCACTTGAGAGGAAAAAATCGGAATTGGGCCACTTGAACTATATGCAGTGTAAAGACAGCCTTAGTTGTGCCACTTCCAGCCTCAGTAGGACAGATTCAGGAGGCTGTGATACAGGTGCTGCTCTGGCCTGTGGTTGTTGGGGTGGCCTGCCATAAAGTAAAGTCTGTAGATATCTTGGAGGTTGCTTTGTATTTTTCTAAGTGTAATTTATATAACCTTATTTTCACTTTTTAGCACTCCCCTCCCCCTTCCCCTTAAAGAGCTTCTAGCTCTTTTCAGGCTGCTCTTGAAAATAAGAATTTTGTTCTTAATTTGCTTGCCTGGGTAAATAAAGGTTAAATAAAAATAAATAAAAAGGTATTCCTTCCCACTGTGGCCTTTCTCCTTGCTCTCTCCCATCATGTTGCTGAACGGCTCATGGGTCCATTTTCCAGCATGGGTGTTTGCTCCGGCTCGAAGGACCCTGAAAAAACTATGTGTGATGTCCAAAAAGAGTGTTAAATGACTTTTAATGTGTTATTGGCTGTCTGTGTTCTTTTTGGAATTAATGACCAGGGGTGGAAAGTAACGAGTTACATTTACTCAAGTTACTGTAATTAAGTAGCTTTTTTGTGTACTTGTACTTTTTTGAGTAATTTTTAAAATCAGTACTTTTACTTTTACTTGAGTACATATTGTTGGAAGAAATGTACTTAGTTACATTTTAAATAGCTTAAGTTACAAAGTAAAAAATATATAACTCTGTGTGGGTTGTCAAAAGTAGCTACGCTGCTGCCGCCTCTCTCTCTCTCTCTCTCTCTCTCTCCCTTCACAGACGCACACAGCAGCAGCAGGTACACACCTCTTTCCCCCTCACCGCTACGTGAGTTTGTGCATAACAGGGCTCGTCTTAATATTAGCCATTAGCCACAGCTAGCGGTTAAAAGCTGACGTTAATGATTAAAGACAACGTTATCAGGCATGTCCATCTATTCGGCTACGTTTATGGTGACCGTGCCAGACACACCGGGGCTGAAGGCCGGACCGGCAGTCCGTTGAGTTAAATGTAGGAGCCCAGTCAGATCCATGGCCATGCTCAAAGGAACAGACAAGCAGCCCACTGCTTCAGAGCAGTTACAGTAAAGAGGCAAGAGAGAGAGAACCTACAGTAAACCCCCCCCCCCCTCCCCCTCCTCCTCCTCCTTGAGAGCAGACAGGAAAGACAGTAAAAAAAACAGGTGTGTGTGAGTGAAAGAGGGAGAGAGAGATTTTATCCGTATTGAAAATGGTATTGAGTATCGAATATTTTCCTTAATATCGATATTGAGTTGAAAATGTTAGTATCATGATCATGATCGTGACAACCTTAGTGCCAGTAACAGTAACTGTCCATCTGATTGGCTCTGGACAACTGCAGTGTCAGAAGGTCAGAATCAAGTTGGTGCCACAGGAGCTAAAAGATGATGGAGACCAGTGTATCGATGGAGAAGGGGCAAATTTGGAACACAGAGACATGCACGGAGAATGTTAGGCCAATCTCTGGCCATTATACCCCCCCCCCCCAAAAAAAAAATAAAAAAATAAAAAAGTAACTAAGTAACTTTTACTCTGAGTAAATTTTAAATGAACTACTTTTTACTTTTACTTGAGTAGATTTTTACACCAGTACTTTTACTTTTACTTTATTTCATCAAGGTAACTGTACTTTTACTTGAGTAGATTTTTTTGGTACTCTTTCCACCCCTGTTAATGACAATCTGCCTATGGGGAAAATAACAAAATGCGAAAAAAATATATATAAAAAGCTGCTCCTATGAAAAGGCTATCATATTTTAATTTACTTATATTGACCCTAAAAACAATTTAGTATAGGTAAGGTTTTGCCCACTCTCGTGATACGTGATACCTCTGGGTTAAGTAACCCAAGTTGGGTTAATTTGCTAACCCAGACCGAGCCAACACTGGGTTAGTTATTCCCAGAATTTTGGGTTAAAAATTTGACCCAGCATACTGAGTTAAAGCAGAAGTAAGCGGTCGTTTTGGCTAACTTTTTGTCAGCCGATGGAGTTAGCAGTCCCGCCCTCGTCATGGATCTATTGGTCCTCGTCCCTACGTCACCACATTCAGGCGCATCCCTTGACTGCACACAGAGAGGACCGCCCCTTTATGCCGTTCTCTCTCTTCATTGGATAAAGCTTGTAGGATACAAGGAAAGTTTTCTCCTCGGCATACAGCAGAGCAGAGTGACTGACAGACCCGTGTTTCGGATCAAACACTCTATGTAAGTGATTGTCGTCGGAAGTATAACTATTTAAGACTTATATTTACACAAATATTCCGCTTACTTCTGCTTTAAAGCTTTTACTCAAAAATGGGTAGATTCAATTATGTTGTTGGGTGAAAGCTACCAAAAATTGGGTTGAAAAATACAACCTAAATTCTGGGTCAAAATATACTTACTTATACTGCTACTACTACTTATACTTAAAAATATTACATTTAATTAAATCTAAATTGTAATTAATAAAATCTAAATCGTAATAAATTACTAAATGACGAAACAACAAAAACACATATTCTTCCAACCTTCCTTTTATTGGAAAAACAAGAAACACCAAGTTAAAGCAGAAGTAAGCGATCCGGTTGTTTTGGCTATCTTCTTGTCAGCCGATGGAGTTAGCAGTCCCCGCCCTCGTCATGGATCTATTGGTCCTCCAGGGTATATACAGGAATCTTGAAGTTAATTCTAATACCTTTTTAAGACTTTTTCAATACCTCGCCGCCACTTCAAGCTGTAACCATTTACATCAGTGACACTTTTAACTAATAAAACAGAATTCAAAATAGGCTAGGACAATAAATCAAAGGCAAAGTTTATCCAAAAAAAAAAACAATTATTTTTTTGTTTTTAATAAAATGAATAAATTCACACACTTTTACAATGTTTTTTAGGACTCAAACTCTTGGACAGCGAATTCAGAAAAAATACCTTCAAAATTTAAGACTTTATAAAGTTGTGAAAAGACTTTTTAATACTTTTTAAGGGTATTAATTTTCCCAGAATTGATTTATCACCTTTTAATACTTTTCAAGACCCTGCGGATACCCTGTCCTCGTCCCTACGTCACCACATTCACACGCATCCCTTGGCTGCACACAGCCCTTCATGCCGTTCTCTCTCATTGGATAAAGGTTGTAGGATACAAGGAAGTATACAAGAAGTTTTCTCCTCGGCTTACAGCAGAGCAGAGTGACTGACAGACCCGTGTTTCGGACCAAACACTCTATGTAAGTGATTGCTGTCGGAAGATATAACTATTTAAGACTTATATTAACACAAATATTCCGCTTACTTCTGCTTTAACTTCTTCAAGGCTGTCGATAATGGCAAAGGCAGGCTGATTCTTCTCCATCACCATTATGTTGCTCTCGTGAAATTCTCCATGTTAGTGTTGATCTGAGAAAAAACACCAAATACAAAAACAAGATTCAAAAGATAGGTTCAGGTGTTCGGTAAACCTCACAACTCTCACCTGTCTGTCTCAGGTGTGTCTCACAGGCTGGACATCAATGAGGGTCTTTAAAATCCACAGGTTGCTGGGTAACAAACACTTCTCCACTGTGTAAGGTACAGTTCAGAGCAGCATGGGGAGCAGCACGGAGGCTATCACCTTGTCTGCCTGTAATGTTAAAAATGTAAAAATGTCAAATGTTTATTAGATACAACAGTGAAAACACCATTAGCTATTTTAACTCAGGAGTGTAGTCTGACTTTATAGTAGGGATGCTCCGATCGATCGGCTGCCAACCGTTATAATTGACCCTTAATGGGTTGATCGGTGGGCTGAAGTGCCAGAAAAGCCGATCGCATATTATTTTCTTTTTTTTACCCGAGACTGTTTTTTGGGTTGACAGATGCTATCATTTCGCTCTGTGCATGTGGAGCCCCCACTCCGAACTGACAGACCGCGACGTGGCTGCTCGAGCGGAGCGGGAGTGGGGGAGAAAGCAAGTGGGACAGATCTGCCCTAGTGGCAGTAAACTACATGCCTCTTTTTGTTTAAAATGATTTTGAAGCCTTTTTTGCCTCACTTGGAGAGTAAGGCAAGTAAATTAAGTACATTTTATTTATTTTTATTTTATTTCATCTATTGCTCTTGACAGGGCATGTAATGGTTACACAAATAAAAAGTTGATTGTGGTAAATAAAGATCTTGATTGTATTTATTATTTATTTTAGTACAAATGGTTTTACCTATAGACTGTAAAAATAATGGACGGTTACATGCTGCTATTCCGACATGCCGCTATTTCGACATTGACTTCTAATTGTCGGAATAGCGGCATTAACATTATTTTTCAAGCGTCCCACTATTCGGACATTTTTTTTTTCATTGTCGGAGTAGCGGCACTTTACTATTTTTCAAACATTCCGCTTTTCCGACATTGATTGATTACCTTATAGTCAGACGTGTCCTTCTGATTTTATTTTATTTTTTCATCTGAGACACTGTTTCTCATACACAAATACATAGGCCTATTAGAGAAGAAAAAACAAACCCTCGAAGTTTAAAAACACACTGGCAGCTGAGATTTGGGAGGTTTTTGTTTTTATTGTAGCTTATTAAAATGCAAGATCATTTTTCTGACTGATTTATTGCCCGATGCCGTGTATCTCGCTTTCTTTCCCCCACCCTTCGCCCGTTGTCTTCTTGTCACTTTGTTGTCACTTTGTTGCCGCTCCAGAGCGCACATGGCTAATTAATATGCACGTGCTGACCATATATGGTTGTGTCTAGGCATTCTGGGGGCGGAGGTGTGTTCACGTGCGCAACTGCGCACCATTCTTGGAACCAGTTTGATTTATCAAAGAGAAATTGCGGAGAGTTGTGCACACACAGTAGAGATAGTGATAGATCTGAAAAAGGTGTAAATATTTTGGGTGTCTTTTCGCCGTAGGCCTAAGCACTACTTACTACTTACAGTTTTGATAAATGAGGCCCCAGGCCATAAGCCCAGAGCCCAGAGACGCTCACAGCTGCAGCTCTGCGGCTCATCCGCCGCGCTGTCCGTGGTGCTGAAGGTGACAGGTTAACTTGACAAACAAACTGCAACATAGTTCTGTTTGTTTATCATGTGTGTCAGTTTTGTTTGTGACTTGATAGTTGAGTTGTTGAGATTAAGAACATCACTCCCCCATTAAACCAGTGATAGGCATGCTGAAAAGAAAAGAGAGAGAGAGACGTGCCTGGGTATCGCAGCTGTAAAAAAAAAAAAAAAAAAAAAAGACGACGTGTCGGAATAGCGGTATCAAAAAGTGTCGGACTACCGGCATGTCTAGATAGAGGGATGTCGTAATAGCGGGATGTCTAAATAGAGACATGTCGGAATAGCGGGATGTCTGAATAGCGGGCGGACCCCATAATGGACGTAGCACCCGTGACGTCACCCATTGGTTTGGGGGAGTCTGTTTTAACCTAATAATAGTAAAACGGTAGAGTTTTTAAAAAATTCACCCCCCTCAGAGTGTGTGCGGGGGTAGAAACTATCGGTTGAGACCAAAAAAATGAAATGTACCAGGCTGTAAATATGTTTTTTTAAGCTGTAAAGTCGGCTATTTTAACATGGGGCTCAATTGGAGTTGCTCCCTTCTGGAGCCAGCCCCCAGCGACAGCCGAGGGGATTGCAGTTTTTTGAACGCGGAAGTGAGCTTCACTTCTCAGACCGACAACTGCCCCCTTGGTTTTACCACTTTAAGTGGTGCACAAATACAGGACATTGAGGATTATTATTATCATTATTCTCCCATCCATTCTGTGATCGGTGATCGGTATCGGCAGATTTAAGATTCTTGTGATCGGTGATCAGATCAGCCCCCAAAAACGCTGATCGGAGCATCCCTACTTTATAGGTGTTCTTTTGAAAAAGATGACTGAGGGGCTTCATGCTGTGCTCTTTGATTGACAAACTCTTTATTAATAAAAGCGCTAGTAATACAATCACCAAATGCTACGATGTTAAAATGTGATCACCTGCATATTCATGTGGCAAGAAGGTCAGCTGTAATTCCTTCTTGAGAACCTGAGAAACACAGATGCGAGACAAGACTAGCCTAGAAATCTAGACGCACCCTAGCGGCAGCAAATATATTTGCTCCGTAGGTGGTCTAGAAACGAGCCATAGGAACTTTTTGAGTCTCGAATACCGTTTGTGTTCACCAATCACTCATCCCTTTTTAAAAAAAGCACTGACAGAAACACAATACTCAAAGCAGACAGTTTCCACCCAAAAAGTCTAATATCAAATATACCTTATGGCCAGTTTCAGAGACTCAGGAGGATTTGCACCGATGACACAGACTTTGAAAATCAGGCCAAAGACATGCGCAAACGATTTGAAGAGCCAAGTCCATTGACAGAAAATCCCTCCTTACAAAAACCCCTCGCCAACAGCCTTCACCTCGTATTTTCTTCACTACACAATACAGCACTATGGCTTTGGACATCAAACACATAATTAAGAAAAACTGGGACATACTGCTGAGTGACCCCACCCTCGCCACTGCCTTTCCTGAACCACCATCCTTCGCCTTTCAAAGAGCACCCACCCTCCAGGACAGCCTGGTGAGTAGCTACCTTCCGCCTACTAAGCCCACCACCTGGTTTCCTAAGCCCACAGGCACATTCAGATGCGGCTCCTGCAATCACTGTACCAACGTTCACAAAACCAATACTTTCTCTGATGTATCAACTGGCAAAACGTTCCAATGCAGACATTTTGCAAACTGTAATTCCACCTATGTTGTCTACGGATTGGAATGTGAGTGTGGGGCCTTCTACACTGGCCGCTCCAAGCGGAGAATGAAGGATAGACTTGCGGAACACAAGTACGCCATTCGCACCAGGAATTCAAACTATCCCATGACCGAACACTATAGGTCAGCTGGACACACAAGCATCGACAACCTCAGAATCATGGTGCTTGAGGTCATCCCCAAAAACCACAGAGGTGGTGACAGACTGAAACGTTTGCTCCAAAGGGAAACGTTTTGGATTTGTACTCTCAGGGCCACCTCCCCTCCAGGCCTTAATGAGGACATTGACTTTACCCCCTACCTCTAACCCCCAGCCCACCCCCCTCTGCACTTTTGATGGTACTTTGATGGTCACCTGCCACTCTGTACACCCCTTTGCTTCACTTGAGATTTTCATATAGATACAAGATGGATTCTGCCTGTGATTTTTTTTCCCACTGATATTTTAATCTTCCCCTTTTTGTAGTACTTAAGATTTTCTTTTGATGGTATTATATATTTCCCTTTTGATGGTACTTTAAGATCCCCCTTGATGGTATTTTTACATTTTTATGGTACTTTAAGACCTCCTTTTGTTAGTACTTCAATATTCCCCTCCTTGATGGTACTTTAACTCACTGAGTGCCAACCACGTAATTTCTCGTTTTTCATCCCCATGCGTTGAGTGCCAAAAATGTAATTTTAAGTTTTTTGCCCTTTTTTTATTATGAAAATAGACACTTTAACACACCTTTATGTGTAAATTTGGGGACTCTACGACGAGCATAACTGAAATAGATGACGATCAAAAACTCATGACAGCTCACGATCTGTAAGTTTTTATCATAACTCGGCTTTTGCAAACCGAGTTCTGCATGTGGATGCAGCGCAGCTGCACTGCTTTCACCCGCGAGGCTCCAGTAGCTCGGAGCCGAAAAAGGAAGCTTCAAGTCAAACTTATTCTGAGATGCAAGCTCATTATACAGTGTCCCCTAAACACAGATACTACACAGTGTGAAGAGTGGTGAAAAATGGCTCATAGAATTTAAACTGGAGTCAGAGAAGAAAACAGTCAGAGAAGTTCAAAGTGCATCTTTAAAGCAGAAGTAAGCGGAATGTTTGTGTTAATATAAGTCTTAAATAGTTATATCTTCCAACAGCAATCACTTACATAGAGTGTTTGGTCCGAAACACGGGTCTGTCAGTCACTCTGCTCTGCTGTAAGCCGAGGAGAAAACTTTCCCTGTATCCTACAACCTTTATCCAATGAGGAGAGAGAACGGCATAAAGGGGCGGTCCTCTCTGTGTGTGCAGCCAAGGGATGCAAGTGCATGTGGTGACGTAGGGACGAGGGCGGGGACTGCTAACTCCATCTGCTGACAGGAAGTTAGCCAAAACGACCGGATCGCTTACTTCTGCAATACACAACTCCATAGTGCAGCATATTTTCAGACACGTTGCACACTGACACTGTTCCACATTCTTTGATGGGGGGCGACCGCCATTCCGAAAGACTGCGATTCCGACGGTCAGCTATTCCGAAAATTTCCGAAGGTCCATCATTCCGAATTTCCGAGGGGCCGCCATTCCGAAGGCGTCAATCGCGGTGTTTTATTTTGAAGGGTCGGGGACCAGATTCTCTCGTGTGTCTTTGTTTGACTTCCTGCCCGGCTTGACGCGATCGCTCGCGGAAAATACACCAGATGAAACGATCGCTGCAGGGCGCGAGCCGGCGGCGCGTCTGCTCTGTGTGAACGACACATTAACTATTAGCCGGCTGGTGTGTCCCCGGCCAGCTAATGATGTACAGTGGGCTAATATACAAGAAAAAAACTATGAATGTGCACCCCTTCCTGGATTCGATCCCATGCATATTAAACCAAATTTTCGAAATGGCACACCTTTTTTCAGATTCGGAATGGTGGCCATTCAGAAACATGAAAGTAAACTTTCGGAATGGCATCCTGGAACCAGCCTTAACACGGTATAGTCATTTCTAGGTAATTCTACTGGACCTAAACACAGCACTAAAGGTGCGTTCACACCGGATCATTACTCAAAGTGTCTCTTTTATTCGCTTTATTGTTCCGACCGTACATGAACAACAGCATGGCTTCCCTAACACTTCCGTAACACTTCCTGTGCGCGTGTGCGTCACTGCTCACACGTGATCAACACAAACCAATACATGACATCCCTCCTTTTCTTGGAAATAATGATTAATCTCTTAAACAAAGTCTGTCAAATATGAAATATAACTGACTTTCAAAACTTCCCCTCTCCACTTTCATTGCTGTGTCTTTTTCCTTGAATCTCTCCAGATCCGGCCACTGTGGTTGAAGTTGCTCCGGAGACACTGGGACTGGTGTTCTAATTCTCCTCCCCATCAGAAGTTGAGCTGGGGAGCTCCCATGTGCCAACAGGGCTTTGTGGAAGTCTCCTTCTTTCATTAATAGAGACTTGACTGTTCTGACGGCCCGTTCTGCCTCCCCGTTGCTGCGTGGGTAACGGGGGCTGCTTGTCACGTGTGTGAAGTCGTACTCTCGAGCAAACTGTGCAAATTCGTGACAGGAGAATTGTGGGCCGTTATCTGTGACAAGCACCTCTGGGCAACCAAACCTAGCAAATACAGCTTTAAACCTTGTAATAGTCTGTTTTGCTGAGGTGTTTCCCTGTAGGCTGCACACTTCGATGTAGTGTGAGAAATAGTCTATTATGACTAAGTAGTGTCCATTCTGCCACTGGAAAAGGTCTGCTGCGACCCTCTGCCACGGCCAGCTTGGCAGATCTGTTGTGAGCAGAGGTTCCACCGGTGCCTGGGTTTCACATGCGCAGACTCCACATCTTTCAACCATTTGCTTCACTGCAGATGTGATGCCTGGCCACCAGACTGACTCACTTGCTCTGGCAAGACATTTGTTAGCACCCTGATGTCCTTGGTGTAGTTTGTGCAGGATGTCAGGTCTCATGCTTTCAGGGATTATGAGCCTCTCACCTTTCATAAGCAGTCCTCCCCCATCATGCAGGACTGACCTTTCAGGCAAGTAAGGTAGCAGCAGCTCATGCACATCTCGTCTGTGTTCAGGCCAGCCTTTTGCAATGTAACGACTGAGACATTTGCATACATTGTCTGAGGTTTGTGCTGTCTTAATCTGTTCAAGCTTCGTTGGTGTGGCTGGCAGGCTTTCTACAATGCTGTCCAGGTAAGCTTTGCACTCCTTTTCCAGGTCTTGCTCTGCCTCTGTGGCTGTAGATGGAAGCGGCGCTCTGGACAGAGCATCAGCTGTTATCAGGTTTTTACCTGGGACATGGATAATATTGAAACTGAACCTGAGCAGCCGGAGTCTGAATCTGATGATCCTCGGCGGGAGGTCATCCAGTGGTCTGGACTTCAGGAGTGTTATGAGTGGCTTGTGATCAGTTCTTATGGTAAAGTCCAGGCCACTTAGGTATCCTCCCAGGCGCTCGCAGGCCCAGGTCACAGCCAAAGCCTCCTTCTCTATTTGTGCATATCTTGATTCGGCTTTAGTCAGGCTTCTGGAAATGAAAACAACAGGTTTCCACTCACCATCCTGTTGTTTTTGTGTCAACACACCTCCCAGCCCATATGAAGAGGCATCAGCGGAAACCATAGTTTCATGTTCTGGACTGTACTGGGCTAACACTGTCTCTGACGCCAGTTCTTTTTTTGTTTCCAGGAACGCTTTCTGTTGAGGTGCTCCCCATATCCAGCTGTTCTCTGTCTTCAACAGGTCACGGATGGGCTTTGTTAAGTCGGGCAGGCGTGGCGAGAATTTCCCATCAAAGTTCACCATGCCCATGAAGCGTCGAACATCGGCCACATCCTACGGCTCAGGCATGTCAAGGATCGCTTTTATTTTATCTGGGTCTGCTCTAATGCCTTGGCAGTTTATGACATGGCCCAGAAAACGGACCTCTGTCAGGGCAAACTGGCATTTTTCGTTCAGGGTGAGCCCAGCCTCACTGAATTTTTGCAGGACTCTGTGCAGCTTGTCGTCGTGCTCTGCTCGGTCCTTCCCTGTGACCAGGACATCATCAGCATGACACAAGACCCCATCAATGCCATCAATCAGCTGAGAAATCCTCTTTTGGAAATGTTCGGGGGCTGATGATATACCAAAGGGTAAGCGTTTGAAGTAGTATCTGCCCTCTGGTGTGATGAACGTGGTCAACAGCATTGAGTCTTTATGGAGAGGTACCTGCCAGAAGCCTGATGTAGCGTCCAGCTTTGTGAAAACTCTGGCACCTTCCAGCTTGGCTAGTGTTTCATCCACCGCCGGTAAGATGTGTCTCTCTCTGATGACGCTCTCGTTCAGATGGGTCAAGTCCACGCAGATCCGTATTTTCCCTGACGGTTTCACAATAGGGACCATGCCTGCGCACCATTCTGTTGGTTCCTCGACACGGGCTATGACCCCCATCTTCTCCATGCGGTCTAATTGCTCTTTGACTTTGGTGCGAAGGGGAATAGCTACTCGTCTGGGGGCAGAGAGGGCGTAGGGGGCTGCATCTTCTTTCAGTTTCATTTTATATTCCCCTTTTAGTTTACCTAGCCCTTTAAAAACATCTGGGTAGGTTGAACGGAATAGTGCCTCTGCGTTGTCTATGCTGTGAAGCTGGGGGATCATATGCAGTCTGCGAATGGCAGGGAGGCCCAATAAAGGTGTGGTCAGGTCCTTCACGATGAACACCTCCTCCTCAATCTTTCTATCCCCTCTCTGAATGACAGCATGCACTTGCCCTTTAACATCCAGCGGTTGGTTGGCCGGGCCCAGCAGCGGCCTGCGTGCAGCTGTGTGACTGCCATACCTGTCCATTAGGCTTGGGCGGTATCCAAATTTTGATACCGCCAAACTTCCTCCACATTTTACCACGGTATACGGTATTACCGTGACTAATTAAAAATGATGACGTAAGTGGCATTCGCTTGTGTCTTCACCATTCAGAAACTGAATACTAGGGCTAAACATTAGCAGACCAAAATCTCATTGGTCGATTGGTCGCAGAAAAAAAACAAACATTTGTAGCCCTGTCTTGTCAAAATTAAGTCAAAATCAATATGACTGAACTGTATATGAAAGGCTATAGGGCTTTTATTTTGAAGGGCCAGATACAGGAAGTCATGACACGCACTCGCTGTCAGTTTTTTTTTTTTTTTTTTACACGGCACGGCAGGTCCGGTCCATGGATGTATTTCCGGTCCCTTTTTTTTTTTTTCTTCTTGTCAAGAGCGACTTTTCCCGATGTTGTTCCTGATGTCTCTGTTTTGGAGAAGTATCACTGCTGTTTTCAACGATTAGAGGGACCCGTCCCACAGGCTCACCGGCGGTCTGTCTCATAGTGTCACAGAGCAGAGACATGACAGTCCCCGCTGCAGTCACAGTCCCTCACCTCCCCACACCGCGGACCCCCCAGCCCACCCCACCCGCCGCAGCTCAGTCACTCACCCTCATCTATTGTGTTTATTGGTGATAAACGGGCATAACGGTAAAACCCGACCAACTTGTTGAAACTAATCAAGTTAATAAACTGTGTGCAGAGCGATCTGGCTGTGTGATGTGTGTGTGAGTGAGCGTGACTATGACGGAACGTGTCTGACGGGGGGGTGGGGGGGGGAGGTGTAAAAGTAGGCTAAAACATATAAAACTAACTGGAAATTCAACCACACATAAGTGCTACTGGACATATAATCAATTTTAGACATTAAATTACTTTTATTTAATATTTAATCCTTATCTCCTGTATAAGTGCATTGCATTTTTTCATGACGGTATTGAAACTGATACCGTTGCTATTTTTAAATACCTGCAGTATACGGTATTACCGCAATACCGACCAAGCCTACTGTCCATTGTGTACACTGATTCTGGAATAGCAGTCACTGACGCACCAGTGTCCACTTTAAAACGCAGCTGACCACCATTTATGGTAAGTATTTCAGTCCATGTAGACGACTGTGGATGGTGAACAGCTCCCAGGTAAGCTGCCGCCTCATCCTCTTCAATGGATTCTAATTTTTGAGCTGATCTGCATACAGCCGCAAAGTGTCCCTTCTTTTGACATTTTCTACATTCAACATCTTTTGCTGGGCATTCAGTCCATGAATGTTTTGGGGTTTTGCCACACTTCCCACACTGTTTTGACTTGGTTGATGTAGACTGTGACTGAAAATGACTCACACGTTGAGTAGACTTCTTCCTATAAGCTGGTCTCTTATTGTTGTGGGACACTGCATCCAAGTTCCCCGGTGTACTGGCTGACCGCAGGACGGCTTGTTGCTTTTTCACCTCCTCATGCTGCCTCACTTGAAGTATGGCTGTAGCTAAATCCAGATTTGGATTGAGCTGTAGTCTTTCAGACAGTTTCGCATCACCACAATCCTATCTCGGATCATCTCCTCACGTAGGACGCCATAGTTGCAATGTTCAGCTAACTTGTGTACTGAGGTGATGAAATTCTCTGCAGATTCGCCGACTTCCTGACATCTTTTATTAAACTTGGCTCGTTCAAAAATTACGTTGTGCACTCCCACGAAGTGTTGATCAAAAGCCTGTTTCACTTCATCATAGTTATTTTGTAAATCTTCTGCCAACCGCAGTGACGAGAGGATGTCATCATATCACCCATTGTGTAGATGAGGGAGTTCACCTGGTACGCTCCGTCTTTGTCTTTTAATCCAGACGCGAGTCGGAAGCGTTCAAACCTTTTTATGCATGCAGGTGTAGCCGATGTCATATCTGGCCCTCTGCGTTGTGTTTCTCACGGTCTGCCCAAGGTGGGGTTCGATCCCACGACCTCCCGCACCGGAGGCGACGATGCTAACCTCTTCGCCAAGAGGTTGACAACCACTTGGCGGGTTGGTTAGCACGTCTTTTATGGGTGGAGTGAGTGCACATCCGTTACACTCACCCCCGCTGAACTCACTCCACCCAGGGCATCCAGGTCACGGCACCACTGTAGCCGATGTCATATCTGGCCCTCTGCGTTGTGTTTCTCACGGTCTGCCCTAGGTGGGGTTCGATCCCACGACCTCCCGCACCGGAGGCGACGATGCTAACCTCTTCGCCAAGAGGTTGACAACCACTTGGCGGGTTGGTTAGCACGTCTTTTATGGGTGGAGTGAGTGCACATCCGTTACACAGGCCACAAACTCGGCTCGAAGTCGAACGGTCCCGGTGGTGTGATGGTGAATATGTGGTCCATGTTGAATGTTTTTAGCTTGCCGCTATCCCGTTAGCATTCGCTGACTCGCTCACTCCTCTTCTCCACAGGTCACTCGTCCTCACTCTCCTCACCGGTATGCAGCTCCGACTAGTTGTCTGTGCCACTAGACTCTGTCTGTCGTGGATTCTCAACTACTGACACCATGTATCGTTCCTCTATACTCTGTATTCAAGGACACAACGATCAGGATGCTGCAAGATAACTTATTCTTCTTCGCTTCTCTTTACAGGTTATGACCTCCTAACTAGTGCGCCACCTCCTGGCTATAACCCACCATTACAATCTGAACTGAGGTCCGTTATCTGATTTGCAGGTGACAGGTAATCCGTGTCTGCTGAAGATTGACTCCAGACTGTCAATGATTTTCTCTGTGGTTGTCGATGTCAGCACGTCATACTCATAATAGCGACTGTAGTAATCCACTACTACAAGTATGGAATGATTACTTAGCAGTGGTCCTAACAGCCACATCCTGCCACGGACCATCTGGTAGGGGAGTGGTTCTCAGTGGTTCAGGTGGATCGGGTCTGGCCACAATCTGACATCCATGACATGCCTTGCAGTATTTCTCAGCGGCTTTGTCCATGCCTGGTCACCACAGTTTGGTTCTGAGATGTTGTTTCGTTCCCACAATTCCTAAATGTCCTTCATGTGCCAGGCTAAGTGCTCTGGCTTCCAAACTTTGTGGAAGCACAATGCGATTTCCACGGAGGACTAAGTATCCCATTACACATAGTTCATTTGCAATTGGTGCATATGGCTTACAGTTCTCAAAATGTCCATTTGTAATTGCTTTGCGCACCTCCTCTAGTTCTGGGTCAGTAGCAGAGGCTTCCTCTACCTCTCTGGTTGTAAGTGCTTTGGGTGTGGCATTCACTGCAACAAATCTCACATACTCCTCTGACTCATGTCTGTGTACATCTTTCTTAGCCGTGTCCCCCAGCAGTCGTGACAAGGGGTCAGCTATGTTCTGTTTTCCTGGTACATGCACCACTCTGAAGTCATATGGCTGTAATCTGAGGACCCAGCGCTCAATGCGTGCACATGGTTTCGAACGCTGACTGTATATGACTTCCAACGGCTTGTGGTCTGTGATTAAGTCAAACTTTCTGCCGTACACATAAGGATGAAGTCTTTCACAAGCCCACACAAGCGCTAATGCTTCTCGCTCTGTCTGAGAATATCGTCTCTCACAGTCTGTCAAGCTGCGGCTTACATAGCAGACAGGTACCCTCTCTCCTTGCTGGTCTTGTACTAGTACTGCCCCTAAGCCAACAGGACTAGCATCTGCTATTACTTTTGTCGGTGCTTCTTTATCAAAATAGGCTAAGGTACCAGCTCTAGCTAGTTCATCCTTTAAAGCTTGAAATGCTTTTTTCTGTTCCAGTCCAAAGTTAAATGGTGTGTCTTTTCGCGTCAGGCGTCGCAGTGGTTCTGATAGTGTTGCAAACTGTGATATGAATCTACTGCTGTAACCTACCATTCCTAGGAAGCTTCTCACCTCAGTGGCGTTCTCTGGTTCTCTAGCCTCCATCACAGCTCTCACTCTCTCTTCTGTTGGTCCAATGCCTTTCTGCGACAACAGTATCCCCATGAATACTAATTTGTCCATGCTGAATCGGCATTTTTGGGGATTCAGCGTTAATCCGCATTCCAAGAGTCTCCTCATGACGGCGTGCAGGCATTTGTCATGTGTTTCCTGGTCTGGCGCGTGCACAATCACGTCATCTGAAATGTTCTCGACACCTTCAATGCCAGCCAATGCAGTGGCTATCTCTTGCTGATACTGCTCACTGGCTGATGATACACCAAATATCAGTCTCTTATATCTGTACACTCCATTGTGTACTGCAAACGTTGTTATTTCACGTGATTCTGGAGTCAGTTCTAATTGATGATAGCCCCATTTCAAGTCCAGTTTGCTAAATACAGCAGAACCATTCATGCTTTGGAGTACTTCATCCATAGTAGGGATAGAGTATCGTTCTCTTATGATTGCTTTATTAGCTTTTCTCATGTCTAGGCACATCCGAATATCCCCATCAGCCTTTGGAAGCACAACCACTGGATTTACCCATGGAGTGGGGCCTTCAACACGTTCTATAATGTCTATGTCCATCAGTTCTTTTATTTTTTTTCTCAACAGCTTCCCTGAGGTTGAATGGTATGCGTCGAAGTGGTTGAGCCACGGGTCTCACTTTTGGGTCAATGTAGATGTGACCCAGGGTTTTAGTGAGAAGTGAAATGTTGAATGTTATTAAATAATGATGATGTTTGATGCATTGTAAGGCCGCAATATATATTTTTTTGATGGGTTTATTATGGATGTAGCGTGATTTGCGTGGGTGTAGGTCATGTGCATAGGCGTCATTTACGCTGGGGACATGTCCCCACCACTTTTTGTCAAGAACAATTTTGTCCCCACCACAAATCCTTATGAAGAATGATGAAAAAACGTTGATAAACTATGACAGAATAGGCAACTGAAACAGTGTGCACGGCGCAGAGCTTCTGCCGGAGCCAACTCACAACAATGTAACTTCGATTAAAGAGTTCTCACAGCCCGGAGAGGCGCGCTGCGCGCATCCTCGCAGGCTTGGCTGGTTACACAGGGAGCAGCTTCTCTCTCTCCGCGCCGGTAAAACACCGACTCCACTCATCTGTACTCGGTTTTCCACACACAAAAGTCTGTGTCTAGCTCTGTATGTATGGATGTGTGTCTCGTGTGCAGACGCAACTGACAAATATTTATAGACGGACAAGCAACAACTTAATTACCGGTAATCATCATTTTATTTTGAAAATTGACCGGATTCTCTCGCCTTTTCTGTGCCCGACTTCCTGTCTGGTACGATCCGTCTATCCAGCTTGACAGATGGCGCTCACGGCTCGCGTGAAAAATAGAACTGAACCGAACTGCAGCACAGCCTCCACGCGGGGTTGATTGTAGGCTACCGGATGAGACAGCACCAGATATGCTTAATGTTTGGGTGCAAAGTCACTGTTAACACTAGCACCACCGTTGCACACTATATACCTATAACCGCCATGAGTCGTTCATTGGACGAACTGTAATAAAGCGTTAATTAGTGCTGTATAGGTGTTACATTTGTCGTAGTCTTTTAACAGAGCTCTGGACCATGAAGTAGGCTACACCCCGCAGCCTCCGCGAGGCAGGGGGGGGGGCGGGGGGGCATACCGTAGGAACCCCGCCCCCGCCTGGAAAGCCGGGTTTCCACCGTATAAACGACTTTTTTTTTTTCTCTCTCTTTTACGGCAACATCGATAGTCCTTAGTGATCTTTGTTTGATATGTCAGGTGGAGCTGCTGCCCATCATACCGACGCAGGATTGCGCCCCCCCCCCCCCCCCCTCCCGCGCGCTCACGTCGGTGCTTTACATGAAGAGCACAGCGACTCTGTTTTTACACTAGTTTGCTCCTAAATACTGGCTTTATAAAACAAATTTCGTTTTCGTTTGATATCATGTTGATATTTCCCCCCTGAATGTAGGCTACACCTCTTCTACAACTAGTCTGTCCAGTCTGGAAAATAATTTCTGCACCGTGCGTGAAGTGTGGACGGGAGTGTGCATCTGCGCAGCCTGCGCACGTGTACACACAGAGACACACGTCCTACACACACGCACGCACGCACACACACAAACACACACACACAGAGAGAGAGAGGGAGAGAGAGAGAGCGCGCATAAGCCCAATAATGTCGGCGCAAATCGGTGAATTCTCTGGTCGTCCAATGAACGAACGTGGCGGTTATAGGTAAAAATGAGAAAACATGATCGATATTTTTTTGTGTGAGTAATATTGATTGTATTTAACAAAACGGGGTGCTGTCCAACATCATTTTAGGAAAAGTCACAGACTGGTGGACTTCAATGTATTTTTTAAATAAAGTTATGCACAAATGAAAATCAAAGTCGTCCAATGAACGGCAGTTGGCGGTTCTAGTGTTAACGAAATCAACATCTAATCTGTCCCTTCAAAATAAAGTTTGTAACGTGTCTATTTGGAGCAGCTGCGGACAGTGACAGTTCCTCATCACTAAACCTGAGCCACCATCCGATCCTTCCTCACTCACGTCGTGACGACGGGACAAAGTCTTTTGGACATAGGCTATATTGTATATTGTGTTTTTCCTCTCTATATATAACCGTCTCGTTTCAGTTTCAATCATCTGGTGCACCCGCTGTTTCTCTGTTTATCACTCACTCTCGATGCGCATACTGTAGATGTTATAAAAAATAAAAAGGAAAAAACACAGATGCGCAAATTGAAATGATAGTGTAGTCTAACAATTCAATGACCACAGCTGATCACCAGCTTGTCATGCCCCACCTGTCACGTCTCTAAACACAACTACGGGCTTTTTTTTTTTTTTTTTTTGCTGCGGTCCGGCGGAGAATTAAAAAAAAAAGAAAGAAAAATGCTCGTGAGTCCAGCCGCATCGGGTCCAGGCTTAAACACTTAAACACTGGTCGGACCTGGTCGGGTCTTTGCTCATTTATTTGCTCAAACTTGGAGCCAGACCCGGTCCTATAGGAGACCAGAGTCTGGTTGAGAACGGTAGTCTATGACGGTGTTTACTTAGAATGTGATATTACTGTAAGAGTCACATTTGAACATCAGAAATACAAACAAATGATATAAGTTTTAAAAGCGAAAAAGGCTTTAAAAACAGCGATAAATGTTTGTTTGAGGTGGAAAAGTCTGCCTATTGAAAGGTGACGTAATGACAGACCCAAAATAGTAGGTGGTTACAACATACAAATAGGCTCACATTCACACAATCAATCTTGTAATTGTAGGCACACATGCATCTATCACACACGTAGCCTACTGTATGTAGACAACAGGTGAGCACACACACGACACCTGGGATGTGAGTTTAATTTAACTGTCCTACATAAAGTCAGAGATTTACTGGAGGAATTAGATTGGCATCTCAATCTCGGTACATTAACTAAGGTAAGTACCAGCTCCTGAACACTGCAGATACATGAATGAAAAATGACAAATGGAGTTTCATAAAAGTCACATTGTAATCAGTTAACTCCTTCAGCCTCCTGATGAACTGACTCTGTTGTATCACTTAGAGTTACCCGGTCTCACTCAGGATGTTTACAGTTAAAAACAAAATGCTACAGCTGAATGTTGAACAGACACAAGTCTGTATGTGATGTCTACTTTCAATCAAATGTTTCCTGTTGAACCACTTTATTATTTTCACTTCCATCAGTGTTGGATGAAATAGGTAGAAACTGTACAAGTAAAACGTAAACTGTTTTAAAGGCCAATGCCAATCCATTTAAAATTAATGGTTGCTTGCCTCAGTTTAAATGTGCAAAAAGGAAGTATATACTTTTTTGTGCAGATACAGATGGACCTTTTTATCTGTAAACAGGCCAATACACAGTTATACTGATGATTTTTCACCATCACCACACATCAGTAGCTCTGCTGGACTGGATATAACCTCATATTTAGAGATGTAAGTTTTTCCTTTATTACTGCTCAAAAGCTGAAAAGACCAGAAGAAGAGAACAGAGAATATGCTAACTCTTCAGGTGGTCATGCTGGAGAATATTTTCACCATACAGATTGGATTTTGATTATTAATGACCATGCAGTATTTACATGTGATAGCCTACAACCTCAGTATAAAACATCAAAGTAGAACCGAAACAATCAATCAATGAGCACTGTACACTTTTGACAACTTTATTTCTGCCACTAGTCAGCAGTGTCATTTTCTAAGGCTGCAGCACGTCAAGCCTTCTTCCACAATGTTTTCATCACTGTTAGTTAGACAGAGCCATGATGCAACTGAAAAAGAGGAAACTTCAGCATGAAACTAGTAGGAACGTGCAGAACATGTTGCACTTGCACAAAGACTTATCAACAGGCTGCCAACCCTGAACACACCCACTAGTATGAATCACAATAAGAAAACAATTTCTGCATTTAATGTGTTTCCTTTTTTAATAACATATAATTATGTGACTGTGCAATATGTTTTTGTTGTGCTTTTAGCAGTGAAATGAGGATTGACAGCAAGGCAGGCTGTGCAACGTGATAAGATTGAAGATTATTGTACTGTATTATTTTCTCTTCTGCTTTAACAGGCCTTTCAAGAAATGAATGAGTCATTCTCTAATGTAACGGTGGCTGTCCGAGAAGCTGACTCCTTCTTTAAGGCTGTGACCAAGAATGTGATTGTTGTGGCTCTTGGGATTTCCATCAACTACATCAATGCAGTTCTCATTCACACCTTCTGCAAACACCAGGTCTGATGTTCTTTTAATCACATGTTGGCAGTGATACTGAATTTGATTGATTGATTGATTGATTGATTGATTGATTGATTGATTGATTGATTGATTGATTGATTGATTGATTGATTGATTGATTGATTGATTGATTGTTTGTTTAAAAAATTGTTTTAAATATGAGAAAAATGAAAATAAAATAAAACAGATTTATCAACATTTTATATTCACGTATCCGCTCTTCAGGAAACACAGACATAGACATGGGCATTTGTTTTTTAAAGTTGTCATTGGGGGCATTTTTTGCCTTTATAATATAGGACAGTGAAGACACAGGAAAGCAGGAAGTCGAACCAGCGGTCACTGCTTAAGGCTATGCCAACATGTGCGTTAAAACCACTCGAGCACCGAGCATCCCGAAATGAAGGGCTTTTTTTTTTGTGATCAACTTTTTATTATGTTATTTGTTACTTCATTTGCTTTGGTGCAAAAGCCACCAAACAGTGCATACAAATCATTATTAAAAATACACACAGCAAAACAACAACCAACAACCAATCATACAGAGCACGACAGGGACACAAAATAAAGATAAAAACCAACAAACGAATAAACAAAACAAAAACAAACAGACAGCAGCAAGGGAAAAACTTTGAGGGTAGAGGTAAGGGTAATCATGTACATGTAGGCTACATATCCTCAATTCTCCATGATAATGTTATCTTGACTGTGGAGCCAAAAGTGTTTTGATCATTTCTCTTCCCTTTTCCAATACCGCTACATTCATCCGTTTGGCACCATGTATTCTTGCAACTGAAATTTCCAAGTTCAAGATATCCACAACCGATGTGAGCCACTGTGGGATGTTTAGTATATCGTGTTGCTTCCATATGATGGCTACCATTCTTTTAGCTGCAGTTATGCCAGCCAGGAGAATGCGGTGGTTGGAAACTGAAAGATGACCGTCAGAGTCATCATTTAACAAAATCAAAGTCGGTGTAAAAGGGAGAGTTTTACCAATAACAGAGGACAACAGAGATACAGTATAACTGATACCCAAAAGGGGTTGATTTCAGTGCAGTCCCACATTATATTAAAGTAAGTGCCTGGGGTTCCCTGGGTACAGTATGTACAATTGGGTGAGTGGTTGGGAGAAAACTTGGCCAGCTTTTGTGGAGTGAGATGGGTTCTCAAAACATAATTGTAGTGGATCATCTAGTGGTCCGGATTCCTGGAGGAGAGTCGGATATTGCACCATACTCTAGACCAGTTCATGTTAGTTTGTTTTAAATCGTTTGCCCAACTATTGCATATTGATAATTGCTGTGAAAGTGATTGTCTAAGTAAGCCATACAATTTAGATACAGGCTTGTGGTGAGAACCTGAAGTGTATATTCTGTATGTAGAGGGAGTGTCCATATTTGTACCCCAGGGAACATTGGGAATATTGAGGAATATTTGAGTAAATTACGTCCTCTAGGCGATATGGATTGACTCTAGACTCCTCAACTCCTCATCCGCTCTTCAGGAAACATAGAAATAGACTGAAGGGCATTTGTTTTTTAAAGTTTTTTGCCTTTATGATATAGGACAGTGAAGACACAGGAAAGCAGGAAGTCGAACCAGCGGTCACTGCTTAAGGCTATGCCAACATGTGCTTTAAAACCACTCGAGCACCGAGCATCCCCAAATGAAGGGCATTTATGATGTCACAGAGTCAATGTCATCCTGTTAGTCATGTACAAACAAGTGCTGTGAGGACAAGCTATGACTGTCATAAGCAGTCATTGTTAAGCCTTGTACGTTAGTATTTTATTAGACAAAGACTAGAAAACAGACAGAAAAAAGGGGTTCAGTGGCCAACAGTCACTGAGCAAAGAGTAACAGCTGTTAAGTTTTTTTTTTACAAAAATGATGAAGGGACATTTCACAAGTTTAGAACAGAGATAAGGAGAACATTTATTAGACAATTTTGGCAAATTTGCCCCTATGGGATTATGGCAATAGGGGAATTTGCCAAAATGTTGAACTATCCCTTTAAGGTCACACCACACATTAATCTTTATAACCCTCTAACCCCCCTACTTCTCTTTGTTTCCCCTCCTCCAGATCTTCTACACCAACCCGCGGTATATCCTTTTCATTAACCTGGTAGTCAATGACATGACGCAAGTGACACTGTCCATCATCCTGTTCATAATCAGCTACACCATCTACAAACTCAATGTTTCCATCTGTTGCATATTCATCCTTCTTGTTGTGCTCACCAATGAAAACACTCCCCTGAACCTGGCCTGCATGGCCGTGGAGTGCTACATTGCCATTTGTGCCCCCCTTCGCCACGTTCAGATCTGCACTGCCAAGAGGACCTTGAAGCTGATTGGTTTAATCTGGGCAACCAGCACGTTGTCTTCTCTGCCTGATCTCTTCATCACTTTGGCCACAGTACCACTAGACTTCTTCCATTCCCAAGTATTCTGCATCAGACAAATTGTCTTCCCAAACCCTCTCATTATCAAGAAGAGGGACATCACCTATATTGTCTATCTGGTTATAGTTTGGCTCGTCGTTTTTTACACTTATTTCAGAATTCTCTTCACTGCTAAGACAGCTAGCAAAGATGCTACAAAAGCCAGAAACACAATCCTCCTACATGGGTTTCAGCTGCTGCTTTGTATGTCAACATATGTAGCCCCCCAGTTATTAAGGGCTGTGCAGCAATGGTTTCCTGAGAGTTCAACAGACATCCACTTTGCTTACTACATTGTAGTACAGATTCTGCCACGATCTATTAGTCCGATCATTTATGGCGTACGGGACAAAACCTTCAGAAAATATCTGAAAAGACATCTGCTGTGTGTAGCCAGTAAAAGCTGAGAAACCTTGCAGCTAAATCCTTCACTACGGGATTAGAAAAATCCTTGTACATTTGTATAAATTCAAAACAAAATGCAATGAGCATGGTGCATGTGCATTCAGAAGTTTGGTTATTCAAAATACAGTTGTAAAAGACACAAAGACAAAACTACAAAAAGAAGGGAGAGGCATATAACCCACAGAACACCACCCCCACAGTGAAACATGCGGTGGGAGTATTATGCTGTGAGGATGCTTCAGTAACTGTGTCTCAATTCAGGGGCTGCAGCCTTCGGAGGACCCAGCCTACGCGGTCTCCGGAGGCAACGGCTTCGGAGGCTCCTCCGTCGGCCGCATCAACGGTCGGTAAATGAGACGGTCTAGCCTTCAGAGCATTTCCTGATCCGAACGTAAACAACAGCCGAACGTAAACAACAGCGTAACGTTACAACGTAACATTTGAAAGTGGCGCCTGCAACGGCTCCTCCGCCCCTCACTTTTTTTTTTTTTTTTTTTTAATAAGTAGAATAAATACACGGGCAGTTATCATTAATATACTAATAAACAAACAATTGAACAGCAGCCAGGGGGCCAGGCTATTAAGTGAATAGAAAATAAAGAACAGAATATGTTTTCATAGCTTTATTATCATTTGAGTCAGATGCTTTGCCTCCGCTCCTCACCTGTGCAGCCAGAGCAGAGCAGAGCTCAGCGGCAGCCACACCTCCGAGCCGGCTGCAGAACCGGGTTACCGTGGCTACAGCACAGAGCTGCTACGTTCGATAGCTAGCGGCTAGGTTGCTAATAACAACAACGGTGCAGCAAAGCATCTTGGGATACGGGAGGCCGCGAAGGATAGTAGCGATGCATCCTCCGAATGCAGGGGAAAGGAGGACGCATTTGGAGGCTGCATTTGGAGGACCCTTCGAATTTAGACGAATTGGGACAGCCTTCGCGCAGCGCTGTGACGTAATCGGCCTTCAAATGCACCCTTCGAAGGATGCAGCCCCTGAATTGAGACACAGCTAGTGTGTCTGGAACTGGGAATCTTGTCAAGGTGGAGGGAATCATAACGAAAAAGGAATATGTGAAGATTTTGAAAGAAAACCTGAAGCAGTCAGCAGAAATAAAACTTGGTCTGGGCTGTTGCTTTGTCTTCCAACATGACAATGAACAAAAATAAACATCACTCCCAGTGAAGAACTACCTCCAGTGGACCAAAGTAAATGTTATTGACTGGCCTGCACAAAACCCTGACTTCAATCCCACTGAAAATGTGTGTGGTGGACTGAAGACTAAGGTCCATGCCAGAAGGCCATCAAATCTGGAGTAGCTGGAGAGATTTCCCAAAGAAGAATGGGCTGGGATTCCACAAGAGACTTGTCAGAGACTTGTTGAAAAGTAAAACAAACAGCTGCACGCTGTTACCCAGCAAAAATGATACACAACTGACTATACGCCTAAGGATGGCTAATAATTTTGAACCTTGTAGTTTTTGTTTTTTGTGAAATAAAATTATGTTTCTGTGTGCAATGTTAAAGCAGAAGTAAGCGATCCGGTCGTTTTGGCTAATGATGCGTTCCAGGCAGGCTTTTGAAACCGTAAATTACAGCTTCAAGTCACAACTTACGATTTTGTAGCGTTCCAGGCAACCCACTCGTGTTTTTCCGACCTGTTTTACCTGTGAAAGTGCACTATAACTGCCACTCGTAACTTCCGACCCGTGAACTCGTACCAGATCGAACTGGTACGACTTCACAGGTCGGAAAAACATGAGTTTCCTTGAACGCACCATAACAGTCCTCGTCCCTACGTCACCACATTCACGGCGTCCCTTGGCTGCACACACAGCCCTGCATGCCGTTCTCTCTCCTCATTGGATAAAAACTGTAGGATACGATAAATGTTTTCTCCTCGGCTCAGAGCAGAGCAGAGGGACTGGGAGACCCGTGTTTCGGTCCAAACACTCTATGTAAGTGATTGCTGTCGGAAGATATAACTATTTAAGACTTATATTAACACAAATATATCACTTACTTCTGCTTTAATGAATGCAAGTATCCAAAATACAACTATAGCCCTATTTGCATGGGATTAGTATTACCTGGGGACGTCTGTGTTTTACTTGAATTTACTGACATTAAGGTCCGGATATGAAGTCAAAGGACCAAGGTATGTAGTCGTCATGGCAACTGTAAATAAAATGTCAAAGCAGCAACGGGACTTTGAAACAGTGTGCAGTTGTTGGGATAACAGGCTGCAATAGCGTTTGTATTAAGCCTGTTGAAAGATCGAAAAATGTTCCTTACCACATGCTGCTGCTATGCATGTCATCCATCTCAATATCCTCCAAAATTTTGCTCTTTTTACGGCTCTGTGCTTGCTGTTTCTTCAAATGGGTCTCAAGTCCCGAGATGAGACTGTATTTTAGGCCTGTGACGATAACAAATTTTGCTGGACGATGTCACACAATAGCAAGTGGAACTCAACTACAACTCCAGCATCAGCCCCGCCCACCAGTTCCGGTTCCACCTCTTTGCAGGGACTAAGCGGGGAAGCACACACAGCGCATCTATCTACAGCACCAACTGCATTAAGATATAGGCTATTTGTATGGTGATGCTAACGAATGAATAAGATAAGATCTTGTCAGGCAATAGCTTAATAATTAAAAAACCAATAAAAAAATTAATAAACTCATATAATTTGTGTTCAATATGAAAACATTATTATTGATAACAAGTAAGTTATGTGTTGTATACAAAAACACTAGCTGGCACTAGGTGCAGCTAGCCTGCTAGCAGCGATCAGATACCCTCGTAGTTGTGAATGTATGACCATACATTTTAAAACCCTTGTCCCTTTTGCTTCTTGGGGTTTGGGACAGGGCATCGACGATCCTGTGGACGTCGCTGACGCCTATTGACGGTAAGTCTGTGAGACACCGGGGAAAAGACAACCCGCTCGCCATTGTTGTTGTGACCGGCTGCTCACCGGAAGCCGACAAGCCGGCTACCCGCCCAACGGGAAGTTCGATACTACGCTTGTGCACGTAGCCTGTATAAACTGACTTTTCAAAATCAATTTGTATTCATCAGGAATGAACTAAATGAAGTGTTTTACATTATTTGTATTATTTATCTTTTATCAATAAAAACTTAAAAGAATACAGTACTTTGTCAAATTAGCATGTTTAAGGGCCGCCACAACAACGACTGAGTCTAAATGATCTGCACTCCATCATCAGAGCAACTCGGGCATTTAAGTGAGAGATATTTCAAGGGAAAACATCAACTTTATTTTGGCATCTCTGTGCTTATGTTCCTTGATATGGTCTAATACAGTGATTCTCAAACTGTGGTACGCGTACCACTAGTGGTACGTGGGCTCCCCTAGGTGGTACGCAAAAGACTCACTGAATTAAACATAAATAAAATAAAATAAATTTCAGATGCACCAAAAATTGGGCAACCACATATTTTCGGCCGAAAATGACCAAAAATGCATTTGCAGGATGTTGTGATGATACCATAGAAGTGATAGAATAGAGAAATACAAGCAAAAACCTGCCGAAAATGCCGACATCATTATCAGCAAAGGAGTCCAGGCACCGCTCCGACCACACGTGTATCTGTTTACCTGTTAGCTCCGTTAGCTCTGTAGCTCCGTTAGCTCCGCTAGCTCCGTAGCTGCATTAGCTCCGTTAGCTCCGTAGCTCGGCTACAGTCCAACTGGAGCGGCCCGTTTATAAAATGAAATGAACAGCGCTTCAAATAACCTGCGTACTTGTGCACTGCGTACGTGTGTCTCTGATGTTAAAGTTTAGTGTTACTTCTCAGAGTTTTATTTTTACGATCGGGGGTCATATAAACATGACGTACTGCTAATCTTTTCCGGCCAGTCGTCATGGAAACATGACGCTCTGTCAGTGGTGTGGCTTTTGGACCTGAGTGAAAACAAACGTGTGTATGAGCTGAAAAATGAAACATTGTATACCGCCATTATAATTATTAATTATGGATTATTATTATTAGGAAAGACTGGGGATGGTTGTAACAGCATCCCTTTCACCAATAAGGGATAACATTAGAGTTTTGTGCTCAATATCACCCACTCCCTCCCTGACATTGCATGTGAATTTACATGGCTGTGTCAGTAAGTGTGTAGTAGCCTATGGTAGGAGCCCAAAAACATTTTTTAGGTCAGAAACTAATATTTTGGACCAAACCTAAATTTTGACTAGTAGCCTACTACTAGTAGCTGAAAGAGCAGGTTCTTGGGTGAAATATGAGTCATTTCAATATGATCTTTGTTAGGATACATGTTAGATACCCCCCCCCCCCCCCCCCTGCGTGGTGGTACTTGGAGAGGCAAGTTTTTTCTGGGGTGGTACTTGGTGTAAAAAGTTTGAGAACCACTGGTCTAATAAATACGTTGATACCTACATTTCTGCTTATGCTAAATTCAATCTCAATGTTGCTGCCTCTCCTCAACAGATCAGAGGAAGTTACCTCAGATGTTACTTCACACTGGCACAAGTTATTGTTTAAACTACAGTACATTTACCTTCACTTGTGATTTAAATTAACTTAAACAAACTAACGAACACAAAGAAAAAAAAGTTGTATGGTTTACTTAGAATGTGATATTACTGTAAGAGTCACATTTGAACATCAGAAATACAAACAAATGAATAGAAGTTTTAAAAGAGAAAAAGGCTTTAAAAACAGCAATAACTGTTTGTTTGAGGTGGAAAAGTCTGCCTATTGAAAGGTGACGTAATGACAGACCCAAAATAGTAGGTGGTAACAACATACAAATAGACTCACATTCACACAATCAATCTTGTAACTGTAGGCACACATGCATCTATCACACACGTAGTCTACTGTATGTAGACAACAGGTGAGCAAACACACACACGACACCTGGGATGTGAGTTTAATTTAACTGTCCTACAAAAAGTCAGACATTTACTGGAGGAATTAGATTGGCGTCTCAATCTCGATACATTAAAGGAATAGTTCACCCTAGAATGATATTTCGCTCATTATCTACTCACCCTCATGTTGACTAAGGGCTGGAAGAATTATCAGAGTCCACCGTCCCTTCTCTTAGTTACAGGGGGTCTCGGCGTAGCAGTGAATTTCAATGCAACAGTTGCAAAGGTACGGAAGCGCATTGCATTCACTTGATAAAATAAAATTTAGACACCTTATCTCGTAATTACGAGATCTTTTCTCGTAATTACGAGATCCTGATGTCGTAATTACGAGATCTTTTCTCGTAATTATGAGATCCTGATGTCGTAATTACGAGATCTTTTCTCGTAATTATGAGATCCTGATGTCGTAATTACGAGATCTTTTCTCGTAATTATGAGATCCTGATCTCGTAATTATGAGATAGAGAAAAATGAATGTCTATAAGTCCGCTCTTGTCTCAGTCAAAATCAATGGTCCATGGTAGTACAGTGGATAGAGCAGTTACCTCTCACACGGGAGACTGAGGATCGAATCCCGTGTTGGGGCTTATCGTTTACATGATGTTTTTTAATTCGGAATTAATTATTCTGAATTAAATAGTTTGAAATTAAAATATTCTCCTTCGAGTTTACATGGAAATAATAATTCAGAATTGGGGTTAACATGGAAAACACATTAAATCGCCTTTATTTAATTCTGCTTAACGTCTGGGGGTCGGGAAGCGTTCTGATTGGACAGGGGGTACACGTGTTACGTGTTTACGTCTACCGGAAGAAAACAAACTCCATTCTCAGTGTGTGAAGTGAACTGAGCTGCAGCCGCGAGCCGCTCCGCTGCTCCTGAACCTGAAAGTTTCTCCTCTTAACTGCCAGGATGGCCTTCCCTGGGTGGGGAAGGCGAAGCTCACTGATCGCCTCCACCGCCTGGCCGCCCCCAGCGGCGGCGGTGCCGGGCTCACACACCCTCACTGCCAGGATCGCCTTCCCCGGGTGTGAGCCCGGCCGCCGCCGCTGCTCCGGCGGTGATCCTGGCAGTGAGCTTCGCCTTCCCCCCCGGAGCGGCAGCAGCAGCGGCGGCAGCAGCGGCGGCCGGGCACCGGGGTCTGTGAAGCAGGTTGTAGCCTACTTTTCGGCTACAAGACACACAACATAACGTTACAGTGTTGTGAGTTGAGTCATGTCGGGACAACCAGGCTTCATGAACCTGCTTCACAGACCCCGGTGCCCGGCCGCCACTAGAGCAGCGGCGGCGGCGGCGGCCAGGCACCGGGGTCTTTGGTGTGTATGAACGGCACAATCGGTTACGTGGGCCGGTGTGTCCCCCGCTGTCTAATAATGTAGGCTACAGTGGCCTAACATACAAAACGAGAACGATGTGCTCCACCCAGGATTCGATCCTCGGTTTCCTGTACGGGTAGCAACTGCTTTAACCACTGCACCACCGTAGCATTCATCTATTAAGATAACAAGAGCGGATTTATAGACATTTCCTTTTTCTTTATCTCGTAATTACGAGATCTTTTCTCGTAATTACGACATCAGGATCTCATAATTACGAGAAAAGATCTCGTAATTACGAGATAAGGTGTCTAAATTTTATTTTATCAAGTGAATGCAATGCGCTTCCGTACAAAGGGACACCGGAGCTCTTCGTAAAAAAACACACACAAAAAAACATCCAAATACCTCCATGATGCTCGTATGTAATGTCCGTCTTGTGCTGAAGCCCCAAATTGCGTAATTGTCCCGAAAAAAATTAAATAAGTCTATATTTTAAGCTTGTTTGTAGCGGAAGCTTCTCGTCTTCTTCTTCTTCTCCTCTTCCTGGTCCGTCCAAATATCGCGTGATTCGCAGTAACCGCACTGACGCCGGCACAAATCACGCGATATTTGGACGGACCAGGAAGAGGAGAAGAAGAAGAAGACGAGAAGCTTCCGCTACAAACAAGCTTAAAATATAGACTTATTTAATTTTTTTCGGGACAATTACGCAATTTGGGGCTTCAGCACAAGACGGACATTACATACGAGCATCATGGAGGTATTTGGATGTTTTTTTGTGTGTGTTTTTTTACGAAGAGCTCCGGTGTCCCTTTGCAACCGTTGCATTGAAATTCACTGCTACGCCGAGACCCCCTGTAACTAAGAGAAGGGACGGTGGACTCTGATAATTCTTCCAGCCCTTAGTCAACATGAGGGTGAGTAGATAATGAGCGAAATATCATTCTAGGGTGAACTATCCCTTTAACTAAGGTAAGTACCAGCTCCTGAACACTGCAGATACATGAATGAAAAATGACAAATGGAGTTTCATAAAAGTCACATTTTAATCAGTTAACTCCTTCAGCCTCCTGATGAACTGACTCTGTTGTATCACTTAGAGTTACCAGGTCTCACTCAGGATGTTTACAGTTAAAAACAAAATGCTACAGCTGAATGTTGAACAGACACAAGTCTGTATGTGATGTCTACTTTCAATCAAATGTTTCCTGTTGAACCACTTTATTATTTTCACTTCCATCAGTGTTGGATGAAATAGGTAGAAACTGTACAAGTAAAACGTAAACTGTTTTAAAGGCCAATGCCAATCCATTTAAAATTATTGGTTGCTTGCCTCAGTTTAAATGTGCAAAAAGGAAGTAAAATATATACTTTTTTGTGCAGACACAGATGGACCTTTTTTTATCTGTAAACAGGCCAATACACAGTTATACTGATGATTTTTCACCATCACCACACATCAGTAGCTCTGCTGGACTGGATATAACCTCATATTTAGAGATGTAAGTTTTTCCTTTATTACTGCTCAAAAGTTGAAAAGACCGGAAGAAGAGAACAGAGAACATGCTAACTCTTCAGGTGGTCATGCTGGAGAATCTTTTCACCATACAGATTGGATTTTGATTATTTATGACCATGCAGTATTTACATGTGATACAACCTCAGTACAAAACATCAAAGTAGAACAGAAACAATCAATCAATGAGCACTGTACACGTTTGACAACTTTATTTCTGCCACTGGTCAGCAGTGTCATTTTCTAAGGCTGCAGCACGTCGAGCCTTCTGCCACAGTGTTTTTATCACTGTTAGTTAGACAGAGCCATGATGCAACTGAAAAAGAGGAAACTTCAGCATGAAACTAGTAGGAACGTGCAGATCATGTTGCACTTGCACAAAGACTTATCATCAACAGGCTGCCAACCCTGAACACACCCACTAGTATGAATCACAATAATAAAACAATTTCTGACATAAACTCACAGCATTTAATGTGTTTAATTTTTTAATAACATATAATTATGTGACTGTGCAAAATGTTTTTGTTGTGCTTTTAGCAGTGAAATGAGGATTGACAGCAAGGCAGGCTGTGCAACGTGATAAGATTGAAGATTATTGTACTGTATTATTTTCTCTTCTGCTTTAACAGGCCTTTCAAGAAATGAATGAGTCATTCTGTAATGTAACGGTGGCTGTTCGAGAAGCTGACTCATTCTCTAAGGCTGTGACCAAGAATGTGATTGTTGTGGCTCTTGGGATTTCCATCAACTACATCAATGCAGTTCTCATTCACACCTTCTGCAAACACCAGGTCTGATGTTCTTTTAATCACATGTTGGCAGTGATACTGAATTTGATTGATTGATTGATTGATTGATTGATTGATTGATTGATTGATTGATCTAGTCACTTTCACCAACTCTCTCCTCCATTGCTTAAATGTCTGTCTTCGCTGTGTTGTATCATGTGGTCATCCTACGTCACTGTTTTTATGTCACTGTTTTCTGTCAATTCATTTATTGCCATGTTGCATGTCACTGCTGTATGTCAAATTTCTGTTACTATGTTGTATATGTTCTTGTTGCCTATGTGTGCTTTTACTGGCTATATTTTAGTGTTGTCTTGTTCTCCCCTTCTCCCCTTTCCCCCTAGGAGGTCCCTCACCTCCTACCAGGCCATTGCTTAAATAAGAATTTTTTCTTAGCATTTTTTTTGCCTGGTTAAATAAAGGTTGATGATGATGATGATGATGACTGATTGATAAAAAAAAATGTTTTGAACATGAGAAAAATGAAAATAAAATAATACAAATTTATCAACATTTTATATTCACGTAATCATCCGCTCTTCAGGAAACACAGAAATAGACTGAAGGGCATTTGTTTTTTAAAGTTGTCATTGGGGCATTTTTTTTGCCTTTATAATATAGGACAGGGAAGACACAGGAAAGCAGGAAGTCGAACCAGCGGTCACTGCTTAAGGCTATGCCAACATGTGCTTTAAAACCACTTGAGCACCGAGCATCCCCAAATGAAGGGCATTTATGATGTCACAGAGTCAATGTCATCCTGTTAGTCATGTACAAACAAGTGCTGTGAGGACAAGCTATGACTGTCATAAGCAGTCATTGTTAAGCCTTGTACGTTAGTATTCTATTAGACAAAGACCAGAAAACAAACAGAAAAAAGGGGTTCAGTGGCCTACAGTCACTGAGCAAAGAGTAACAGCTGTTAAGTTTTTTTTTTTACAAAAATGATGAAGGGACATTTCACAAGTTTAGAACGGAGATAAGAACATTTATTAGACCATTTTGGCAAAATCGCCTATTATTAATGGCAATGAACCTACCCCTATGGGATTATGGCAATTGGGGAATTTGCCAAAATGTTGAACTATCCCTTTAAGGTCACATCACACATGAATCTTTATAACCCCCTAACCCTCTACCTCTCTTTGTTTCCCCTTCCAGATCTTCTACACCAACCCCCGGTATATCCTTTTCATTAACCTGGTAGCCAATGACATGACGCAAGTGACACTGTCCATCATCCTGTTCATAATCAGCTACACCATCTACAAAATCAGTGTTTCCATCTGTTGCATATTCATCCTTCTTGTTGTGCTCACCAATGAAAACACTCCCCTGAACCTGGCCTGCATGGCCGTGGAGTGCTACATTGCCATCTGTGCCCCCCTTCGCCACGTTCAGATCTGCACTGCCAAGAGGACCTTGAAGCTGATTGGTTTAATCTGGGCGACCAGCACGTTGTCTTCTCTGCCTGATCTCTTCATCACTTTGGCCACAGAACCACTGGACTTCTTCCATTCCCAGGTACTCTGCATCAGACAAATTGTCTTCTCAAATCCCCTCATTATCAAGAAGAGGGACATCACCTATATTGTCTATCTGGTTATAGTTTGGCTCGTCGTTTTTTACACTTATTTCAGAATTCTCTTCTCTTCTCTTCGCTTCACAGCTAGCAAAGATGCTTCAAAAGCCAGAAACACAATCCTCCTACATGGGTTTCAGCTGCTGCTTTGTATGTCAACATATGTAGCCCCCCAGTTATTAAGGGCTGTGCAGCAACGGTTTCCTAAGAGTTCAACAGACCTCCGCTTTGCGTACTACATTGTAGTACAGATTCTGCCACGATCTATTAGTCCGATCATTTATGGTGTACGGGACAAAACCTTCAGAAGGTATCTGAAAAGACATCTGCTGTGTAAATCAGTGTTTAAGGTAAACATTCATGGAATCTAATACTAATAATCAACAGCTAAAACTTCCTAGCAGTTTCCTGTTTGCAATGTCATATGAAAAAGCATGTACTATCTTAAAACTGCTGGGTTAAGTAACCCAAGTTGGGTTAATTTGCTAACCCAGACCGAGCCAACGCTGGGTTAGTTATACCCAGAATTTTGAGTTAAGAATTTGACCCAGCATACTGGGTTGAAGCTTTGACTCAAAAATGATGTTCAATTATGTCCAATTATGTTGTTGGGTTAAAGCTACCAAAAATTGGGTTGAAAAATACAACCTAAATTCTGTGTCGAAATATACTTACTTATACTGCTACTACTACTTATACTTAAAAATGTTACATTTAATTAAATCGAAATTGTAATTAATTAATTAAATCTAAATTGTAATAAATTACTAAATGACAAAACAACAAAAACACATATTCTTCCAACCTTCCTTTTATTGGAAAAACAAGAAACACCAAGTTAACTTCTTCAAGGCTGTCGATAATGACAAAGGCAGGCTGATTCTTCTCCATCACCATTATGTTGCTCTCGTGAAATTCTCCATGTTAGTGTTGATCTGAAAAAAAAAACACCAAAAACAAAAACAAGATTCAAAAGATAGGTTCAGGTGTTCAGTAAACCTCTGTCACAACTCTCACCTGTCTGTCTCAGGTGTGTCTCACAGGCTGGACATCAATGAGGGTCTTTAAAATCCACAGGTTGCTGGGTAACAAACTCTTCTCCGCTGTGTAAGGTACAGCTCAGCAGCATGGGGAGCAGCACGGAGGCTATCACCTTGTCTGCCTGTAATGTTAAAAATATCAAAATGTCAAATGTTTATTATACAACAGTGAAAACACCAGTAGCTATTTTAACTCAGGAGTGTAGTTTTTGGACATTTATCTGACTTTATAGGCGTCCTTTAAAAAAGATGACTAAAGGACTTTATGCTGTGCTCTTTGATTGACAAACTCTTTATTAATAAAAGCGCTAGTAATACAATCACCAAATGCTAAAATGTTAACATGTGATCACCTGCATATTCATGTGGCTAGAAGGTCAGCTGTCTATTCCTTCTTGACAACCTGAGAAACACAGATGCGAGACAAGACAATAGATTGAGTCAAACTTCTTCTGAGATACAAGCTCATTATACAGTGTCCACTAAACACAGATACTGCAGTGTGAAGAGTGGTGAAAAATGGCTCATAGAATTTAAACTGGAGTCAGAGAAGAAAACAGTCAGAGAAGTTCAAAGTGCATTTTTAACCAATCTAATTTAAACATATTTTCTCACTATTCTGCAACCCACAACTCCATAGTGCAGCATATTTTCAGACACGTTGCACACTGACACTGTTCCACATTCTAGCAGAGCAACTCACATAAAAAAGTGATGAAGGCCACGACACGCTATAGTAATTTCTAGGTAATTCTACTGGACCTAGACACAGCACTAACAGCACAGCTAGGTTACTCACATCCCTAAGGCCCCCCACAAAGTCATGGGTACTTCACTCCGTAGACGTCTGTGCGTACTCAATGCGGACCCAAGGCGGGCTTCTGCTGGACCCGTCCGCACAAAGCTCAATTTTTACAGCGGCGCGGACTGTGTCACACAATAGCAAGTGGAACTCGCTGCAGCGTCAGCCCCGCCCACCAATTCCGGTTCCACCTCTCTGGAGGGACTGAGAGGGGAAGCACACACAGCGCATCTATCTACAGCAACCAACAGCACCAACTGCATTAAAGCAGAAGTGAGTGATATATTTGTGTTAATATAAGTCTTAAATAGTTATATCTTCCAACAGCAATCACTTACATAGAGTGTTTGGTCTGAAACACGGGTCTGTCAGTCCCTCTGCTCTGCTCTGAGCCGAGGAGAAAACATTTATCGTATCCTACAGTTTTTATCCAATGAGGAGAGAGAACGGCATGCAGGGCTGTGTGTGCAGCCAAGGGACGCCGTGAATGTGGTGACGTAGGGACGAGGACTGTTATGGTGCGTTCAAGGAAACTCGTATTTTTCCGACCGTGAAGTCGTACGAGAGTTCACCGGTCGGAAGTTACGAGTGGCCGTTATAGTGACTTTCACCGGTAAAACAGGTCGGAAAAACACGAGTGGGTTGCCTGGAACGCTACAAATTCGTAAGTTGTGACTTGAAGCTGTAATTTACGATTTCAAAAGCCGGCCTGGAACGCAGCATTAGCGAAAACGACCGGACCACTTACTTCTGCTTTAAGATATAGGCTATTTGTAAAAGATGGTGATACACGCTGATAGTAAATTCATTTTCATATCACATTAATTACTGTTTTTAACATATTAACTGTATTATAATATATATATGTATAATAAATAGAAGTTCCAAGTACCTTAACTGTTCATATTACTGTGTATGCGCATTTACCAAAATCACAATTAACAAAGTGTTAATAAAGGCACAGTCCATGGCTCATTCCGTGAGATAACGTAGTGGGTAATGTCATAACTAAACTTTATAACCCAATAAAAAAAATTTATAAACTCAACGTAAATAATTTGTGTTGAATATAAAAACACTAGCTGGCAATCGGTGCAGCTAGCCTGCTAGCAGCTATCTTACCCTCGTAGTTGTGAATGTATGACGATATGTACATTTTAAAACCCTTGTCCCTTTTGCTTCTTGGGGTTTGGGACAGGGCATCGACGATCCTGTGGACGTCGCTGACGCCTATTGACGGTAAGTCTGTGAGACACCGGGGAAAAGACAACCCGCTCGCCATTTTTGTTGTGACCGGCTGCTGACCGGAAGCCGACAAGCCGACTATACCCGCCCAACCGGAAGTTCGATACTATGCTTGTGCACGTAGCCTATATAAACTGACTTTTCAAAATCAATTTGTATTCATCAGGAATGAACTAAATGAAGTGTTTTACATTATTTGTATTATTTATCTTTTATAAATAAAAACTTAAAAGCGCCAAGACCAGAGTACTTTTTCAAATTAGCATTTTTAAGGGCCTGAGGTGGATCTGGACCCCGGCTGCCACAACAACGACTGAGCCTAAATGATCTGCACTCCATCATCAGAGCAACTCGGGCATTTAAGTGAGAGATATTTCAAGGGAAAACATCAACTTTATTTTGGCATCTCTGTGCTTCTGTTCCTTGATATGGTCTAATAAATACGTTGATACCTACATTTCTGCTTATGCTAAATTCAATCTCAATGACAGTAGTTGTATTTTGGATGCTTGCATTCATTAACATTTCACACAAACATAATAATTTCACAAAAAACAAAAACTACAAGGGTCAAAATTATTAGCCATCCTTACGCAAATAGTCAGTTGTGTATCATTTTTGCTGGGTAACAGCGTGCAGCTGTTTGTTTTAGTTTTCAACAAGTCTCTGACAAGTCTCTTGTGGAATCCCAGCCCATTCTTCTTTGGGAAATCTCTCCAGCTACTCCAGATTTGATGGCCTTCTGGCATGGACCTTAGTCTTCAGTCCACCACACACATTTTCAGTGGGATTGAAGTCAGGGTTTTGTGCAGGCCAGTCAATAACATTTACTTTGGTCCACTGGAGGTAGTTCTTCACTGGGAGTGATGTTTATTTTTGTTCATTGTCATGTTGGAAGACAAAGCAACAGCCCAGACCCAGTTTTATTTCTGCTGACTGCTTCAGGTTTTCTTTCAGAATCTTCACATATTCTTTTTTCGTTATGATTCCCTCCACCTTGACAAGATTCCCAGTTCCAGACACACTGAAGCATCCTCACAGCATAATACTCCCACCGCATGTTTCACTGTGTTCTGTGGGTTATATGCCTCTCCCTTCTTTTTGTAGTTTTGTTATTTGTGTCTTTTACAACTGTATATTGAATAACCAAACTTCTGAATGCACATGCACCATGCTCATTACATGTTGTTTTGAATTTATACAAATGTACAAGGATTTTCTAATCCTGTAGTGAAGGATTTAGCTGCAAGGTTTCTCAGCTTTTACTGGCTACACACAGCAGATGTCTTTTCAGATACCTTCTGAAGGTTTTGTCCCGTACGCCATAAATGATCGGACTAATAGATCGTGGCAGAATCTGTACTACAATGTAGTAAGCAAAGCGGATGTCTTTTGAACTCTTAGGAAACCGTTGCTGCACAGCCCTTAATAACTGGGGGGCTACATATGTTGACATACAAAGCAGCAGCTGAAACCCATGTAGGAGGATTGTGTTTCTGGCTTTTGTAGCATCTTTGCTAGCTGTCTTAGCAGTGAAGAGAATTCTGAAATAAGTGTAAAAAACGACGAGCCAAACTATAACCAGATAGACAATATAGGTGATGTCCCTCTTCTTGATAATGAGGGGATTTGGGAAGACAATTTGTCTGAGGCAGAATACCTGGGAATGGAAGAAGTCTAGTGGTACTGTGGCCAAAGTGATGAAGAGATCAGGCAGAGAAGACAACGTGCTGGTCGCCCAGATTAAACCAATCAGCTTCAAGGTCCTCTTGACAGTGCAGATCTGAACGTGGCGAAGGGGGGCACAGATGGCAATGTAGCACTCCACGGCCATGCAGGCCAGGTTCAGGGGAGTGTTTTCATTGGTGAGCACAACAAGAAGGATGAATATGCAACAGATGGAAACATTTAGTTTGTAGATGGTGTAGCTGATTATGAACAGGATGATGGACAGTGTCACTTGCGTCATGTCATTGACTACCAGGTTAATGAAAAGGATATACCGCGGGTTGGTGTAGAAGATCTAGAGGAGGGAAAACAAAGAGAAGTAGAGGGTTATAAAGATTCATGTGTGGTGTGACCTTAAAGGGATAGTTCAACATTTTGGCAAATTCCCCAATTGCCATAATCCCATAGGGGTAGGTTCATTGCCATTAATAATAGGCGATTTTGCCAAAATGGTCTAATAAATGTTCTCCTTATCTCCGTTCTAAACTTGTGAAATGTCCCTTCATCATTTTTGTAAAAAAAAAATTAACAGCTGTTACTCTTTGCTCAGTGACTGTTGGCCACTGAACCCCTTTTTTCTGTTTGTTTTCTGGTCTTTGTCTAATAGAATACTAACGTACAAGGCTTAACAATGACTGCTTATGACAGTCATAGGTTGTCCTCACAGCACTTGTTTGTACATGACTAACAGGATGACATTGACTCTGTGACATCATAAATGCCCTTCATTTGGGGATGCTCGGTGCTCGAGTGGTTTTAAAGCACATGTTAGCATAGCCTTAGGCAGTGACCGCTGGTTCGACTTCCTGCTTTCCTGTGTCTTCACTGTCCTATATTATAAAGGCAAAAAAAGCCTCCTTGACAACTTTAAAAAACAAATGCCCTTCAGTCTATTTCTGTGAATATAAAATGTTGATACATTTGTATTATTTTATTTTCATTTTTCTCATGTTCAAAACAATCAATCAATCAATCAATCAATCAATCAATCAATCAATCAATCAATCAATCAATCAATCAATCAATCAATCAATCAATCAATCAATCAATCAAATTCAGTATCACTGCCAACATGTAATTAAAAGAACATCAGACCTGGTGTTTGCAGAAGGTGTGAATGAGAACTGCATTGATGTAGTTGATGGAAATCCCAAGAGCCACAACAATCACATTCTTGGTCACAGCCTTAAAGGAGGAGTCAGCTTCTCGAACAGCCACCGTTACATTAGAGAATGACTCATTCATTTCTTGTAAAGGCCTGTTAAAGCAGAGGAGAAAATAATACAGTACAATAATCTTCAATCTTATCACATTGCACAGCCTGCCTTGCTGTCAATCCTCATTTCACTGCTAAAAGCACAACAAAAACATATTGCACAGTCACATAATTATATGTTATTAAAAAAGGAAACACATTAAATGCTGAGAGTTTATGTCAGAAATTGTTTTCTTATTGTGATTCATACTAGTGGGTGTGTTCAGGGTTGGCAGCCTGTTGATAAGTCTTTGTGCAAGTGCAACATGATCTGCGCGTCCCTACTAGTTTCATGCTGAAGTTTCCTCTTTTTCAGTTGCATCATGGGCCTGTCTAACAGTGATGAAAACACTGTGGCAGAAGGCTTGACGTGCTGCAGCCTTAGAAAATGACACTGCTGACTAGTGGCAGAAATAAAGTTGTCAAAAGTGTACAGTGCTCATTGATTGATTGTTTCGGTTCTACTTTGATGTTTTATACTGAGGTTGTATCACATGTAAATACTGCATGGTCATAAATAATCAAAATCCAATCTGTATGGTGAAAATATTCTCCAGCATGACCACCTGACGAGTTAGCATATTCTCTGTTTTCTTCTTCCGGTCTTTTCAGCTTTTGAGCAGTAATAAAGGAAAAACTTACATCTCTAAATATGAGGTTATATCCAGTCCACCAGAGCTACTGATGTGTGGTGATGGTGAAAAATCATCAGTATCTAACTGTGTATTGGCCTGTTTACAGATAAAAAAAAGTCCATCTGTATCTGCACAAAAAAGTATATATTTTACTTCCTTTTTGCACATTTAAACTGAGGTAAGCAACCATTAATTTTAAATGGATTGGCATTGGCCTTTAAAACAGTTTTTACTTGTACAGTTTCTACCTATTTCATCCAACACTGATGGAAGTGAAAATAATAAAGTGGTTCAACAGGAAACATTTGATTGAAAGTAGACATCACATACAGACTTGTGTCTGTTCAACATTCAGCTGTAGCATTTTGTTTTTAACAGTAAACAGAGTGAGACCTGGTTACTCTAACTGATACAACAGAGTCAGTTCATCAGGAGGCTGAAGGAGTTAACTGATTAAAATGTGACTTTTATTAAACTCCATTTGTCATTTTTCATTCATGTATCTGCAGTGTTCAGGAGCTGGTACTTACCTTAGTTAATTATCGAGATTGAGACGCCAATCTAATTCCTCCAGTAAATCTCTGACTTTATGTAGGACGGTTAAATTAAACATCCCAGGTGTCGTGTGTTTGCTCACCTGTTGTCTACATACAGTACGTGTGATAGATGCATGTGTGCCTACAGTTACAAGATTGATTGTATGAATGTGAGTCTATTTGTATGTTGTTACCACCTACTATTTTGGGTCTGTCATTACGTCACCTTTCAATAGGCAGACTTTTCCACCTCAAACAAACATTTATTGCTGTTTTTAAAGCCTGTTTCTCTTTTAAAACTTCTATTCATTTGTTTGTATTTCTGATGTTCAAATGTGACTCTTACAGTAATATCACATTCTAAGTAAACCATACAACTTGTTTTTCTTTGTGTTTGTTTAAGTTCATTTAAATCACAAGTGAAGTGACTTTAAGTGAAGGTAAATGTAGTTTAAACAATAACTTGCGCCAGTGTGAAGTGACATCTGAGGTAACTTCTTCTGATCTGTTGAGGAGAGGCAGCAATGACACACATTATAGCCCTATTTGCATGGGATTAGTATTACAGTACCTGGGGACATCTGGTAATTTGTAAATTACCCCCCCACGTCTGTGTTTTACTTGAATTTACTGACATTAAGGTCCGGATATGAAGTCAAAGGACCAAGGTATCCTCATCCTCTACTGAAGGAAAGTCCAACAATGTGCAGACAGAGCAGGAATATGAAGACTCCTGACTGAAAAAAACGTTATGGGTAGCAGGGCCGGTCCTAGAGTTTGGGGGGCCCAGAGCAAAGAAGCCCCCTTTTACATTTAAGTTCATTTCAGTGCCTGTACTTCCTTACTATTTGAGTAAAGGCGTTGAATCAGTACTTCTACTTTTACCAGAGTATTTTTTTTTTACACAGGTATCCATTTAAGTCATATTCATCAGCCAGTGTTGAATACGACAGACCCACAATCGAGGCAAAATATCTCTATTACTGGTGGTTGACTGTGGAAAATACGAAGGAGTATTAGGGCCAACCAAAAAAAAAAAAAAAAGCCAGCCAAAAAAAAAAAAAATCGGGGAAAAGGGGGAAAAAGCAGGCAAAAAAAAAAAATCGGCCCAAGAAAAAAAAAAATCAGCCCAAAAAAAAAATCCAGCACCAAAAAAAAAAAACCAGGCGAAAAAAAAAAAAAAATCCAGCACAAAAAAAAAAAAAAAAAAACAGGCCAAAAAAAAAAAATCCAGCACAAAAAACAAAAAAAAACCAGGCGAAAAAAAAAAAAAAAATGCAGAGGCTTGACCACGTACCACAACAAAGCGACAAGCGACTGACTGCTCTATGACAGCAGCAGAGTGACAGACAGGCTGCCAAACTCTGCAGCGCCATAAAAGTGAACAATAAAGCCGATTAACTTTGACTCAATGCCGGAGTATGACAATGAAAACAAGAAAACTTAAGCGGTAGGCCAGAATCGACCAACCCCTGCTGCTAACGTACAGCAATCAGCAATGCATGTTCTTCATTGCTGTCCCCCATATCTATGGCTGCCCGCCACACAAACACACACACACAATCATTTATAAGTTACATAGAGACGTTATATGAGCTAACGTTTAGCGTGACTAAACGTGAACTGGAGACACCTCCGTGACTAGACCACCGTGATCCAGGTCTCTGCCTCCTCCTGTAGTATTTACAAATACAAATACTATACAGGATAGGCCTATCTCCTCTCCTCCTCTCCTGTAGTATTTGTAGTATTTACAAATACTACTACAAGAGCCTGTCTGTCACTCTGCTGCTGTCATAGAGCAGTCGGTCGCTTGTCGCTTTGTTGTGGTACGTGGTCAAGCCTCTGCATTTATTTATTTTTTTCGCCTGGTTTTTGTTCTTTTTTGTGCTGGATTTTTTTTTTTCGCCTGGTTTTTTTTTTTTTTTTTGGTGCTGGATTTTTTTTTTTTTCGCCTGGCTTTTTTTTTTTGTGCCGGATTTTTTTTCTTTTTGGCTGATTTTTTTTTTTCTTGGGCCGATTTTTTTTTTTGCCTGCTTTTTCCCCCTTTTCCCCGATTTTTTTTTTTTTGGCTGGCTTTTTTTTTTTTTTTTGGTTGGCCCTAATACTCCTTCGTAGGAAAAGGTGACAGGAGCTTTCAGTTTTTAATAAAATTTAAACATCTAAACAATAAACATCAAACAATAATGTTTTAGGCCAAAATGTGATTTTTTTATTGAATTATATTTCACCCCCCCCCCCCCTCAACAGTGGACAGTATGCAGCAACACCGCCTCCCCACCAAAAACCCTGCAAAGTTAACATAAATAAAATAAAAAAACTAGGCCCATGCATGAGTGGATGAATTAATGGGGGAAAAAAAGAGTTAAAAAATATATATACGTATATTAATAATATCGTCACACGTGATCGATTGGTTCTGATTGGTAATCAGATCGGTGAAGCTTTAGGTGATCGGTGATGGGTATCGGTCCCAAAAAACCTGATCGGACCATCTCTACCATCAGCTACATCAATGCCACCATGGTCCATACATTCAGCAAACATAATGTATGTATTTTATTGAATCCTCTAGTCTTCATAGCTTTACTCACTTATTACTGTAGTAAAAAAAATTATATTTAGGGCACAACAGAAAACAGCCTGAGGGCAATAACCTAAATGATGATTGACAATGATGACTCATTTATATGTACAGAAAGATGCTGTATGATTTTCATTGCTGACAAATTGTTCTAATCAAATCATAAAAACTCATCTCTTCATGTATAAATCTTTAATTTGTCCCCAGTTCCATTAGATACTATGATGAAAATTACAAATCTAATAACTATATGAGTTTGCAGTGATATGAACTGAAACTGGCATCAGTGCTTCAAAAATTGATTGATCATTAATTTCAATGTTGTAAAGTGGTTTTCAATACACTGATGTTGAACTAACTTTGCTCAATACAGATCTTCAAGATGAACCCTCGCTATATCCTTTTCATTCATTTGGTGTTCAATGACATGATCCAGCTGACAACCAGCATTTCTCTCTTCGTCTTCACCTACACCTTCCGCACCATCTACGTCCCTGTCTGTTGCCTCCTCATCCTGCCAGCCATCTTCACCACACAGAACACCCCTCTGAATCTAGCTTTCATGGCAGCAGAGTGCTACATTGCTGTCTGTGTCCCTCTCCGTTATAACTACATATGCACAGTCAAGAGAACATATGTTGTAATTGGTTTAATCAGGGTGATAAGTTCACTCTCTGTTCTGCCAGATATCTTCATCCTTTTGGCCACTGAACCTCTGGAGTTCCTAAATTCTAGGGTGTACTGCTCCAGGGACTCTGTGTTAGGAGCCCCTTCAGTATGAAGAAGAGAGATACATCTCACATACTGTTTCTGGTGGTGGTTTGGCTAACTCTGTTCTACACTTACTTCAGAATATTATTTGTGGCCAAAGCTGCTGATGCGGGAGCTAAAAAGGCCAGAAACACTATCCTGCTGCATGGTTTTCAGGTTCTGCTGGTCTATGTGCAGCCTATGTTACTGATATTTATTTTATATTTGCTTCCAGGAGGTGTTCGATCTATAAAATGTACTGTTTACAATCAACCAACCATCCACACTTTATCAGTCAGCAAACATCCAAAGACAACAGTAGAGTTGCACGATACCCACAGTACCCCCGCTACTCCGCGGTGCCAAATCGTAACGGTTCCTACTATACTAGAAATTCTACACGACGGTACTACCGTGGATTACTACTACGGTGCCAGTTTCCGCTACATAACATAGCGGCCGCCTCTTCTCTCCTCCCGGCTTCTCACTGCATGCTACTCCCTTGTAAACAAACCCACATGGCAACTACTGCAACCGAACTACACAGCTGCTGAATGATTGGCTGTTTGCCTGTTACTGTTGATGTCCGGGGATGTGTTAGGGAGATATGATCAGCTCTCAGAAACAACGCTTTTTTACTTGTTTCTACGGCTTTTTAATTTGATTCAAGACTTCGACCCACATCTTAAGCAGTGTCTCTTTCAGTCGGGCTACTGTTTTTAATGATCGAATGTGCTGATCGCTCTATTTTAAGCAAAATTTGGGTGGCTCGCTGCCGCCCGCCGCCATCTCCGAGACGCCATTAGAGTGACGCCAGTTTTTAATTTTTACTCACTTCTCTGGGTTTCCATCATCACTGTATGGACATTTCCCTCCGCTAGTTCATGGATAATCTTCCTACGAACACTTCTGCCTGTGGCTGAAGCCAGTTCGACTGAATCCTGCAGCCAGTGACTCTGGAGAGTACTGCCTCCGCAAGCGGAGGCTCACCTGAGTTCGTCTCCACCAGCGGGCACGATCTGTGTGCCCTGGCCGGGTAAAGTCTCCCTCTGCCTCCGGCTGCTGTCTTGTTGTTTCGCCTTCGCATTGCTGTGGGCTCCAGGACGGAGCCCTGGCGGGTAGGTGTCCTGCACGGCACTTTTCTCTCCTCCGTAGCCTCGACCTGCACATCGTTCCCGGCTCTCTCTGGCTGTCTGCTCTGCTGGCTGCTGTTCTCTCTCCCTCTGTTTCAGTGCATCGCATCCACATCCAAGCCTCCGCTCACCTCGCCATCCAGCTGTGACAGCTGCACCCGTCTGACCGGAAAGATCCTGGAAGATGAGAAATTTTTGGACACCATCGTCTTCGGACCAGCCCAAACGGACCCAATCAACTCCCCCCTCCCCATGACACCGCCCTCCGGCAATCTGAGGTGCTCAAAGCCGGATTCAACAAACTATTTGAGTTTTTGAAAACTTGTGGTAAAACAGTTTTCATCAGTGGCCCTCTTCCCACACTCAATCTTGGCTCAGAACGCTTCAGCAGACTCCTGTCCCTTAACTCCTGGCTCCAGGTTGCCTGCAGAGAGCAGGACTTCAACTTCATTGACAATTTTAATTTATTCTGGAACCGTCCCTCCTTTTACCAGGGTGATGGTATCCATCCAAACAGGCTGGGCAGCCGCATATTGTCTGGCAACCTCCAGCACGCAGTATTGAACGCATGACTGACAACAACTGAATCAGCCCCACCCACCCCTGTCAGGGAAGAAGCCCACCCCTCCTTCTCCCTCTCTGTACCCCCCCTCCATCCTACAGGTCTGCCATGCAATTCCCCACTTGTTATCCCTGTCTTTATCTCGCATAGACGTCGTCCTGCTCAAAGTCAAAAACTGCGGCGCTCCACCGAGCACAGACATCGATGGCTCCGGCCGGTCACCCGGGACACCGGGCTGCTGCTCCCGTGTTGTCAGCCGGTGCGGATCTCTCAGCGGGGCTGTGTACCGGGGAATCTCCGCCCACCCAGCCGCTCCTCTCACCTGTCTGGTCCATGCTCAGTTCACGTGGCGCTGATAAACACCAGATCTCTTACAAATAAGACATTTGTTTTGAATGACTTTTTCACAACACGTGATCTGGATTTCCTCCTGTTGACGGAGACCTGGTTGAAACCAGGCGACGTCAGCGCCTTCTCGGAGCTCCTCCCACCCAGCTGTTCCTTCTTCAGCACCCCCCAAGCTGCCGGTCGCGGCGGTGGTCTGGCCGCTATATTTAAGGAGAGCTTCAGATGCAAAATAACAACTGCTAATAATTATTCCAGCTTTGTCATCGACCTCTCCTGTCCTGTACTGTGTGCCACAGTTTATCGCCCATCAAATTTTAACAAGAACTTTCTCAAAGAGTTCTCTGAGTTCCTGTCTGATTTTATTCCAAAGTTTGATAAATTATTGATTTGTGGGGACTTTAATATTCATGTTTGCTGTGCAGGAAATCAACTGGCAAATGAGTTTAAGGGCCTTTTGGATTCGTTTGGCCTTACTCAATCCGTTAATGCACCAACACATGAGCATGGGCACACTCTTGACCTTGTCATTTCTCATGGGCTTTCAGTTTCCCTTAGAGAAATAGTGGACACTGCTATCTCGGATCACTTCCCCATTGTTTTTGATTTTGCTGCCCAATAAGCCCGTTTCCACAGCCCGCAGACACCGTGTCTTTACTCCATCAACAGCCAGAGAGTTTGCTGTCGCCTTTGGGGACTCTCAGCTGCATGCTGACAGTGGACTGGTTCCTCCCCCTTGCCCAGACACCTTACTCTCCACTTTCCACTCCACATGCTCTGCAATTCTGTTGCCCCTTTTCGGCAAAAAAACACCAAAACCAAGGCCGATCCCTGGCTGAATGACCACACCTATCTGCTTAGACAGCAATGCAGCGGCGGTGGAAAAAGGACAAACTGCGTGTATCACTGGGCTGGTTAAGGGACAGTTTGGGTGTTTATCAGAGAGCCGTGAAGGAGGCCAAGTCCAAATATTTGTCCTCTGTTATAGCCAACAGCTCTAACCATCCGAGAGTGCTATTTAAAACTATTGACTCCGTTATAAACCCATGCTCTACTGTCTTGTCCGATGCCTCCACCACAACATGTGAAGAGTTTGTCTCTTTTTTTATAGACAAGGTGGCATCAGTCAGGCAGAATATCAGTAATATGCTTATGTCCCCTGATGATGTGTGTACTCCTCCTCCACCATCTACTGTTTTTGAGCAATTTGAGACCATTTCTCTGTCATCTCTCACTAAAGTGGTTAGTGGCTTAAAACCCACTAACTGTCCTTTAGACATTATTCCAGCCAAATTCCTGAAGGAGGTTTTTAGTTCTGTTGGATCAAGTTTGCTGGTTCTTATAAACACCTGTCTTAGCTCAGGGTCTGTCCCAGCTGCCTTCAAATACGCTGTGGTTAGGCCCCTCCTCAAAAAACCACACCTTGACCCCTCTGTCCTGTCCAATTTTAGGCATGTCTCCCACTTGCCTTTTCTGTCTAAGGTATTGGAAAAAGTTGTTTTTATTCAATTACAAACATTTTTAGAGATTAATTCTGTTCTTGATAAATTGCAGTCTGGTTTCAGATCTCGACATAGCACCGAGTCAGCACTGTTAAAGGTGCATAATGATATTGCCATGTCCGTGGATGCTGGAAACCCCGCTGTGCTGGTACTGCTGGACCTCACAGCGGCTTTTGATACAGTCGATCATGCATTCCTTGTATCTCGCCTAGAGCAGTATGTAGGCATCCGTGGCACCGCTCTCCTATGGTTTAGGTCGTACCTGGCAAATAGGAGTTTCTCTGTGATGATTGGTGACCTCTGCTCCTCACAGGCTTCCCTCTCTTGTGGGGTGCCACAGGGCTCTATTCTGTTTTCACTGTATATGCTGCCTCTGGGATCAATTATAAAAAAACATAATCTGTCTTTTCACTTTTACGCTGATGATTTACAGTTATATTTGCCCATGAGACCCAATGAAAACACTGCACTTACTAAGTTACTGGACTGTATTGCTGATGTAAAGCTGGCTCTGAACTTTTTGCACCTGAATGACAGCAAAACTGAATGTATTTTGTTTGGCACTCCATCTATGTCAAATGTTTTACCTACAAACTCTGGGACCTTGGCGCCCTTTTTTAAACCACATGTAAAGAATCTTGGGGTAACATTTGACAGTGGACTCAAATTCGATAAACAGATTAGGTCCGTTGTTAGCACCAGCTTTTTTCAGCTGCGTCTCTTGGCCAAAGTGAAGCCTTTTTTAAGTCGGCAGGACCTCGAGAAAGCAATCCACGCTTTCATCAGTTCAAGACTGGACTATTGTAATGCATTGTATGTTGGCCTCAGCCAGTCTTTAATCTCGCGTCTTCAACTCGTCCAGAACGCTGCTGCACGATTTTTAACAGGCACATCCAGGCGGGAACATATTACCCCTGTGCTGTCGTCTCTCCACTGGCTTCCTGTTTGTTTTAGAATTGATTTTAAACTTTTATTATTTGTTTTTTATGCCATCAACGGCCTGGCTCCCTCCTACCTGTCAGAGATTTTAACTATCCGCGATCATTCTTCCGGCCAGCTTCTGTTAGAGGTCCCAAGGTCGAGATACAAACAGTGGGGCGATCGTTCGTTTGCTGTTGCAGCTCCCAGGCTGTGGAACAGACTGACACCCGACATTCGCACCATTACTGACCTCAGCCTTTTTAAATCGAAGCTAAAGACGCACTTTTTTAGATTAGCATCTAACTCTGACTAGGGAAGTCCTGCTCTTAACTCATTGAGTGCCACGCTCCTTTCCAAAGTTTTAGTCAAGTGTACCGGCAATTTAGACCATTTTTGACTTTTTATGTAGAGCCATAGTGTATTCTATATTATTGCCACCAACACATACTGTAGCTCAATTGAAAGGTTTAACTTTATGCTTCAAATGGCCACAAACCGTTTGTTTCTACGTGCCTCTGTTCCTGAGAAAAGTCAAGCTAAACATGGCTGGGTTTCACCAAAATCCCTCCTTTTTTTCTAGAAAAGGAGATAGAGCGTCTTTTATGAAAGGTGCTCTGTTTATGTCTGTCGCTCTTCTGACACTCGCATTTCTGGATCAAAGGGCTCGTATAAGATAAATATATACAACAATTGTTGTTCTATTCACAAAACCACCATCGGGGGCGGGGGGGGGGCGCCACTAAACAACAATAACACAGACGCACCGTGCCGTGTCACAGCCTCTCGCCGCGGAACGTGATGGTCTCTCGGCCACAAGCAGGTCGGGAACACCGGTCCCGCCGGTGGTCGCGGTCCTTCTGTGGTACGGGTCGGTGATGCCGGTCTGCTTTGGCCCAGAGACCATCAGATTTTACCGCGGGAGGACTTTGGGGAGGACACAGTGTTGCTCCAGATGAAGACCGGGCGGGACAGTCGGCTGAGAGCTTCCTGTTTCTGCTCCGAGCAGCTGGAGCTGCTGGAGCCTCGCGGGTGAGAGCAGAGCAGCTGCTGCATCCACATGCAGAACTCTGTTTGCAGAAGCTGAGTTATGATAAAAAACTTCCAGATCATGAGCTGTCATGTGACTTTGATCGTCATCTATTTCAGTTCTCCTCGTCATAGAGTTCCCAAATTGACATATAATGTGTATTAAATTGTCTATTTTCATAATTTAAAAAAAAAGCAAAAAACTAAAAAAATCTCGTTTTTGGCACTCAACGCATGGGAACGAAAAACGAGAAATGACGTGGTTGGCACTCAATGAGTTAAGTGTACTTATTTTTGCCTGTTTTTATTCTACTGTATGCACTTTTAGAGGGCCTTTAACACCCTGCAGCACTAGTAGCACTTTCTTGTGTCTTCTTGCAGCACTGTGGAACTTTCTTGGGTTTTTATGTATTGTTTTTATGTATTATTTTATTGCCTTGATGTAAAGCACTTTGGGTACCGTCTGGCTACTGTAAAGTGCTATACAAATACATTTTGATTGATTGATTGATTGATTGTTTCTGCACGCTGGGTCCGCCCGTCTGTCAGTTGATTGGCTGTTCGTGTGTTTCTGCCGGCAAGAACAAACTCCATTAAGACAGCTGAGACAGCTCCGCTTCGATAGAAATCGCTTAAAAACTAACAACAAGCTAAAGTTCTGTCTCGCCTAGACGTGCGCACGGCTTCCAGTCACAAACACGAGATAACACACTCACCATGACAGAAGCACCGGGCCCGAGCGGCGAGTCTGCGCAGCGGCGGCGTCAGTGGCACCACTAATTTTGCTGTTTATTTTCTCATTGGCTAATATCAGGCTATATGCTCCGTGTACAGGCTGAGGAATTAAGAGTTAAAGGATGTCCAAGTATAAAGCACCTAGAAAATGCATAAAAAATAGTTTTCACAGGGAATCAGTTCCTGTTCATTGTATTTTGTCCTCTATGGTTTATTATGTTGGAGAAGAAGCATTATTGGGGCGGTGTTTAGCTCAATTGGTAGAGCACCCGCCCCATGTGTTGAGGCTATAGCTAGTCCTCACTGCAGGCGACCCCGGTTCGAATCCCGCGCCGAGCGGCCCTATCCTGCGTGTCATTCCCCCCCATCTCTGCCTCCCATTTCCTGTCTCTCTCGACTGTCCTGTGCATTAAAGGCAAAAAAGCCCCCAAAATATACTTTAAAAAAAAGAAGAAAAAAAAAGAAGAAGCATTATTGTCAAAAAGGTTTTTTTTTAAAGACAGTGGATTTTTTATCCTAAGTTGATTATTTATATTAGTTAAACATAAATTAATGTGCAAGAGACTGAATGGTTATTTATTTCAACAATATAAATTCTAACTTCATTTATTTGTTTTTTATTGCTTATTTAAAAATATTTGTATTGTGTTATAAGTAATTAATAAGTATTTATAACTTGTACAAATACATTGCAGTTCATAAAAATGATAATAATAATAAAAAAGGCTGCAGTATCGTGATAATACCCGGAACCGTGATGGTATAGTGGTATAGTATCGTGGTTACTCATTTTGGTATCGTGACAACTCTAGACAACAGTAAAGGTGCCATCATAAAATAGCTCCAAGAATATAATGTCCACAATCTATAGATCAACCAAAAATACTAAGATAAATTCAATCTTATCTTTTTTTTCAGTGTTTAAATGCCAACTGGACGGGGGGCTCTGCAGGATTAAACAGTTGGTTACCTGTGATTTATTCCCAGTTCACTACTTTCACCAGGTTGTAAACATAGTCAAGCATTAAGATACAGAGGCACAAATTACCCTCAGAAGGTTGTACAGCTACAAAACAAGAGGAAAAAGAGAGGAACATTGGACTAATTGTTCAAAAGTGAAATAATAAAGAACTGCTTTGTATTCTTTGTCTTTGTTGCTCTTCAAGAGGCCAATTGATCATTGCTCACACAATCTTTGTCAAATAAACAGTATGTGATATTATTCAATTTCAGGATTTTCAATATTTCACTTATAGACCAAGGAGGAAGGAAAAGTGGAGATTAAGTGCTGTGCATAATTAAAAGGAAATAAAAGCTTGCAAGAACAGCAGTTGCTGAAGTGGCCACATTAAAGCAGGCTTGTGCAAATACTTTTCAGAGCCATGGGAAAAAAGCTGCGTTTAAGCCTGTTGGTGCGGGCTTGCATGCCTCTGAGCCTGCCATGGGAGTCTGGTGAACAAAGAGTGTCCTGGGTGGGTTGGGCCGTGGCCCGCCGGTGGAGACGGCCCATGTGTATCTCATCCAGGCGTGGGAGTGGGGAGCCAATGATGTGCTCAGCTGTCCTGATGACCCGCTAAAGCTGTTGCTCAATGAACCTTCTGTATAAATGACTTTCCCTCACAACAGCATTATCATGTTATGGTCAATGATAATCCAGCTCAGAATCATTATCCAAGGTCAGTACTGAACTGTTTGCTTAAATTGATGTCTTCTAAATTAATTACATGAGGGAAAGTCTAAATATGAGGTTGCGAGGATGTTTTGCAGCATTTTGTCACCATACTTTTTGTCTTTTCTTTTAAAACAAGTTCATCGGCTCCTGATATGAATTTCACACCTGGGGACAGCAATGTAACGATGGCTTTGAATTACCGGGACACATTTGTTGTGGCTATTGGCAAGAATGTGACCATTGTTGTCCTCGGCATCACCATCAGCTACATCAATGCTACTATGGTCCACACATTCAACAAACATCATGTGTGTAAAATAGTTTTGTTGTAAAAGAAAATGTTAAATCGTAAGGCAATTAAAGGGAGGGGTGTGCATAATATGTATGACATTTAAACTATCCCCCTCCCCTTTCCTTTCCTTATTCTCTGTCTTTTCATATATGTGCTTATCCTTAACATTTAGAGTTTATGTATAGAACCATGTTGAAATTCATCATCATCAAATAATTTTTTTGCATCAACACTTAATTTTCTAACAGCTTTGACTCGCTTTACAGTATGTACTTTTGCTCTCCTGTCTAATATACATATACTTCAATACCACAGTCTAAACACCAATTTAGCTGACAGCCTGGCTGTCAACAAAATAATTCTGTAATTATTCTGTATGAACCCTCAATACCTTGTCTTATTCAACAAGAGAGAGCAACATTTTTAATGTGCAGCTATCATTTTATGTATTAGTGAGTATGCAAAGTGTCTGTATTGATATTTGAGTGACAGAACACTGATATGACATGAACAGTAAAAATATCAAATTTACGAATCCATGAACAAAAAAGGGAAATGCTAGTCCTTATTGTTGGAAATGTTGAGGGGGAGTATTTCTATGTAGGTACAAATGTGTAACATACTGTACTGGAATTAACTTGATTCTGCTGTTAATCACAGATCTTCAAGATGAACCCTCGCTATATCCTTTTCATTCATTTGGTGTTCAATGACATGATCCAGCTGACAACCAGCATTTCTCTCTTCGTCTTCACCTACACCTTCCGCACCATCTACGTCCCTGTCTGTTGCCTCCTCATCCTGCCAGCCATCTTCACCACACAGAACACCCCTCTGAATCTAGCTTTCATGGCAGCAGAGTGCTACATTGCTGTCTGTGTCCCTCTCCGTTATAACTACATATGCACAGTCAAGAGAACATATGTTGTAATTGGTTTAATCTGGGTGATAAGTTCACTCTCTGTTCTGCCAGATATCTTCATCCTTTTGGCCACTGAACCTCTGGAGTTCCTAAATTCTAGGGTGTACTGCTCCAGGGACTCTGTGTTTAGGAGCCCCTTCAGTATGAAGAAGAGAGATACATCTCACATACTGTTTCTGGTGGTGGTTTGGCTAACTCTGTTCTACACTTACTTCAGAATATTATTTGTGGCCAAAGCTGCTGATGCGGGAGCTAAAAAAGCCAGAAACACTATCCTGCTGCATGGTTTTCAGGTGCTGCTGTGTATGATGGTCTATGTGCAGCCTATGTTAAAAGAAGCTTTGATACAATTGTTCCCAAGAGGAGTTAGTTCTATATCATTTATTTTGTACATTGTAAACCAAATCCTACCGCGGTTTGTCAGTCCTATTGTATATGGGCTAAGAGACAAGACCTTCAGGACATACTTGAGAATGTATGTGTGTACATTTTACAACCACCCACATGCATGAAACAGATACAAACTGTTGGTAATGCTAAACTTAGAATACAAAATGTTCTGGTGGTAGTTTGTCTAACTCTGTTCTACACTTACTTTAGAATATTTTTGTGGCCAAAGCTGCTGATGCAGATGCTGAAAAGGTCAGAAACACTATCCTGCTGCATGGTTTTCAGATGCAGCATCAGCAGTATGATGGTCTATGTGTAGCCTATACTGCAGGTTCTTTTGTATTTGTTTCAAGGGGATATTTGAGCTAAAAGAAATGCATTATGTTTACTATAAACCAAATTCTTCCACGCTTTATCAGTCCTGTTGTCTAAGGGCTGAGAGACAGGACCTTCAGGAAGTACTTCAAATTATATCTCCTCTGTACACTGTACATAAGCAACCATCCAAAGACAACAGTAAAGGTGCCATCATAAAATAGCTCCAAGAATATAATGACCACAATCTATAGATCAACCCAAAATACTAAGATAAATTCAATCCTATCTTCTTTTTTTTTCAGTGTTTAAATGCCAACTTGATGGGGGGCTCTGCAGGATTAAACAGTTGGTTACCTGTGATTTATTCCCAGTTCACTACTTTCACCAGGTTGTAAACATAGTCAAGCATTAAGATACAGAAGCACAAATTACCCTCAGAAGGCGGTACAGCTACAAAACAAGAGGAAAAAGAGAGGAAACATTGGACTAAGAACTGCTTTGTATTCTTTGTCTTTGTTGCTCACACAATCTTTGTCAAATAAACAGTATGTGGTATTATCCCATTTCAGGATTTTCAATATTTCACTTATAATAGGTGAACTGAATAACATACTTGTCTTTGTTGCTCACACAATCTTTGTCAAATAAACAGTATGTGGTATTATCCCATTTCAGGATTTTCAATATTTCACTTATAATAGGTGAACTGAATAACATACTGCAAGACTTTATTGTCATTTCTCAGAAATGTATGTTCATACAAAGGCTGAAACGAAAATACAGTTTCACACCAACTTCTCGTAGTGTTGTACTAAAAATAATAAATAATTAAAACAAGTTAAAATCGTATGAGGTAAAAAAGACAATGATTTAAACAAAACAAAAAAAAAAGAGTAATTGAACTTGGTTGAGCAGATAAGTAGTAATACATTAATTCTTTATGTTGGCAAAACTAAGTATGTTGTTTTGTTCAAAGAATGTTCAAACCTGAATTAACACTGACATTAAAGGAGCATTATCGCAAATACAGCAGTAATAGCATAAAATAAGATGAAATATGCAAAAGATGGGTCGGGGGGAGCCATAACTAAATTTACAAAAAAAATCGCCAACAGTATAGTGTCCGTGGGGCAAATGCAGCATTTGTCTTTGTTATGATCCAAGCCGGCCCGGCGCTTGCTGCGTTAAAATGCACTCGGAACTCGCAAATCCGACCCCCGAACCGGACAAATATGCAACAGTAAGTAATGTAGCAGTGTCAGGCTGCTCACAGTCACTGAATCGCTGGTAGAACACTTTGTCTCCACGTCCCTGTGTCTTTCTTCAGCTGTCCTCTCAGCGTTATTAAGGAGGAGGACGTTTCAGTTGCTGTTGTTGTCGTTGTTGTGGTTGTGCGCGACGTAGAGCTGCCGCTTCCACTAGCGAGTTTTCTTTTTCCCGCGATTGCACGTTCATTCAGCCTGGTGAGGGAGGAGGAGGAGGAGGGGGGAGGGGGAGGAGGAGGAGGGGGGCGGGGGGGGGGGACTAAACGAGGCTGCTCTCTCTCTCTGACAGCTGTCCACTTGTTTATATCTGATAAGCTCCGCCTGGCTCCATCTAGTGGCCGAATTAAGGATTTGGATTTGCGATAATACTCCTTTAAGTGTAAATAATATTTTTGTTGAACATGTACTGTATGAGACAAATGTGCTGGGTGTAACTTTGGATCATAATCTGTCATGGTCCAAACAAATTGATACTGTAGTAGGCAAAATGGGAAGAGGTGTGTCATTAGTGAAAATAATTTCTAAATTTTTATCTCCAGATTGGCTGGAATTCTCTGTCAGTTCATATTGCTCATGAAAGTAATAACGATCGCTTTAAAAAGCAGTTAAAACAATAATTTTTGGAATTAAATGAATTATGATTTAATATATTTTAATTTGTAAATTTTATAATAATTATTTAAGGAATAGAAGAACAGAATGAACTCTGAGTGGAGAGAAATGGTGATGTCTGTGATGTCTGTCAAATGATGGTCATTAGATTTTCCTCTGTGTTTTGTTTATTATTAACTCTTTCGCGACCATTGACGAGTAAACTCGTCACAGCCTGCCGAACGTTCACGACCATTGACGAGTAAACTCGTCAAAACCGTTTTTTTACAGATTACGATAATAGACACTCTGAGGTACCCTGTGTGTGAATATGGTAGTCCTCTGATATGTAAAAACTGTTTAAAACTAAAATCAAAACATAATGTTTTTTTTATAAACTGTGTGATCTTGGTTTTGTTTGAGTAATCGTTCTCCTTGAATGCTGCTCTGGGGACAGCGTGCAGCGCTGTGCGGCTGTCGGCTACAGTGTTGCGACTTTCTCGCTGAATCTGGCGACTTTCCAAACCCTCTTTTGACAAAAGCGACCGACGAAAAATCTGGCGAATTTTCCCGGTGCTGTTACAACCGTTTCTGGTTTGGAGACTCGGATCTGAAAGCCCGTTATCACAGCTGTTTTCACGATGCAGCGGAGCGGGCGCTGAGCAGCGGGTGTTGTTACCGGCCGCCCCCGCCCCAGAGCACTCACCGCCGGCCAGTCACACAGCAGTGTCACAGAGCTGCTGCGCTGCAGCCAGAGACCCACACCGCTGCACCGCTGCTCTCCACGCTGCCACCCCCCCCCCCCCCCCCAGATTTACCTAAAAATATATTTATTTAGCCGTAGAAATGATTTGGGAGACATGCCACACTGCAGAGTACCGGTAAAACGAGCCGATTGCCACTTGACACAAAAGTGCGTTTTTCTCTGAAACTAGAGCGGGAGCTCCGTTTTTGGAGAAACCCAGCTCTCTTCTTCTCCTTCGTACTCACGAACGAAACGGCGGAAAAACTCGCCGTTTTTTCGAGGAGCACGTTGTAAAGTCACTCTTCAACCACGTGAAGACCGTTTGTTTCTAGGTGATGTACAGAGTTCAGTTCGACGTGAGATAAAAGGTAAACAAATAGCCAAAAACATGTGGTCTTGAGCGGATGTGCTGAGGAATTAGTGTGGTCGCGAAAGAGTTAAGGCAGCTGTTGTTGTTTTGTTCTTGTTTTGTTATGTATAAATGTATGTTTGTTATGTGTAAGTGAGAATGTTCATGTGTATGTTGTGTGTATGACGGACCCCAGGAAGCCGGGTGCTAATGGGGATCCTAATAAAGAAAGAAAGGGGTAACACTTTACTTGAAGGTGTCGTCATAAGAGTGACATGACACTGTCATAAGACTGACATGACACAGTCATGAACATGTCATAAACATTATGTCAATGTCATAACGTTGTCATTAAGTGTCATTCAGTTTTTGTAGGGTTAGGGTTAACCGAATGACACTTAATGACAACGTTATGACATTGACATAATGTTTTATGACATGTTCATGACTGTGTCATGTCAGTCTTATGACAGTGTCATGTCACTCTTTTTTTTATATCTTTCTTTTTAATTTTTGATTTACATTGACAGCAAGACAAGCTCATCAGAAAAATAACACAAATTTACAGCCTTCCGCTGTCACGAACACAACATACAACACAAAATAATACTACATAATAAAAACCAAAAACACAAATACATGTAAAAGACAGGAAAAAGAAAAGAAAAAAAAAAAAAAAAAAAAGTGTGTGTGTGTGGGGGTGTTGTCTTAATTTACACCAACACTTATTATTGATGGCCACTCGCATCCAAAAAACATACTCAGAGGGGTCCACTCTTTAACAAATTCATCTAAGGTTCCTTGCACCACATGAGATAGTCTTTCATAAGGAACAATTGATAACAGTTTCTCATACCACATTGCTAACGTAGGCGGATGCTCGTCAAGCCAAGCATGCAAAATTGACAGACGTGCGGCATACAACATAATATTCAACAATTTACCCGTTTGACTAGACAAAGACAAAAGATCGATACCAAGAATACACTGTTTAGGATCCATTACCATTTTTATGCCAAGGAACTTCTCTATCTCTGTTTGGACAGTATACCAGAATATTTTAATCAATGGACATGACCACATTAAATGAAAATAAGTGCCTGGTTGTTTTTGACACTTCTTGCATGCTACCGAACATGAGTCATCATATTTACTACGTATTTCAGGAGTCACATGCAGTTTGTTAATTATCTTATATTGTACTTCATGTGATTTGTCTGATCTGGTAATTTTCTTGGCATTATTTAACACCTTACGCCAGGTCTGGTCATCTAGGTGAGCACCAAGGTCTTTTTCCCAACTATTTTTGATATTAATTATAGTCCCATCATTCGTAAGCAACTGATCGTATATATAAGTAATCACTTTCTTATTAATTGTTGCTGCTTTCATGATGAGACTATCAAGAATATTCAGCTTACTACCACTTTTGTAATATGAAATTGAGTTTAAATAACTCCTTATTTGTAAGTAACGATAAAATTGAGTTCGAGAAAGCTTAAACTCTTCTTGCAGTTGCTGAAAAGACCTTAGTGCACCACCTATATACATATCACCAATTTTTGTAATACCAGCGGTCTTCCAATCTCTGAATCCCACATCTACACAAGAATTTTCAAAGTCAGGATTATTCGCAATGGGTGCTAAGAATGAATATTGATTTAAACCAAAGTATTTACGTATGCTAGTCAAAGACTTGCATATATTTGTAGCTATGAAATTATCCTTCATCTTAATTTGCAGTTTCCTAGAACATACAAAGGGGAGGTCTGCTATTGATACGTTATCTAGTCCTATACTTTCCAGATCTATAAAGGAAACCTGACTATCTTTTACCCAATCTGTGACATATCTCAATTGTGAAGCCCAATGATAATAAATAAAATTGGGTAAAGCTAAGCCACCATTTTTTATGGAAGATTGAAGCTTTTGCAGCTTTAACCTAGGACGTTTATTTCTCCAAACAAATCTACGAATTGCACCATGTATTGATTTAAACAATTTTAACGGAATATAAGTAGGTAGCATCTGAATTGGGTACAATAATCGTGGCAAGACATTCATTTTAATAATTGCAATTCGGCCTAATAACGACACTGGTAAATTCACCCATCTTTGAAGGTCTGATTTGATTTTAGTAACTACAGGTAAAAAATTAAATTTAGTTAAATCAGAGAGATTCGGCGGAAAGAAAATCCCAAGATATTTAAATCCGTTGTAGGTCACCTTAAAAGGCAGATATTCTGAATCACTGTAGGTCTTCCCAAGAGGTAAGGCCAGGGACTTCTCATAATTTATTTTATATCCAGAAAAAGTACTAAATTGATCTATAATCTTAATTAAAGCTGGTATAGATTTAGATGGCTCCTTCATAAATAAAAGTACATCATCAGCATATAATGACATTTTATGTGTTCTGATATTAGTTTGAATGCCCATCACCTGATCACTTACTCTTACAGTCTCAGCTAAAGGCTCTATAATCAGAGCAAAGAGTAAGGGAGACAGTGGACAGCCTTGTTTTGTGCCTCTCTCTAAGGAAAACATCTGGGAGGACAAACCATTAACAGATACAGCAGCTTGTGGAGATGCATAGAGTAATTTGACCCAATCAATAAAAATGCTACCAAAAGAAAATTCATTGAGTGTTCTAAATAAATAATTCCATTCTACTCGATCATAAGCTTTTTCAGCATCTAATGTAACTATAACCGCATTGTTCATATTAAGTCTTGAATACTGCATAATGCCCAATAATCGTCTGATATTTGTATACGAGTGACGATTTCTAACAAAACCAGTTTGGTCTGTGTCCACTAATTTGGGCAGTACTACGTTGAGTCTTGTTGCCAAAATATTGGCCAATATTTTAGAGTCTATATTTTGAATTGATAAAGGTCTATATGAAGAAGGGTTATCCGGATCTTTCTGTTCTTTCGGTATTACCTTGATAGTGGCAAAATGCATTGTCTTAGGTAGTTTCCTAACCTGAAAGGAATACTGAAACATATTTGTTAATACAGGTACAAAAATAGATTTAAAGGTCTTATATACTTCCGAAGGGAAGCCATCTGGGCCACAAGCTTTTCCATTTTTTAAATTAATAATAGCTTTTTCAACCTCTTCAGATGTAATTTCAGCATCAAGCCTCTTCCTATCACCATCGCTAACTTTAGGTAACTTAAGTTTTTGAAAGAAAGTATTCATCCCCTCCTCTTCTCCTGAATTTTCTGATTTATATAATGAGCAGAAAAAGTCTTTGAAAACATTTGAAACCTCAGAGGATGTATATACTAATTTACCATTTTTATCTTTCAATTTTGTAATTATATTACTAGGTTTTTTGTTATTAATTAGATTAGCTAAATAATGTCCTGATTTATTTCCATATTCATACCTCTTGTGCTTCTGTAAGAATAAGGCTCTTTCTGACTTTTGAGATTGCAATGTGTTAAAGCAGAACTATGCAACTTGGCCGGAAATAGCTCGCTCCTTCGTTGGTTTGCAGGTTTTCCCTCCCTGGAGCTCCCCCACAGTTCCGTGGGGCAAATTTCACTGTCGTAAAAATCTCGCCGCACCAACCACCTCCCCCGCCCCCTTTCACGTGCATTTGTTGACAACGGCAAGCCGGCTAGAAAGCAGTCCGTGAAGCAATGTCCACTGAGGTTTGTAACCGTTTTACATTGTGTGTCTCTCATAAACAAAACAACATTACATTACAGGGAAAAGTAAAAGGCTAAGGATATTTGCGGCATGTTTTTGTTGTGTTTTCTGAGTAATTTATTTTTCCTCAACACGAATAGGCTATTTATCAGACGTAATGCGTCCGTGACAGACCGTCATTTTGCCTTTATAATATTGACTCGCACTCATAGCCTAACCCAGTCAATGTTATTATAATAGTATTATTTTACATTCTAATCAAAGTCAGAGAAGATCAACATAATATAAGTCTTCACACAAGTCCTTGCTCGCTGACAACTTACTGTACAATGCACTGCATGTAATCAAAACATTGGCTTGAATGAAATAATGACGGGCGTCCATGCAACGACAATTGCAGGAATCAGCGTCCACGACCTCAGCTTCTTCTGAGTTTGCAGCTCACGCACTTGGTTCAAGCACAAGGCCCAGAACTTCAAGGGGAAGAGGAAGAGGTACAAGGAGGGGAAGGGGCAGAGACATTGGCTCTGATGACAGGAGGAGGCTGCAACAGCTGCAGGAGAGGCGCACAGCCGAAATGAGGGTTTGTTTGTTTATAGTTCATTTGTTTAGGCAACACAAGAATATTTGAGATACACTTTGATTTTTATCAGACACATTTAGAAAAAACAATCAACAACTTGTTTTGTGTTGTAGGAAAGACTTCATTCTCTGGAGCCAAGCCAGAGGGATGAACTCCTGGAAAACATCATCAACAGGGCACCAGGAATACTTTTTGATGTTCTCTCATTATCAGAGGAACCCCAGCCCCCTGACCATGACAACACACCTCTACATTGGTGTCGGTGCACACGTTGTAGGGAGATGGACAGAGACATTGAAAGAGTATGCTGCCGCCAGACCCCTGACAACTGTGTCAGCACCATGGCCTACATGGACTATTATATAATTGATGAGGGGGTTCTACGGCTGGCCCGTGCAGCATGGAATGACATTTTTGCCATTGTGGACAACCAGGAGCCAGGGAATGAACAACGCCAATTCAGGCACACTGCATATAGGCAATTTGTTTTTTGGCAGCATGGTCGGCTGGGTGAGGGCAACAGGGTGGTTATTCCGAGCTGCTGTGTGTGGAGGATCAGGGACCGCTATCCGGATCCCAGGGGCCACTATACAGGGTTCCAGGTCCGCCGCCTAATGTAAATGTTTCATTTTATGTGGAGTTCTCAGCTATACTTTCGTCGTTCTTGAATACTTTTATTTATTTTTTAGTATGATGTAATAAATACAAACATTTGTTTACATTACACATTTTCTATTCTGTCTATACTTGTTTGCATTACCAATTTTCTATACACATTTTCTATTCTGTCTGTGAGACCTTATGTGAAAGATGCAGCTGAAACATATGTCTGCAAAATTTTCATTTATTTCAAAGCTTTGAATAAAGCTTTTTCAAGTGACAGTGCTTCATGATTCCTTACAGTGACAGTGTGAAGGCAATTCTATTTGTATAGCCCGTTTTTACAAACAGTTTGTCTTACATGTCATCACAACAACATCCTCTGTCCTTAGATCCTCACATCCACTGAGGAAAAACTCCATGGAAAACCCTTTTACCAGGGAAAAATTGGAGAAACCTCAGGGTGAGAAACAGAGGAGGGATCCCTCACCCAGGACGGACAGACGTGACATAGATGTTGTTACAGACAAAAACAGTTTAGAATATGGAAAACAGAAATGTTAGCAGGGGCTGATGAAAGCAGCTTCTGGTAGGAGGGAAACCAGGGGGGGCAGGCCAGCGTAATGGGAGTACTGGATGGCAGACTGGTTCGTGGGAAGGGAGGAGAGGGATTGACAGCAAGGGGAAAAAAGGGATGGGGGGGGGTTGGTGCGGAGAGATGGAGCCGATGGATCTGTGGAAACACAGAGAGAGAAGACACCAAGGCCAAAGTACAAAGTGTAAACAAAAGTAAACGTTCCACAAAGTCAGTCTTTAGTGTTATGAGGACCTAGGTCCCCCCGTGCAATTTGCTGTTGGACAAGTTCGGATGTAGGTGGTGGCTGGCCTGCAGCAAGCAAACCAAGCCGCCGTGGGTCATCAGGCCTCACTGCTGTCTTACGGGGAAGGCCTGTCCCACTCCTTAGCCTCCTTGCCAGGATGGCCTTTTGTAGCTCTGGGATGTAGCTGTATTGCTTTTTTTCTTTCATTGTGTGCACACTCCAGCTCTTTGACTTCTTATTGTATGATCTTTTGTACCTGGACAGTAAAAGCAATGTGTTTTAGTTATTTCCCAGAGGTTTGAAAAGAAAAAAACACAATACATAACTATTACAGCATCAACCTACATTTTGTGTCCATCTTGGTTGCGTGCTGGCAGGCGTCTGTTGTGTTTGTTGTAATCGATTGCAGCAAGCAAGGTCCGGGTTTTGTAAACAAAGGGGGTGTAGGACATGCGCTTTGCTGCATACATGAGGATATGGTTCTGGAAGCACTCTAAATCTGAAGTGGTCCTGTATTGGGGGAGGGATAGGGGGCTATGAGAATACATTATCACCACTCAAATCCAGCCTACTCTCCCAAAATAGAACGCTGTGCAAAAACAAAACAAAATAGACAACTGGTAAATAAGGAATTCAGCCCAGTTTGTGTCCTACATTTTTACTTTTACAATCAATACCACTAATGTTTGAAGGCAAGACTAAAAATGCAAATAACGTTACCACAACTGTAGATGTTTACCTGAAGTTTATGAACTTCTTGACCTGGGTCAACCACCTCTTGTCCAGCACGACAGCTGTCAGTGCCTGGTGAGCTGCTGAACCTGTAATCACATCAACTTTTTGAGTAAAGCACTGCATACATTCATACAGGGTACTTCGTTCTGCACCTGTGTAATTTGAAATTACCTTGCTCAATCCACAGTTTGTCCCGGTTGTCGTCCTCTAATGGATCATGCTGGCAGCAACCAGTTGCCCAAGAATGTTCATTGCAGACATGGTGTAACACACCAACCCACGTCATCTGCAGAACAGGAATATTGTATTTATTGAGGTTTATATATCACTCACAGTCTCAAAACACATCTGTCAGCATGAGCAGGATGCAACCGTTTTCTCAAACATACCTTGAACTGCTCCTCTGTAGATGCTTGTTTGCTGCAAAACCAGAAGTGGTTGACAATCTCCTTTATCCACACCTGGATGGCAGCCTGATTTTTCACTGCTCCTGCCTAAATTGAAATAAACACGCAGCTGTCAATATGCAGCTCTCAAATAATTAATTCCACCATAAAGTCAGGAGAAGCCACCGTGCGGCAGATTCATTAATTTTCTCACTGTTGAGAATACACTGCATGAAGTAAGTGTGGATGGAAGCTTACACGTCGCAGTCTCTTGCCAAGACTTTTGGCTGCATGCCAGATGTCCAGGGAGTGCTGGATGCCCCATGCTTTATATTTGCCACGGTCTGGATCTGTAATAAGAACCCGGATTTATGAAACCACAAGCAGCATATGTTAGGACTGCAAATTGTAGAGGACATTTCTATCTTACTTAGCAATGCAGTAATCTGTGGGTGGGCATCTGTGACCACTTCTTTGACTGGAATGAGCGGGAGTAGTGCATCCATGGTCCGGACAAAGCACTCCTTCTCCATGATGACAGAGTTGCGGTTGGTCTCTCTCTTGTCCACTGACACAATGTGCACAATATCTCTTGACTCCTGTTCAAGAGTTGTGTACGTACAGTATTGTGCACAGTGGCCTGCAGCAGAAGCACAGCTGTCAGCATGTGAACAGAGAGCATGGTTCTACAAAACAAATGAATGCATACATACACAGTCCAAACTTACCAGGAGAGTCCATTCTGCCGTCACCTAGATAACAGACCAAAAAGACATTACATACATTAGAACCATGTGTCTTTCAGTCATTGCTAACAGCAGAAGTTGACTGAGTGTGTGTGTGTTTTGGGGTGTTTTTTGCTCACCAAGGAGAACCACATGGTCTTTTTGACTCAACCGCTCAATGATCTCAGCCCTGTTTTTTTCCCAGAATTCTTCGACTGGCTCAATGCAGTACGCATCCTGAATTCTGTAGAAGGTGGATTCAGCAACCATGCCCATCTCCATGAATTTGTATAGGAGCGCCACTTTCCTGTAGTTGTTCCCAGACAGGAGAATGTTCATCGAGAGCATGAAGTCGCCACCCTGCATGGCAAATTTTAGCAATGGCTGCGAATTCCAAGTCCACAATGGATGTCCAAAGGGGCATGACTAGTGGGAAGAACAGAGAATTGTATGTACACAAAAGTAAGACATCTCTCATCCCCATCTCATTTGAATAAAGTGTAGACAGTAAAGACAGTAGACAGTTGGCATACAAATGGCATAGATGTTGTTAGTTACACTTCTCACAGAGAAGACAGATAGTTGTCTTTATCTTACCCAGTCCAAAACAACTCCAGTTCCCCGAGGTTTCAGTGTCACCTGAAATGGCTCTTTACCTGGGCATGCTACACCAGACAGTTGGTCCACATGGTTGCACTTCATCATTGGAAGCCTCAAATGCCTTGCAAGTGCAAGAAGGTTGTCATTATATGTAATGTTCGCTTTTTTGCCAACCAGGTCTTCCTCAGAAAAAACTCGCTCCTTTTCAGGAGCAAAGTGGTCTTGGTCTTGTGGCATTTCAAAATCCAGGACTGCTTCATCAGTACTTATTTCCTGGAGTGTACTCATTTTGTCACCAACAGTTCTGTGTACAGAGGAAAATTATGCATAGATTGGTGACCACATGATTCTAATTATTCATTACATCAATAATTCATTCAAGAGAGTAAAGCAAATTTATTTTCACCCAGCAATATGAGCAATGAAAATATACCGTAGGTGAAGAGCGGGGACAAAATCCTCATCTGAGCTGTCTCCATCTTCCAAGCTCAAAGTACCTGGTGAGAATTTGTCCAACTCTATGCTGTGCATAAAGAAAATACACGTTAGATTTGAGGGGTAGGTCACTGTGAATGATCAAAAGACTGAGTTGTGTCAAAACTTACACTGTGTTCCTCAAATTGTTAGACTCATCCAGAGAGTTGTTCTGTTCTTCCTCACCAATACTCAGAGAGTGCATACTACAAAAAATAAATATTGTGTGTGTGTACACAGAAGATGACAAATCTTGAAAATCACTACATTGAATGCAGACATCGATGCAATCCAAACTCACCTTGATTCTAAAACACCAACCTCTCCAACTTCACCCTGGTGAACACCAAGCTGAGCAGCATCAGCATTTCTGAAGAAAAAAAAAACATTCACAAATCCCTATGTGGTGCAATCAATGTTATGAAAGCCAGGGTGAGTAAAAGTCTTGGAGGGAACATACTTGTCACGGTCTGAGTCCTCAGTGATGCTTGACACTGGTGGCTGTGGTGGTCTGGAGAGCCCCTTTCTTGGTGAGGAAGTTGTTTGCCAGCGCTTGTAACTGAAGCAAATGGAAAATGCAGACTGTTTATGGCATAGTGTCAAATGGACTACCGCGCCGCTCAACGGGGCTGGCCGAGCGGCGCGGCACTCGCCGCGCGAGTTGTATTGACTTTCAATGTGAACTCGCCGTAACGAGCTGGGCGGCGCGATCTCGGTGTCAACAATACAGCTCGTTGCGGCGCGTTCACATTGAAAGTCAATACAACTAGCGCGGCAAGCCGCGCCGCCCGGCCAGCCCCGTCCTAGAGTGTGATGCCAGGCGAGGCGACTCTCCAGGCATACACACACACAAACTCCTACGTACAGATCTGCAACCCCATATGCCCCATCCCCACGCCTTCGCCGCTTCTATCCTCAGTGTGACAAGTGCGTCCGAACCAGCGCCGTAAGGATGGCTGCAGGAACGGATATCTGCTTGCCTGTGCCAGTGCTTCTTCAAACTAATCTTGAACTACACAATGTAAATGAGTGCACAAAACTCACCTCGATTCGGCTGACAAAGTTATGTGGCTAATAGTAGGAGCACAAACAGGACGATCTAGTAAAATAAATAAACAAACGTAGCCTACAGCTACGTGACAAACAGCCGTGTTTATGAGCACCACTAGTTATCACGCAAACTTTACAAACAGCGGCAAACATGTATGGGCAACATAAACATAATACACACATGTTTTGCAACAATACTTACAAGTGCAACAGCAACAACGCCAGGTCGGCATCTGTTTTGCATGCCTCGTTCTCCTTGAGCTCTCTCCATTCAGAGTAAGCTCGGCCAAGATGGACTCGTGTCTGACTCCTCGCTCGGTCAGACGCCTGTTTCCTTTTCCTCGCCTCTGCTGATAAAGGCCACCTCTTCTTTTTCGCCGGCTCCTCCATTATGCTCACCGCGTTTTCTTTTGTATTTTACTACACAACTGTATAGCCGCCCGGTAACTCCCACCTTGAGGGGTAGGAGGGGGGGGAATTTATCTCGTATTGCCGTAAAGCGGTTTCTCGCGATACTATCCATTGACGAGATTTGTAACACCGAGACGGACGATTGATCTTGCAAGTGCGGTTTTCAGCCAGTGGGGGGTGTGGGCGCATTGGCCTAGACCCCATTCACCTCATAATAGGTCACTCAACCATCACAGTGTTTTTGAGCCACAATAATTACAGCCCAAATCCTACATAGTTCTGCTTTAAATGCAGATCGATAAATTAAAACTTTGTCCCAGCTTTCCTTAGAAAGAGTCAGCTTGTGCTCCAATTCTGCATCCTGTAGCTTTAATTCTAATCTCCTCTGTTCTTCCACAAACTTCTTCTTTCTGGCAGAACAGTACGATATCATCAGGCCCCTCAAATAGGCTTTTGTTGTCTCCCATAGGTTTGATGGATCTGTTTCCCCATTATCATTCACTTCTAAAAATTCCAAAAGTTCCCTTTTTATCATAGAGCAACATTCAGGGTCAGACAATATTGACCTATTACACTGCCAGGGATGTCGATATTTATGTGATTTACTTATGGAGATCTCTATTATAATTGGGGCATGATCCGATATATGAATACTCCCAATACTGCTACTTAATACAAGCTCTGTAGATACTTTAGATACCAAAAAGAAATCTATTCTAGTATATGTTTTATGTGGATTAGAGAAAAAAGTATAATCTTTATCATAAGGGTGCATTAACCTCCATATATCTACAACATCTACCTCATCCAGCATTTGCTGTAGAGCTCGTTGTCTAGGATTCCTTTTCGTTGTGTTCAAACTTGGGTTCCTATCTAATGTATTGTCCATTACACAGTTCCAATCCCCACCCACAATCATAACTGGACAACTATATTTAAGCAATAAATCAGTCATAGTAGTAAAGATGGATACATTTATATCAGGAGCAGCGTACACATTAAGGATAGTAATTTTTTCACCATACAAGAAACCATGAATCAACACATAGCAACCACTTAAATCAGCCTCAAAGTGATCAATAATGAGCGGTAATTTTTTATGGATTAATATTGACACTCCTCTACTTTTACTATTGAATGAAGAAAAATACACTTGCCCTACCCAGTCTTTTTTAAGCTTTTTATGTTCTTCATCAGTTAAGTGGGTCTCTTGTAACATTGCAATAGAAACATTTTCTTTCCTGAAAGAGGATAATAGCCTACTTCGCTTAACTGGATTTTTACAGCCCTTGATATTAAGGGAACAGATTTTAATCGAGGATTGAGGCATTATCATGGCAGACAGAGTGTAGAATATTCCTCAGTCCAATAGGCCTTTTGTAAACCATCTAATAAGAGTGATCTCAAAATAAATCTCCCCACACTGAAAATAAAAAGAACAAAAACACAAAAAACTAACAAACAAACAAGAAAACAAGAGTCATGTCACTCTTATGACGACACCTTCAAGTAAAGTGTTACCAAGAAAGGAAAGGTCCGTGGAGCTGATTAGTTCATTTTTATCACATGACATGTGCTTTACTTGCTGCCTCCAAAAAAGTTGAAGAATTGATGAGCAGCGATTTTCCTCAGAACCTAAATTTCCCTCAGTATAACAAGCTGAACATTGCTTATACAGGGCTCTACACAAACATTTGTTAGTTTACTTAGGATCACAATGAAAAATGTTTAATTTAATTTAATTTAACATTATTTTACCCTCAAATAGTGCTGAGGGTCCAATGTCCAAAATTTGGGCTGGGTCGTATGTAAGTGATTGCTGTCGGAAGATATAACTATTTAAGACTTATATTAACACAAATATTCCGCTTACTTCTGCTTTAAGTCCGGCTCTCAGCTTCATGCTCTGTGCGCATTCACATCAATGGAGGCGTTTGGCGTCATATTCTACTACCGCACGAAATGGAGCGACAACGGGCTGATTTCAGCCAAGAGGAGCAGGTTGTTTTAATGGAGAGTTTGAGTGATACAAAGAAGCTTGATCACGGTTCCAGGGTGCCATTCCGAAGGGCCGCCACTCCGAACGTTTACTTTAATTTGTCGGAATGCCGACCCTTAATTATTTATGGGAAAAGGGTGCCATTACGAACCTGAAAGAAAGGGTGCCATTCCGAACCTGAAAAAATCTTGAATGGTTTATGGCACAGATTAAACAAGCCTAATTGCGGTGGTAGCGTAGTGGTCAGAGCATCTGCTTTTGACGCGGTGGATCAGGGTTCGACTCCCGGGGGAGATACATATTAACTGCGATTTTATTGGCCTCTACCTAACCTTTTTATTAAACTTAACCAACTCCTTTCTACATTGCCTAAACCTAACCAAAGCACAGAGCAAGGACATTTATTTTCAGCAGGAGTGCCGCGGCTGCATCAGACCATGGATGTAATGCATCAGACTCGCACCTGGGTGAAACTTTGGAGGCGGAGGGGGAGGGGCCGGTCGGGCGCTGTCCCCGCGGCGCGTCGTGTCAAGCCGGGCAGGAAGTCAAACCACGAGAGAATCCGGTCAATTTTCAAAATAAAACACATTCGGAACGGCGGCCCCTCGGGAAGTTTGAAATGACGGACCTTCGGGAATTTCGGACTGGCAGACCGTCGGAATGGCGGTCCTTCGGAATGGCGATCGCCCCCCCTTGATCACAGCCTGAAGCATCAGTGTTGCTGTAAATATGACAAGAGGAGGCTGCTTTTAATTTCTGACAGCTCTATTGCGCTACTTTAAAATATGAAGCTTTATCCATTTAAACTAGGGCTGAAACGATTCATTGAGTTATTCGATCAACTCGATTACAAAAATGGCTTGAGGCAAAAAACTCTGCCTCGAAGCATCATTATATTCCTATGTCGCGCAGAGATCTCGCGCAGGGATATTGCTACACACACCACTAGCGCGTGATACACTCGGCGCGATGGCGGAGAGTCAGGATATCCGTAAACGGCAGAGATAATCTAAAGTTTGGGATCATTACATACTCAAAAAGGAAGAGGACAAGGGGCAGTGTGTCTACTGCAGCGGCGCCGGCACCCTTTAAGATCCTCCCACATGCTGGAGCTTTACACTGCTGACTTGCCCTGTGATTTTCAGCCTAAATATGAAAGGAGGCTGACAATCGGTTCTGATGATACAAGTCAGTGGTCCTGAGTCAGTAGTGTTTCTCTTCTACACATTCTACATCTCGGAGGCAACGTTTTTCCACACATGGACAGAGCTCAGTGGGAAACAGTAGGAGAGACACAGGCCGAGGGGGAACAGGGACAATTGCCCCTCGGGGATAAATAAAGATTTTTGAATTGAATTGAATTGAACACCGGAGGGAGAAGCAGGACCGCGCAGCTGTGCGCCACGGACGTGCACAAAAACAAAAACAAAAAACAACCGAGTGGCATCAAACACGCGCCGCTACCGCATCGTTTTTGGGTTGTGAGCGCGCATGATACTGAATGGGTTTGAGTGCGCAAAAGACGCTACATCTGAACGGCCCGTGCACACCCGGTTTAACTAAGGCGGCGGCCAAAATCACCCAGGCACCTCGGCTCTGCAGACAGGCAGGGAAAACCTGCAGTCCAGTCGGCTCCCTAAACTTTCATGCACGGTGCTTTGGGTACCGCAGCGTTTCCTAATCCCAGTGCAGGGACTCACAGGCACACACAAACACAGAGCGTGTCTCCGTGTCTCCGTGTCCCAGCGCATTGACTGACAGGCGCACACAACGAGAGACCGAGAAATATAATACTTGTAATCTATTAGAACTCAGTCGCGGGCCGGATTGGAAGGTTCGCCGCCAGTTGATGATCACTGAACTAGAGTAACAACAACTCTCATTTTTAAATTGTATATTTTATTGTTTTCATATATTTCACTGATTGCAATTATGGAATGCGAGTGTGTGTTTTATTGAAAGCGAGGCTGGTTTGCGTATGAAAATAGGTACAGTGGGGTTTTTTAGGTGCCGTGGCTACAAGAAAATCTCATATTGTCTCTGTACAAAGACCTTTTAAAATGTGAAAACAGCGGAGACCTATTCAAGATTTGTGTTTGGGCAACACTGATATATAACAGGCGATCGGAACATCGGAATTCATTTATTCATGGTCACATTAAGTGAAATTATTAACTTTACCGATTATCCATCTGATTATCTGTCCTGCTGCGAGCGGACAACTTCTTTCAGCTGTGACTGTAGGCCTATATAAAAGTGAAATATATAGGCTATTTAATGAGCTCCTGACGCTCAGCTCATTGGGTGAGCAGCGTATTTCCTCAGCTGAACATCTGTAGGAGACGCTCAGAGAGAAAGTAAACACACAAGCAGCGCATCAACGTCATCTTGCGGCCCGGAGCTGAAATCAAACGCACCCCTTCTGCTGCGGTCGAGTTGAATCGAGTTGAAAACAGCGCCACTGAGCTTTCATAAAACTACATTGATTTTCAATCAAGATTCCAGCGCGGCGGCAGACAATTTCAGCGAGGCGGCCGCCTCAAAATTTATAATGCAGAAAAAACCCTGCCTCAGATCCATTTCTTTTTAAAATTTAAACTCTCAGCACCACAGCTGTAGAAGTTGCTGAGGATGTTCGTTGACATCCCAAACTTCCTCTTCCTCAGGAGGCTGAGGAAGTTTGGGATGTCAACGAACATCCTCAGCAACTTCTACAGCTGTGTGGTAGAAAGCATCCTGACCAGCTGCATCACCGTCTGGTACGGTAACACCACAGTGATGGACCGCAAACGCCAGCAGAGAGTGGTGAAGACGGCCGAAAAGATCATCAGGATCCCACTGCCCTCTCTGCAGAGCATCCACCAACGCAGAGTCCACAGGAGAGCTGCCTCCATCCTCAATGACCGCACCCACCCTCAGAACAACTTGTTCACACTTCTGCCCTCAGGCCGGAGGTACAGAAGTGTGAAAAGCAGGACTTCTAGGCTGAAAAACTCCTTTTTTCCCTCTGCCATCAGACTCCTAAACAATAGGAGTCGGTAATTCATTATTCACACAGTAGCACCACATTTGCACATGCACAATTTGCACACTATTTATTTATTATTTATTTATTATTATACATAGTGCATATTACACACACACATCATACCTCCTTCTCTCTAATTTGATTTCTTTTATTATTAGTGTGAATGCTGAAAGCATTCACACTATTGTTCTTCTGTTCGGCCATTTTCTTTGGCACTTAACTAGTCCTTCATACTTTGTGCTATTTCAACAATTCTCACATCAAAATGTTCAGCCTTTTCGGGACAGGTGTGCTATTACTTTTCTCTTTTCAACTATTCATACTTTTTGCAATATTCAACTATTTCTGATTTTTTTTTTCCCCATAGAGAATGCATTGGAACAGTCTTGAAACTCTTCAAATCTTCTTACTTCTTTCAGCCTTTAAAGCGTCCACATACTTTCAGCTAGAGACTTCATTCAAATTCTGAGTTGTAGACAAACTTCTAATGTATTCATCCTGTATTTACAACTTTTTAATAGCTTGTACCGTTTTTGAGATAAATCCTTTAAAAGCACATGAGGATTTCTGACAAATTTCACACTTTTCAATGAGTGTGTATGGGGTTGGGTCAGAGTGGGTGACGTCATCGTAGAGTGCAGCAGATCCAAAAAAGCGACTGGAACTTTTCTTCTGAAATTGCCAGCAAAGCTACAAATGACACTCTACACTCATGATTTTGGAAACAGTTTGTAGCCACGCTTGTCTTAGGTCTCACAATGCCGTCAAAAATGCACAGAGACTCAGAGAATAATTTAAAATATTTTTTAAATGCAGCCATGGAGCTCTCTGCTCCCATTCAGCACAATGCATTTTTTTCACAGCAGCAGGAGAAGGAGCTCAACTTTGTAACTTGCTGTTAAGTGCTTTTTAATTCATTTTAATTCACCCAAAAATAGTCACAGGTCACAAAAAAGTCCTCTACTTACTTGTTGTGGCTCATTTATACTATTTTCTGCTTCTTTTAAGCATCATTGAAAAATCTCACATTCATCAAAGTCTCAACCTCTCTTCTCCACAACTCTGTCTGTAGTCCAGTGGGTAAGGTGGCTGCTCGCCAACCCCAAGGTCACTGGTTCAAATCCAAGGGAAGCACTCTTTTTATGTTATGTTGAATTCTGCTCCCCTCCCACACCCTCAATTGGTTACAGGTGTTCGTTAAGAGACGCATTAATTGCTTCTGCCACCGTTTGCAGCACATCATCACATTACAATGGCAACATGCTTATGTGTGTGCTCTCTGTGGCGAAGTGGCAGAGTAAAGGTTTATTGATCATGAGGTCATGGGTTCGATTCCTGCCTCATTCATGTCGTACTTTCTGCTAGAGACTTCATTCAAATTCTGATTTGTAGACAAACTTCTAATGGCTCATTTATAATGCTTTTTTAAGCATCATTGAAAAATCTCACATTCATCAAAGTCTCAACCTCTACTTCATCAGAAGTGTTGGAATGGCCTAGTGGATAAGGTTCCTGCCATTCAACCACAAGGTCACAGGTTCAAATCCCACCTGAGCAGTCTTGTTAGTGTGTCAGCCACTTTGAACTTTAACCAATACCACTTGGTCTGGTCACATGATCAAACTTGATAATGCATATGCACCCCCACCTATTCTCTTTACCTCTTTCAATCTTGGTTTGTGTTAACATGTTTCTTGTTTATACCACTGCACTAAGATTGATTTGCACTGGAACTACAGCTTTGGGCTCGTTAACTTCAGAGTGAGACAGAGTGCAGTTCATCAACAGACAACAGTCTCTGCAACTGTGTGTACACTGTGGCCTAGATGCAGAGTGAAAGTCTGCTGACCATGAGGTTGTGGGTTCGATACCTACCTTGGTCAACCATTTGAATGGTGATCACTGCTTGCACTATTTGCTAATTCTGCAACAGCGTTCAGTTGCTTTCAGCATTCACACGCATGTTCCGTTAGGAAATGCTACTTTATCTAGTTATTATTATTATTGCTGCTCATTGTTGTTGTATTGTACTATTGTTGTTTTGTAATTGCTCTTTTTATTAATTGCTGGCTTCTATGACGAGGACAGCAAAGTAAGAATTTCATTGTCAGGGAAACTCACCTTTCCACTGTGCATATGACAATAAACACTTTGAACTTTGAACTTTGAACTTGAAAAGTCAGAGCCCTTGTCAACATGGTCAATGCCAGCCTGGGTTAAAAGATAACTTTTCAGATTTTGTAACAAATTCACGTGACGACAAGTTTAAAATACACTGGTACAAAAAGACAAGTGCATGATGTGCATGAAGTCAGTATAGATAGACACTGGCTGGTGTATTCTCCTCTTTCTGGCAAGATGTTTTGTTTTTGTTGTTCGCTTTTTGCCGAAAAGGGTGAACAAACCATTTGGTCTGACCCCAACAAGGGCTTTGATGCTTTCCACAAAGGGATGGATAGGATAAAGCACCATGAAGCATTACCAGTGCACCGCAAGGCGTAGACTTTATTCTTTACTAAATATCGCATTACTGAGGATAAAACTGTCATCGCAGGACTTCTGCGGGCAGAAAGACTGGCCATTGAGAAAAATAGGAGAGTACTTAAAAGACTGGTGGACGTTACTCTGTTTTAAGCTAAGCAAGGCCTTCCCTTCAGGGGACACAGAGAGTATGCTGGCCTAGGAGCACCAACTGTTAACGAGGGCAACTTTCTCAAACTGTTAAAGCTATTGGCAAAATATGACACTATCATCGATAACCACATCAGTGAAGTCAACAGGGGCTATAAATACATAAGTCCAGAATCTCAAAATGAGCTTATCACATGCCTTGGCAATGAGACAATGCAAATGAATGTAAAAGAAATTAAGGATGCTGTTTTTTACTCCGTCATTGTTGATTCAACAATTGATATTTCTAGAGTGCATCAGTTTTCATTGTCCATAAGGTATGTCAATAAGAGTGGTTAAAGTGTTGAAAGATTCATTAAGTTCGATGAGCTGTCCAGCGAAAGGGCTGAATCATTTCATGACTCACTCAGTACGTTTACATGCAGAGCTTAATCGAGCTATGCTCAAAATTCGATTTTGGCGTCAAGTCGGACTTCTGTCCTTGTCTCAATATACATGCAACTGAGAAAATCGAATAACTGACGGGGTCCGCCCCCGCATGCGGTGTCACCCGTTCTCCAACTCCGATTTCAGTCGGACTAAGGTGTTTACATGCACTTCAGTTGTCCAGTTATAGTCGGATTAAGGCAATAATTCGGTTTTTTCAAGTGTCATGTAAATGTACTGACTGATGAAAGCGCTCCAAGAACTTGGACTTAACGTTACCAAGATGCGAGGACAGGCTTATGATGGTGCCAAAACTATGTCTGGTCACATATCAGGCCTTCAAAAGAGAGTGAAAGACTCATGTAGCTCTAAGGCTCTGTATGTGCACTGTTCTGCCCATAATCTAAACCTCATTCTTCTTGATTCTGCGACATCATGCACAGCTGGGAAATTCTTCTTTGGTACTCTTGAACAGTTGTATTGCTTTTTAACATCGAGTTTACCTCATTACAGAATACTAACAGAACAACAGGACAAAATGATACAGGATACAGCTTTAAAAGGATAGTTCACCCAAAATTCAAATTGCACTCATTATCTACTCACCCTCATGTCGACTAAGGGCTGGGAGAAGTTTCAGAGTTATCCGTGGCTTCTCTGAGTTGCAGGGGGTCTCGGCATAGCAGTGCTGTTTGCTTTCAGTTAGTTTGCATCACAGTTTCAGTTGTGTTAATTCAGTCAGGCCGAGTTTACGTTTCCGATTCAGATATGATCCCGTCCAGATATGACGGGGACAATCTATATAGATATTCACGTGTTGATTCCATTAGTTGCATTAAATAATGTTTGTTGTGATTATTTATTGCATTTAAATGTGCCTGGAACTGTGGAAACTTGCCTGTGAGGTCTTGGTGACATGTGCGCACTGCGCGCCAGTCAGCCAAATCTACCACTGCGCCGGCCAAGCTTCGCCTTGCGCCAAGATTAGACCAGGTTGCAGTGTTGCCAACTTGGCGACTTTCTCGCTAAATCTGGCGACTTTCCAAATCCTCTTGGCGACTTTTTTTGTCAAAAGCGACTAGCGACAAATCTAGCGACTTTTTCCAGTGATATTACAAACGTTTCTGGACCTGAAATCACGTTATCACAGCTGTTTGCAACGAGCAGCGGCGCTGCCGCGGGCACTCGCGGTAGTCAGCCTACACAGTAGTGTCACAGAGCTGTCTCCGCTGCATTCAGAGACGCACTGCTCCACGCCACAGACATATAAAGAGCGCCGCTGCCGCCGGCACTTTCATTTTAAGGTGGACAAGTTGAAAGGAGATATTGGCAAGTGGCGCGCTATCCCTCTTTCTATGGTGGTTAATCAAGATGATTAATTACTATTAAATTTATATTTTAATTGTAATTCAATCATCCATCTATTTTGTAGTTCAAGGATCTGGTTGTGACAGTCCAAATCTGTATGGGGACAGGCTGTATTCTGTTTGATTCTTTCTTTTCTTATTTCCCTGCATAAAACAACTTACACACCTTATGTGAAGCTTTAACTTAAACTCTTAAATGTTCCTTTGCACTGAATAACATGAGCACTTTATGTGAAGTCTTACATACACTTTCCAAGGCCCTGAACAACACTAGGCATCTTGTATAGATTTGCTAACTGTGAGGTTCGTTGTAGTTAATGTACCCCCAACAAGGAAACTATAGCGGAATTTGTTAGATTGAATGCATTATACAGTGTTTTTTAGGTGACGGGCACCTGTGTTCACAGGATGAGCACTTTATGTTAAGTTCATAAGCATTTATACTATTTTCAATACTTTTAAACAATATTGTGCACTTTATATACATTTTCTAATTGTGAAGTCATACGTATTTATACTATTTTGAATGCTCTGAACATAACTGTGCATCTTATGTAGATTTTCTAAATGTGAGGTTTGTGTATTTAAAGCAGAAGTAAGTGATATATTTGTGTTAATATAAGTCTTAAATAGTTATATCTTCCGACAGCAATCACTTACATAGAGTGTTTGGACTGAAACACGGGTCTCTCAGTCCCTCTGCTCTGCTCTGAGTCGAGGAGAAAACATTTATCGTATCCTACAGTTTTTATCCAATGAGGAGAGAGAACGGCATGCAGGGCTGTGTGTGCAGCCAAGGGATGCGCCTGAATGTGGTGACGTAGGGACGAGGACTGTTATGGTGCGTTCAAGGAAACTCGTATTTTTCCGACCGTGAAGTGGTACCAGTTTGATCTGGTACGAGTTCACCGGTCGGAAGTTACGAGTGGCCGTTATAGTGATTTTCACCGGTAAAACAGGTCGGAAAAACACGAGTGGGTTGCCTGAAACGCTACAAAGTCGTAAATTGTGACTTGAAGCTGTAATTTATGATTTCAAAAGCCTGCCTGGAACGCAGCATTAGCGAAAACGACCGGACCACTCACTTCTGCTTTAATGTACTGTAATTTATTCACAATGACTGTACTTGTTTTGTTTTTTTCTTTCTTTAAATTCTTTTTTTATGATTGCTAGTATTAATGTACCCTGTATTGTGTATCTTAACTTGTACTTCTACTTGTACAATCTATTTATGATGTCTGTTTTTATGTCAAGGACTACAGGTGGAAATTAGTGTTCTCGCTACAGTAAACCTGGTGCAGCCACCTTTTTATTTCTTTGAATAATCAATGTCACTGGCACACTGTCCTGCTATAAACTAAGTAAACTGAACTGATGTATGTTACCATGACGCATAGTGGCAGATGATGGCATCATCGCTGAGATTCTGAACCTCCCTATTTAGTATAAAGCCGTCAAACTGATTCCAGGCTCATTTCATATCCGCATCTGATGAGCTCAGTTTGAGGTAGGGAGGTTTTGGTTATCACAGTGTGTTGTGGCATTGTCATATTTATCGTAAGGCTGCTTACTGTTCTGCAATCTTGTTGTATGTGTATGGGTGCTAGACCTTCATTATCATTTTTCATCATGATTACTGTTGTTTAAATGAAGCATGATATTAGTGTTGATGCATATTTAAGGCCTGTGCCTTATTTTCTATATTGTCAATGTAAATATAATACAGTTTTGGATAATTATGTTTAATGATGATCACTCTAAAAAGGTCAGATAATTTGATTGGTTTTAAATGTAGTTTACTATTAGTGCATGACAGCTGGCCATGGTGGTGTTGTTTTGGTGCAAAGAAAAAATTTAAAAAATTGATTTACAAAACAAATCTATACATAACAATGAGGTATTTTGATTGTTTCCCTCATAGGATCTTGAAACTGTCTCCATGAATTTCTCATCTTCCAACTATAATGTGTCAAGTGGTACAAGTAACCGAGACTCTTTGAGAACAGCTGCAGCCAAAAATGTGATTGTTTTGGCTCTTGGTCTGACCATCAACTATATCAATGGTACATTGATTCATACATTCAGAAAACACCAGGTCAGGATTCCTCTTTACTTTGTTTATTATCATTATTATCATCTATGTTATTATATAGTAATCATTATTAGTAGAAGAGAGATGTGGATGGATGAGAGAAACAAACATAAGATGCTCATTCCTTTTTTCCTTCTCCCTTTCAGATATTTTATGTGAATCCTCGTTACATCCTATTCATCCACCTGGTCTTGAATGACATGATCCAGCTCACTACAACAATCAGCCTGTTTGTCTTAAGTTATGTTTTCTACAAAATTAATACTTTATTTTGTTGTGTCATCATTACCTTTGCTGTCTTCACCACCCTTAACACTCCATTAAATTTAGCTGTCATGGCAGTGGAGTGCTACATTGCTATTTGTTTACCACTACGTCACGCTGAGCTCTGCACACTCAAAAGAACATACTCTCTGATTGGTTGGATTTGGGCGATGAGTGCCATTTCAACCCTGCCAGATGTGTTTATTTTTCTAGCAACAAAGCCTGTACAGGTATTTTATTCTACAATATTTTGTGAGAGGGACAACCTGTTCTCCCACCCTGTAAGTTTGAAAAAGAGAGATATTTCCTATATAATTTACCTACTTGGTGTTTGGCTCACACTCTTCTTCACTTACTTTAAGATCTTCTTTGCTGCTAAAGCAGCTAAAGAGGCTAAATCAGCAGATAAAAATGCAAAGAAGGCCAGGAATACTATACTGCTTCATGGCTTTCAGCTACTTTTGTGTATGCTAACCTATGTTGCCCATGAGGTAATAAGAGCTTTTTTGTACTGGTTTCCTAAATACCAAGCACATGTAATCTTTTCTTGTTATATTTTTATCCAGGTTCTCCCCAGGTTTATCAGTCCAATGGTGTACGGGCTACGAGACAAGACATTTAGGCAGCACTTGAAGAAGTATCTGTTGTGTTCAGTGAGACCAAGCATCTAACCATGGACTGAAAATACATGCAATCTAAATAAAACATTTCCAGCTGCAACCAGCGCATGTATTGTTTCAATTCAATGTATTACTTGAGCTCTGTTGTTCTGTCTGTTCATAGTCATCTTTGCTTCAGCCATCTTGGTCACAGCTCCTTTGTCAAAGAATGACGATTGAATTAGAGTGACCATCTTCAACCAGGCACCATTGTCTGATTTCTACACACACACACAGTTTGCATGTTAGGTTAGATCTGTGCTTAGTCTGTGCCAAACTGATGATCGATTGCAGCTGAGCGACAGAGCGATGACAAAGGAGCGATGCGACAGCGACAACATCCGGGGTCTGTAGGTTGACCTACTAACCTCTGACCTGGATGATATCATCTCTGAGCGCCACGCGGCGTGGCTTGTTTACCTGAAAGTTGCTGTTGCTAATACTATGGTTCATTTCTGCGTGTTTCCGAATTGTTATAACAAAATGGGCAGCTGGACGAAGTTCAGCTTCCACAGGCTTCCTCTCCATAACCTGGACTTAATAAAGCTCTGGATAGTTGTGCTAAGAATGGACCTGAATGCCAAAATGGAATCATTATCAGAATGAGCCGAGCAGTGCTCGTATTTTATGATAGAAATAAGGTCCAGACGACAATTCCCCTTTAAGACGGATTTCGTTTGTCTAAGTCTAGCTTTATTTTGGGGCAAAAAACTCCAGACTCAACCTTTAACCATCTTTCCCAGTCATACACATACAGTATGTCTATATTCCCAGACTCTTCGAAATAAAGGTTCATCTAGAAGGACTGAGGTTCTACCTGGAACCATTTGCTTCTGAAAAATCTAACCTAATAAACAAAGACAAATCAAACAATTAATCAACTATGAGGGGATAGCCTTCGAACACATGTTCACAGAACACATGACGCATGACAGACACATACAGTATACACAATGTATAATACAGTCAGGGAGCATAGTTCCTAATAAGCAATTACACCTAATATTGATTAAAATATTATATGTAGGCTCTAATTATCATACGGGGAAATACTAATGAACCCCAACCTAAATCCAAAGTTGGAATACACAATAGCTTTCATGTTTGGGCTGGAATACATAACAGCAAGCAACAGACAGAATTTTTAGTAGTTAGTAAGAGAGAACACACATCTCCCATTTTAGTTTCTCTTCATTGGCTTCCTGTAGGATTTAGAATAGACTTCAAAATCCTTCTGCTGACTCATAAGGCTCTTAATGACAAAGCTCTTATCTGAAAGACCTCATCATTCCATACTGCCCCGCCAGAGTACTCCGCTCCCAGAATGCAGGTCTGTTAGTGACTCCCAGTATCTCTAAAAACAGATTGGGAGGTAGAGCCTTTGGCTACCAGGCTCCTTTACTGTGGAACCAGTGGGGTATTCCAGAAAACATGAAATGTGAAAACTCAGAGTAACCCTGAAATGAGGGAAACTCTGTGGCATCCGTTTCAGAAACAGAGGTAACATAACCTGCTCGTTGGTGTGTTTGCTATTAGAAACCCTGAGTTTCTACCTGTCTCCTCCCACATGAAGAAAGCTGTTAGACATGAATTGCCCATTTATTCCCAATCCGAGGATATCGATGCCGAACTGATTCAAAATGCTTTACGTCACGAGATAATCTTCTGACCAAGATTAGTGTCCTGTCATTTCCAGAGGAATATCTGTTTGAACACGTATAGAACCCCTGATGTAGCGGAAACACTGCAAGTGGCCTGCTCTGTACATGATTCCCAGATCTACCGGGAGTGTAGTCTGAGCAACAGATTTGCACATGATAAGGAAGCTTTGTACAAATGTTCTTTGTCTCCCTTTTCAATGCACTCAAATGTGTCCTCTATAATTACAGGAGAGTTTGATGGCTACCTACTGGGGGGTCGAGGCTATCCATGCCAGCCCTCTCTGTTGACCCCTTACCTTGAAGATAGGAGAGACAAACACAAATGACAGGCAAAGAGTTCATACACTACATAGCAGAGGATGAGAGAAGAAAGATAAGGGCAAGATTATCAAACGGCAAGTTCATCTCGGTCAGATGGATGCCTGGACAGTGCATTGATGGAAGAAGAAATGTCAGGAGTGCCAGTGAGGGGAAGGTCAGAGTTGTTTTTGTCGGGGTAAAAGCTTTCTCAAAGCCAGATGCTACAAATATAGCTAAAGCTGTGTGCAGTATAAAGGACAGCAAAGTCAGCGCTGATTGGAAGAACAAGCTGGTGGCCCTCACCATAGATGGAGCATCTGTAATGACAGGACTAAACAATGGTGTAGTCACAAAACTCCGTGCAGACAGACAGCTTGAGCTTGCCTTTTCAAATGGAATAAGGAACAATGTGATGGTCAGGAAAATTGAGAACCTGTTGAGCGGACTCTACACCTTTTATCATAAGATAAACACTGTGTTTTTGGTCATTGTCTGGCTCACTCTTGTATATACATATTTTAGGATACTGTTTACTGCACAAGCAGCTGCAACAGATGCCAAGAAAGCAAGAAACACTGTTCTCCTCCATGGCTTCCAGCTGTTGTTGTGTATGCTTACCTATGTTTTTTACCTATACTTATTCACAAGAGGGGTACTGGCCATACGTTTCACAATCTCAATATTGGTTCAGGTTCTGCCTCGACTCATCAGTCCGGTGGTTTATGGGCTACGAGACAAAACTTTCAGTGACCAGATTTGCGTAGTTCCTCTTTAAACCAACACTAAGTAACTTTTTAACCTTCATATAATATTTTCAGAACTTTTGTGATGGTACGTCAACTTGCAACAGGTTGAATGACACCTCTGTCATGGCCTGAGGGGGTCTGTATCGCCTTCACTGGCACTAAGCAGCTTCGAGGTGGATGGTAGGAACCCCTCCACACAAAAAACTACAAATGTGCTGACTGCTTTACGGCAGTCGTTAAAAACAGCGCAGCATTACAGACAGTAGCGGAGTACATAGAACATAGACTCACGTTTACAAAAAAACACATACAACAAAACAGACAGGTCGATTTGGAGCCCCTGACACGAATTAGTTAGTTTAAGGCCGTGGCAAAAGTTCTTTCATCTCTGCTTTTCCTGGCGTCTGGGTCACTCCAGCTGCTGTAGCAGTGTGTTTGAAGCGCTGTTACGCAGGCTGTGCGGCACCCTCGGTGCGCTCCTCCCTCTCCAGCACCTGGCTGCTCAGCTCCGGGTCCGGGACCGAGAGACCTCACCTCGTCTTTGATCCCCTCTCGCCCGGGCTTTTAAATCCGAGTGTGGCCCGAGCTCTGCGCCATAGCGCTGTGCCATAGCGTGCACCTCCGGTCCAATGAATGACACGGGAAAATACACCAGATGAAACGATCGCTGCAGGGCGCGAGCCGGCGGCGCGTCTGGTGTGTGTGAATGACACATTATTAGCGGCTAATTATGTACAGTGGGCTAATATACAACACAAAAAACCATCTATGTGCACCTCTTCCTGGATTCGATCCCAGGTCACCTGCGTGGCAAGCAACTACTCTACCCACTGTACTACCGCAGCAATCAATGAACTGACTTCACGACAGTATATTAACCAACTTTTCGAAATGGCACGCCTTATTTAAGGTTCAGAATGGTGGCCCTTTTTCAAACATAATTAAGGGCCGGCATCCCGAAACATGAAAGTAAGCTTTCAGAATGGCACACTGGACCTGGGCTAGAGCCTTGAGAGAGTTTGCATTTGTCTAGTAAGGGAGGGAGAGAGAGAGGTGGGGGCAGGTGAGGGTGGGCATCATCATGGAGATGCAGATACAAAGAAGGCGAGGAATACAGTACTGCTTCATGGCTTTCAGCTACTGTTGTGTATGCTTACCTATGTTTTCCCTGTGTTAAAAATAGCTGTGTATTATTGGTTGCCTAAACATTATGTGCAGGTACTTTTTGTTTGCTATATTATCATCCAGATCCTCCCCAGGTTTATCAGTCCAATTGTTTATGGGATACGAGAGAAGACATTTAGACAGCACTTGAAGAAGTATCTGCAGTGTATGGTGAGACGAACCAATTAGACATGGACTTCAGTGAAATTCATGCCACTGTACTAGATTATCAAGATAATTATATTTCCAGTTGTGAATGAACAAAAGACAAATGCACAGTTTGAACATGCACCACAGTCTGCAAGCTTCAGACCTCTAATGCAGCTATTCATAGCAACCTTGTTAAAATAAAAACTACTGCTGCAGCAAATCCAACCAATACAACTATCTAATGTAGTTTGTTAAATATTGTGTCTTTCCTCTTCAAGTCTCTGCCAGTAAATAATTTGATAGTTGATAGTGCCATTCGTGTTGTTTACAAGAGACCGGACACTGAAGAGGAAGAATGGAAAAATGATGGGCATCCCGATAGCGCCATTACCAAAACGAAGCCAACTTCAGCAGAGACGGCCAACGAGTTTAGCACGTAACCCTCCTTTCTTTCCCCGCATGAGAGCACTCTCAGCAGGCGTAGTTGTGTCGCCGCTGTTTTGTCCGTCCCTCTCCCACCTTGATGGTCATAACTTCCCCACAGTGCAACAATCGTCCGCAGTCAGTGCAACCTGCATGTAGTGCGGTAGACTAAAGTAATCCAAGTAATCCCTTTTTTTTTTAAAGAAAGTAACTGTATTCAGAATACACCAATTTAAACTGTAACTATAACAGAATACTCATACTCATATTTTGTATTTTAAATACGTAATGCCGTTACATGTAATCCGTTACTCCCCAACCCTGAACATCAGAGACACAAGTACGCAGGTTATTTGTAGCGCTGCTCATTTCATTTCATAAACGGACCGCTCCAGTTCGACTGTAGCCAAGCTAACAGAGCTAGCGGAGCTAACAGGTAAACAGATACATGTGTTATCGGAGCGGTGCCTGGACTCCAGTACTTGCTGATAACAATGTCTGCATTTGCGGCAGGTTTTTGCTTGCATCATCACAACCAGGGCCGACTGGGAGATTTGCAAGGCCTGAGGCGAATTCTAAGGTGAGGCCTAAGGCGAAGTCAGGAGCGCTCCATGGCCCGTCACATCTATACTAATCACTCAGAGTACATCAATACAGTGTTGGAAATTAGCGGGGGCCATGGGCCATTTGGCCCCCAATTTTACCAAGAATGCCCTCAAAAATCATGATCCAGGGGCCAAAAATGCCCCCAAGTTTTCGAAACAAATATATTTATATCTGTAGATGATCATAATTTTATTTTCATTAATTTACCGTCTCATTATTCTTCTGATGTCGGCTTAATGTAGGCTAATGTAAACGAGATTGCGCTGATACGCGAGAGTAATGTGACGGCGGGGCAGTGCTGCAGCTGCCGTGCTGCGATGGACCTGATCAGAATGTCAGTGGCCCACAGTGAATCAGTCCCGGATCCTCCACTGTCACCAGACACCCCGAAAGCCCCTGCAAATAATAGGCTACATCGACAAAAAGTTAAGTGGCAAGTTGCACCTTTTCGTCGGCTTATTATTTGCAGGGATTTTTTTTTCATCATATAGGTGTGATGTGCGTGTCCACTCTGTTTTTTCAGACAATACAAATACCCAATGATATTGAGATTTCCGCCGCGCTGAACCAATCATGTGGCTGGAATAGAGCCAGTCAACACGTGCATTTGTTTGGGGTGCTGCGGACATGCACATCGGCAGACACTGCCGGTAAAATTTTTAAAAGAGAGAGAGAGAGAGAATGAGTGTTGTCTCGGACGAGTGACTGAAAAGACGCGTGGTGTGCAATGGGGACAACAGGCAGTTGGAGCAGACCGCGGTCACGGTGCGGCCGCTTTGCTGCTCACCCCAGAACGACTGTTGAGTTCACACTGATACAGAAGAGCAGCACCCCCCTGCATCGCCCAGCCCTACCTACCAGTGATATTCTCATATTTGATGCATAGAGGGCCATGCAATTCCTTCTCAGTTCAGTGTCCTCCATTTTGCAAAGGTTTGACAGGTCAAAAAGAAATCCAAATGTCTGGTCAAATTGTTGTAGTTGTGTGAATCTAGAGTTTAGTGCTGCTAGCGCCCAGTCCATTATAACCAAAAAATACTCTGTTTCGAACATTCGCTCTGGGGTTAGTGGGACATTTTGAGCATCTCTTCTTCTCTGTATCACACGGGATTTCCTGAATACTGGTGCTGCATCAGGATGCATCTCTGAAAAAATCTCTGTTGCGGTTACTTTTGCAGATGCAAACCCAGTCTCTCTGTATCTTTTCATAAATGTAATTAGTCCATTAATTTGAGACAAGGCCACATCCAACTGCATATCCTTAGACTTGGTTGCACCCCTGAACCAGGCTCTACAAACAGTGGTGCCACGTAGCAATGGGACTCATTGCTCATTATTAATAATAGCCTACTGCACAACTGAAAATATTGTAGCGACTCCGCAGTAGTTAATGTTCTTGTTATGATGTTTAACCCTCATACAGCGTTAAAAAAACGTTCCTTTAGCGGTATTCATGGGTTGCAGTGACGTCACGTCGAAGGGACCGCCGCCATATTTGTGTCCGATTTGACAGGTCTCCTCATATGACAGCATGCAAACCGCAGGATGGAAATCACAGTTTCTTGACAAAATGACAGGGTTTCATACATCCTGTCTGGGTTTATATCTCTATAACAACAGACTCTATATTATCCCACTTATCACACAGTTTATTAATTAATTAATTAATTTTAGACGTAATGTTGATCAAAGTCCTTAGTCCGGTCACTTCTCCGCTGTTTGCTCCTCACCCTCCTCTCGGTCGACTCGTGTGTAGTTGTTTTCAACGAGCTTTTGATAATCAATCAGTAGATTGACGAATTATCATGTAAATGTTACGATGTGCGCATTTATGTCTGTCATAAGAGATGACGATACGGGACACGTCTGTGTCACGGACTCGCGGTGGCACAGACACAGCTGGTCACAGCTGTGACACTGCGCTGGCCCGTCCGCTCTGCCCGCTCTGATCGCAGGTTTGGTTTCCAGCAGCGGTGAGGGAGGCAGAGAGCCTCCACTCTCCCTCTAACAAGCTAAGTCATTTCTCTAACATCACAATTAGTCTGAAGCTGGTATTAACTAAACACAAGGTAAAAATCCTTGATAGTTCTTCTGCCCTGCTCCGTTGATCAGAGCGGCGTCCCTAGCAACGGCCCCTTTTACTTAGCAACGGTCTGTTATACAGAAATAAAAGACCCTAAATGCAGAATCAGTGAGGAATTAATAAGAAAGTAATCAAAGTGCAGAATTCAATATATCCATGTTATTAAAAAAAAAAGTGAACCCCCTCTTTTTGTGAGACTTGTCACAGCCCACGCTGCCACTGATAGACTGCCTGCAGTCAACTATTTATTCCGTCTATAACTTTACGTCTTTTGGGATGGAATAAAACTGCAGGCCGGGGTTTCTTTGGCGACTGCTATCACAGTCAACAGCACAATATAATCCTGGCATCTTTCAAATAACGTCAATTTTCGGTCTCTTGCTGATTTCCTCCTACTACTCCACTTGTTCTGGTAACGTTACGTGACATGCAGTAATCTGTGCCCAGATTGCCCTGATTCGGACACAAATATGGCGGCGCAGAAACACAGTGACGTCATGTGAATCTAATGAATTAGTGGCTGTTTTTGGCAACTAACTTTTAACTGCTGTAAAAATATATCAGATTAATATTTCTTTCTACTTTTTTTGCATTTATCTGTTAAGCAACTTCAGTCCTAATCAAAACTACTAAATTTTTTTTTTTTTAAATCAGGATTTTAACCCTTTAAGTGCCAATTTAGAAGATGAAGTCACTGATTTTGGAAGGGGAAAAACACAAAATTACCTATTTTCAATATAAAAAATGATCGGAGACAGGATTTTTTTAACCTGCTATCACAGTCTTGGATATGTCAAAGATTAGTAACATAATTGGTTTTGATTCATATTTAGTTTTTGTGCAGCAACAGATTTTCAAAAAAACTTCCTTTAGCGGTATTAGGGTCGTTTTTGGCAACTAACTTTGACTGCTGTAAAAATATATCAGATAAATATTTTTTTCAAATTTTTTTGTATAAATCTGTTAATCAACTTCAGTCTTGATCAAAACTACTAAATATTTTTTTTAAAAATCAAAATGTTAACCCTTTGAATGCCAATTGAAAAAACGAAGTCACTGATATGGGAAAAAATACACACAAAATGAGCTATTTTCAATATAAAAAGTGATCGGACAAAGAATTTTTTTTTTCATGTTATCACAGTCTTGGACATGTCTTAGGTTAGTAACATCAATGACTTTTATGCATATTTAGTTTTCGTGCAGCAACAGATTTTCTAAAAAACTTCCTTTTCTGGTATTAGTGGCTGTTTTTGCCCCATTGACTCCCATTAAAGGTACTTTATTATAACCACATGTTTCGAATGCAGAGACATGGCACTATATAAATATAATTCTTACAGTCAGGGTGATCAACCCTGTTCAGAAGGGATCAAATTAGGTAATTTTACTGTTGATCACCTGGTTCACCCATTTACCCATTACATAGGCCTGTTGTATTACTAGCCTAGTTTCTGTATCTGTATAATGGTGTTTATGAGCATATTTGTGTGTGTGTGTGTGTGTGTGTGTGTGTGTGTGTGTGTGTGTGTGTGTGTGTGTGTGTGTGTGTGTGTGTGTGTGTGTGTGTGTGTGTGTGTGTGTGTGTGTGAAGTTCTGAGTGCCAAGGCTCCTCTTCTCTAGATCAAAAGGCCACCTGGCCAGCAGTTGCATAATCACACTTACACTTTGTTTTTGTTTACTGTATGTAGACTCTTTGTAGTTCTGAGAGCCGGGGTGCATGTTTTGATTTTTTGGCTATATCAAGGTCGGTGCACAAAGGTCACACACCTAAGGCCGCGTTCAGACTGCCAGCAAAAATCCGATTTTTAGCCCATCCAGATTGGATTGGAACCGGATGACTCTTTTGAAGTCTGAACAGTCCCAAATCACATGAAATCCGATTTTTGCAAAACGGATCTGGTAGTTTCAGATCCGTTTTGCAAAAATCGGATTTCATTCACACATTTTTTAAATAAAACCGTGTTTGCAGCGGATCATATTTCCCACACTACACTGTTAAAACATTGTAATGGGCTGAGGCCGGCCTGAAGTCAACAGGTCAGAGGTTTACAAACACCATTTCACCCCGCTGACACCATGAACGAGGAGGTACTGATTCTAAAATCACAAAATAGGCAGATCATCAACAGGTCAGCACCGAGTTGTTGCACGCGACCGGGAGATCAGGATGTTTACAACGCTACGCATTGGTGCTCATGGGAAATGGGGTCTTCCTTCAGGAAAAACACTACCACTTTGGTCCACTGGCGCCGCCAAACTCAACCAAAACTGAAAGTTATTAAGTATCGCTTTTAAAGGGACAACGAGGAGTTTCTTCATCGGCAGAACAAAAAATTCTGCGACAATAAAAAAGTGTCATATTAATGTGGATGATTCTATGTTACCCACACTTGTCAATGGGTCCATTTTCGATATATCGTTTTGTCTCTATCGTTATTTTGTTATTATTAGTAGTGGTGGAAATGCTTTGGCGCGCCGTATTGAGTTTGGCTTCCACCACGCGCTGCTGTTATGCGTGCGCGCTTGTCTGTGGTGTGTATGTGTGTGAGAGGATGTGGAGATGAATGAAGGCAATCGTCCGACGGGGGGGGGGGGGGGGTATCGCTAAATTTTTTTTTTTTTTAAGACGTTAGTTTAGGCGGCAGCTCTTTGTTGTTAAGGCGGCTGCCTTAACAGGAAAGCGCTGCGGGAAACCCTGCACTTAGTGTATGTGAGATATTCACACACCAAACTCATACACACCAAAATTACATGTGAGCAACAGGCCAGTTTAGAGGAATATAATGTGATTCCTGTAGAGCCAGTGATTTTATTTAATTTTAATCCCATGAACTACTGTATAAGCATTGTCACGCAGCAATATGGGACTGGGTCACTCCTGCAACACTTCGCAAAACTCCTCGTTGTTCCTTTAAGTTGTGTAAAATCCAAATAAGCTGCAGATTCATTTGGTAAATACTAAAGAGACACCATTCAACAGCTTCACATTGTCAGTTGATATATCATTAGTATATAAATGCTGATTATAAAATTCAATTTGACACACTTATCTCATTCTTTGAAATAACACAAATATGCAGATGAACCACGCACGACATGAACACTCCTACACAACTAATGATCTCAAATGACCTCCATCAACCTTTATAAACTCCTTGCATTAACATGCACAGCAGACTGGTATAATGTGAGATCCTACTAGTTATGAGCATTCTCCTCATGCTTACTGCCATTATCACACTGACACAATATTGCATGGGCTGCAAAGGACTGTGTTATAGTGTTGCTCATTATATTGTATTGCTGCATGACATTTGTATTTTAATGTACTTTTCCTGTTATTCAGGTTCATTATTGAGATATATTTCTGTGTCTGTTTTCTGGAAGATATAATGTAGGGGACAATTAGCAGATTCAGTGGTTGTGATCCCTACGGTAACTTTGATAGACAGAGCCATCTGCTCTATGATAGCTGATCAGTGTCAGAATAAATTAAATAATAATAATTAAAAAAAAACATTTGGAGAATATCTTTTACTCTTTGGATTTGTAAATTTGTGGCAGATTGACTTTCAAAGCTGAGCATTTCCCTTAATTTTAATCTATTATTGACCATTAAATTATTTTAATACTCACACTGTGGAGAGTACAGCGTGACCTAAAGTTTTTTATGTGCTTCTTTCAGACAGGGAGGACTCTACCATTTCAGACATGAATCTATCATCTGTTAATGGCACCTTCACTGCGGCTGGAAGACAGCGGGACTCCTTCACTACAGCCGTGGTCAAAAATGTGATTGTCACAGCCCTGTGTATCTCCATAAACTACATCAATGGTACACTGGTCCACACCTTCAGAAAGCACCAGGTCTGAAGCATAGCTGTGTTTTCATACAACATGTGCAATTAGGGTATCAATCCATCATTTTTACCAAATCCATTTTCCAGAAAAATGATAGCAGGCTAAAAAAAATTGAATTGAATTGAATTGAAAATCTTTATTGTCCACTGTTGTGTAAATTCATGTTTGGCTTCATAAACAGACATGTAACAGAGAAATATGCAAAAGACTGTTTTATATCTATTAAAAAGTATCTCCCAAATATCAATGGTTTAATGGGGGGTGGGGAGAGGGGTTAATGTAAAATCACCTGATCATTGATTTAGCAGAATAATGGATGATGGTACGAAGGATTTAAAAATAGACAAAAATGCCTTTCCAAGACAAAAGCATGTGTATTGACACCATATGATAATATTTGTATGATCTGGTTCATTAACAAAAATTAACAAAATTCTGACAAACATTTGCGAGTTTGTAATATTCCAGCACTGGTCCAAGAAGAGATTGGCTTATTCAGAAAAGGTTGAACAATGTCAGCCTTGGACCATGTTGTCGTCTGTTTTTCATCTTATGTTTGTTTGCTTGATTCCCCTTTCTTAAAGGTCTTCAGTTCGAGCCCTCGTTACATCCTGTTCATTCACCTGGTGATAAATGACATGACACAGCTGGCCCTGACCACTCTGCTGCACATTCTTAGCTACACCTTGTATACTATCAGTGTATCTTTCTGCCTCATCCTATTGATGATCACCATCCTCACCACCCTCAACACACCACTAAACCTGGCTGGAATGGCAGTTGAGTGCTACATCGCTGTCTGCATCCCCCTCCGTCATGGCCAGTTCTGCACTGTAAAGAAAACCTATACTCTCATTGGTTTGATCTGGGTTGCGAATTCACTATCTATCTTACCAGATCTCTTCATTCTCCTGGCCACAGAGCCTCTGCACTTCTTTCACTCTAGAGTGTTATGTGTTCATTTTTATGTGTTTAGAAGCTACTACAGCCTAAAGAAGGGGGAAGTGTCAAACATTTTTTGTCTTGCCTTGGTTTGGCTCATACTCTTTTATACTTACTTCAGGATTCTGTTTGCTGCCAAAGGAGCAACTTTAGACTTTAAAAAAGCCAGAAATACTATTCTCTTACATGGATTTCAGTTGCTGTTGTGCATGCTTACTTATGTGATGCCCATGTTTGAACAAAGTTTGATCTACTTAATGCCTGAACAGCACTTGTCCATACGCTTTGTCAATTACATCATTGTCCAGATCCTGCCTCGGTTCATTAGCCCCATTGTTTACGGATTGCGAGACCAGACATTCAGGAGATATGTGAGACGTTACCTGCTTTGTAAAATGAGCACAACAGCCACGCAGAAAATGTCACCATGCGTAACATGACACCTCCTATGAAACTGCAGTGACAGTTGCCTAATGTCCGCCTTCTGCTTATCACTGCATGTGAAGTAGATTCAGAACGTGTTGAGAGCGAGACCATCCATGAACCTTATTTTCTTTGGTGATCTCTCAGTCCTGTTTTAAAGTGTTTATAAAGACTAATTTTAAAGGCTGTCTGTCTTGAGTGTTCATGGACAAAGGGGACAATAGTGAACCTCCTGACACATATGGGGTCCCAGGACTGCATTTTCTTTGCCTACAAGTAGTCCGATTTCAAAAGGATATCAGTTTGAGTGTACACTATTATTTTGAGAAGGGACTTTTTGTATGCAGTACAAATACCAGCTGCCATTAGGCTTTTTAACTCATAGTAATCATGTGCCATTTGGCTTTTTAACTGTCTACTGGAATCATGAGCCTTGGCTTCTCCTAACTTCTGTAATCATGTGATAGTGTCTCTCCCTCCTTTTTAAAAAATCTTATCTTAGACCTTGCTACTTTTACTTATTTTTAATCTTATTTTAGACCTTGCTGCTCTTATTCACTTACACATGTTTTAACAGGTTGTGCAATGTTGTTGTTATTGTGTATTTTTGTGGATGATGCGTGTGTGTGGTCTTGTGTTGTCATCTGCTGCTGGTTAGGGATGGGAATCGAATCCAACTTGGATCAATTCCTGGAATCGTGTGCGTGTCTGCTTTAACGATTCCCTTATCGATTCCGTTTGGTTCAGAAACTCACGCATTTGCAAAGAAAAAAAAACAAACAACACACGCTGTGTTTGGGTCAGAACAAAGCAAACACGGTGTGGAGGCAGAAACCTCAGTCTGGGGGTTGAGTGGCGTGACAGCATCGCCTGTCTCACCCATGGCACACACACCTGTGTGTGTAACCCGGCCGACACTGTGTAGTGTGGACATGTGGGCTGCTCTCGCGTCAAGAGTTCTCCTCTCCTCTCCCCACCGCGACCCGACGCCCGACGGTTGTGCCGGTGTGTTCCTGGCTTTAGTTTAGCTCCAGGTGTTTACAGCTGTTCTAGAGCCGATCGCTAGGTTACACAGTGCCCACAAAGACTCGTTATTCTACCGGATTGAACGAGAGATTAATGACGTTACGTTAAAACCAATCATCATTATAAATGAGGGTGCTTAGTGTGTTTAGTGTGTTTATTAGGGATGCAAACAATTAATCGACTATCGATTAATTGTCGATAAGAATTTAATCGATTAAATTTAATTACTTGCAATTAATCGTTCCTTTTCAATGGGAGTTTTACTGTGAAATGTAAACAAGCAAAGCCGACATAATGTAGCGGATCTCTGTGTAAACGTGTGCAGCGCACTGCAGCACACAAGGGAGAGAGGGAGAGGAGGTGAAAAGAGACAACACTGTTACCTGTTGTAGCTTTACGGGACTCAGGCTGTGCCATCGCTAACACACAGACGACCAGTGAGTAACGAGTCAAAAAGCCGCCGACACGGAGCTGCCTGAGGAGTTGTAATGCAGCCTGAACGCAGCTCAAACCGACCCGGTGCCTCAGCACGGCGACCAAGCTTTGATAAACACACCGGATCCGCGCTGGTTTACAGTATCCTTCCATAGTTTAGCCGGTCGCTACCGGAGCTTAATTTTTAAAAAAGAAAAAGAAAAAAAAAGCGCTCGTTGCGGTGCGTCCTTATTTGTGGCCGCTGCCAGCCACATGGGCTTTGCCTTTCAGCAATCAAGCGCTGTTTTTGTCAGCATCAGCTGTCGGCAGCTGAGATCGCTGTGCCATCACCATAGAAACGCAAGACGCATTACGGCTCATTCGCAAAATACCTTTCAATGGAAACACGCGCAAATGGCAATTGCACTTTTTCGAAGTTTCAGAAATATCGCTTTTATTTTGCGAAAATCTGTAATGGAAACGCAGCTCTCTCATCTCATCTCATTATGATAGGACTTCAACCTCAGAGCTCTCTGTCCCAATAACGTGCTACTTAAACATTTTCATTGTGCTGTGCTCTTAAAATAAATTAACAAATACTAGTGTAAAGACCATAAGGAATGTTGATCTTAAATTTTCCCCTTAAATTTAGGTTCTCAGGAAAATCGCCGCTTATCAATTAATCGATCATCGATCGATAAGGTCTATCAACTATCGATTAATGAATTACTCGATAATTTGCATCCCTAGTGTTTATATCCACATGACACCGTTTGTTCTCCCAAAATAAAGTTAGTGAGGTGTAGCAGCAGCTGACAGATGCAGCTGACAGTGACGTTTCCTCATCACTAAACCTGTGAGCCACCCTCCGGTTCTCCCTCCCTCACGTCGTGAGGACAGGACAGGACAACATCTCCTGAACATAGGCTACATGTCTATTCTTTGTGTTTTTCTCTCTTCATTTCCAACCACCTCTTTCAGGTTTTGCTCGTAGCCAGCTGAAATGGTGCGCCAGTGTTTCCCATTAATTAACGAGTCTGTGGCGGCCCGCCACGGTCTCGTTTGGGCCCTCCACAGTCTTTCACAGAAAAAGAAAGTTTTGAAAAAAAAAAAAAAAAAAAAAAATTGTGTGTTTCTATGTGTGGTGCGCACGGCGGCAGTTTGAGAGGCTGACTGGCAGAGATGAGAGCTAGTGAAATGCCCCCCCCCCCCCCCCCCCGTCAGACCAACGACCCGTATGGGATGGGATCTCCTTAAATGTCTAGTAATTGATTTTAAAAAATGTATAAAATATACTAATAATTTTTCTTTTTAAAATTATTATTAAAAACACCACAGACAAACTTAAACAACTATATTCTTTATACTTTCACTTTCTCAAATATAAATTGAGATCAAATAAAATGCAGCATATATACAAATATCTGAGCTTGTGCACCTTGATTTAAGGGTCACCAGAAATTTGTGCCAAAAAAGGTTGGGAACCACTGCATTAAAGCTATGGTCTACGATTTGGAGCATTGGTAATTATTATTAACATAGTTTATACAGCGATTATGGTCCTGTGGTCCGATATACACAATATAAATAGCAAAAAGAACCAAAAAAATCCATTCAGTCTATCAGCCGTGGGCCTGCATAGAAATTGACCAATGGGCACGGCGCGCCCCGTCCGGCTCCCACTGGCTTGTATCCTCCATCCAATCCCCTCGTCTCGCCTGCTCCTCCTCGACCCGCCTCGTCCCCACCCCCTCCGCTTAGAAACTACAAGTAGTTTGTAACCGCTCTGAGCTGCTCAGCCACAGACACATGAACCCACCAATTCAGCGCCTGCTGCCCCCCACCCCCGGTCGGTCTGCCGAAAAAAGCCCCACTAGGATTCAGAGAAGCACAGTACAGAAGCACAGAATGTGTTGCTGCCCTCATTACCGGTGCCGCGTCGAGTCTCCCTGATCCTCTCCCCGACACACAGCCGCTTCCAGCCGCTGCCGCAGCCTGACCGGGGTGCTCTGCACCCTGCACACCGCGGCCCTGCTGAGCTAACTTACTGGTCTTCCTCCTCTCCCTGACACACAGCCACAGCCTGAGCGGGTCTCTCTGCACTGCGGCGCCGCGGAGCTCCAGGCCCCGGTCTTTCTGCTCCTCTCCCCCAGACACAGCACCCTGTGGCCGGCCACCCAGCACAAGGAGTCTCCCTGTAGCATGAGGCTGTGCTAATGGCGGCGCTGCTCGTACCAGCGGTCGCCCGCCGCGGTCCCGTTGCCGGGGACGGCGACGACGGTACAAGCCCACCGCCTCATCACCGGCTGCTGGTGGACAGCGGCGGAATCGGGGCTGGCGCCACCGCTATTAGTGGGCTAGTGCCAAGCACAGCCGAGCGACAACGGAGACTCTTTGCGCTGGGTGACCCAGGACAGGGTCCTGTGTCTGGGGGAGAGGAGCAGGAAGAGTCGGGGCCTGGAGCTCCGCGGCGCCGCGGTGCAGACCCGCTCAGGCTGCTGCAGCAGCGGTGCTGACTGCTGAGTTTATGTTGAACAGGTAATCTTTGGTTTTATTGTGGAAGTTGTGACTGTGAATATGACATTTTACTCCGCATTCAAAGCCGCGGTTGGTTTCTGCAGGCAGCAGGCTTGTTGCTTGCTCCGCTCTGCTCTGTGAGGGGGGGGGGAGGCGTGTCGCGAGGAGGCCCCGAGGGGCGGGCCATACGAGCTCGGAGGGGAGGGGCGGGGGTGTGTGAGAGGTGTTTTTTTCAAATTTTTCTCATCCTCTTTTTGCAGATGCAAACCCAGTCTCTCTGTATCTTTTCATAAATGTAATTAGTCCATTAATTTGAGACAAGGCCACATCCAACTGCATATCCTTAGACTTGGTTGCACCCCTGAACCAGGGGGGGGGGGGGTTAATATTCGAATATATCCGAACGAATAACGGGTCATTCAATATTCGTTCGAACCTCATTTTAATAAAAACTGACAGCCCTATAGCCTACTGCACAACTGAAAATATTGTAGCGACTCCGCAGTAGCTAATGTTCTTGTTATGATGTTTAAGTTCTGTGATTTCTGACTGTGAATGTGTATGGTACGGGCAGGTTGGATGAGAAACTGATGGGCCAGGGTGAGTGTGAGGAGGACAGAGTCCTGTGTGTGTGTGTGTGTGTGTAGGTGAGTGAGTGAGGAGGAGTAGAGGAAGAAGTGAGAGCTGTCAGATAAGTTTGTGTTACAGTGGGTACTAGTTTCATTTGGACGTTTCCCTCACGCAAAGCGTGATTCACGCGTTGCGTGAAATTGTAGGTCACATTGTTACCCACTAGGTGGAACGCCGGTGAATCAGATCAGTGTTTTTTTATTGTTTCACAGTGGTTACGTTCAACAGGATCAGTGGTTCTCAACCTTTTGGGGGTCCCCTGCATATTTCTGATCTCTCCTGTACCTGGCCGGGTCTGGCTCCAAATTTGAGTAAATTGCCTCACTTCTATTTTCTGCAAGTTCTGGTGAATGTAACAATCCACTCATAGCCCACGATCGCTCGTTTAAACAGTTTCTAAGCTGCTTCGTCCGTGCCAGCAGCCTGGACCCGATGCGGCTGGACTCACGAGCGGAGCAATAATGCACATCTGTCAGCAGCTGATCCAAACACACAATTTGAAGGGACAGATTAGATGCTGATTTTGTTAACAGTGACTTTGTTGCATCCAAACATTTAGCACATATCTGTCGGGTGCTGTCTCTTATAGAAGACAGCAGAGATGGGGACTCGAGTCACTGTGACTTGGACTCGAGTCGCTATTTTGATGTGACTTGACTTTACAAAAAATAAAAGACTTGCGACTTGACTCGGACTTGGAGGTTAAAGACTCGGGACTTGACTTGACTTGAGACATGATGACTTGAATGACTTGAATGACCAGCCGCCACCGCTGAATTTCTCACCGGCACGGCACAAGCTCTGTCTGTTTTTTTTTTTTGTTGTTTTTTTCCGGACTTTTTATGCATTTGTTTTTGAAAGGACCGCTGGAGAGAGAGAGGGAGGGGGGGAGAGAGTGAGAGGTGGGTTTGATACGGAGCAAAGGGCCGTCAGGGTCGCTGCAGCGGGGGTGCTATGAAGCTCGCAGCTCAGTGTTTTTAATCGGAGATTTCATCCGGAGTTTCAGTGACGGTGAGCGGCCTGACGCTGCTTCATTAACGCTGCGTCGCCGCCGCTGTTCAGAGTCGGGGCAGACGCACAGTAACCATAGACATACAGTAACAGTCACCTGTTACCAGTGTTACCATAGCGAGGAGCTAACGTGTCCTTTTTTTTAATCTCCTCTCCTTCAGCCTCAAGTTCTCACTGCTGCATCTGCTGCAACCCAACTACACAGCTGTTGGCTGTTTGCCTGTCACTCATAGCATCCAGGGATGTTTCAATGTTCCACATTCTTTGACTTTTGAATATAAAATATCAAATTAATATCTAAAACTACTTGGTATGAGGGCATGATAGAATATAATAGATTTTCTATTCTATTCTATTCTATTGTCTTCACTTTATTTAGATCAGATTTTGCGGGTGAAATTGCAATAATAAGGTGACTTGACATGGACTTGACTTGACCTATGCAGGACTTGACTTGGACTTGACTTGACATAACCTGTGACTTGACTTGACTTGACTTGACTTGCCCAAAGAAAAATGACTTGGGACTTACTTGAGACTTGAAGGTTAAGACTTGAGACTTACTTGAAACTTGCATGTGTGACTTGGTCCCATCTCTGGAAGACAGTAACTCTACGTCACGTAAAAGGCCACGCCCCCTCGCCGGTGAAAACAAAGAGTTGTTGTGTGGTATACCCTAACAACTTAAAAAAACCTAACATCAGATTTCCCCTACTCCCCTTAAGAGAGTGGGACAGGAAAAGAAGAGATTTATGGCTTCAGGCCGTATGAAGAATGGACAAAATGGCAAGCTGTGGGACCAGGCTAGTCCACATGTGTTTGTGTGGTAAACCATTTCAGGGGGGGCGACCGCCATTCCGAAGGTCCACTAACGTTATTTCGAAATTTTCCGAAGGCCCGTTCTAAAATCGTACATAATGTGTGGCCTAATATACAAGGTGAAAAACAATTTCACTTGTTACGGGTTTCAATCACTGGCTGCTCGCACCCGAGGCAACTGCTCTAACCGCTGCACTACGGCGGCAGTTGACTGACAGGTCTCCGCATTATATACAGCACCTCTCCCCGCTGAGTGGGCTCATTTTCTGGTAGGATTTATGGACATACATTGCCTAAATCTTTAATTTTTTCGGTAAAACGACGTGATATAGCTGTCTGCCTGACAAACCTTAGCTATTGCAGGAGGTTTCCAGGCCGTTTAATGTTAGATAGGCGAAATCAAGATGGACAACGGCGGGATTTGTATTTACCACCAGTCAAACCAGAAGTTTGTTTTCACCGGAATGGGGGCGTGGCCTCACTTGCTACTCTCATCTATCCGGTACAAAGTGGGAGATGACAGAACTACTTTAATCGAGGGAAAGCTACATTGTTGCGGGTTGACTCCAGCCGGCGTATAAGTGCACATGCACTAAGCCTGTGAATATTCTCATTTGTCCAGGTCATAGTTATCTCAAGGAAATTTAAATCAGTTCATGAACTGATGAAGCCTCTTGGATTACAAGTTACAGTTGCATTCGATTTAAATTTCCTTGAGATAAGTGCACACTGTTTCGGCTGTCAATTCGGTCATAGTTTATTTGTAACGTGTTTTCTTCATTCTTCATTAGGCTAATGCTAACACTAGAACCACCAAGACGGTCTCACACAGATGTTTGTGTTTTTCTTACGTAAATTACTTTGTTTACATTAAAACTACAGGTCTCTCAGTCCATGACTTTTCCATATGTGATGGTTTCTGAAGCTTACAACTTACACAAATGAAACACTCGATTTCTGGGCATTTATACCTCGGGCCGACAATAGCTTATTTTTTTCCTCAATTATTGTTTTCATCTGCCGCGGTCACGTTACATAATGTAACAGTTTCCAGAAATATGTAACAAAATAGGATATTTATTCATGTCACCTTCTGTTTAGGTAGATAAAGGTCTCAGTCACATTTGAATAAAAATAATGCAATTAGGCTAAATATCATAGGATCTTTTTTTTTTTTAAAGATAGGCCTATTTTATTTTTAGTTCCATAATTCAGAGATGATTTTTACTTAACGAAATGAAACGAAACAATGTAGCCTACAGTTTTGTCCTCCGGCTTATGACACTTATGAACTGAAAAGTGTGAGGAGAGCTCTACTGTAAGAACCGGTTTTTCTGTTCAAAGCTGACAGCTGTGTGAAGTTCTGTGGGGGGCAGGGCTGTAGCCTACTTGAGTGAAGTATCCACAAGCACACCTATTGGTCAGAAATAAATGAAGGTGCTAATTAGGATAACACCTTCATTTATTTATTTACCAGCTTACTGTAATAGACACATCAGCGACACATTAATGTGTCGCTGATGTGTCTATTACAGTAAGCTGGTCCTACAGACCGCTGCATATAAACCCCACTGTAGCGATTTTCACCCAGCCTCGCTTTCAATAAAACACACACTCACATTCTATAGCCTAATTGCAATCAGTGAAATATATGAAATCAATATAAAATACAATTTAAATATGAGAGTTGCTGTTGCTCTAGTTTTTTGTTTGGATAAGCTTCATATTTAAAAGCGCAGTGACGGTGTCACCTTTCATTATCACTGGCACCAAGAAGAGGCCCTGGCATTTTTGACAGAGGCCATACATTACACAAACACACACATACGGTACATATAGCCTACGCACATATAGGCTATATCAGTGACCATAATAATGATGACGAGAGAAAATGCATTATTCACTAAAACTGCACATTGGGATTCGATCCCAGACTGAAATAAAATCTTTGCTTTCAGTGAGAGCTGCTCTATTAAGTGAGCTATACCTTTCGTGTGTTACTAATGTTATTGTGTCTCGAGTATTTCAGAGTCGGCTGGCTGTAAACCAGCTGACGCCGACTGACTTTTGTTTTTTTGCGGTCACATCAGCACGGCTGCATCTTCACGCGGCTGCTGTGGCATTTGCCCATATTGCCCTATGGCCAGTCCGTCCCTGTCTCTGGCCGTTTGCGTTTTCTGTCAAAACATGGATGAATGAAACCTATCCACTTACTATCGGCCAGTGGCGTCATTAGGCCTATTCTTAAGCCCCCCCAAATAATTTGGTGTTCTTTTATTATGTTACTTTTTTTTATATGTGACATATATTCTCCTTTTAAGAACCCCAGCTGTCACTGCATTTGTCTCTTGTTATTTCTGATTTGTTTAATTTAATTAATGAGTGTGTGACCAACCCCCTTCCCAGCTGTGAGTTGGTTGCGCCCATGTAGCGGCGGCTTGTTTGAAGCTCCGCTCCGAGCCTGCAGTGACGGGCTGCAGGAGCTCTGATGTCAACAGAGGGAGAGAGTCAGTCCACCTGTAGCTAAAAGAGGACTAGCAGGTATCAGACAGTAAGCTACTACATCTCTAAATAGCAGTGTTGTCAAAATGACCGCGATAAAATTTGAATTCATGTGAAATATTAATTGCGTTGTAATCGGATCAGTTTTAAAGCTAGAGCAAAGATACAGATATTATATGAAACCAGGAGACGCGAGGCTTCTGTTGGTACCAACCATGGCATGATAGCTTGTCAGAAAATGGGCTAAATAATGCTCCAAAGTTCGGCTAGATTCTGGTGGGGAAAACTTTTAAACGGGGATCCTGAACACTCCTGTCATCATGTGTGTGTTCCTCTCTCTCTCTGTCTCATGTGCTGTGTGTGTGTGTGCTGTGTATGTGTGTAATGTGTTACTGTAACATTCATCTGGTACTTTATAGCTTGGCTGTGTTAAAGAAAATAACATTTAGCAGTAAAAACAGATTATTTAATGGATTAATTTAAAATACTAATGATATGTGGTGACACTGCAGGCAACACATCAGACAGGGAGAGAAATGCTGTAGGGAGAGGCCAGACAGAGACATGCCCTGAAGATGCAGAAGATCAGGTAAGACACAGGAATATATAAACAGCATGATAACAATATAGGCTAGGTATAAATATATATATATTTTTAAACCTAGTCCAAATAAAACTACTAATAAAAGCAGAATGATTCAAAATGATTCTCAGGGTCAGTCATTTGCACAACCCCCCAATGTCTATTTCAGCTCAGAAAAAAAAAAAAATCTGAAATTTCTTGTGACGGTCCTGGTTGTGTAGAAGATGAAGGGGTTTCTAGGGTGAAATGTGCACTCTTTACCATAAATATCTGCTCCAGTTGGAGTCGCACTTCATTTCTGTTGTCTGGTCTTATTTGAATTGGAAAATGTGAGGAGGTCTGGGTGAAATCAAAATGAGCCAAAAACATCTGTATTTGGATGGAGTGTATAACCATTATGACACAGGCTACTAGTGAAATATAATTAGTTTTCCAGTCCACCTGGACATATCCATGATAGTCAAACACCTGAAAAATTACTCAGGTTCACTTTTTTTAGCATCTACTTTTACACGGTAAAATTCAAAAGTAGTTGAATTCTTAGATTCAACTAGCCCATGATTCAATACTCTAAATTCTAAATATTGTGTTTTTTCTGGGCCATTGTGAAAGTTCGTGCTTGCGCACTACATTCGCTCACATCCTGTGCATCTACTGGGGGCTAAGCCCCCCCTGTCCTTAAAACCTAGTGACGCCCCTGCTATCGGCCGCGTCTTGTAGCCTCTTTCTATTGAGGGAAAGTTATTTCAGGATATCCAGTTTTATCGCCCACCGTTTTATCAACGACCGGGGATTCGAACCCAGGACCTTCTTGCTGTGAGGCAACAGTGCTAACCACTGTGCCACTGTGCCGCCCCAACTAGTACCCACTGTAGTACGCCTGAACCTAAATGCATGATGTAATTGTGTAAGCAAGTTAATGTCACCAAAGCATGAGGACTCACACATACACACGTTATGCCCATTACTATTATTGATCCCATGACAGTTGCAGTGACTACTATATATTAAGTAATTTCAAAGACATCAGACTTACTGTATCATTGCCATATATGACAAACACTAAGGTGAGTGTTGTTCTGTTGAAGTCTAAAGAGATAATATATCAATAATGGGGTATTTTTAATTTACTATTATTCTGTAGGTGATCATTGTGTGCTGTCAGGTTATACCGTTCATTGACAAGATTTGAACCTTATTCACATGATTGTTATAAACTGTGGTCTGAGTATAGACTCTCATATTTTATTGTTTTTGACACTTAACTGATAACAGCAGAATTCTATGTGTAATAGTAGGCCACATGCTGGTATAATTCATTACTGGATATCATTTAGCTCTCTTATCTGGGGGTGCTGGATTTGTGTGTGCAAGCTCACTGGGATGAATGGCTGGGGCATGGGAATTACTGGGAATAACACAGGAGAGCCATCATAAATGTTTTTATGCTATGACAAGTCAAAAATATTTCACTTGAAAAATGTCTGTTTTAAAGATTCATATGCAGTCTGACTGACCAAAGGGTTTGACAGGTCCTATTCACAGCAGAAACTGTTTGTCTTGTGATGGCAGAAAAACACAGGTGAAAATACTTATATTAGAAATGGCTCTGCTACTGTATATCAAAGTGTGACAGGAAATAATGGTTGCTTTATTTACTTGATTGCTGTTGTGCCTTTAACAGATTTTAAGTGTCGTGTTGTGGGGCAATAAGCAGTCATGTTAAAGAATTGAGTAATCTGCTTAAAGGAAAAATTCTATTCTTTCTCCGTAACATAATGTACATATTGACATTATGAGTCACTGACACAGGGTTCCTACACATTTGAAATTTCCAAATTCCATACTTTTTCCAGACCCTAATTTCCAGACTTCTCGGTAAAAAAAAATCAAATAATTTGTGATTTTTAAGTAAATAGACGTGCATAATATAAAAAAAGCATGCAATTTATCATTTCTTTTCATTATTCTGAATGGGTATGCCATTATGCAACCAAATAATTTCCAGGAGATTGTAGCTAGATACAATAGCACAATATAAATATATTTCCATACAATAGTTTCCATTTCCCATACTTTTACAGACCTGGAAATGTATAAAATCAAATTCCATACTTTTCATACATCATTGATTTCAGTAAAAAGTTAACCGCACATCAACATGGAAGAACTATAAATCTGTGCATTGTTCATAAACACCCTGTGCAAATGTAATTCATTTGAATAGATGTTTGGTATTAATGGCTTGATCACTTATTTCATGAGAAAAGCTTGACCGACTCATTGCTGATACTCTGTTGTCTTCTCTTCTACTGTGGCCTACAGTTCTCCCTCCTAAAAGAGCTTTGGAGGACCTGGTCAATGTACTCATGAGCCTCTCACACACTGAAAGAAATTTTACAACACCAGTCTACCGGGACATCTTACAAACAGCTGTGGTCAAGAATGTGATTACTGTGGTTCTCTGCATCTGCATTAATTATGTCAATGGTGCCCTGGTCCACACATTCAAAAAACATCAGGTCTGAATCAATTCACATGTATAAGTCTAAGACCTAATTCAAGGAATCCCTTTGGAAGTTAGCACCACAGGCTATTATTGTTATGTATTACCATGTAATCAACTGTGCTGTTTTTCTTGTGTCCATCCCTACAGGTTTTCAATATGAACCCTCGCTACATCCTGTACATCCATCTGGTAATCAATGATATCATCCTGCTGACTATATTCACCATCATTCAAGTCCTGAGTTACATTGTGTTCACTCTAAATGTCTCCTTATGTATAATTTTGCTGATGACTGCTATACTTGCAAATCTGAACAATCCTCTGACACTAGCCGTCATGGCAGTAGAGTGTTACATTGCCATTTGTTTCCCCCTCCGCCACACACAGATCTGTACAGTCAAGAGAACTTATGTAGTGATCGGCCTGATTTGGGTGCTAAGTTCACTTTCAATCCTGCCAGATTTATTTGTCGCCTTGGCCACAGAGTCTATGCAGTTCTTTAGCTCAAGGGTTTTCTGCCTCAGAGAAAATATTTTCAGAAACCCATATCTAAGAGAGAAAAGAGACATATCCAACACTGTGTTTTTGGTCATTGTCTGGCTCACTCTTGTATATACATACTTTAAGATACTGTTTACTGCACAAGCAGCTGCAACAGATGCCAAGAAAGCAAGAAACACTGTTCTCCTCCATGGCTTCCAGCTGTTGTTGTGTATGCTTACCTATGTTTTTCATCTAATTTTAGAAGGTCTGACATACTTATTCCCAAGAGGGGTACTGGCCATTCGCTTCACAGTCTCAATATTGGTTCAAGTTCTGCCTCGACTCATCAGTCCGGTGGTTTATGGGCTGCGAGACAAAACTTTCAGAAACCATCTGAAAAGACATCTGTTCCACACAAGGGCTAACATTCCTCCACAAAAATCTGTGAGACCACGATAAAGTCCAGTTTGAGGTGTCTCTATTAAGTTTTAACTGTCCCACATTAAAATGAAAAAAGAAACAATTTTTATTAAAAGTATTTTTGCGGAATTTTGCACCTTTTTTTTTTGCACTGGGGCAAGCAGTACGCCTCATTTGCATTTAAATGGACAGACACTGAAACCAGCTGTTCTTAACTGGGCTGTTTTGAGCAGATGAAAAAAGTGCTGCGATGTTTGATCCTTGGGGTATTTTGATTGAAGCATGTCAAAGACATATCTTTAAGACACCTGGGAACTATTTTAATTTGTGGAAAAGGGGCATAATAAGTCTCCTTTAAATAAATAGAGAAGTATTTAATTTGTTTGGTTCCTATTACTTGCTCCCCTCAAGACATGTCAATGTTCAATGATGAATGTTCAATAAAAAGGATTCCTCCTATCCCCATTAAAATTTGGACTTCCTTGTGAATCTGCAGGGCAACACTTGGGCCCCGTTTATACGTACCCGGGTATTTTTAAAAACGGAGATTTCCCCCTCTCCGTTTATAAAAAACGCTGCGTGCACACCAGTCCGTTTTCAGAAAACGTGTCGTTTACACTGACCCGTGTATATATGCCGTCAAGAGCATGCCAAACCTGTAGGTGGCAGTGTAGCGAGAAGCTCAAGCCCACTTCAGCCAAACAGAATCCCGCACATGATCCCGCATAGCAACCTCATAGCAACAGCAACAGCAACAACAACAACAACAACGTCACTTGCCCTCCTTGTGTGTAAAGTTTTAATATTTTTTCATGCGAGAAAGTAACTGTTTAGATGCCAAATATACGGCCAGTTTATCCAGATGAGGCTGTTTAGAAGTTTGCTCCGATGTTTCTCGGAGAGGTGAAGCTTTTTTTTTCGGAGAAGTGAAGCTCCACCTGTGGAGCAGCGACTGGGACATCACAGAGACAGTGTCCGCTCTGCAATGCTGCTCGGCCGGCCAGCCTCTGTTGTCCTCCCGGTATCAAAACGATGGCTAAATAACTTACCCGCAGGTTTTTAGAGGTTTACCACCGGCTGGTTAAATTATTTTTAGGAGATAAATGTTGGTCTCATTGATGAAATCTAACAATTGTGGCAGTAGCAGTTTGTTTGAATGTAAAGTGAAGCTTCATGTGTGTTAACTGTTACTGGACAGAAGAGCAGCACAGCCTCGGGACTCTGTACAGAAATCACCCCATTTAACATTACATCAATAAATAAATGTTTTACAATGAACACATCAGTCTGCATTAAATTTTATCATTATTATTATTTATTTATTTTATTAAGTTATGTAAATATGGTTACGGTTAGACGTCAGGGTCTGACGTCGGCTACCCAAATCTCAGTTTTTCTCCGTTTTCCTCTGTTTACATGCAAACGTGAAAACGGCATTTTCCAAAATCTCCACCCTGGCCGGAGTTTTTAAAAAGCATCGTTTTCAGGGGCGTTTTCTCCGTTTGCGTGTAAACGGAGGGTGCAAACGATGGTTAATGTCTCAGTTTTTAAAAATACCCGAGTACGTATAAACGGGGCCTTGGTCAAGGGCTTAATTTCCAGAATCACTAAAATTCCCCAATTCATGCTCATGTTCACTAAAGAAATAAAAAGGGGGGTCCCAGCTTATATATGACAATATTCACCCGAAATTGATAATTCACCAATTTTCTACTAAGGAAGGGTTTGGAGAAGTTTCAGTGTCATCAAAATGCTTTTGGAGTTCTGAAGGGGCGGGGGGCAACGTAGTGTGTGTTTTGGACGATTCAAAAGTGAGCACTATCCGCCACCATTATATGAAAATCTGTAGCAGCCATCGTCAGCACTGGTTTTGTGGGTGTGTCTCCCTTTTAAACAGAACCAGCTGGTCCAAATCAGTCGTCACGGTATACAACCCAATCATAGAAATTATTCAGGACAGTGAGATATTAGATAATGTATTGTAAACATGTTTTACATACAACTAGGACAAAAGTGAGCCATCATAAATATCCCTATCATATCAGAAAATAGAACCTTTTACGCACAGTGACGAGACAATAGGCTGTGGGCTCGACTATAATAAATAGAATGCCATAAATAGAAAAGGGACAAAAAAGAAAAGAAAAAAAGAACAATAGTAGCATCACATAGATACAGGCCAAACTACATCAGAAGGTCCAAATGGAACCTAGAAAAAACTTGGACAAAATGCCCAACTATCTGCATTAGATCAAGACCTGGAAAAAAATTGTATCAATAATCGCTTCACATCGAGACCAGGAGCCTCCCATCTCTATCCCATAGAACAACACAATCCCCCCAGTAAATGTTGTTGTAGAAAACTGATGTGTGACAAGTAAATGTGGTATATGTATTTTCTGTGGACAATGTGTCCACCCATGTAGCCAGGAAAGCCCATGTGGAACCCCCAGACAATAATATTAGACCGCATAAGTATCATCATCACGGTTACAGAGAGCATACGTTACATATATCATCAACACCAGGGTTTCCCCCAGTGTATTATAAGCCTGGCGGCCCGCCAGGCCTTACTTGACCCCCCGCCAGGCTAAACATTGTTTATTAATTTTTTTAAATCAGTTTTTATACTCAATAAACACGTACCGAGCACCGAGTCCATGTTAACGTGAGCCGAGCAGCGGCTCCAAGAGGCTCAGTCAGCTGCTGTAGCACATAGACTGTAGCTGTAGCAGCTGGTAGCTGGTAGCTGTTAGCTGGTAGCTGTTAGCACGTCGTCTCCTGCAGCGTCAGAGCTCCGGACTCCTGTGAGCCGCGGGGCTTTCACCTGATGATCCATTGTTTCATTTTTCAGCTCGTAAAGTTCGCGACCACACACGTTTGTTCTAGTACAGGGGTTCTCAAAGTTTTGGTACCTGAGGGCCACCAAAGGGGAAAAAAAGGAGAAAAAAAACAAAACAGAAAGAAATCCCATTTGTAACAATTTTAATGACCAGATTGCAGTTCTACAGTTTACACTTATTGGTCTGTATCCAGTAATGTCCAATAAACACATTTTAATTAATAAATGAGGCTAAACCTGGCAAAACTTGAGAAAGCCTGGATCTCTGCTTGGATTTGTTGATGGCCATGGTGGAGAAGGTCTTCTCACAAATGTATGTGCTTCCGAATAAAGACACCATTCTGATAGCATGCTGGCGAAGTGCAGGATATGTGGATGAGGAAAGTCCCCTGTAGAACTCGATGAGGTTCTTGTCACGATATGCTGCTCTAGCCTCGGAGCTCTCCTGCAGGTCGATGAGCTCAAACTGCATTTCTGCAGGCTCCTCCTCAGGGAGACATGAAAAAGGATTTTGAAAGAGGTTGAATGACTTCTCGTGGTCTCTGAAGTCAGAGAAGCGGTGGTCAAATTCCTCTCTGAGTTTTTTTTATCAGGTTATGGTTCTTGTCTGAACGCAGGTGACGTGAAACATGGCGCCCATCTGTGTCTGTGTCATCTACCAGTGTCTTGCAGGCGGGAAAATGGGTTAGATCTCCCTGTTTGAGCTGTCCCTGCAGCAGTTCAAGTTTGTGCTGGAAAGCTTTGACGTTGTCAAATAGTGTGGAAATTAGCTTCCCATGGCCTTGCAGCTTTACATTGAGATCGCTGAGACAAGTATTCAGGTCAGCAAGGAGCGCTAGGTCACAGAGCCATTTAGTGTCACTTAACTGTGTCACATCTTGTCCTTTTGACTCCATGAACTCTCTCATTTCTTTCCTCAAGTTAAAAAAACGCTTCAGCGTGGCACCTCTGCTCAGCCACCGGACAACAGTGAAGTATATGACGTCACCAAAATCTGCCTCTGATTGCTCCAAAAAAGTCTTAAATTGGCGGTGGTTCAGACCCCTGGACTTCAGGAAATTAACTGTCTTCACAACAATGTCCATTACATGTTTCATTTCAAGCGTTTGAGCAGCGAGGGCTTCTTGGTGTATTATACAGTGATATTTGATTAGTTTCTCACCTCCGTTGTTGACCACCTTCTCAGAGAGCAGCGACACTGCACCTGTCTTTCTCCCGACCATTGCCGGTGCTCCATCTGTTGTGACACCGACCATAGACGGCAGCTTCACATTGTATGCATCCAGACTGCGACACACAGCATCACAAATGTCGACTCCTCTTGTTCTGTCTTTGATACTCTCCAAGCTTAGCAGCTCCTCGCCTATTTCTCAGTGACTGTTCGGATGAAAATCAGCAATTGCGCTGTATCGCAAATGTCCGTGCTTTCATCCAGCGCGATTGAAAAGGCTCCCTTTCCCAGGCCCTCCACACGTTGTCCCAGCTGCTGTTTGAGATCGTTGGCCAAATCTTCGATTCGCCGTGTCACTGTGTCATTCGACAAACTTACGTCACGTCACACCTGTAATTGCCGCTTATCCCTATAGATGTCGCTATGACCATGAGACAGAGATTCATCCTTTGAAAGCAATGTACAGTTGGATTAAAACTATCAACTGTAATTCATTGCGGGCCGCCAGAAATGTTTTTGCGGGCCGGCATTGGCTCACGGGCCGCACTTTGAGAACCAATGTTCTAGTAGATCCGTGAGTGTCACGTTTCCATGACGACTGACCGGAAAAAGAGCGTGGTACGTCATGTGCACGTGACTCTAGATGTAAAAAATCTCGGAGCAAAAAAAACAAAAAAAAAAACATGGATGATGGATCTATAATACATCCATGGAAATAAGGCTAGACTTTAACAATGGAGACACCAGGCAGTTGTTTTTTAGTTTTTAATGCAAACAGTTGATGTTATTTATTTAAATATTTTTTTTAATAATTATTAGGCCTACTTTTTTTTGTGGTTGATTGAACAGCATTTCAAGAGTGCCTTTCTGTAAGACTCTGCAATAGCTGGTGTTTAAATATGTAACATAAAGTCTTATAATAACAGATGTTTATGATAATATTTTCAAATTTCTAGTCAACTTTTAACATTGATCTTAAGGCCTTATGGAATCACACCTGCTAAATGCTACTGCTCCATTAATGAATCTGTTCCCTACAGGGCCCTGCCATCGGTCAGGGTCAGGCCCCTGTCACAAAAAAACACGCTTGGGCACCGGTGGCCTGCCGATGGGCCGCCAGTGCCACCCTACCACCGGGCTTAACCAGTTTTCTGGGGGAAACCCTGAACACAATTACAGACAATTACACAACTCTGGAGGAGTTTCATCTAAAATATACACATGGCCAGGCAGAGGGTTAGCAAAACAGGGGAAAGGTTCGTCTTTAAGTTATGTAAAATCCAAATAAGCTGCAGATTCATTTAGTAATTTCCTGTAGGTTCATTACTACTAAAGAGACACCATTCAATAGCTTCACATTGTCAGTTGATATATCATAAATACTGATTATAAAATTCAATTTGACACACTAATCTCATTCATTGAAATAACACAAATATGCAGATGAACCACGCACATCAACATGAACACTAATGACCTCCATCAACCTTTATAAACTCCTTGCATTAACATGCACAGTAGACTGGTATAATGTGACATCCTACTGGGTATGAGCATTTTCTTCACGCTTACTGCCATTATCACACTGAATCAATATTGCATGGGCTGCAAAAGATTGTGTTATTGTGTTGATCATTCTATTGTATTGCTGCATGATATATGTTTGTTTAATGTACTTTTCCTGCTATTTAGATTCAATATCAAGAGATATCGCCGTCTCGTGAAACGTAAGGGTTTTCTGTAAGATATAATGTAGGGGACAATTAGCAAATTGTCTTCATTCAGTGGTTGTGATCCCTCTACGGTAACTTTGATAGACTAAGCCATCTGCTCTATGATAGCTGATACAGTGTCAGAATAAATTAAATACTCTGTGATGTAGAATGCACCTCCAGTAGAAAGGAAGGACAGGTAGGATTTTTTTTTTTACATTTGGAAAATATGTTTTACCCTTTGGATTTGTAAATTTGTGGCAGATTGACTTTCAAAGCTGAGCATTTCCCTTAATTTTAATCTATTATTGACCATTAAATTATTTTAATACTCACACTGTGGAGAGTACAGCGTGACCTAAAGATGTGCTTCTTTCAGACAGTGAGGACTCTACCATTTCAGACATGAATCTATCATCTGTTAATGGCACCTTCACTGCGGCTGGAACACAGCGGGACTCCTTCACCACAGCCGTGGTCAAAAATGTGATTGTCACAGCCCTGTGTATCTCCATAAACTACATCAATGGTACACTGGTCCACACCTTCAGAAAGCACCAGGTCTGAAGCATAGCTGTGTTTTCATATACGACGTGCAATTAGGAGTATCGATCCATCATTTTTACCAAATCCATTTTCCAGAAAAATGATAGCAGGCTAAAAAGAAATTGAATTGAATTGAAAATCTTTATTGTCCACTGTTGTGTAAATTCATCTTTGGCTTCATAAACAGACATGTAGCATAAATATATGCAAACGGCAGTTTTATATCTATTAAAAAGTATAAATAAATAGTATATGTAAATAAATAACTCCCAAATATTAATGGTTTAATGGGGGGTGGGGAGAGGGGTTAAAGTGCACTGTGTAAAATTACCTGATAGTTGATTTAGCAGAATAATGGATGATGGTACAAAGGATTTAAAAATAGACAAAAATGCCTTTCCAAGACAAAAGCATGTGTATTGACACCATATGATAATATTTCTATGATCTGGCTCATTAACTTCAAAATTCTGACAATCATTTGCGAGTTTGTAATATTCCAGTACTGGTCCATAAGATCATCTTATGTTTGTTTGCTTGATTCCCCTTTCTTAAAGATCTTAAGTTCGAGCCCTCGTTACATCCTGTTCATTCACCTGGTGATAAATGACATGACACAGCTGGCCCTGACCACTCTGCTGCACATTCTCAGCTACACCCTGTATACCATCAGTGTATCTTTCTGCCTCATCCTATTGATGATCACCATCCTCACCACCCTCAACACACCACTAAACCTGGCTGGAATGGCAGTTGAGTGCTACATCGCTGTCTGCATCCCCCTCCGTCATGGCCTGATCTGCACTGTTAAGAAAACCTACATCTTCATTGGTTTGATCTGGGTCGCGAGTTCACTATCTATCTTACCAGATCTCTTCATTCTCCTGGCCACAGAGCCTCTGCACTTCTTTCACTCCAGAGTGTTTTGTTCCCGAGATTATGTGTTTAGAAGCACCTACAGCATGAAGAAGAGGGAAGTGTCGTACATTTGTTGTCTTGCCTTGGTTTGGCTCATACTCTTTTATACTTACTTCAGGATTCTGTTTGCTGCCAAAGGAGCAACTTTAGACTTTAAAAAAGCCAGAAATACTATTCTCCTTCACGGATTTCAGTTGCTGTTGTGCATGCTTACTTATGTGAGGCCCATGTTTGAACAAGGTTTGATCTACTTATTGCCTGAACAGCAATTGTCTATACGCTTCATCAGTTACATCATTGTCCAGATCCTGCCACGGTTCATTAGCCCCGTTGTTTACGGATTGCGAGACCAGACATTCAGGAGATATGCGAGACGTTACCTGCTTTGTAAAGTGAGCACAACAGCCACGCAGAAAATGTTACCATGCGTAACATGACACCTCTTATGAAACTGCAGTTGTCTAATGTCCACCTTCTGCTTATCACTGCATGTTCAGTAGATTCAGAACGTGTTGAGAGTGAAACCATCCATAAACCTTATTGTCTTTGGTAATCTTTCAGTCCTGTTTTACAGTGTTTATTAAGACTCATATGAAAAGCTGTCTGTCTTCATACACAGTTCAGTCATACTGATTTTGATTTAATTTTGACAAGCTTCGGCTCCAAATGTTTATTTTGTTTTTCCTCAGACCAATCGACCAATGAAATTGGCTCATAAACTATTTGATTTTTTTTAATTGAACAATTATTTGTAAATAAGACCAGTTTTACTTGTGATGAAAGGTGATAAATGGTGATGTGCAGTGTATCTGTAATGAAAGGTGAATTTTTCAGACTATTTCAGTTGCACTTTCTCTTATGAAGAAAAGATAATTTTATTAGGTCATAATTTGTCTGTAGCTCATTTTGATTTAAAAAGAATCGTGATAAAATCGTAATCGTGAACAAAAAATCGTGAATCGTATCGAATCGTGAGTTGAGTGTATCGTTACATCCCTATTCTCTATCGCACCTTACTGGTAACTTCAGCTTTGAGGAGCCCAGCTCATGGCCACAATGGATAAAACAGTTCGACAGATTCAGACTGACACACGATACTGCTTTCAGAGGCTCCCCTTTGGTATATCTTCCACGCCTGAACATTTTCAGTTGAGAATCTCCCAAATCATTGCAGCAGCAAAGGCCGCTCTGTGCCACGCAAATGACATCCTAGTCCATAATTCACTAACTGGCGGCCCACGGCCCGAGTCCGGACCCAGAGGAAATCCTGTACAGACCCGGATCTATAATCCATTAATTATTAGATTAATTTGACGGGATACTTTTAACCGGCGCAGCTTTTCCAGTGTTTACAACCAATGCTGTAAATACTAGAAAAGCTACGCTGGTTAAGATCAGGAAATGAACTGACCAATCACATACAAGTTAAGCCATCCCACGTGATGCTACTCAGCCAATCAAGTCTCTGCATTCCAAGCAGTAAACAGCGGCACAGTCAAAAATTACGAGGCGAATAAGAGATAGAACATCTGTGATGAGAAATGGGTTCTGAATGAAAATGGTCAGGTGCTGTCCAAACAGAAGTTGTCAAAATGTTTGCTGAAGTTAAAAATCAGCTTATCAACAAAGTCAACAAAAGCAGACATCTCTCTGTCCCTGAACCTGGTCCTGCACTGCTAGGGAGTGAGCACAGTTTCCCTGCAGGTCTTCGCTGAACACCTCAAGAGCTAACATGTGTAACAAAGTTGTGTTTGGTTCTACCTCAGGTAGGGGTATCTCAAAAACTAAAGCCTTTTTCAGGACTTGTTGCTAGACTATAAATGGAACCCTCACATTGAACTTGCCTAATAAAATTACATGGAAAAACTTCATGCAAATGAAATACTTAAAGTCAACATTTTTGGGTCAATTATTTTTTTGAGCGCAGAACACTTCAGTTTTTTGTGTTCATACTTGAATGAAATAATACATTTTTGTTAATAGACAATAGAATTACACAGTGGAGCTTGAACACACCCACACATTCAAAAATGAACACTCCTATACAACTAATGATCTCAAATAACTCCTGTTAATCTATAAACTCCTTGCATCCACATGCACGGCAGACTGTTATTACTGTATGTGACATCCAATGGGGTATGAGCATTCTCCTCACGCTTACTGCCATTATCTCACTGAATCAATATTGCATGGGCTGCAAAGGACTGTGTTATTGTGTCGATCATTCTATTGTATTGCTGCATGATATATTGATGTACTTTTCCTGCTATTCATTATCAAGAGATATTGCTGTGTCTGTTGAAAATAACGTAAGGGTTTTCTGGAAGATGTAATTTTTATTTAAACCTTTATTTTAACTTGTTGGTCACTGAGGTTTCCCTCATTTACAGGGACGACGAGTTTACAAGCAGCAGCAGAACATAAATACAATTACACTGAATAACAGTTGCAGGATGATTTACAAAGGTCAGACACCATACGTTTAAAATCAGCAAGAGTAGGAATATTCTCCAGCCCCAAAGTATGTTGGAGAATATTCCATGAGTTAGGAGCATCAAAGGAAAAGGCAGATTTACCAAACTCTGAATGTACAAAGTGGACCTTAAGAAATAATAAACCACTAGAGCGAGTAGAATAAGATCCAGAGCGCCATTCTAATATAGATGAGATGTATGGGGGCTGTTTACCAGTAAGGGCCTTAAAGATAAACATACAGTATACCAGTGCTTCATGCATCTGTCAGAAAGGGAGGACCAACCAACTTTTTCATATAGTAAGCAATGATGAGTGTCATATAGATATATCCCCGGTAATAAATCTGAGAGCAGAGTGATAAATGGAATCCAGAGGTTTGAGGGCTGTAGCTGCTGCGTGTCTGTAAATGTACTGAAGGGGGAAAAATTAGCAAATTGTCTTCATTCAGTGGTCGTGATCCCTCTACGTCAACTTTGATAGACAAAGCCATCTGGCTCTATGATAGCTGATAGAGTGTCAGAATAAACTATAGTCTGTGACATACAATGTAACATAGAATGTTGTGCTCTGGTAGGAACGAAGGACAGATAGGAAATTTTAATTTATGTTTCTTTACACATTCGATCCAGGGAAGATCTTTTACCCTTTGGATTTGTACATGTGTGGCAGATTGGCTATCATCAGACTTTCAAAGCTTAGCATTTCTCTTAATTTTGAATATATAATTGACCATTACATTCTTTTAATACTCACACTGTGAAGAGTACAACATGTTTTTTATGTACTTCTTTCAGACACGGAGGACTCTTCCATTTCAGACATGAATCTATCATCTGTCAATGGCACTTCAACTGCAGCTGGAAGACAGCGGGACTCCTTCACCACAGCCGTGGTCACAGCCCTCTGTATCTCCATTAACTACATCAATGGTACACTGGTCCACACCTTCAGAAAGCACCAGGTCTAAAGCAAAGCTGTTTTTTCACACACATATGCAAGTACTGTAGGAGCAAAGATCCATCGTTATACCAAATCAATTTTCCAGACAAATTACAGAAGGCTAAATAATAATAATGATGATGATAATAATAATAATTTTAAAAAAATATCATGTTTGTAAACCTATTGTTTTCCTGTTCATATAGATTTACCATTATGTATTGAAAACGTACACCTCTAATAGGCTTTATGCACAGCTCCACTACTTCCTGAACTTTAGCCAGCTCCTTTATTTCCTGTCATTATACATTACATTAATCCAGGTGTGTCTGACCTCACAACAATGGTCAGACACACCTGGATTAATCAGTGTGTCCAATAATGTAAGACAGGAAATAAAGGAGCTGGCTAAAGTTCAGGAAATAGTGCAGCTGTGCATAAAGCCAAATGGAGCGAAAGTTTTCTTCAACTGGTCATAGATTTGGGATAATTTTGAAGTTATTTTTCCAAAGAAAAATCAAACATTCTGAAATGAATTTGTGAGTCAATCGTATTCAATCAATCTGATCAAAGAAGACAGGGTGGATTATTCAAAGAAAGGTCATGAGACAGACTTGAACCCAGCTGCTACGGTCGTCTGTTTTTCATGTTATGTTTGTCTGCTTGATTCCCCTTTCTTAAAGATCTTCAGTTCGAGCCCTCGTTACATCCTGTTCATTCACCTGGTGATAAATGACATGACACAGCTGGCCCTGTCCACTCTGCTGCACATTCTCAGCTACACCCTGTTTACTATCAGTGTACCTTTATGCCTAATCCTATTGATGATCACCATCCTCACCACCCTCAACACACCACTCAACCTGGCTGGAATGGCAGTTGAGTGCTACATCGCTGTCTGCATCCCCCTCCGTCATGGCCTGATCTGCACTGTAAAGAAAACCTACATCTTCATTGGTTTGATCTGGGTTGCGAGTTCACTATTTATCTTACCAGATCTCTTCATTCTCCTGGCCACAGAGCCTCTGCACTTCTTTCACTCCAGAGTGTTATGTGCCCGAGATTATGTGTTTAGAAGCACCTACAGCATGAAGAAGAGGGAAGTGTCGTACATTTGTTGTCTTGCCTTAGTTTGGCTCATACTCTTTTATACTTACTTCAGGATTCTGTTTGCTGCCAAAGGAGCAACTTTAGACTTTAAGAAAGCCAGAAATACTATTCTCCTACATGGATTTCAGTTGCTGTTGTGCATGCTTACTTATGTGAGGCCCATGTTTGAACAAGGTTTGATCTACTTAATGCCCAAACAGCACTTGTCCATACGCTTTGTCAATTACATCATTGTCCAGATCCTGCCACGGTTCATTAGCTCCATTGTTTATGGATTGCGAGACCAGTCTTTTAGGAGATATGTGAGACGTTACCTGCTTTGTAAAGTGAGCACAAGCAGCCACCCAGAAAATGTCACCATGCGTAACATGACACCTCCTATAAAACTGTAGTGACAATTGCTCAACATCCTCTTTCTTCTTGACACTGCATATTCAGTGGATTCAGAACGTGTTGAGACCATCCATGATCCTTATTTTCTCTGGTAATCTTTGAGTCCTTTTAGCACAGAGCAATGGTGCTGGGTTGATAGTTTTGTATTACAGGTCATCTCGTTTCCATCTCTAAAAACAATAAAGTGAATTTCATCACTTAGACACAATGGCAAAGGATATCAATGCATGCAATGCACATAAAATCCAAAACTTAACCAGAAATGTTTTTATACTTACCAACATCTTTATTTGCTCATAACATTCATCACTAACAAGAAAGGATGACTGACACAGCGGGGCCTCGACACAATAACTGTAATAATAACAACAATAACAACAACAACAACAACCATAATAATTATAGCCACCTGTTAATGATTTCTTAAGGTCGTCTCTAAACCTCTTCAGTGCTGGACCGGATTCCCCATTATGGACATCTAAATCAACCCAGCTCAAAACAAACTGGGGATCAAGCAAGACAGTAGATCCGATGATTAAATGGCTCCTCGGGATCCCCCTGCACCATGTTGATCCTTCTGAAGATCCCCGAGAACCTTTTCTGTAAAGACTTTTTTAGTGCTCTAACTATTGTCACAATCTGCGGCAGCTGCACTTCCATCTTGTTGAGATGAGTTCTCAAGTCCAGGACGGTGGGGACCACCATGCTGATGGTAACCACAGTGTCTCCTTCTGTGAGGTCTGTTGCCTCAGAAAAAGGCTCAAGCACAGTACGAAGGTCTTTCAGCTGGGCCCATTCTCGGACTGAAAACGCAATATTTTCTGTATCACATTCATTGCACATTTCTGTGACAGCCCGGTGGTCAAGTGTGGTGAGAGCTTTTAACTGTTTTAAGGTGCTATTCCAGCGTGTGTTGTTAGCTGCCGGCATTGATTTATTAGCCCCAAAGTGGGTCTCAAACATGTCTCTGACCTTAGAAATGCTGGGTTGTGAACTTGGTGACCTTAGCAATGGCTCTTGCTATTGCCTTCACTTCTTTCATGCCATCACTGACGACCAGTTGGAGCGAGTGTGCGAAGCAAGACAGGCGTTCACCTGATGACCACAGCTGTTCGAAGTTTTCTACGTTGGGGCTGCGTTTAGCTCACGTGGTAGAGCTGCTGCCCCACGTTGAGGCTATAGTCCTCACTGCAGGCGGATGAGTTATCCGTCAGAATGAAGCTTATTTTGTTGCTAATGCCATACTCCTCAACAATTGAAATGAATTTGGGGCATATAAGTGGACTCTTTGCGCAAAGGAAGATATTGTCTGTGTAACGGAGGTGCACTCACTCACCCATAAAGGACGAGTTAACCCGACTGCCAAGTGGTCATTAACCTCTTGGCGAAACGGTTAGCACCGTCGCCTGCCATGCAGGAGACCAGGGTCCGAACCCCACCTGGGGCAGTCCGTACCGACATAAACACAATGCAGAGGGCCAGATCGACATCGGCTACATCTGCTGTGTGGTGTCTGCCATCGCCAGTGATGCAGGTCCTGCTTTGTACTCCAAGTACCTGCAAAATAGGGATATCTGTAAGACATCTGTTCATATTCAACCACAACAAACTGTCTTGCAAGTGATATGAAAATTAAGTGTACAGTCTAAACATCAGGTCTTTGCATTATGAAACCTAAATCCAGTCCAGTATGACACATTAACAGATCATCTATGTATTTGACTTCATCTTTTTGCATAACTGCAGCACTATGCCTGCTCCTCCTGTCAGCCAACTAACTCATGTGTATTGTTGATAAGAAATGAAACCAATCTTAACAGAAAATACACTTCTACTCTATAAGGTCTGATGTTGTTCGCTACAGAATCTGTAGCCTAAACCATTCTGCAGCTGTAGTGGCATGATAGGCTCATAGGGCCACACAGAAGACGACTTAACCCTGTTAACCGCATCATACATTTGTACCACATCATATACCACATCAAACATTTAATAAAATAAAATATATAATAATAAAATAGGGCTGCATTGCATGTTGATCATGTAGGCACGAGAGGGAGCAAGCGTATCTGAGTGTGTGTGTGTGTGCTCTCACGGATTGACAGACTGTGTGCAGCGGCAGTGACACCGTACCGTACCCCCACCCCCCACCACCGTCACCACGCATGGTGGTGGTGGTGGTTTTCAGCGGGAAACACTGAAATCCAAACAAAGACGACCGATGCTACAGCCTTAGCTGAAGTCAAAGCCATTCAATAAGAGCTAGCTACCTGTACTTAGCATGTGTTTACACTTGGTGTTCACGAGGTTAATAAAGTCCGCAGAGGCTTACAAAAATCTATCCCTATTATCTAACTTTATACCGCACATGTAAGAACGCATAATAAGTCACAATAATAAATTACACACATAATCTATTTGGTCATGGAAGGTTTGAGAGGTGGTTAACGTTACTGCTAACTAAGTATCAGAGCTAGTTGCTTACCTTTCCCGGTGTTTTCGCTCCAGATGTCTGGTGAAAGTCGATGTGGTCCCTCCTGTCTCCGTTAAACACGCGTTGCAGAATTTACATATTGCAGAATGCTTCTTCTTCTTTGTTGTTGTGTGGCAAACGAACCAAACCTGACGAGACCAAGACCGGTCGGAAAGTCGGAAACACGCAGAAACAAACCATAGTATTAGCAGTAGCAACTTTCAGGTAACAGTGTTTCCTCTACATTCATTTGGTAGTGGCGGGCCGCCATTCCTAAATTCTAGCTGTCGCTCATTCAAATTTTAATTTTTTTTAATTGTCACAAATACACGCCACATGTCTCCACCTTCTCAGTCCTGCACTGGGTCGGGTACTCGCAAGTACTAAGGTAAACTACAGATAACTATCTTGCTCAGAATCTCCAGCAAGATATCTCGCCGAAAAAAATAAGAGACCACTTTCACAAAATGTTTCTTAAAAGCATCTCTACATGTATGACAGTCATTCTTTTCTTTTCCTGAGTTAAAATATTATTGCTGTGTTCTTTAGGAATGAATATGAACATGTTTTATTAGCATTATTATTATTATTCAAGGTCTGAAAAGACTTTTTATATTTTGGTTATTTAGAGTAGTTTAGTCATTAGCCAATAAAAGCTCTAAATGACAATATTTTTTTTCAATTTTGGGAGAAATGTTGTCGGTAGTTGATAGATTAAAACAAAAAAAAATTTAATTTAATTTTACTCAAACCTATAAATGGTAAAACCAGAGAAACTGATCATTTTGGGAGTGGTCTCTTAATTTTTTCCAGAGCTGTATAGATATATATTTATTTATATGCGATCTGCTTTTCTGATCTGCACTTTGAGAGCCCACCGATCAACCTGTTTAGGGTCCATTTCGGCCAATAACTATCGGCGGCCGATCGATCGGAGCATCCCTACTTTCGTTAAACTTGTAGGAGCGGCGATTGGCTGCTCCTCCTGCTCCCTCTACCTGACTGTTGGAGAATCGTCAGTCGCGGTGGATTTCGGCAAATAGGATTACAGGCTGTAGGTGGAGCCAGAGGAGTTGGATTTTGTCCTAAATTACTCATTTAATGTCTGACCATCAGAATATAGTGACAGTTCTAGCAAATATGACTGAATAATTGTTACCAACTGAAGCTTTAAAAAAATCCTAGCGGCAACACTGGGTAAACATGCCACATGTGTCAAATGAACACAACCACCCATTCACACATGAACACTCCTACACAACTAATGATCTCAAATGACTTCCATCAACCTATATAAACTTATATGACATCTCGGGTATGGGCATTATCCTCATGCTTACTGCCATTATCACACACAGTCAATATCACATGGGCTGCATAACATACCTATTTATAATGTAGTTTTGGTTCAGATTCATTGTTGATAGATACTGCTGTGTCTGCTTGAGCACCGAAGTGTTTTCTAAAATATTTAATGTAGGGGACAATTAGCAAATTGTCATTCAGCAGTCGTGGTCCTTCTAAGGTGAATAACTATGCTTAATGCTTATTAACCTCTTTGTGCTTCATGCCCCTTCATGCTTACTGCTATTATTGTATTGATCTTATATAACATGGGCTGCAGATGCCCGTGTTATTGTGTTTATCATTACGTTGTGTTGCTGCATGCCATATTTATTTATCATGTACTTTTGCTGTTATTTTGATTCATCATTAACAAATATTGCTGTATAGAATAAATATATCTGTGCATCTTTCAGACAGGGAGGACTCTACTATATCAGACATGAATCTATCATCTGACAATGGCACTTTCACTGCAGCTGGGAGACAGCGGGACTCCTTCACCACGGCTGTAACCAAGAACGTGATTGTCACAGCCCTCTGTATCTCCATTAACTACATCAATGGTACACTGGTCCACACCTTCAGAAAGCACCAGGTCTGAAGCTCTGTTTTTATATACAGTACTGTATGTGTAATTAGGAGTACTGATTAATCATTTTTACCAAATCAATTTTCCCAAAATGAATGAATGAGATGAGAAAAATGGGACAAGAGTAAATAATGCTGTTCCCCCTTTTAAGAATGTTGGCATAACAGCAGGTTATTAAAAAAAAACATATGGCTGTGCTATTTGTGTCATGATCATGGATGCTGCCAGTACGTGATGTCTGTGCACTCCTGAATGTGATTGTATGTGCTGATATGTGACTATGTTTTATGTGCTGCTTATGTTTTGATCATGTGTTGTCTTTGCATGATTGTACTAATGTTTCACTGTTCTCTCCTACCTTCATTGATTTATCTTGTCTCCTAGCTGTCCTAACGCTCTCTTTTAATCAATGTGCTGTAATATATTGTTTTTGTTTTTCATTTTGCTTTTTAGGGTGCCTATTGTCATCTGGCCGGGGACTACAGCAGGATATTAGCCATGTTGGCTAAAGCTGCCCTTTTTACTGTTATTGATACAGTTGATTAATTGGGATTGTCTTCGGCATAATAAACTAATAAACTAAAACTAAACTAAAAAAAAAAAGATTACTGTATAAAAAAGCATAATAATGAAGTATTACAAATTTACAAACAAGATAAAAATGAAAGCCTTGTGTTTGACTTCAGCTTCATTTGTTATATGTTATACGTTACTAAAACTTATAACAGCCTGAGACAGCAGCCTCCCATCTCAGCAGCATTACCTGCAGCAGAGGGAGGAGGACAGAGATGGCTGATATGACCTTATATATTTGATAAATATTTGCTTATTTATTGAACAGTGTTATTGCAGATTTTCTTCATATTGTGTAGGTTTGTTTTCTATGTTTGTCTGCTTGATTCCCTTTTCTTCATGTATTTTATCTTACAGGTCTTCAGTTCAAGCCCTCGTTACATCCTGTTCATTCACCTGGTGATAAATGACATGACACAGCTGGCCCTGTCCACTCTGCTGCACATTCTCAGCTACACCCTGTTTACTATCAGTGTACCTTTATGCCTCATCCTATTGATCATCACCATCCTCACCACCCTCAACACACCACTAAACCTGGCTGGAATGGCAGTTGAGTGCTACATCGCTGTCTGCATCCCCCTCCGTCATGGCCAGATCTGCACTGTAAAGAAAACCTACATCTTCATTGGTTTGATCTGGGTCGCGAGTTCACTATCTATCTTACCAGATCTCTTCATTCTCCTGGCCACAGAGCCTCTGCACTTCTTTCACTCTAGAGTGTTTTGTGCCCGAGATTATGTGTTTAGAAGCACCTACAGCATAAAGAAGAGGGAAGTATCACACATTCTTTGTCTTGCCTTGGTTTGGCTCATACTCTTTTATACTTACTTCAGGATTCTGTTTGCTGCTAAAGGAGCAACTTTAGACTTTAAAAAAGCCAGAAATACTATTCTCCTACATGGATTTCAGTTGCTGTTGTGCATGCTTACTTATGTGAGGCCCATGTTTGAACAAGGTTTGATCTACTTATTGCCCAAACAGCACTTGTCCATACGCTTTGTCAATTACATAATTGTCCAGATTCTGCCTCGGTTCATTAGCCCCGTTGTTTACGGATTGCGAGACCAGACATTCAGGAGATATGTGAGACGTTACCTGCTTTGTAAAGTGAGCACAAGCAGCCACCCAGAAAATGTCACCATGCGTAACATGACACCTCCTATAAAAACTGCAGTGACAGTTGCTTAATGTTCACCTGATCAACACCATATGTTATGGCAATATCTGTGGAGTAAACTAATCATTCATCTGTCCAAAAACATAACATCTTAAAGCCCCTACAAAGAACTTTTGATTTAGGCAGCCCCTGTGGACAAAAGCGGTAGTGTTTTGCTGGACTGAAGACTGCATTTCCCATGAGCTCTAGCACGTATGGTCGTAAAGATGCTTATCTGGTTCGCACGTCAGTGCTCCAGAATAACTTTTTTTATCAGCAGTTTTAGGCAAATTGCTTTGGAAAAGTATTTAAAATACTTTAGAACAGCCTCTAGCAGGACAGTGGAGCAGACTGACTTCATAGCCCAGGAAGGGGTTAGTCAGTGTGGTTGAGAGGAGCAGAGAGACTTGGCTGGCTGGTGAGCTCCAATGGGCCAGGATAGATGTGGTCTCAGTCTGTGGCGCACTGCTGCTACAAGAAGTAGCAGCTGTTTGTGTAGTGACATATGCATATTTTAAGCAGAAAAAAAATCTTGTGCCCCAGTGGTTATTAATTATCATCCCAAATACATATTTTTACGTCCCCGGGAGGACGGGACAGTCTTGAGCCCTGTCACGTGTGCCGTCTCCAGGTCTGAGTACTGTAATGCTGTTATGGTCACACCGATGGCCTCATTTGCTGTCAGCAGAAACGAAAGACTTTTGCATACTAAAAGTTCCTTGTAGGGGCTTTAATTTGTGTTTTGAATTATTGTGATTTTCTCTGTTTTTTTGTTTTTGTAGCAGCAGTGACAGCATTTGAAATGTAAGCTTACAACTGCGCTACCGATGCTGGATACTCTGGTTTTAAATTAATTAAAATTAATTACACTTTTAAAGTTATGTTATTAAAACATTCCCTTCTAAACAATACTTTATATATTAGGCTGCAAAATAACAACTTGAAAACACTTAAGGGGTGTATGAATACTTTCTGGATGCACTGACTGTACATGCAATAATGCAGAGACATCATTTAAATTTTAAAATTCACTTTGATTTAATTTCATTGTAAAGCAAATTTTTAATTTTAAATTATGGTCAAAAGGACATTACTTGCGATCACAGGACAATTTTAAAATTAGTGACTGATCATAGGTGACCTGATATCTGAGGTAAACATTGCACTGCAAAAACACAAACTCTTACCAAGAACATTTGTCTTATTTCTAGTCGAAACAATCTCATTATACTTAAAATAAGACTCATCACATTTTAAAGTACCTTATTTTTACACACTTTTTACTTCTTTCGAGCATATTTTCCCTTGAAATAAGTAAAAACATCTGATAGTGGAGCAAGTTTTTCTTTCTTTTTAAAAGCACAAAAAACTTGTTTTCACTGGCAGATTTTTCTCCTTATTTTAAGTGAAAATTTGTTTGAAACAAGTGAAAATTATCTAAAAACAAGATAATTTTCAAGTGGAAAGAGGTTAGTATTGAGTAGAAATTAGACATTTTGACAAGAAATAAGACAAATATTCTTGTAAAGATTTTGGGTTTTTGCAGTGTGATACGACTGGAAATGCCCTTTCATTCAAAGTCCTCATACTACCTAAACAAGTTTTAAAAAACCTTTCAGTCTTCTCAGTCTTTTACTGAGTCCCTATTGGTTATCCACTATATAGGCCAAGGCCAAGGTTTCCGCTTCCAAGTCACGTTCAATTTCAAACACATACAAAATAAACATTAAAAATATTATCATTTTTTATTTTCCCATTTTTATTTCCTAGACAGAAAAACTGTTTTTTTGTTTTTCAGGTTTTCCATTTTTATTTCAAAATAGAAAAACAGAGAAACAGACCCCTTTTTTTGTTGTTGTTGTTGTTTTTGTTTTGTTTTTTGAAACAGAAAAATGAATAAACGTAAAACAACGAGTTGCATCAAAGAATAAAATACAAAACCTGAATGTCATTATGTAACACCTCAAACTACAATCATCAGTAAGTTCATGTTTTCCCTGGTAAACACTGAAGGGGTTGATGGAAAGAAAATCAATTAAGTCCTATTCAAAGTGTTTATAAGGACTCATCTGAAGAGCTGTTTGCCTTGAGCGTCAGACAAGGACTCAGGTAGATGGAACAGAACAGAGGTGTTGGTGAGGCTGCTCTTGACTTAAGTCTTTTTATGCAATTCTTTGCTGAGTAATATCTCTTTTTGCATTAGTGGACCCTGACATTGATAATGATAATGCACATCACTGCATTTATGATAAAACTTGGTTTCTAATGTTACTTTTCATTGCAGGTTTTACAAACTGACTAACTGATGATCATTTTTGTGTGTGTTTGCACTGGAAAATACTGCACAACGAAAATAATTTAGCAGCTGACTGATATTTGCAGATGTTTGATTAGCTTTATAATCTGACACTAGAAATAAATAATACTATTGTATACACATTATGTAACTGTCTTTGTTAATATGAAGTAATATCTTCATGTTTTAGAAATTTGTTCATGAAAGAAAAAAAATGTCTGAAGGTGAAGAAGGAATTATGAACTTGAAATTAAGCATTACATGTTGTAAATACTTTTAACATACAAGGAGAAATTAAATACCAGGTTCTAGGTTGTTTAAATAATAAGAGTAAGATCAGATTTCTATGGATTATTGTGTATATGTGTGAGCAGTTGTCATGTTACTTATTTATATTTTCTTTTTTCTGTTTTGTTTACTCTTTTTTTTTTAGGTCTCAGTTAAATATGAGCTCATCAGTGGGCCCAGGAGGCAACATGACTTTTCCTAATCAGGTTTGATGAGGCAAATGTCTTACATTTCCATGAAAATGTCTAAGTGCTTGAGTTGTACTGTTGCGTTGCTAATTGTGATGTAATTTCTATGTCGCTGTTTCACCTCATCTTAACGTGTTGAGACACTTCATTCATTCCTAATGATCAATGAAAACTGTGTTTAACTTAAATTTGCCATATTGATTTTTTTCTCGTGATAACCTAAACTGAATAAATGATTTTGATATTGCTAAACTATCAAAACAAAACAACAATCTCTACATGTTATAACACTGAATCAACGTGCAAGTGTAGCCTATTTGCAGAAATCTCTGACCACATTATATGCACCCAAATGAATATGAAGCCTCACACATAACCTGGCCCAGATTACTGTTATGCATATGTTCAATCTCCTAATTTACAAATTAGTAACAAATAAAAGGTGTTTTCTTCAGTAAATGGGAAGCTATCTATACCCGACTGTGATCAGGTTGTATTCATAAATAGTCAAAACCGTTTACTTTTAAATCTTGGTGTTTAAATTCTTCTGTTTGCAGGTAAAATATGCCATTGAGTACTGCTTTGTTTATGGTGACTGTAGTTTCTGCTTCCCTCTCTTGCTCCTGTGGCGCCCTCTGCTGCTGCATCAGTTAACATTCGTCAGAGACACCTTCACCACTGCATTTGTGAAGAACCTGATTGTTGTTCTGGTCTGGCTCACCCTCAGTTACATCAATGGCACCTTGGTTGCCACTTTTTTCAGACATCAGGTAAACACATACACGCGCCCACACGTCTATGCAACAACCTAGTGGTGCTTTTGTGTGAGGATTTCTTTGCTATGCTTGATATAGCTGCAAACTGAACTGACAGACAGATGAAACATTGTCTCTTTTTTCATTTATCAATCGACTCCATCAATTACATGTCTGAAAAAAATTCCAAGAGTCCAACATGCTATAAACACATCCCTTTGTCTTAAGCTTTGGTAATGTGTGATATGTGTTTTATCTAAATCATTTTATTCCCATTTATTGATTAGACATACTGTTTTGCCTATCATCACTTCCTGCCAGATCCTTTGTTCTATTATTGTTGTTCTATGTTTCTGTGAAGCACTGACACTATTATGGCTAGACAAAACTGAATTCAGGAGAAAAGGCTTAGGTATATGGTGCTTAATAACCAATATATACCTTACCAAGGGTTTTCAAAGTGTGAGAGAGTGAGCCCCCTTTAATGAAAAATAAACAGCTGTGCTGTAGGATTTGTTTGATTTACAAGCTTGTTTCTCAGCATATTAATAAGCCTAAACATTGATAAAGAACTATGTAACACACTCATCACACAAGCAGCTACATGCTCTCCCTGTGTGATCATCTGGGAAGCAGACAGTCTGAGGTTGAAGTTTAGGCCTATATCAATGCACAGGTGACGCTGTGACAGGTCTCCACTGTACGTCTTGACCACATGTCAGCTGTTGGTTGGTTGGTTGGTTGGTTGGTTGGTTGGTTGGTTGGTTGGTTGGTTGGTTGGTTGACTTTATTAATCCCTCCCCCAGGGGAGGCGTGCCCCACAGTTTGAAAACCCCTGCCTTAAACTGTTCATTAGTATCGCCTGCCATCCATTCTCTGTTGCTTGACTGATCATCTAATCCATCAATCAACTTATCTGTACAACATTTGTACAACTCATTAGACATGAAGACATCATCTTGGACTCCTGACTGTTTTTATTTATTTTTTATTACTGGCAGATTAACCATTAATTAACACTTTCAGCTGATCAACAATTATTACTGAATTAATCAATAATTTATATTAAGGTTGGTGAGTGCCCTCCAGGACTAGTCAAAGACAACCTGTCACTTGACTCTCTTTGCTTTATCACTCATGAGCTGTGGCTGTGCAATGACCTACTACTGTATCACTGTACATTTCACTGCCCTCCCTCTTACTTTGTTTTCCTCCAGACCTTTTATGAAGACCCTCGCTACATCCTCTTCATCCACATGGTGATAAATGATGCCATCCAGCTGACAGTCACCATCACACTCTTCGTCCTCAGCTACATCTTCTACAAGATTAATGTCTCTTTCTGCTGCTTTTTCATCCTGGTGGCCGTCTTTACCACCAGAAACACCCCGATCAACTTAGCAGGCATGGCCATAGAGCGCTACATCGCTATTTGTGAACCTCTCCGCCACTCCCAACTCTGCACAGTGAGAAGAACCTACATGGTCATCGGGATAATTTGGTTTATATGCGTGGCCCCTGACATCACAGATCTGTTTGTGACCCTGGCATCCGAGTCCCTGAGCTTCTTTCACGGGTCGGTGTTTTGCTTGCGCCAGAATGTGTTCAAAGACCCGATCCTTGCATACAAGAGACAAGCCTTTGACATCATCTACTTCTCCTGTGTGTTTCTGACCCTGATCTTCACCTACTTGAGGATCCTGTTTGCCGCCAGGGCCGTCTCCACAGAGAAGAAGTCAGCCCAGAGAGCTAGGAACACCATCCTCCTCCACGGTGTCCAGCTGGCCATGTGCCTGCTCTCCTACATCTCCCCCAGTGTGGAGCTTGTTCTGCATCTAATCTTTCCCGGCCGTATCCTGGAAATCAGATTTGCAAACTACCTGATCGTCTACATCCTGCCCCGCTTTCTGAGCCCAATCATCTACGGGGTGAGAGACAGAAAGTTCAGGAAGTACTTTAAGATGTACCTCCTTAGCAACAGTTGCAGGGACAAACTGCAGAGAGTGGCCCCCCAGCGCACAGACGGCATGTAACAATTTAGAGAGTGAATTAGGAGAAAATGAAATTAAATGAAAATTTATTTTATATGTACTCAGTGATACAATAAAGAATAAATCTGTTCAAAAAGATTGTGTCTCGTTACCATAAACTAAGTCAACACTGATAAAAACGGTGCATCCTTTGTATCCACCAAAAGCAGGAAAAGGAAGAAACAACACTGTCAACCTACTGACCTACAGATACATTTAGCCAAAAAAAATTGTATTTAAAGAACTTTCATAATATATGTTTTATTTTATGGTACTTCTAGAAAAAGGGATAATATTTTCTGGTCTTTTCCCTTTGACATGGTAAAAATTACTGCCCCCCAAAAACATCACACTGTCTATCCCATGTCTGAACCAGGTCTGAACCAGAGGATGGTGAAACATTCAACCTTATCTAAGACAGCATCAATTGTTTACTTAGTTTAGTCTAATTACAAGTCAGGTTCAAACAACTAAACAACTAAGCTGTTTGACTTTCTCAACACAGCCTTTCAGTGAGAAACGCCAGTAAATGTCACGGTGTGACAAAAGTTTGAATCATAAATACAGCTTTCATTGACAACTCAGTGACCTTCTGTTAAAAGACAAATTATACTGACAAGCTCATCATTCTCACTACCTTAGGAATCAGAAGGATCCTCATACTAATCACAGGCATGACCCTTAGCCTATCACTATGACAACTAGATCCACACACACACACACACACACACACACACACACACACACACACACACACACACACACACACACACACACACACACACACACACACACACACACACACACACACACACACACACACACACACACACACACACACACACACACACACACACACACACACACACACAAATCCTTATATATGAGAGTCCATGCTGCTGGAGGACATCACTGACAGTCAGTGATCATAGGGGAGAGGGCGAGCAGAGGTGATAACAGTGTCACTGTTATCACACTATGTTTTGTTAATAAATTTAAAGGCAGTGTGTGAATTTGAAAAGGTTTTGTTGCACCTGTGTTGATATTATGGATATATAACTGTTAAATGTGTGAATATGTATTGAAGAATTCAGCTTTTTCTCCAATGAGATGCCAGAAGAAAAAGTTTTTTTCTGATCTAATGTTTTTCACATTTTTATTACAGAGTGAGTGAATATTCATGAGATGCTAAATTAAGTCTTTAAATCTTGCATAATTTTACTAAACAATCTCAAAATATCATTATGAAAAGGTACAATTGATGTTTACATTTTTGTTGTACTTTTATTTATAACAATAGATTAGAAACATTTTTACTGATTACTGATAATATGTGTAATAAGTAGTGTAGTATGTAGTAACAAATGTAAGAAAATCAACCCCAAGGTTCTCTGTGTGGGTTTTGTCTGCAAGAAAGCAATTTAACTAACTTTAATAGTTTTACTGGAGTTCTACAGTTAACACTCTTATTACTAAAGATGTTTTTCTTCTTCCTGCAGATTTCAGAGCTAAATTCTTAACCATGAACCATGAACTCTTGAAGAAGTGTGAATATCTGTGCTTGTAAGCAAAGGTTTGCATATACGTATGAACATTTATTGTTAAAAATGTGACTTCATAACATTTTAAACAGCCTTACCCGCACCTCATTTGCTCAGCTCCCTTCCTTATAGTATTGTTTTGTGCAAACCTTTCAAAACATGTGCCCCCTTTTTCAGTCATACAATATTTGGTATCCAATTATATGATTTCTATTTGTCTGTGTCTCCCCAGATTGTGAGGAGAAGATGTCACTGTTGTACAACACCTCCAAAGACCCTTTGGGCCTGCTGCTGAGTAATACCAGCTTCACACTGACAGAGGGGGCTGTGGCAGCATCGAAAGACAGCTTCTCCAATGCTCTGACCAAGAACATAGTGGCCATGTTGGTGTGGTTAGCCCTCAGCATCATCAATAGTAGCATGGTGCACACCTTCCTCCGACACAGGTACACACTACCACAACCAACTAAAGCATTGCTAACTCTCTTTTTTTTATATGATCACATTTTAAGCACCAAACAATACATCAATTACTGCAGAAAATAAAAGCACCTAAACTTTGTGATTTAAATAATCGCTGCAGCCTGCGCAGTGCATGATTTAACACAGCTCACAAACAAACACACATGTCCATCTCTGACCCCAGCCTCTTCTATGAGAACCCACGATACATCATGTTCATCTGTATGGTTATCAATGATGCTGTGCAGCTGACCCTTGTAACGGCTCTCTACGTGGTCAGCTACATCTTCAGGAGGATCCATGCCTCTGTCTGCTGCTTTCTGGTGAGTCATTACAACCAGGTTCTGCTAAACTGCTGCTGTCACATGTCACAAATTATGAGGATGATAATAAGTTCATGCCTTTTAAAGAAGAAAAACGTGAATCTGTACCTGTTGCTGCAGGATTCTCACTTTAGAGTGTAAAGGACCAAGCTTTTAACATTAACCAGCACAATAAAACCAGCTGAGCAGACCAGACATGCAGCTCTCACTATCAAAGCCAGTATTGTTTCAGAGGTGCCATCCAAGAGCTATAATATGATCTGCTGTGGTGTGTTTTTGTTAATGTAACACCTCCACTGTGTTTCTCTCAGATCATGACAGCAGTCCTCACCACTCGCTCCACCCCTCTCATCCTGGCTGGCATGGCTGTGGAGCGCTACATCTCCATCTGTTACCCCTTACACTACAACCAGATGTGCACCATCCCTCGCACCCTCATCCTCATCTGTGTCATCCTCGTCCTCACCGCCACCCCCCCTGTCACTGACCTCCTGATCACAGTTGTCAAGGAGCCCCCTAGCGTCTTCCACGCCACCATTTTTTGTGACCACTCGCTTCTCTTTCGTGACCGGTCCATCTACTACAAGAACTGTGTGTTTGATGGCACGTACCTCTCCTTCGTGGCGCTGACGCTGCTCTACACGTACTGCAAGATCATGCTGACGGCTCGAGCTGCCTCCACCAGCCTGGCCTCAGTGAAGAGAGCCAGGAACACTGTGCTGCTTCATGGGGTGCAGGTGGGTATCACAGCAATATCAGGACCACACCTGAAAAGGGATAGAGACACAATTATTACATTTGTGTCTAACGAGCCAAAATGTTCACAGTGAGAAAGGATTATTTGAAAAGCCATATCAAAATAGCAAATCCTAAAAAGGAACTAGAGAGTTTGTTCTTTAACTTAATTAAAACATTTTTGGAATTAACATTTTCTGTTGGATTAATTGAACAGTTGTTCATTGTTTAGATAAAAATCATCTTTTCTACTTGTATGTGATTAGTAAGATTGGCCTTTTGATTTTTTATTTAATTCAATACTGTACAAACATGATAAAATATAAACACTATCATTTAGCTGCAATACTTTAAATTTGTTTAAACGTTTTTGCACACATTAAATACAACTCCACCTTAATATCTCATTGATGTAACATGACTGCAGTGATTTCAAAATTACAGAAATTTTGTGTTTGTGACTACGACTGTTAAGATCTCTCTACATCATTGTCTCCCCTGTGCTCTTTTTTCAGCTGCTGCTGTGCATGCTTGCCTTTGTGGTTCCCTCCCTTCAGGCTGCTCTCATCTCCCTCTTTCCCCAGCTCAGTCTGGAGATCCGTTACATCTTTTTCTTGCTCGTCTACATCATTCCTCGGTTCCTGAGCCCTGTCATCTATGGTTTTAGGGACGAGCTGTTCAGGAAATACTGGACGCGTTACCTGGCTTGTCGGGGACACAGTATCATCAGGGTCAGGCCATTTTTACTGAAAGTGAACTTGTAGGTAAAAGGTCTACCTGAGCGACTGGCTCAGTATAGTCCAGATAGGTTTTTGACGGTAAAACAACATTCAGCTTCAACGATCTTTATGCTGATGTTTAAATCACCTCAGTAGTATCCAAGGATCAAGACACTTTAAGAGTGAGTCATGGATTAATAGGTATCCAAGTGGTTTGGATACTCTTACAGTAACTATATGTAAAATATTGTCAAATTTGTTAATAAAGAACTTTAAACATTTAATCATTTTGAGAACTGTGATGTTTTACTCTTACAGCTAGAACAAGGTTAAATGTCCCCAAACTAAAGCTGGACTATGTAGTCCTACTTTTGTCTCCTGACACCAAAAACACATTCACCTTTGGGCTTTTGAATACAAAATGTCTGTCATCACTTCATAATTTCAAACACACATTTGTATAGCATGACACAATTATTGACAACCTTTAAATAAACATTTAACCACTAAAATCTCATTAGATCATCCTCAAGTCCTGTGCCAGATGTAATAGAGATTTTGCCCACTTTTATAAACTTGCCGCTGGCTTACTGTCATTTTGTGTTTTTTCCTGACCATTTACAGTGATCATCAACTGGCGGTCTGTGGGCTGAATCCGGCCCGCAACTACCCTCTAATAGTTTTCATGTATTATATTTCCCAGTCTCTGTTTGTGTGAGCCTGTGAGTCCCTGCACTGGGATACTGAAATGCCTCATCCAAAGTAAACATCCAATCACTATGCGTGAAAATTTGGGAAGCCGGCTGTACTGCAGGGTTTTCCCTGCCTCATTCAGGCTGGTTGCTGCCTAGGTTAAAGCATGTGCGTAGCAGAGAAACGCACATTTCAGGAACGCTGACTTGTATCATCAGAACAGACATGTCCTGTGATTTTCAGCATCACAGTAATAGTGATATTCTAACAATAATATTCTCACCCATAATGATGTGCCCCCACACCCCCGCTGTAAAGGGTAATAATTAGGGCTGACCCGATTATCATATTTTGATAATCGAAGCTTCGCGGCCGGCGGGGTGCACGAGCGTAACATCTGATGGGCGGGGGGGGGGTTGCGCGAGCGGAAATAATGAAAGTAATGGCAAACAAACACTGCATATCTCCAAAATCAGGCAAGTTTCCAGGATGCCAAGTAGCCTACTCATTTTAATGTAACAATTGCCGATGAGAACTGGTGTCAAAAAGGGAAAAAGGAGGGAAAAAAAAAAAAATCGATCACAGACTTTCATGATCGATTACCATGGCAACGAACGAAGCTTCAAAGCTTCGAATTTTTTGGGTCAGCCCTAGTAATAATCATAAAAGGCTGAATAATATAGTCAGCGGTGTAAAGCTCAAGCATGTGGAAGCCTCTTTTCATGTTTAATAGAGGGGGGGACAGTATCTGAAAGTACAGCCGTCAAGATTTTTTAATCTTTTATCATACAAAACACCAAAGATGTGTACAAATGAAAATGATACTTAAATATAAAAATAAAAACAATAACATTTTATCTTTCCTTAACCAAGTTCCTGTAAAATTCACTAATTTATTGTTTTGTCCATGACCTCACGTTAAAGCGAGTCATGGACACGACACCCACAAATATCGAGTCAAAACGTATATCATTCCTGGTGGCTTACTATTGTACAAGTGATAGGAGCCTCACTGACGAAAGGTAAAAATCTGTTTTGTAAGAAAACTGAAATATGAAAACAATAAATATCAAAACTACATTATTCTGCAAAAATTGTATATATTTTTTTCGGTTTATTTGAATGTCTGCCCCTCGAGGTGTCTGTTGAGAAAAATTCTGGCCCTTTGACAATATGGTTGTCAAAGGGCCCCCTAATTTAGTCTTTCTGTGGTGTGACAATGGTCAGTCATACTGTTGCTAACCATGCAATGTTTACATCATCTAAAATAAAGGAGTGGCATGCCTCCTTCCTCTGTCCCTCTGTCTGCCCCCTTATCCCTCTGCCCACTATCATGTCACTGCCTTATGAGCATTAATATATATTGGGCATCTATATAACTGCATCTCTTCCTGTTCCTCTCACTACTTACAGTGTGTCAGCCCAGTACCTCCACACAGGCCAGACTAGTGTGGTGCTCCAGTAAGTCTGATTACTTTTATCGTTTAACTTTCCACTGCAAACAATATTTTTTTTAAACTTAGTCACAGCCAAAATACCAGAATAACTATTTGTGTCTAGGTTCACATCTCACCAGTAGCACTGTTAGATTTACTATTTCCTGTCTTGCTTCTTTTTTGAAATGAAAAGGTTGCAGAGGATACAACAGAGTATTTCCAGTTAAGTCATTATCTAATATTGTCATAATCCTTCATTATATTCATGTTTGGCCTTAATTGTGAAATTACTATAAAAAATAATGATGACATTTTTTTAATCACCACTGAAAATGTGGTTGTCTTAGTTTTTTGTTCTTTCAATGGGAGGGATATTCAATGTATTTTATTAACAGTATTTTAGTAAAATGAAGACTCTTTATGAATGAGACTACTCAGTTTTAAAATCATACTACTTTTCACACTGTATCATCTCTCACTGTATCACCTCTATCAAGAATTAAATGTAATGTTGCAGTATTTGTAAAACTTTATTTGAGAACTGAAATCCCATCTTAACAAGAAATTAGGTCAAGAACAAAATATGTGTTTAAAGTTTGTTTGTTTTTTGTTTTTTCAATAATTTGAATGACTGAATATGTGAGGCTGTGGATGGATTGTGTTTCCTGTACTGACTGTACTGAGCAGGCCAAGGTACAACATGAATTCAAGCAGACGTATGGACAGTCTGAGTGAAGCTCTCACAAAGAACTTCATCACCTTTGCTATCAGCTTAATCATCAACTGCATCAACGGAGCTTTTGTCTACATCTATTTTAAGAGTGAGGTCTTCCAGCGAGACCCCAGGTGACAGAGGATCATAAGTGATTTCCTTCTTTTCTTTCAGACAAATGTGTGAACATGCTTACAATAAGGCTGATGAGACTGATATTCAGATATGCAGCGATACAGTGTCTCATCTATGCCCTAAATACTGCACCTCCTCTCTCCTGCAGGTATGTGCTGTTCATCCATCTGGTGATTAACGACATGATTATGCTGACAGTTTCCACGACACTACAAATCCTCACGTTCGCTATTCCCCTGAACTTCCTACCCTGCTGTATCATGCTGCTCATCACAATGACAACCAACAAGTAGGTGTGTGTGTTTGTGTTCAGCACTGGCATTGCCACTGTATACAGTACGTCCTCAGATGTGTGTGTGTGTGTGTGTGTGTGTGTGTGTGTGTGTGTGTGTGTGTGTGTGTGTGTGTGTGTGTGTGTGTGTGTGTGTGTGTGTGTGTGTGTGTGTGTGTCCAAAACTAGACTTTCCATGTAGGCACTTGAAATCTATTGAGCCAACCCATGTGACCTGAGTGAATGATGATGAATTACTGCATCATAAAACTAACTTTACCAGCTAACTACTGCCAGTAAGGGCGGATTTTATTGCCAGTGACGGTAACGGCGTTATTCCGGGGAAACAGTAGGCTAGCATTTTACTGAAAACAGGCCGTTTAAAACGCCGTTATTTTTGTAACGCCATTTTTCCCATCACTGCACGATTGTAAGTGAAGCTGACCTCACCTACAGAATAATGTAACATGGCCTACACCTCACCTGGTCTCCACCATCCACATCGGTGTAGCAGGGCTGAAGTGGAGCCACCGAGCCAGGGCTGTGATGTCCCGGGACTGCGGTCCTCGACCTCTGCTTCTCTCTAATGCTAGCAAGACGAGTAGAAAGTAGCCTACTCGTCATACTGTGGATTAAATGTGTTTCCCCACATTCATTTTCTCTGCCCTTTGTTTTGTTTTTTCACGTTTCTCTTCGCTGTTCCACTGCGTTTTCCAAATGCTCTCTCTTCTGGTCGACTTGCCGCCCATTTTTACGAACTGACCTGTGACCTTTACATCATCGTCGGTGCAAATCGCAAACAGCTAAAAAAGAATAATTATATTTTTGTTTTATTTGAAAATGACTAAATTCTGTATTTTGTGGTTTGTAGGCTATCTAAGCTAAACTCGATTCATTTTTATTATTAGGCTATTATAATTTATTTAAAAGGTAGTAATAAACCATAATTGGCAGGGGGTTGGCCGCCCCCCACCGGTCGGAGGCCAACGGTGGCTCTAAGCGAAGAGAAGTCGTGGTCAACACTACACAACTGTAACTTAACTGTGGGAAATTGTGAAATTACAGTGCTCCATTCCACATGGACAAATAATTGAAATAAAAACAATGAAATAACACCCATGCCCAAAACATAGAAAATATACTCTGTCAATAATAAAACATATAGCTCTGTATGATTAATATTAACATGTCATGACAACAGATTCATGCACATAATAGTAATAAGATACAAGTGTCACACAAATAGAAAAAGTTTGGTGTGGAGCTAAAGAATGTGTTGTTTCATATCTTTCACATCCACAGCACATCCAAACCCTAACAAAATAAATAAATAATAATAATAAATAAAATGCATTATTATTATTATTATTATTATTATATTTTCTCTTGATGGGGCTACACTGCCAGTATGACCTTTGCGGTGTGTTCATGTTATGGGGAACAGTAAGGTCAAAGATCAGGTGCATGTCTGACTCCCACCTCCCCTCATTCTCGAAGTCAAAGTTCTGCTAAAATCTGAATATCTATCTTGCTATTTTCTTGTGTTTATCCAGGAATAGCCCTCTGAACCTGGCTGGCATGGCAGTTGAGCGTTATATTGCTGTTTGCAGACCTCTTCATCATGCCCAGATGTGCACTGTGCAGCGAGCCCATGCTTTGATTGCACTAATCTGGGGCATCTCCATTATCCCCGGCCTCGCAGACATCATTGTTGTACTCGCCACTCGGCCTCTCTCTATCTTCTCAAGGCCCACCATCTGTTACCCTTCTTATCTGTACAACTCACCATACCACAAGGCTCAAAGTGTGGCCGTTCAGGTGAAATATTCATACTTCACTGATTTAAGTTCTGTTTATCTAGGTGATATATTCCCTCACAATTAACAACACGAGATCACAAAAGGTGAATTCATGAATTTAATACCACAACAAGAAATACAGACGTCATAGGAAAATGATGATCGGGATCTTGGCCAAAATTGACATTATTCTTGCCTCAGTCCTGCTTCGTCCCTCCACCCAGGTCTTTTTGTATAATCTGCTCACAAAGGGTAAAGTCGTCAAACACTAATTACACAATCATAAATATTGATAAAATATAATTTAGTAATACTTTAATGAAGCCTGAGATGACCACCATCCTGCCATAGGTTTAAGGTGGAGGATCTAATGCAAATATGAAGGGCCTGGGCCCAAAACGTCGCATTTGGTGACACTCACATTGAAACATTTGGGAGCTGAATCTGAGTCTATTTCTCCATTTTTGATTCATTCTTCTTTGTGGTCCAGCAATCATTTTGGAGGATGTGCGTGTCTTGTGATTCTCTCTTGTTTAATGTGAGGCAAACCTAGAACGTCTGAAACAGTGAAGCTATGGAGCAGAGTGTCATCTGTCATCAAAACACAAAACACTGTGAACAAATTCCAATAAGATGTTACATTTAATCAGAACTGAAATTATCGTACTGTAACACCAGCTGTTTTCTGTGTGTCCCACTCAGCTGTTCATTTGCATCCAATACTTTAGTTTATTTGAGTTTTAACAGTTTTGTTTCTTCATGTCTTCAGGTCCTTCTGTTTTCCTTTGTTGGCCTGACTTTGGTCATCACCTACCTGAAGGTCTTGTGCACTGCTCAGGCCGTTTCTGGTTCTAACCAGGAGTCCGCCAGAAATGCCCGCAACACTATCCTGCTGCATGGAGTCCAGCTCCTCATCTGCATGCTGTCCTTCTTCTCTCCCCTCATCTCTCTCATCCTCGTCACCACCTGGCCTTCGGACCGCACCAAGCTCCTCCTCGCCACCTTCCTGTTAACCAATGTGCTTCCTCGTCTGCTCAGTCCACTCATCTACGGTGTCAGAGACCAGAAGTTCAGGAGCAACATCAGACTGCTTTTCCTATGTAAATGCTGCAGCTCTGAAGAAAAGAAGATCAATCAGGTAGGGCCACAGCAAAGGTCCAAAGAGGTGCTACACTGAAAGGCCTTAAAGACTAATTGAGACCATGATGCACAAACACAAGAAAATGTTTCCGAAAACTGAAAATTTGGTTTTATGACAGTGTCCCCCCCAAAAAATGTTGCTATTGTCTTCTTTGGAAAATCATCATTAAATTTGTTTGTGACCAAATTACTCCTCACAAACTCTCACAGAGTTTCACTGTCAGACCCAGCCTCACATAAAAAAGAGTCAGAACAACAAGAGATAAGTGATGTTTGCCCTGTGGCTTTGCTTCATGAGGTTGACGCTATATGGAAGAAGTAAAGGAGAGAAGAAGGTGCTGGGAAATATGGCAATAGTATGTTCCTGTCCACAACGAGAGGTAGAACCAAATTTTGGCAACTAGATGGCGCCATCGCCACAGATATGTTCAGATATATTTATGAAAGTATGAGGGGGTGTGAGAATTCTTCAAATCCTGGTCTAGTCAGGAAAGTTTTTGGTTTGTTTTAGTTGTTACCAAAAGAAAATTCTGTAATTTATATTTTTATATACAATAAAACACATTTTTGCTTTTGGTTCAGCAGTGGTAAGCGTGGGGCATACACTTGACAGATGTTGATAGGTTACATTTGTTTTGATATACCTTTTTTTTTTATTTTTTTTTTTAGATGTAGCAGGTAGACTTCTTTTTTATGGGGTCAAAGATATTTACTTTATAGGTTAAGCTATTCCTGTGTCCTGGCCAAATTAGCAATATGGGGAAGCTTTATAAATGAATGAGATAAAAAAAAAAAAACTGTGACATTAGCATTTTATATGCTGTGTAATGAGGAAAAAGTGAAAAGTTTGTTGGAAACGTTCAGCTCATATTGGCAGTACCGCCTCTCTTGTGGATATTACTGGTATATTACCGTAATTAAAAAAATAATGAGTTCATGAAATGGCACATGAGATTTCACCTAATTTCATCACGCATCACAAACACACACGGTGTTCAACTCCCAGGTGTGAGATAAGGCGCTCCAGTGCTGCCACGGGAAATAAAAAGGAACCACAACACGGTTCATTGATGAGAGCAGAGAGATGCCCTGCAGTAAACCTATCTGAATTGTCCACTGAGGGCCGCAAACGCACCGTGAAAACAATCCAACACAAGTAGGCTACATTACCCTGAACTGAAGCTATTTCTTGATCGGAGATAATCGGAAATCTCGATCCTGTTCCGGAATGTGACGGAAAGACACGAAGACCGCCTGAGAGAGAGAGAGAGAGAGAGAGAGAGAGAGAGAGAGAGAGAGAGAGAGAGAGAGAGAGAGAGAGAGAGAGAGAGAGACGGGCGGTGCAGATGGAGGAGACCTGCGGGTGCACGGTGGTGTGATGGGAAGCGACTCCTCAAAGTTTCAATACAACTACAGTTTTATCTTTTTCTCCACACCCCGAGAGCTCGTGTGTGATGTTTGGTCGCTTTCGGTCGTGAGGGTGTGAAAGTTGTCAACACGTCATGGGGTGAACTTGACAGCTGGTCCGGTGATGAACGAGCATCGTGACTCAACTCACACGTGAGTATCAATAAAGAAATAAAACTTAATTGGTTGCGGTCACACTGAAGCTGCAGCGTCTCCTATAAAACGATCCCAGCTGTTATAATTAATTCTTCTAATTAACAGTTGAACAGTCCAGGTGCAGTGTTTTAGTCTGTACAATTGTGTTTTTGCATGAACGTGCATGTTTGCGGCCGTTTGTTGGCCGAGTTGCGTTTTTCCGCCGCTGTGATTTAAGCCGCTGCGCTTCCTCGTGCTGAATTATACATCAACTTTATTTCTGTATGTGCACCACAGCGGCGGCCCCCCGGGACCCCAGCAGGGCCCTGCATGTAATTATAGACAGAGAGAGGACGGCAGAGCCACATACTGTAACGTTGGTTTAAGGAATAAGAGAAAATAATAATTACTGCGATTGTTTCATTGTTATCAATGTCTCAAACACATTTACTCACTTCGTGGCTGTATTGAGTTACCTGTGGAGCAGGTAGGCCTAATCATTATTATGTAGTTTGACCTCAATGGATATATGGACTGTTGGAACTAAATTAAACAGATTTTACACTGTAGTTTTAAAATTTCAGTTTCTTCATCAAAAGCAAAAATGTGTAGAAAAATAAATCACTGCAGGCCTGCATCCAGGTAACCTATATGTAACTGTATCTGTTTATTGATTTTGTTTAGCTGTTAATCTGCTTGTCATGCTGCATGTGCCTCCTTTTAGATGTGCATTTGTGTATTCTTAGCCAATTCATCTGGTGTGTTTACTGTTGGTTTAAAGCTGTTTTTGAAAAACTTTCAGTGAAGGCTTAAGTTAAGACTGAGCTGATCTAAATCTTGTCTTATTCAGACAAGAGTTGGATTAAAAAAGGTACCTATAAGTCAGATTTGTTTCTGATCAGTGTATAAACATAATAACATCTCAGCTGAAAGGTGTCAGTTTACAGAATGCATGAAGACCAGAAGATGCAGCTGAAAGCTCACCTCTGGTTAGATGATCTTGTTACTTAAACATGGATTTGTCTCCATTTAGCTTTTCTCACCAGAAGGAAACATGTGTGTTATTAAACCTAACATACAGTACAGAGGACATGAATATTTAAAAAGCTCTTTTAGAAAAGTTTTTTTTCTTAGTGTTTCCACATCTCATCTCCTCCATCTCCTCTCCTCCATTCTCCTCTTTTCCTTGTGTATAATGGTTTTATTGGTGCGTTAATGTCACAGATTATTGTCTGTGTTTTATAGTTACTTGCTTCCACATTATAAACAGATAAAGCCTACGCAGTGATGTAGTGCATGTGCATCACCGTATGTCGACTGAATCTGGAGAATTTTGTCAAATAAATCCACAAAAATAGAAAATGTGAAAAATGTGTCGGAGCTAATCATAGGTTTTATATAGTAGGACAAATGTTTGTTTAAAGCAGGGGTGTCAAACTCGTTTTAGTTCAGGGGCCACATACAGCGTAATTTGATCTCAAGTGGGCCGGACCAGTAAAATGATAGCATTATAACCTATGAATAACAAAAACTCAAAATGTTTCCCAATGTTTAGTGCAAAGAAGTACAGGTACATTACTAAGATGTTTTCATTTAATGAACTATCCTTTTACAAAACATTATGAACAACCTGAAATTGCTCAAGAAAATTACATGCAATTTCAACAGTATACAGTAATGCCTCTTCTGTCTTCTATGTCATTTTCACACCTGGCAAATTCAATTGTAACTGGTAAAAATACCCTCAACTGTCACAGTATTAGGAACACCTTACCAGTCCCAGGATGGACTGTCTTCAAAACTCCCTCAATTCCTCATGGCACAGATGCAACAAGAAGTTGGAAACATGCTTTTGTTTGGTTTACGCCAGATTCTGACTGAAAAAAAGAGTCATTATGAGTAAAATGTTTTTCCAATCTTCTATAGTCTAGTGTTGGCCTCACTTTTCTGTGTGAGTTGTCACCAAATTAGAGCCTCATTTATATGATTGGTCGATTAGCGTTAATTAGCAATTAAATAGGTGTACCTAATGAAGTGGCTGGTAAGTGTCGATACCAGCTAAACAGAGTGGAGTAACAGAAATGCACCGATATATAAAGTAGTATGAAATGGCAAACTCAAGTGCAATTCAGGTATTTATAAGTTGCACTTGACCACAGTAACCACACTCGGTTCCACTCCACCTCTGGCTTTTATAAATATTAACATGCTTCCCACATCCTCTCCCACAACCACCTCCAAATCCACACAAACATGCTGCTGACACATGAAGATGGATCTCTACTGTATTCAGATCATGTGACCGTAAAACCTCCAACCCGAGGACGGAGAGAAAAACCTGATTAAACAGCCGGCAGAGACAGATGAAGTCAGACTGCCCTGCTTAAAACACCATTAAGTCCACATTAGGCTAACACCTGTCTGTGATTCCTCAGGCCATTTCCTACACCACACAATCAGAGACTGTGTAACATTATTACATGACATTACAGCTACACATTTTACCTGAAGCCAGGCACTTAGTGCTGCTTCCAAATGGATGCAGCCCCTCAGTGTCGGGACGTACAAAGCAGGAGGCATCGCTCAGATCACAAACATCCTCATAACATGAAAGTAGCCAACTGAACTGAGCTGAATCCTGTTTCCTGTCAGTGTCATTCACTGTAAAACACTGAGGAACATCTGCAGCAACGTGTAAAGGCTGTAGTTTAAAGTTGGATCTGAACTTTAATTCATATGTTGAGTGATTTCATGGTGTGATCCTGATTGTGAGTGTGTACAAACTGTGTGGGTGTTTGCATTGGGAGTACAGTAGATGAGCATGTGTGGGAGTTGGTTTCTGTTTTGGCTGCATGTGAGTTTTTCTTTTCTTTGTAAACGTGATCACGTGGAGACGAGTTGTGTGCCACCACAATTAATATTAATAGAGATTAAATCATAATGTATGTGAAGTATTTCTGAGAAGAGCGCATTGTGTTTCCAGCTCAAACCTGGACTGAGGGTCTGAAGCTCAGTAAAAGCCTTTTGGCTCTCGGCCGATACGCATTATGTTATTTTTTTGTTTTTTTTAGTTAACATTAAGATGTCTGGTTCATCAAATTAGTTTGTCTGGTGCATTTAGCAAATGAAAGTGGAGAGAGAGAGACATCGTTACAGAGAAGAAGCTCAAAGCCTGAGAGAAGACGAGACCTGAGTCACTGAATGTCAGTGTTCAGGGTCCAAATGTTCACAACTATAATGAACTCAAATATCTGTAGTTAAAGTATGAGGCTGCTTCTACTGTAGATTTGTGATCGTCTACAAATGATGAATTAACCAATGTGTTAGTCAGACACAGCAATAACAGCATCACAGAGTTTAACATTTAAAATCCTGCACTCTGTTTGAATTAGATTTATCATAATCACAATAATATATGACATGATGACTGAATCTGCTTGAAAACACATATCTTCAGTCACCTCCTCACAGTTGTATCTATCCGCCACTCACACTCGTTCCAGTTACATCCTGTTTATCAAGACTCAGACTAACTTAGAATCAATTAAGTGGTTGATGTGAATGACTTCAAGTTTGTGAATCAGTGAACCACTACATGGCTGGTTTGAATCCAACAGGAAACTTTGCTGCATCTCTCTCTCCCTCTCAGTCTAATGAAGGCTCAAACTGCCCTGATAAAATATTTAAAAGCAAAAGTTTAAAAAAAAAGTCATTTGGAAGATTGGAATTGCTCATTGTGTTGTTTTGTTGGACCTGAATAAAAATCAGCTCACTGCCCGTTTAGATTTAAGTCACAGCTGCAGTCTGTTCCAGTTTGTTTCACTTTGTCTGCTCCACCTATGTTTCAATGTTGAAGAGGTGTCTCTGTTGTGTTACCAGGTTACCATGGTGAAGGAGAGTCTGCCCAGCTGGGTCCGCCAGGACTCGGACGAGGTCCTGGTCCATGTGAACGTCGGTGGTCTGAAGAGGAGCCTCTGCTCCAGCACGCTGAAGAAATTCCCCGACACCAGACTGGGAAAGCTGCTGGCCTGTGACTCTGAGGAGGACATACTGCAGGTGTGTGTGGCAGGTGTGTGTGTGTGTGTCGGGGGTAACTTGCTTTAAGTAAAAACCCTCCTTATTTCCTCCATCCTGCAGGTGTGTGATGACTATGACGTGCACCAGAAGGAGTTTTATTTTGACAGGAACCCCGGCCTGTTCCCATACGTGCTCCACTTCTACCAGACTGGAAAACTTCACATCATGGAAGAGCTCTGCGTCTTTTCCTTCAGGTAAATGTTGAACAGCACCATTGTCCTATTGCAGAGATAAACAGGGAGTCACTGTAGCATTACTGTTTGTTCAGTGAAATCCATCAATACTGTTTTCACCTGTCTGGAGCAGCAGTGGTAGGTTGCAGAGAAACTAGAAAATCTGAGTAGGTCTGGATGCTTCGGATGATCATAAATCAAGATGAGTTAGACCATTAAGTGTTATATAATTTAATGTCTGTCCTAAAGGGAACAGCCAGAAACAAATAAATGAGCACCACTTTCCAGATCCACACCGACAGGGTGCGCAGGTCTGTGGGCGGAGCTTGGTGGAGGTCATAATGTAAAGTGACTCTAACTGATGAACTAATGAGTTTTTTTTTGTTCCAGTCAAGAGATCGAGTACTGGGGCATCAACGAGTTCTTCCTGGACAGTTGCTGTAGTTACCGTTACCACGACCGCAAACTGGAGAGCAGCCGCCACCGCAGCTGGGACGATGAGAGCGACGTCAGCAGCATCGACACGTCTGTGGACGAGATATCAGAGCTGAAAAGGTAACAGACTGGAGCGCTCTCGCTGTAGAGGATCGATCAGTGCTGTGGTCATCATCATCATCATCATCATCATCATCATCATCATCATCATCATCAGCTCTCCTTCTCTGTCCCTAGAGACATGCAGCATTTCCAGGAGGTGCGTTACGGGAACATCAGGAAGTGTCTGTGGCTGACTCTGGAGAACCCGGGTTACTCCATCCCCAGCAAACTCTTCAGCCTTCTCTCCATCGCCGTCGTGCTCACATCCATCGCCATCATGTGCATCAACAGCATCCCCGAGTATCAGGTGGGTTCGATTGGGAAATCTTAAAGGTTGCAGTGAGAGGAGACAGGAGGAGCTGTTTCACTTGCACAGGAAGTTACTCTCTGTCTCCCGCCTGTTGATTTGGACTCATGGAGGAAATTACAGCAGCACTTTAAAACACTCAGTCGAAAATCAATCCACTCCTCAGAGCTGTAACTCAGTCAAATCTGAAGGAACAGACGTAATGCACAGTGAATCTCCTCCCCACTCTCAGAGTAAGTGTCTATCAGTGATGAATCCAGTGAGAAACTGCTGAGAAAACTGGTATTACTTCAGAAGGTCCCTATTAATGATTCCTTTTGTCTCAGAATCACAGTGACACAGTGAAAAATTACTGTGTTTCTATGGTGGCTCTGCAAAGATGAACAGCGAATAGTTAATTCAGCTTAACCTCGTATGGTGCCAGTTCGGCGGCGTCATTTCTTTGAGCCAGAGACGGAAACTCCTCCTACTTCTTCATCAAACATCAGAATCATTCTTCAGGAGGAGAGGAGATGAGCTGCTTTTGTGCTCTTCTTTATCAAATTAAAAGATAATATGCTTTTTTTTTTTAAGTATATTTGCGGGCTTTTAATTTATAGGGCAGCTGTAGAGAGACAGGAATTGGGAGGAATGACATGCAGCAAAGGGACACTGGTAATCAAACCAGGGGCCAGTGTGGCGAGGACTGTAACCTCTGCATATGGGGCGCCTGCTCTACCCACTGAGCTAAACGATGCCCAAATCTGGTTTGATGTAGATCAAGCAACATGAGAGAGTTTTAAAATGTTTATCCAGAATCTCTCTGACTGGGGACAGAGAGTGGAGCTATGGAGGAAATCTGATGATGGAAATTATGCCTCGACTTCATGATGAGCTCAGGTTGTTTCCGTAGCAGCAGTAATGACGGGCTCAGTGAGAAGATGAATGACTGAAAACCATGTTATGTCATCACCCTCCTCTTCTCTTCTTGAAGACGTTTGACTCTGAGGGGAAGCTGATCGAGGACCCCACCATGCAGGCCCTGGAGGTTTTCTGCAGCTGCTGGTTCACCTTTGAGGTGAGGTGACAACAGAACACACATGTCACTGAAAACACTCAGAAATAAAACAAAACACTGAGTGTTGTCTCTTTGTCTCTGAGGTGGTGATGCGACTGCTGCTCGCCCCCAACAGGAGGAAGTTCTTTCATCACCCTCTGAACATCATCGACATGGTTTCTGTGGTTCCCATCTACATCACCCTCTTCTTTGACACGCTGGTGGGATCAGAGTCCGAGCTCGGAGACCTGGGACGACTCATACAGGTATACCACATTTAATCTAACCTCTGACACAGTAGAGGAGCAGAGTCTGGGTCCAATAACTATTTCCATTTATTTGTTAATTTACAAATTTACTTCACCACAATTCTCCTCTAAACTTCTCAGGATCAAAGAGGTAAAACTCTTCACAAAATCAGCAAACATTGAATGAATAAATAAAATAAAAAAACCTGTTGGGAATGAGGCAGCTTTTTTGTGCAGCACATTTCATACATGGGGGCAGTACAACTTCACACAGCAAGAAATAAAAGACACAATTTTACAATAAAAGAAAAAAGTATAGAATTTTTTTTTTTTTAAGGTAAAATTCATTTCTAAATTATTGACAATTTAAATTCAAAAGTGCAGAAAAAGGTGCATACAGTAGGTGAAAAGAGTAATGGGCTTTAAAAACAAGTTTAAAGAGAAGGTAGTAAAATTGACAGTATGGAAAAAAAGGAAAGTTTTTAGCCTTGACTTACAGCTTCTTAGAGGCGGGGCTTGTCTGACATCACCTGGAGGCTCACCTGAAATGGACAGATGTGGTGACATCAGCAGAGTTGTGAATGCAGGTGTTTAGACACAGTGGACACAGTCACAGTCTGGTGTTGGTAAACATGATGAGACAGTTGGACTGAAACACGTCTCTGTCTCCTCAGGTCTTCAGGCTGATGAGGGTCTTCAGGGTCCTGAAGTTGGCTCGACACTCGACGGGACTCCGGTCTCTGGGGGCGACTCTCCGGGTGAGTCGGTCCTCCGCCTGTCACCGTGGTTACGTACTATGCTGTCAGTCCCATGCGATGTGTCTCAGTTACACCAGCACTGATGGTGGTTTCATTACATCCTAACACATGAGGTATCAGTGAGTAGAACCACAGGTCATGTAAACGTCTCATCCATCATAACATGAGTCTGACTCTGAGGTAAACAGATAAATCACAGCTCAGATAACGTGTCACACTTTGTAAAATGTCACGCAGCCAGTGGACTTTGATTAATTATATTTACATATTAATGCTCCTGATGTGTGATCTGCAGAGGATTTCATCTTTTATCCTTCAGGCGATAAAACAATGAAGACGTCACAGCTCAGAGTTTCAGATCAGAGCTCAGCATCCTCTCTATTTATTCTAATAATCGGAAATATTTTTCTCTTCTCTTCTCTTCTCTCTCGGCTGTAAACAGGCCTAAAGGTTGAGGGGCGAGGCATTTATACCAGTCGCCTTGTAAACAGTCACAGTAGAGGAAAACTATAAAGTGTATATAAACTCTATGGAGGATCTTTGATGTGAAGTTCCTAATGAGCTTCACTCTGTCTTGTCTCTGCAGCACAGTTACCGGGAGGTCGGCATCCTGCTGCTGTACCTGGGTGTGGGCGTGTCCGTCTTCTCCGGGATCGCATACACAGCTGAATATGAAGAGGTGATGATTCACTTCCTCTGAATTGGTTTTTATTCATGTTCATCTTGTCTTTTTATCTGTTATTTTAATCAGCGAGGTTTTGTTTTCATGTGACACTTTATCGTTTTCTCATTTTGTCTTTTATATTATAAGGTTTTTAATGCTGTTGCTCAGTCAAATGTCACATGAACTTCCTCATCTGGTTGTATCTGTCGATGCACAATAAGCTTCCTCTGACATGTGTAACCACGTAAACCTGAAGCAGCTCTGTGTCTCTCCTCAGGATGTGGGTCTGGACACCATCCCGGCCTGCTGGTGGTGGGGCACCGTGAGCATGACCACAGTGGGATACGGGGACGTGGTGCCCGTCACGGTGATGGGGAAACTGGCGGCCAGCGGATGCATTTTAGGTGGCACCTTGGTGGTGGCGCTGCCCATCACCATCATCTTCAACAAGTTCTCACACTTCTACCGGCGACAGAAAGCTCTGGAAGCGTCGGTGAGGAACAACAACAGTCGGAAGATGAGGTTGAGCTGCGAGAACGAGCCAGAGGAGGAAGATGAGGAGGAGGAGGAGGAGGATGAGGAGTCAGACGAGGACAGCCGGTGTCTGGACGAAGACGATATTGATGATATCGATGACGATGACATTGACTATGAGGACGAAGGTGGTGTGATAAATTACAGCTACATGGAGCATTCGTCCTACTCGTCGATGCTGAGGAGGAAGGAGCTGAATCGTCTGTGAGACTCAGCTGACCTGTGACCTCAGAGCTGCTCAGGCTCCGCCTCCTCAACCAGACTCCAGGTCCAATCTGGTCCAAGTTCATGCTCCATCATGAATCTTTCAGGAGTCGCGCGACCACTCACTGTCAGCAGTCTGTGCATTGACTCAAACAAACATGGAGGATGGTGGATTAACAGTTTGAGCGACCATTTTCATGACAGACTGAAAAAACTGAACTGTGGTTTGTTCATGTGCATGTGCCCGTTTCAGGAGCTTTGTTCAGTGTCTCTTTAGACACTGATGTGAAGAATGACTGAAAAAAAAGTGTAACCAAAAACAAAAGATGAAATGTACTGAGCACAGAGACCTGGAGAGAAAATAAGGTATGGTGCACGCAAACATGAAAAAATGAATAAAACTGATCCTGACAAACTGTGACAAAGTGTGTTAGTGGATGATGTAGATTAGAAAGACAGAAAATATAATATTAAAAGGAAAAGTTTAATGTTATAGGAACAATATTACTTTCTTATTCTGGGACTATGGAATGACAATAACAAAAAATCTTTTATTATTATTATTATTATTTTTGCAAGGATCATTTTCATTTTTTTTGTTGTTGTTTAAGAAAAATCTTTAAAGAAAATCTAAAAGGAACCATTAAAGATATTCATCAAATTTAAACTGCAGAAACTTTTGAATTATTACTATCAGAGTATTTCAATCAGAGGCAGAAATCACATTGTCTCCATAGTAACTTGAGAGCTCTAGATTATCTAGTGAGGTTCAGTCTCAATTATTTTATCCTAATTTTATCTCTAAATTATATCGTTATAGAAAAATATTTGAGTTTCTCAGCCTAACCCTAAACTAAAGGATTTCATTTTCTTCAACAAATGAAGTGAATCTGAGTCTGTGAATGTTGCAGATCTGAGCTACATAGTGAAACTGACAAGACAGATGAAACAACATCTGGACAGGTTCACAGTGGAGGATGAGTCAGTGGCTTCGATCGAAGGGGTTCATTTACAGGACAAGTCTGAGACGTTGGCTGCTGCTCAGTGGACGATGGACGACACCTGTCAAAGTGTCAAAGTGTCAGTGGATCAACATCACAGAGGAGAGAGAACGACAACCCAGCTGAGCGTCAACAACCAGGATCCTCAACTCACCTCCGCCCTCTTATCTGTCTCTCTACCTCCTTATTGAATCCTTCATCCTTTTCTCTGGGTCTGGTCAAGTTCAGTTTGAGCGCTTTGTGTTTTTGAGTTTTGTGCGTATGTGTTGATCTTAAATTAGTGTTCATGGCACCTGAAACACTGAGGCCACCAGGGTCACGAGCCAGTTCAGTGTTGTTTATACAGCAGATTAAATACGAGATAAATGATAAGTGAGTACAACTCTCAAATAATAGATAATATACATACTTATTGTAGTTACTTAGGTACAATCTGAGGCACTTGTACTTGAGTATTTCTATTGTTTGCTTCTTTTATGCCTGATGATAGATCTTCAGTTTGATGAATTGTCAACACAGAGTCAGGTTTATTCATGTTCTGTCCTTCAGTACAGTATTGAGAGACTTTGGTTAATGTGATTTTCCATTGATAATAATTCACCAAACTAAATCTGATTATCTAATTTTCACCAAGTCTCTGTCATCAGGTCCACACAGAAATACTGCGTCTGATGTGAAACAACCACAAGTAACAACCAGATAATCTTAGTCTCTGTGTGTGAAGATATGACAGAAACACAATGAGTTATTTTTCTGATGTGAGTGAAGTGACCCTTTCAACATAGATGTGTACGGTTGTGGAGCCGACAGATGTTTCCCTCCTGTCAGAGTGTCAGAGGAGGAAGATGATCGTGAGAGAGGAAGATGCTCTGTCTCTGTCAGTAGAGAAAACTGAGGAGACACTGATGTTTTTATTCTGGTCTGTGGAACCTGTCATGACGTTTCTCAGTGTTTGGCTCTTCACAATGTGACAGGAAGTCGTACAAGGAAAACATAAAAAACAAGATGCGGTTCAGATTCACTTGCAAAACCAAATCACATCAACATCTGTCTCAGCTCCCAGGACAGATGTGCTCATCCTCTCTTCCTTGTGTTTTCTTTGTTATTCCATGAGAAGCCACATCAAATATTTTATATTAATGCTATTTCAACTTAAACTTTAAATCCTGAACATGGTGGAAATATTTGAGACATAATTAAATCATTAATCACTCAGTGATAAACTTTAACTTTAACAACAACAAAAACAGGACCTTCTCAGGTGTGTAAGTGACCTCTTACTCTGGTACTGACCTGCTGCCTCTTTAAACATCCTGACTTTTAACTTTCTATCAATATTTTGATTGAGAGTAAAACATGTCTAACATTTTCATCAGTTAATCCACTGCAACAACTTTCAGTATTTTATACTGACTACATACTTACTACATAAAAAAATGTCTTCACTCTTATCCCAGCTGCTAAGAGTTTTGTAGATCAGCACGTCTTCAGTTCAGATACACACACACACACACACACACACACACACACACACACACACACACACAGTGAAGGAGGTTAGATCAGATACGTGTCCGGCTGATTAAAAATTAATCTCTGCTATTTTGGCAAAAGAGGTCTGAACGAGGAGGTCGAAGAGGACGAAGAAGAGGAGAAGGAAAATAAAGTAGGAGGAAGCATCAGTGTTTGTGACAGATGTGAGGGGACAGGAGTTTTCAGGATGTCTCAACATGTCGTTCTGTCCTCCAGTCAGATCTGATGAGGATGATGATGATGATGAGGAAGGTTCTCAGAAGAAGACAGGACGCAGGAGCCCGAGGGACGGTAAGGAGACGTCACTCAGGAAAAAAACAAGGAAACAAAACTATCCAGAAACCCAAGAAGACAAAGAACAAAAGTCCAAAGGTTATGTCAAAAAACACAGACAGACTCAGACAGCGTGTGTGTGTGTGTGTGTGTGTGTGTGTGTGTGTGTGTGCAGCAGGAGTTCAGCAGGCGAGGGTGTTGCAGACACCTCCAGACTAACTCAGACCTAGACCTTTGTTACCATGGTAACAATGTGTGTCCATTGTTGACTTTACTCTTATTCTCTCTAATTATTTAAATACCTATCATCAATCTTATGTATTAATTTGTTGGATTTAGTTCTTATATTTATCTATTTTATTTTTGTGTATTTTCCATATTATTCTATGTCTTATACTTTAGTAGTTTTGACTGTTTCCTACATTTTCAATGTTTATTATCTAATCGATTTTCAATATCTGACAGTTTTAATTGGATGATGAAAATGTTTTGAACAATAGATCAAGAGAAGACTATTGTATATATATAAAAAAAACATTACTGAATAAATTCTAATTAGATCATTTAAATGAAGAAGTCTCAGATTAATAATCACTCTGTGTTCAGGTCAGTGTGAAACTTTAATTTAGTCTGAGATCAGCTCTGTATATTTGATCCTCATAATTACTTAAGTGATTAAGATCAAACACCGGCTTTGTCTAGGGTCACAGACTCTGGTTCATACTGAGTCTTTAAAAAATGCTAACACATTAATTATTTGATTTTTTTGATAATTTGATTTGAGATGATGAATCACTCATTTCTATTAATCAAACAAGGTCAATGTAAAAACACACAAGTAACTCTTGTTTCCTTTATTATTTGTTTTTTTTATTAGAGAAGCAAACAGAAACGAAACAAATCAAACATCAGTGACGTCAAACAGGCACTGAGACTTTAAGGCAGAAAAAACTTCACACAGCTCGAGTGCAACACGAAGCCGAGCTCAGACCAGACGGTTCACAGCCAGACAAAACAGAGGCAGAGAAACGAGGCAGCGCCTCTTCACGTCAGTGGGCGTGGCTTCTCATCAGTGATGTATGAACCAGGTGTTCACTGTGCATCTGGATCTTTACTCGATATCTGTTCAGGTGTCACAGTTTGACACAAAGCCAATGACGACACTCTGAACTTAAACATTTCACACTTTTAAGACAAACTCATAAAACAGGAACCAAATAAAAAAAAAAAAAAAAACCTGAAGGTTTCACAAGAAGAAGAAAATCTAAAATAAACGTTGATAATCTGAGCTGCTGTGGACCAGATTTGAAAATGAATAAATTAAACGCGTGAGCAGCTGCAGCAGTGGTAACAACACCCAGTACTGAGGAATCAAACACTGCTTGTGTCTCAGTAGGATCTACACATTGTAACTTCTTCCCTCATTAAACAGAGCTGAAGCTCAGGAGCCGGTTTGTTCTGCTGAAACGACCTGGAGACAGGAAGTTTAACAGCAGAGCAGTTTCCTGATGATGAAGAAGAAATTATCGTTTTTTAGCTTTTTAATGTCTCTGCTGCTATGAGAGAAAACAGGAAACAGTAAGTAGGTGATCGACGACGACTCCTCTGAGCGTCCGCACCTTTGCTTTCATGCTGCAGCTGGAAAATGAAGAGAACAAACCAGCAGCAGGTCTGTCTGGTACGGTGGCCCAGAGAGGTCAAATCATCACAGCTGAAGAAAACACACTGAGAACTGATTGAGAAAGATGTTTTCTGAATTTGTTTGGATTCTCCTCAGTTGAGCTTTGAAGGCCACCGTAGTTTTGACCTCACCAGTTTGTACACAACAGCGACAACAACAACAACATGTTTACAGTTGAGAGTCGACGGCTTCACTGACTCAGTACTGTGACTGAGGTTCAGCTTCACGTCTGATCTCCAGTGATTACGACTCAAATTCAGCAACAAACGAGCTCCGTTATTTTCAGTTTTTTTCCCTTTTTTCCAAATAGTTTCTATATTTAGATCAACGACCAATCAAAACAGCAGCTGCAGACACAGTTGACAGGAGAAGGCAGAAATAAAAATCCCTTGTGCTTTGTGCTCGGAAGTCGTCGTCCTCCAGAGGAACATGGCGGAGCCTCGACATCAGCACTTTTTCTCTCCAAAAACGTCGACACTGACGGAGTGGCGTCTCCGACTCTGATCGAACCCGTGAACTCATCATATTAATCCCTATATACAAACAGCTCATATTTACAGACGCAACTCTGTGACCGTCTCCAAAATATCTGTCGTTACTTTACAGCCCTGAGGAGGTTGTGACCTGAGAAGCTCTGAGGGTGTGTGTATGTACTCGCTTATGTGTGTGTGTGTGGGTGTGTGTGTGTGTGTCCTCTCTGACTGTGTAAACACTATACCTGTGTATAAAAATAGAAGTCGCCCTTGGTGTTAGTGGAGGAATGTTGGAGGCTGAATGAGACCTGAGTTGAGGCTGCGTCTCAGAAATAAAAGCTTCAATGTCTCTGTTACAGGAATCAGGTTTTTTTTGTTTTTTATTTCTGTTCTGCTCGTTCAGGAGAAAATCAGACCTGATGAGACGCTGGTGGAAGATGAAACTCGTGTCTCGTCCAAATATTTGATTAATTCACTTTCTCAACAGTCACTAAATTAAAACTTAACCTCGGACGTTTACTCTCGGAATTACTCTAATTCCAGCATATAATCATGTAATCAATGGTTTATAGCACAGTGTATGTATTGCTAAATGTTTATATATTTATCTGTGAACAACTGCCACTCCACATTTAACTGTAGCCACTGTGTAAACTTAAATCACAGTGTTATAAACCATTTATTAAATGTTTACCAAGTGATTATAAAGCTACATGGAGGCCTTACTAGAATAAATATATGTTTGTGTCTCTCATTATTATTATTAATATTATCATCATTATTATTTTGGTTGGTTTCATCAAATTTATCTTTTGATCGACAGGTTGGAAACCAGCTGATCCAACAATCAAACTTAACAAAAAAAAAAAAAAACATTTCAGGATCATCAGTGTGTACCGGTAACTGGTTTTGTTTTCAAATTAAAAGACCGTCTCACTCTGACATCTGTTGTTTTGTTTACTGACGGTGCAGAGAGAGTAAAATATCAACATCTCAGTTTCTTTACACGAAATCTAGTAAAACCAAACAGCTGCACCATGAGAACAGAAACTCAGATACGTAACCAGACTAAAGAACGTGAGTCTACATCAGAAACTTTAGATGAGGAAGCTGATCACTAATCAATACTTCTATATGCTTGTTCACTTTAATCATTCACAGATTGTTTTTTAAAGGTTTGATCTGTAGAGAAAAAGAATGAAAAGGAAGAAAATAGTTCTCCTGCTCCTAAGTGAAAGAGGTGACGACATGTTCCCAGAGAAACACTGAGAGGTCCAGACAGTGTGTCCTCACAAAGACAGAGGACGGACTGAGACGTACCGGACGGATGGACAGTAACAGGCAGTCAGCAGGTGAGACGACGCTCTTCTATAATAAAGTAAATATGGTCATCACTGAAGACGACAGTGATGAAGCTCAAAAAAGGAACTGGGAGAGAAATCCAGATCAGCTGATGAAGATGATGATGATGATAAAGAAGACGATGCTGATGCTGATGATGAAGAGGATGAAGATGACGATGCTGATGATGAAGAGGATGAAACCACAAACATAAAACTCTTGTCTGAGATCTCCTCCAACGGTCTGAACAGAGGGAAAGTGGAGCTGAAATCAAACGTTTCTGGTTCTTCTGACATCAGAGAATCAGAGGAGGTTTTTGACGGTCGTCACGTCCTGCTGCTTCCACAGTGACCAAGGCATCAAACCTGCGGTCGCCGTCTTGAGGAGCTGAGCTGGTCCTCCTCTCAGAAGTTCTGCTGGCGGCGTTTCTTGGCCTCGATGGCGTCCATGATGGGCTGCCTCTTGGCCTGGTAGCGCTGACGGATCTCCTCGATCTCCTGCTCCATCTGAGGGTCCAGAGAGGCCAGGCGGAGCCGGAGCTCCTCCACCGACCACGAGCTGATCTGAACAGACACAGAGAGACGAGTCAGCGCTCGACATCACGCCAGTTCACCTCTGACCTCCGACCTCCGACCTGTCTGTGGCTGATAACGTGAATCATAATTCTGTCCATGAAACCATTTATTACCAGATCAAGAGGAAGCTGATTCAAACTTTACTAAACTGATAATTAAAATAGTTAAGGATTAGATAAATATAACAGTTCTAACACTCTTTATCCCTGTAGCTCAATAATGAGACAAATGATAAGACAATAATGTTCAGCTTTGATTAGGTTTAGCTACATGTTTTAATTACTTTAATTATCAATCGTATCATCATTATACTTAAGTATTTTTCCTCGTTTACAGTTTAATACGACTATCGATCTTCTCAGAGTCAGACGGAGGCAGAGCTGGATCACATTGAACAGCTGAGGTGTTCCTAATAAAGTGACCATGGAGTCTGTGTTTCATCTATCAACAACTTTTAACCAAAAATCTTTAAAACACAGATTTTTTTACATAATCAACAGTCAATTAATTAATGTGATTGTAAAATGAACATTTAAACATCTGTCAAACATCTGGTCAAACATCTGCAGATGAAGACCATCTCAGACTCAGACTACTTTATTGTCCATTGAACTTAAATAAAATGGAAAATTGTCTTTGGCACTGGTATGGGTTGCACAATATACACACATCATAACACAGCAGATAAACACATAACATTATTTAAAGAAAATCAGTGCATCATATATGCTCTTCATGAAATATTATATATATTTATATAAAAGTGCTATAAAATTAGCAGAATGTGCTATAAGCAGAGCGAGTTATAGTCAGTTCTAGCTTCACTCATAAAAAGTTACATTTCAGGTGTGTGTATGTGTCTGTGTGTGCACTGGGTGGTAGATCTTGCAGGACCTATTTGAGCAGTAAAAACGTTTTATATGCACAACGCACAACGACAGAAAGCATCAGTCAAGATACAAACTGGAGTTTATAGTGAGATCGTTTAACTGTTTCCACACGATGCAAAGATGGCTTCACTTTGACTCAACATCTGCAGCGTGGAGCTTCACTCCACATGAGCTGGTCTGTCGCTGAATAAGAGGCCGGTCTGTGAGCTCGTGAGCCGTCTGTACTGACGGCGTCTCCTCCTGAGCAGGTGGAAGGTTTCATGAAGCTCGGAGATCAATCACCAGAAGTCCATTAATGGATACTGAGGAAAATCTTTGGTCTTAAAATATCAGCTGATGACCGAGGTGTCTGATCTGGAGTGGATCTATTTTAGAGGCTTTCACAGGCTGCAGTGATCGACCCCCCCGCCCCCCTCCTCTCTGGACCTCTGATAGGGACCTGGTGCCGGCTTCAGCCTCAGCCCCCGGGGGGTTTCCTCCTCTCGGCTTTTACCAGCAGCACTTTGCTCTCAGGCTATTTATTACCCACAATCAATGGAGCTGAAATAACACGGCGTCCTCGTCCACTACAGATAACCATGAGGACAGAGATAGAGAGAAGGGGGTGGGCTTCAACTGGACTAAACCAGGGTCGAGGTCAAACGGATACTAGAACCAAAACATCACATCACCTCTAAACATGAGAACGTTATTGGACTAAAACCTGAACCAGCGTCGTTCACCTCGACCTCAGTCCACTCGCTGAACTTCCTCCTCACGTCAGGATAAAGCAGAGGAAACATCGACATGTCCTCACGTCCTCCTCTCACATCCACTACGTTTATCAATACTCTGATATCAACCTGAAGAAGACCATAATCTATGTATGACACGTATCCATGTAGCTTCTGATCACCCCCGTCAGAGTAAGGTTATGTTCAGTAAACAATAACATCATAATAAGACATGTGGAGTTTGCACAGCGTTTTACATCAGTCGTAAACTTCTGACAAACGTGTGCTGTTCATACTAACATTTCAATGGAGAAGTGTCATTTGTAAATGTTTTGAAAGCACATTCTTTTAACCACAATATGGTTTACATGTAAACTGATGATGGCCGACAGCAGGACTCAGACTTTCTGGCTCTAAATTAAAATGAGATTATTGTTAAAACCCAACATTTGCTAAACAACACTGTTTGTCAGTTATACACGTCTTACAAACATCTTTGTCGCCATTCGTCATAACTTTCATTTACGTCAACATTTGCCTGTTTCTGCAGGTTTTCCAGGCATCTACTATTTATTTATCACTTAATCTGTTGGTTAAAATGTGAGAATTGTGTTCATTTCACAATCAGATCAGACAAAGAAGTAAATTTGAGATAAATTTATTCATTTTCTGTTGATCAACCAGTCGACTCAGTTGAAGAGGATTAAGTAGAGGGGAGTTTTTAGCTGAAGCATTTAATCAATTAGTTCATGTACAAAATCTGGAGACTATCTGATGTCATCTCACCTTTCACACACTGACATTGTTAAACTGTCAGGCTCTCTGCTCACACTGACTTCAGGTTTTGATTTTATTTCACTAAACATTTTAACTCAGTTTTGTTCAAAGCATTCCTTAAACAATTTTCTGACACATAATAAGGAAATAATAATTAATCAAGAAAATCATCACACCAATCAATACTGAAAATGCTCATCAGTTAGTTCCACAGTAACAGCTGTGAATCTTAACTCCTCACACATGTTGTTTGTTGTTTGCAGCATCTGTGTGGTCAATAAACATTTTTACTAAACATTACCCTTTACACTGTGACACCACAGGCTCCATCAACATCTGTCCGCTGAAGAAAAACTCTACTGTAAAGTTATGAAACATTTATCACAGTGTGAGTGAACAGCTGACACACACTTTGCTCCGAGACTCACACACTGTTTCCCACACACGAAAAGACACAGAAAACAAACGTGATGACGACCAGAGTCAATGGACCGAGTCAAGGCAGAAGATTTTAGATCATCGTTACCTCCACAGATCCGCAAGAAAAAAACTAAAATGTTGTTTCCTCAAAATCTATAATTCATATGTAAGAACAGTTTCCCTCAGCTCTAAACACTCTGCTCCTGCAGGGGTCTGAATTTTTAATTTTAATTTGCATCTCTGATAGCAGAGCTCGCTGGTTCTAGGGAGAACAATTAGAAGACAAAGCTCGGCTGATAGTGTAATCAATGTTTCTGTAGAGTTGATCAAATGATTAATAATTCAGACAATGAAACAAAAGGACCCCAAATAACAAATCAATGCTGCAAAACAAACCTACAAATCGGCCTCATAACGATTTTAAACTGTTTTAAAACATGTTTTGTTTAAGAAAAAACACACATACAGTTAGACATCAGTGATGTCAGGCTGAGATTTAACCTCATGTTAGAGATGATTCCTTTAGAGGAGAGGTTGTAAGAGAGGGTGGAAAAAAAAAACAATAAAGGAAGAATAAAAATAGACAGAAGAGGAAACACAGGGGGGGGGGGTTGTAGTAATAGAGGGAGATTGGTTGTTCTTTCTGCTGCTCATGAATAATGGAGGTCGACCAGTCGACTGAAGACACAACTACAGTACACACCACAGGGTGAACACAAGCCTATGTACACACTATATAATAAAGCACTATACAACACACACACACCGGAGCAGATAACGGTTCACCTCTACACTGAATGTGAAGGTGCGAATATATGAAAGAAATCATTTTATCATCTACAGGATGTTTCATGAACCTACAGATTTACATTCTGGGTGTTTTTAAAAAAAAACTGTCTCTTGTTCATCACTGAGAGGATCTGAGGACCATCCCAGTAGAAGAAAATGTTGATCAGAGTTTTGGACGAGACAACACATCACATATGAGTTTGTAGAAAAAAAACCCATCAGAAAGCACAAACACAGAAACAGCAGACAGATCTAAAATTAACCCGCCTGTTAATACGCGTGTGCCGACGAGCCGAAGAAACGAGCTCTTCATCCTCACATCAGAGTCTAATGAAGAATTAAATCCTCCATGTGAGTGGAGTCTCAGAGCTGAACGGCTCAGTGAAGACGGTCCGTCGTGTTTGACTAAACCAGTGTAGAGACGCTGGGTGTCTCTGAACCAAACCTTCATCCTCTTCATCAGTCACTTTATAATCTGGATGAAGATCTGGATGAAGATCTGGATGAGACACGTCAGTCACACCTCGTCCATCAAGTCTAATGAGGCGGTCACAGACGAAGCTCAAACATGCCTCCTGTATTTTACTATATTACGTTTTCTTGGTTGAACCTGAGGAGCTGAGGTTTGAAGTAATAACAGTGAATCTTATCTGAACTAATCCAGGCGATGTGGACGGACGGCGAGGAGGGAAACGTCTCTTGTCAGACACACAAACCATAAGAAATGAGTTAAATCTGCTGTGAGACGATCAGCTCACTGAGGATGATCCTGTGTGAGTGCGGAGGTGTCAGCGCGTCGAGCTACGTACAGTACCCAGTACCCACTGAAAGTGACGGTTGGTTGGTGTGTGTGTGTAAAGTATTAACGATCCAGGAGAACGAGAGTGAAAATCAGGGTCATCCCGCGGTTACCTGTCACTGTTTGTTAGAGTAACATCTTCAAACACTCACTGACACACATGCCTGCACACACACACAGACACACACACACACACACACACACACACACACACACACACACACACACGCCTGTGCTCTTTTAAAACTTAAACGTTCACTTAATGCTGATGTGTTGTCACAGATTTCAACGTTTCTCAGCTTCTTTACTTCACCCAGAGTCACTGCTGTTACCGTCTAATTGAGTTTGTGTTAATTATCATCGATAATTGTCCCACACACAGATTGGTGGTTGTTTCCTGCTCGGCTGTGGAGCGATGAGGCCTGGTGTCCTCTGGGTGTGTGGAGCGGAGCAGCAGCAGTGTGGTCGACCGCGTATTTAAAAGGTCATATATTTAATATTTAATTCCAGCAGCAGCCATTTGTCCTGTTTAAAGTCCCGAGCGAGACAAACGACCTCTGCTTCCTAACACACTTCAATCTGTATCAGCCGACTGCTGCATCATACACACTCAGAGCATCGACCGGGATCAGAATTTATTACAACAATTTACAGCAACAGGGAAAGTTACAGTGAAAAACTAAAACCTTTAATGATGTGGTTTAAAATCTGAATTCAAATCTTTCATGATTAGAGGTCGTCACAGGTCTGGACCCTGATGACACTGTGGACCTGAATAAAACCAAGAACCAGCACCAGCCCAGAACCACGTGTCAGACCAGGTCTGGTCCTCACCGCATCAAACTAGGAAGCAACAGTGTCAGATATCCACAGAGTGCTATTTATCATGATTCTGTAACTTTAATTAGAAGCTGAGATCAAATCTGAGATATAATAAAACCTAAAAACACTGAACAACATTTTATCAGCTGATATTTATCACACTGAAGACAGAAAAAGGGTTCAACGCACACACGCATGCACACGCACACACGCAGAGCTTTAACTCACCACCTCCAGGTCTCCCTCTCCAGGAAGTTTGCGGTTGTCTGCGTTGTTCTCTCCTCTCCCTCCTCCCTCATTGTGACTGTTCGCCTCCTTCTCTTTCAGCTCAAAGTACTCGAGGAAGGACGGCTTCGCCGGCTGCATCGTCTCGTCTCTCCCTGTAAAACACAACATTTACTTTACAGCAGCAGATTCACAGAAGTTTGTTTTGATCCATCCGTCCATTGGCTACGTCACTTGTTGTCCATGCAGGGTGGGGTCACCTGTCCATCAGAGGGCGGAAACACCAAGACAGTTTTGAAGTTTTTCCTTTCTGTATGCGGATGATCAGTGACAGCAACCCACAGCCACAGACATCACTTTTTAACCTCTCTGATAACAGGATTTTACATCTTGGGTTGATTTGATTATATTTTTTATAGTAGTTTAATGTTTTTCCAATGAAGACATTAAAACATTAAACATTCATAACATCATTAAAATGAAATGTACAGAGTGTGCAGTTGAGATAAACAACGGGCTTCATCACAAATAGTGGAGCTATTTGCCTGAGTGGAGCAAATCAGTGAGTTCAGCTGTTTGATTCGTGGCTTTAATAAAGTGCTGCTGTGGTGAACCGGACTGCAGCCTCCACTGCCACTGCCCAAACACATCAGACTGCACATGCACGCACACACGCACCGTTAGATGAACATCAGTGTTACGTTGAAGGTTTAAGACAGGTGTAAAGTGACATCAGCTGCTCTCAGCCTCGCTGCGATTTGACAGTAAAGTCTGCGACCACATTGAGCGGAGGAAACTCTGATGTCACACCACAGGAAACTGGTTTATGTGAGCACTTACGATACATCTGTGACCAATTATCAGGTCGTAATAAACGGACGAGACATCACTGGCACGGTGACTCAGAGGTTGAGTAGCGTTTACATCAGAGAGGTCAAACGGCCTGAACTGATCATTACTGTTCACAGGTTGCATTCAACAGCAACAGCTCAGTTCCCTAAACCGCACATCAGTGTATCTCCATATGACTTGTTAAATAAATCCTCAAGATAATGAGCCACAGCTCTGCCTCAGATCTTAACAGTATAGTAGTAAAATCAATATATTGGGTTCAGAACTGAAACCAGGAACTCTTCGTAGATTTTTGATGTTGTTAAGACGAAACAACTGATAAAATAATCGTTGGTTCTGGTGCTCTGGACGTGTTTCGTCTGTGTCCTGCTGGTCCAACTCCGACATTAAACGTTCAGCAAGGAAACAAACCATCCGTCATCAGACTGATCGAACCGATAGCCACCTAGCTTTTATTTACACTGCGTGTTCTTAGCTTGATAACAGTGACAGTTGGCTCACATTAGCTCACTTTGGCGTTCTCCAGCATCTCATCACTGGTCCTGTGGTTTATTTACTTCTCTCTGCTGCCAGGTGCCTCGACTCTGGAGGAGTCAGAAACCAGCAGCCGTTTCCCCAATATGGAGGTTTATCAACACAAGATGAGAAAAGGCCAGAGCTTTAAAAACCCCTCCTTTAATGTGTCTTTGATTCCAGTTTGTTATCTGGTAACCGAATAAATTATCTGACTGGTGAAAGACTCTTTCCCACTGTGCTTCATCCTCCCATTAAACTGTGACCTGCTGTGCTTTGTTGGTTGCTATGCCGACCCGATGTAGAGGCATGGTGAGGGGTGTTTCCTGTGTCTGGTGTTGGTTTTATTCCTCTGGATGAACTGAGATGTTATGTAGGTGAACTCATTACTGTGGTGGCTCGCATCACAACTGTATCGGTGACACACATCTTACAAGAGGAAAGGTCAAAGGTGAGGAAACCCACTCAGCGGCACAAAAAGACGCTGTCAGGTCATGTCATGACACAGTGTGGGATCATGGGAGTTGTTGTCTCCAACATATTGTTGATTTATAATAATAATAATAATAATAATAATAATAATAATACATTTAATTTCTAATGCACTTTTCATCAACAAGATCTCAAAGTGCTGAGTGCTTTATCATAAGCATTGCTGTCAGTGTTTCAGGATGAAGGAGCGGAGACTGATGCTGGCCTTTGTTTTGATAAGTTTCTCTTTAAAGCAGATATCAGTGGAATGTTTTTGTTAATATAAGTCCTAAATAGTCCTATTTTCCGTCAGCAATCACTTACATGAAGTATTTCAGCCTAAACACGAGTCTCTCCGTCACTCTGCTCTGCTGTAACCCGAGGAGAAAATTTTCCTTGTGGGATACAAGTGTTATCCAATGAGGAGAGAGAACGGCATGAAGGGCTGTGTGTGCAGCCAAGGGATGCGCGTGAATGTGGTGACGTAGCACGAGGACCAATTGATGCCTGACAAGGGCGGGGGCTGCTAACTCATGGTGCGTTCAAAGAAACTCGTACTTTGTGTTTTTCCTTCCTGTGAAGTCATACCAGTTCGATCTGGTACGAGTTCACGGGTCGGAAGTTACGAGTGGCCGTTATAGGGAACTTTCACAGACAACAGGATGGTAAAAACACGAGCTACGGGTTACCTGGAACGCTACCAAGTCGTAGTTGTGACTTGAAGCTGTAACTTACGGTTTCAAAAGCCTGCCTTGAACGCAGCATTAGCCGAAACGGCCGTGAAGCTGATATCTGCTTTAACTGATGAACCAGACATTCAGGAGGTTTTTCACCAGCAGTTGAATCATCACAGGAGAGCACTTCTCTCAACAAAACTAAAGGACCACAGGATTAACACCAGTAAAATAGGCTTCATAAAGTTTTGTAAAGCTTCACTTTATAATTCTGTGCCTCGGTGACGGATGTCGTAAACCAACCAAGGTGTGAAAAGTATACATAAGTCAGACACTCTGATTGGCTGTGACAGCACCCGCTGGAGCCAATCTATGTGAAATAGAGTAACATGAGTCCAGATGTCACTTATAAAGGTGGGAGAAGATAACTGATCGTAAACACAGAGACAGAAGCAGGACTGCAGCAGAAAATCGATAAAACCTGCTCCAATACTTTCCCAACTTTTAATGTAAATGTATCTATTGAGGTCAGTGACTCACACAGACCAACGGTTGAGAAGAAAAAAGGAGAAAAAATGCTGCATCTTGAGCTCAAATGTTCATGGAGGAATGACGCTCTGAAGACAATGTGACACTTGGAAGTGTGAACGCTTCATGCAGCCAGAGTGGGTTAAAATTCACAGATTTCTCTGGTTTGAGACGTGAACATTTGTGATAATGTAACAACACAACTCAACGATATATAAAACAGAGATCTGGTTGTTTTTAAACACTTCTCTGTGAAAATCTGCAGATTTTGACCGGGATTCTTCCAAAGTGTGAGTGAAGTATTTAATGATTTTTCACTTTAAACTTAAGCCAAAAACATACAGTTGAGTTCTATGACAAACGCAGGGAACACATGGTATATCTGACCATACATGGCGCAGGCTCAACGTTAATGGAGCCTTGTTTAAATGTTTTATAACATCCACTGTGCACATGTTAAATAAATTACATTTTGGGCAGATACTTAAACACATCCTCCTGACCCATGACATCTGCATTGTGGTCCGAATCTGAACTCTTTGTAACAGAGGAGAGAAAACATATTTACTTGTATTTAAATAATAAAAAATATATTTAAAATAAAAAAAGAGGAGAGTGAGAGGAGAGGAGAGGAGAGGAGAGGAGAGGAGAGGAGAGGAGAGGAGAGGAGAGGAATTGAACAGGCTCAGTTGCTGCTGCACCCATATGTTTTATTTTCCTAATGAATAGATTCTCATGACATTTCAGCCTTTGTCATTTGTCCACACTCTGACAACAGATGGTGAGGCTCGACAAGAGGAGGGAGTGTTCAGATCTTTTTACTGGAACATGAACCGAAATGATTTTATTTCAGCCAGCTGATTAATTACGACCCTGAGTTGCCTCCCTGCACAGACGCTGACTCGGATCAGCTGATGAGCCTCAAAGACAAAGAGTCATGCAGAGGTTTGTGCCATCAGTGTTTGTCATCCGCTAACGAGCCCATTACTTTGTTCCATCTTCTCTAACACCGACCGGTCAGATCATTAATCACCTCACAGCCGTCACAGCTCAGCAAAATGTCCACATGTTTGTGTTTTCTGTGAATTAAAAAGTAGAAATGTTGCTTTTTCACTGGTGTTGTTTTTTAAGCTTAAAGGGATAGTTAAACATTACATTCGCCAATTGCCATAATATAGCAGTAGGCTCATTACCTTTAATTATCGGTGCATGCTGTTTTGAGATCCACGGGGCAGAGACGCAAGCTGCTCAGTGAATACAATGGAGGTGAACGGTGCAGGTCCCCTGTCCCTCATCAAACTCATCAAATACACAGTCCAACAACTCCAAAACGCTATGAAGCAAATACTCAGAACTACTTGCACTTTTTGAACTACTTTTGTCTGGAAAGTAGTTGCGGCTACGTATTTGCCTGGAAAACAACTCCCGTCTCGTAATCTTACCAAGTCCGTCTGCTGACTGCTGTCGAACCAATCAGAGTCTATATCAAAACATCTGCAGCTCAAAACAACAGGAGAGCAGTGGTTGATTCATATTTCTGTTTTAATTCTAGATTTTCTCATAAACTTCCTCATCTGCCTTCTTTGGGCTCCCGTAGTTCACACCCACTACAGCCCAAAGACACTCTCTAAACAGCAGCCAACCATAGTGCAATCAATAATAATAATAATAATACATTTTATTTGTAAAGCACTTTTCATAAAGTAATCTCAAAGTCTGTAGTCACTTTTCATTGCACTGTGTATGATAGGACAGGGTCACAGCAGAAAGCTATTACTGCTGCAGTTGCACTGCATATTGCTGAGGATATGTTGATCGTATATAAAGGGAAGGCAACAACTCTCCCACCCTAAAACTTAATAATTCACTTTAAAAGACAAAAGGGAAATATACTTTACTTCCGCAGAGGGGACATGAGGTTAGCCTTTGCTCAATTTTATTGATAAAATAAAAAGCACAACTTGTTTTGAGTCATTTCTTTGATTGTATTTTCAGGAGGAGAAGAAAAACTGAATAAAAATGTAAATTAGTATTGAGTTGGTATTTTATTATTTAGGCTATATTGCCCAGACATAATTTGAACTATGGACACGACTGTGCTTCAGGCCTCAATGGGATTTGAGTGTGTTAACAGAGACTGTTGCTGCAGCCTCTGGACCAGATTGAAAACCATAGCTTAGGAAGGAACCTGAGGGTTTTCCACAGTTATTGGTTACGGCCACAGCAGAGCGGCTGTAGCTGTAGTGAGCGCTGCCCTCTACTGCTGCAGCTTCTTTAACCAACATCAAACTTTAATGAGGTGCAGAGCTGGGAGAGCTGAGCAGGTATAGAGACATTAGATCATTTAACAGAGCTCTTACAAACAGGAAACCACAGAGCTACAGTGTGCCTGTACATTTCACTATAGTGTTTGTTGGATGTTGCTGTATAAGAAAACTGAAATTAAAAGGCAGAGTGATGTCAGAGATAGTTGAGGAAGCATGTCAACTATCTCATTGTTCAAACTGACATCATGGTTTATTTGCATTTCAAACAACATACATACAATCTGACTGTTGATAATTGTTGATGATGAGATGATGAGGAAAACTGACTTAAATATCATATCTCCTGTCCTCTACTGCTGTTTAGTGTCAGTGCCTTGCCTGTGTTTTATTGCTGGGGGAAGAAAAAAAGCTTTGAAATAAAACTATAATTATCTCATGAGCTCAGCTGCAGTAAATGTCTGAGCTGATATTAAAACAGCATTTAGATAAAAACTGTTGTTTTCAGTCATAAAGATGAAGCAGCTGCTGTCAGGGGGATGACTGTACGAGATCTGAGAGCACAGAGGAACAGACTGGCGACAGATTCACACATATCTTCATCTTTAATTCTTCTGTGCTATAAATACTGGACTGTATTATTGGTAAAATATCACAACACAACTTTGACCGAATCTAAAATTAATCAAACTGCTTCTGTAAATAAACTCAGTGTGGTGTCAGAGATATCTGTAGTTAAATGTTATCTCTTCATCCCAAACCAGTTACCTCTTTGTTGCTAACAGTTAGACACCATATTGGTTTCAGATTGTCCATCTTCAAATCTGGTACAAAGATTTACTTGGATTCAAAAATGAACTGATTTCATTCGAGAGTCAAAGGTCAAGGGCATGCTGGCCTCACAAAAGGGCGCCATAGCCTCTTGAATTACATATCTCAGTGACTCTTTAAATTCCAGGACTCAAAGATCAATTAAATAGAATTTAGTAGCTAAAGAAAGTCAAAAGTCACAGTGACCTCACAAAATGTGGCTCTGGCCTGATGAGAACAATATCACCTCAAGTAAGTCCTTTAAAATTGGGCATAAACATTCATTTGGACATCAAGATGGACTGATTAGATTAGGTCAGTGTTGATTCACAATGCATATTGTGAACTTGTGCACTATTATATTATGTTTCACACAGATGTTTAAAGCCCCTGTACAGACTTTTCATTTAGTGTTGATTTTGGCGGCCCCTGTGGACGAAAGCGGTGGTGTTTTGCCGGAATGAAGACTGCATTTCCCACTGTCGTGAAGACGTTTGTCTGGCCGGCGCGTGAAAATTTGTTTTGGAAAACGTCGGAAAGAAGACGGGACTTGCTTTGAAAACTTTTTTTTTTGTAGTAATGTATCTATTCGTATTGTTTCGTCAGTGGTCCGACCCGACCATGCCTTCCAGAGGTATAGAAATTAGACTACTTAGAAATAGCGTATCTTCACACTGATGGGCTCATTTGCTGTTGTAGGTAACAGAGAGACATCAGCAGAAACCAGAGACTTTTGTGTATCCAGTTAAAAGCTCCGTACAGGGGCTTCAACATTTTCTTTGACTCTGGATAAACAGGTATGCGTCTGGAACTAGTCAAAGTGGCAAAGGGGTTACGACCAGGAGGATGTGACTCCGCTGATAACAAAATTAAATTGAAGAAAATATAACACAATTAATGACTGAAAAGAGAAATGAATGGGCCATTTGTTTGAGCTTTGATGTTTTGTGAAAAATACACCTACACACTTAAGGTTGACCAGAGATGTGTGTAGGTGTAGGAGATGTGTTTTACATGTGGAATCTGAATTTAATATCCTGCTGGTGACATTAACAGACTACTGCTTCAATAAATCCTGACAAAGAGTGAGATAGAGACCGGGAGCAGACGACAATGAGCGATGAGCACGACAGAGAGGTTTCCAACATGGATTACAGTGAGTGAGGGTTAGTGGCTAATTAGTGTGAATTAAAAGGCTTTTTATTATTCAGTGCCATTACGAGAGGATGGATCTCTGATCTAAGACCTGATCCTCATCCTCAGGGCCTCCACCATCAGACCATTGTCATTTGTCTGGGACACACACACAACTTTGTATAAAACCACACAGACATTAAAGGCATAAAAGGCCACAGCAGATAGATACACACAAGTGAAGGATGTTGGGGTACTAATGTAATTATAAACTCTAAATGTTCCTGTGTTAATGCAGTTTAAACTGCCAGCAGTGGAGATCCATGCTAACTCAATAGTAGGACATCAGACAGGAGACAGAGCGCGCGTGCGTGTGTGTATTTATGAGTATGTACTTCAGAGATTTATAAATTGTCACTGTGTTTGTGCTGATGATCCTCTGTGTTTGTGTGTACACAGTTTCTTTTTTTATACTTAATTGCATCAATTAATGTCAATGAAACATTACCATTTACTCAATTTAAATCAATTTTTCCTTTTTGACCTCGGTCAGGACACACTGCATTCATGAAGCTACAGAGTGAGTCACTGTATAGGTATTACTCATCATCATGTGAATGTGCAAAAACACATGCATCTAAATAAATGCATACATTCATAAACAAATATGATAATGTATTTAATAAATAATTGGTTTTGTCAGTTTCATGTTACAGTTTCATGTTTACTACTTCAGTGATCGTCGTAAACATGATCTGTTTGCCGTATCATTGATATTTGGATCATGTATCATCACTGAGCTACTGTTGCTTAATCTGCAGCAGCTTCACGTCGACTTAATTTCTCAAATGTGCCATAGTGTCTGAATGTAGACGTCCCCCTCGTCTGTCACTGATGATGCTGGCAGCATTGCGTTACACACACATGTGTCTCTGTTTACATCTGCATCATGCATCAGCTCCGTTGTCTGCTGTTCCTCTGCAGCAGGGCAGGACATCGCCTCAGAGCTGCTGCTGCTCCTGTGGCGACCACATGCGTCTGATGAGGTGTGGGCTGAGGGAGCTGAGACATGATGACGTATCTGATCATCCACAGGGGCTTTGTTTTCAACAGCAAAGGGTTTTTTGGTGGTAGTTAGACACACACACACCATGTGCTATAGTGTCTCATTGGGGTTAATTCTCTGCGTATAAAAACACACCCACAGACGACCAGCACTGATGAACACAGTCCAACTGTTACCGAGACTTCAGTCCAAAAGCTTCCAACACATCCAACGCTACAACTCCCACACTGCGGTGAAAAAAAAGACCCAGACTGGCTGAAGCTGCACCATCACATCTCTCCATAAACCTCACACACCTCATTCTAGTTAATGTGCTCATGTGTATTCACTGTATCAAGTGGGATCCTGACAGGAGTCTGTTGTGATTGCCCCTCACCTGAGCCCTCAGACCCTGAAACAGGTTGAAGTGAAGTTCGAACTGCGCTGACCTCCAAGACTTTGTATTTACCGTGACAAACTGTGATGGAGTAAGAATTGTACTGGTACCAACCACTTCATCAGATGTTAAGAAACTTTCTGATAGTAACTGCAGTTACCATAGATTTACAGGCCCACGACTCAAAAGGCATCACACTCTGTGAGAGTGAGGGGAAACTCACTCACTATTCACCAGCCAAATACAACCAAAGCTGCCACACTACAGAAAACCAGCTGAGCTCCAGAGTCGATGACTATTTATTTACATATTCTTTACAGTCCAACAAACAAGTAAACAGACATCATTTACTATTAAAACCATAACAGAAGGGAAGCAGAAATGTTGTTTATTTCCTGCCCTGTGCCCATCAGCAGGAAGACAAAGTACTGAAACACACACACATGTGCGAACACACAAGCCTCAGTGAATGTGATAGTCACACTGTGCCCTCTAGTGGATAAAAGGAATAGTAGCTTTTTGATGGTTGTGAACTGATGATTTTGATGATTAATGGAATTTTTATCTTTGGAGAAAACACAAAGCCAAAGTTTTAATGTGTCGATCGTCTGATTTGACCTGTGTTGAGTAACTGTGTACAACAGCATGTTCCTCATCATTTAGTTCCTCTGACACTCTGAGCTCAGTCGGAGCCGATTCCTCCTCCCACTGTGTCACAGGTGATAAACTATGTGTGTGTAAAACACCTGTGAACATGTGGAGGATTCATCACCGTTATCATCTTCAGTACAGAACTGGTGAGTTCAAGTGCGAATCCAGACCTGCACCACCTGCGGCACTCTGATCAGGAGTGTGTTCAAAAGTATCGTCCCCTACAGCTGGTCCAGGTCAGACTGTGTGTGTGTGTGTGTGTGTGTGTGTGTGTGTGTGTGTGTGTGTGTGTGTGTGTGTGTGTGTGTGAGACTGTTTGTTTACAGTGACCTACTTTTCATTGTACCGTCCAGTTCCTCGTCTTCGTCATCGGAGTTGATCACCATGGTGCCGAGCTGCGACTGCATGGTCCCCATGTCCTCGTGTTCGATCATAGTCCGCGTTGTGCCGCCGAATGAACTCGCCAAAGAACCAGCGGCCCGGATGGTCCCTGAGTCTCCGGTCCCCGCTCGCACCATCGTCCCGTGGTCGACCTCGTCGTCATCCTGAAACACAGACAGAGAGTCCAGTGTGGCCATTAACAACAGAATTTGTGATTTTATTTGTTCATGTTATGGGAAGGAGGCCGGTTCATGTCTGTACCGAGTTGTCGTCATCGTCGGCGTCCTGCTCTCTTTGCTCCGCCTCCTCCTCTCTCTTCAGTTTGATCTCCATGGCATCAGTGATCAGGGCTCTGAGGACAGAGATGGGCTTCGCCGACTTGATAAATGGATGCTGGAAGGGGAAGGGACAATGAATATCAGAGATTGATTAACTGACTGATGAGACAAGAAAGTGAGTCAAATGTTTAACAACAGTCAAATTTGATTGTTTTATGCAAATATAACTTACTTATACATTAACAAAAACATTGACAAATATTGTCGAGATACCCTCAAAGCCTTAACGAACCTTGGCATAAAAATGGCTCAAATAATAACATGGTTGCTCCCTTTGAGAAGAGGCAGTTAAGAGACTGCAGTGTTATCATCACCCTTACTTTGACAGCTCTCATAAAAACACCTGAAACCAAACTAATGATTGTAATGTAACTGACAGATGTTTCTCCACCCACTCTCAGTGGAAGTGGCAGAGTAGAGTTCACACATTTACCTGTAACAACTGCGTGGCCGTCGCCCTGTTCTCTGGGTTCTTCACCAAACACTGACTGACAAAGTCTTGAAATGCCGACGACCAGAGGTTCGGGTTGCGAAACGTCGGAGGAGGGTTGGTAGGAATCATGAAGATGGCCTGAGGGAGGAAATATTATAATTCAATACAACCAGGATGAAGGTGATTAGAAAGTCATCAACACGTTATTTCTCTCGTCGCCATTAAACAGAAACACTTTCAAGAACAAGAACACACACACACACAACACACAACACACACACTGCCTTACCCTCATCGGGTGGATGTCGGCGTATGGCGGCTTCCCCTCAGCCATCTCTATGGCGGTTATTCCCAGAGACCAGATGTCAGCCACACAGTTGTAGCCGATCTCCTGTATGACCTCCGGAGCCATCCAGAACGGCGTGCCGATGACCGTGTTCCTCTTCGCCATCGTGTCCTGAGGAAGAGGAGGAGGAGAGAGAATATTCTACCTAAGACGTGTGTGGATGGACAAGATTTACACAACGAGTGGATAGAAAAGGTTTTACAGCTCCAGATGAACTGGTTGATGGACTGACTCACTTTGACTTATTTATCCATATATTCTATAAACATAAGGTCGAAATTCCAAGCTGACAAATCTGCTTAAGTATTTTATAAGAGCATTAGAGAGTGTGTGAAAGCGTTACAGCTCTGGCACACTTACAGGATCATCAAAAATAAATATATCTAGGAGAAAATGTATTTGTTGACAGATAAATAAGAAGAAAAGGGGAAAACTACCCTAAACTTTCACATGTTTGTCTCGTGACATCACACAGATCAGCCTTTTTATACGCAGGAAATAACAGGTGTAAATATGAAATAGAAACATAAAATGATGTCACTTCTGGGAATACAACAAGTCTTTCCCCACTCTAATCCAAATATCTGCTGTGAGGACAGCGCACACATCCAAACACACAGTGATGATCAGCTGACAGTTGTCTCTTACTGTGAGTTGCCCGGCGACTCCGAAGTCGGCGAGCTTGGCCTGACCCTCAGAGTTCAGCAGGATGTTTCCGGCCTTGATGTCTCTGTGGATCTTCCTCATGAAGTGAAGATACTCCAGACCCTTCAGAGTCGACTGTACGATGGAGGCGATCTCCTCCTCTGTGAGCTACACACACACACAAACATACACACTTCAGTCTCTGTCCCTCTTTATGCTCAAACAGAAACCACTTTGCTCCATGCAAACTGTGTGTGAGTGTGTTGTTTACCGTCTTGTTGCGTATCCGGATGATGTCAGACACTGAACCGGCTCCGCAATACTCCATGATGATCCACAGGTCGCTGTTCTTGAAGTAGCTGCCATAGTATCGCACCACGTGAGGGCTGAACACACACACAGAAACACACACCGTCACTACAACAGGTTTAACATTCAGTGTTTCTGTTGTTTCTGTCACATCAATGTATGTCATCCATTAGTTATATTTGAAGTATCAACATTTTCACTGATCACTGTGTTATTTAAAGTTGTTGGTTTAGCTTTGGAGTTGGATGAATTTAACTGCACCAGCTGATCAACACCAGAAGCTACAGACATCACAGACACCGGGGACACTACTTGTCAACAGTCACATCAACATGTAAACAAAGTGGCTCTGAGGGGAAACTGAAGCACAAACTGCCCTTTATGAAACTGTACAGAGAAAGAAAACTGAGCAAACAGTTAGATGACCTGGTTTATTTAGCATAAACAACAAAATTCCCCTAAAGATTTCTGTGGCAGCAGTGACCTGCTCTGTCGGGTGGAGGTGTTGGTTTGTGGGAAACCCCCCCCAAAAAACCATGATAACAGCATCTCTATGGACGGAAACCGTTTGTCAGATTAAACGATTGTAAAGAGCCTTTAATGTCATATGCCACAGCTTTGTCTCCATGGTAACACTGTGTACCTGTTGCACTGCTGCATGATGGAGATCTCCTTGATGATCTCCTGAAGATCCGACTCCACAGGAACCTGCTTGATGGCCACGATCTCCCCCGTCTCTTTGTAATTGGCTTTAAACACACAGCCATACGACCTACACACACACACACACACACACACAGACACACACACACACAGAGTCAGAGTCGTGTCACAGCTGCTCAGAACAGGAAGTGTGTTGAGACACAGGATGTGAAGAGGCAATGTTTATGTTGATGGGCACAAGAGGAGGGGGAGGAGCCTCACGCTGACGAACAGGAAGAAGTCGTGAGGCAGAGATGGAAAGAGATAGAAAGATAGAGGGAGAGATAGAGATAGAGGGAGAGAGAGTCATGGAGTACGAGTCGCAGACGGAGGTGTGGTCTCAGACTGACTCACCCTTCACCCAGCTTCTCCAGGATGTCAAACACTTCCTCCGGCTCCTTGGTGAGGCTGTCCTCACTCAGCTTCTTCAGCTGCCTGCAGGACAGACGGAGACGTGAGGGAGGAGGACGGACACGACAGGAAACTGAAAAGTTATCATGCTGAGACAGCGTGTGTCAGAGTTGGGCTGCAGCTAACGATTATTTATTATTGATGTCAAAGCTGTTTGGTCTACTGTCTCACAGTTCAGGGTGTCATCTTCACACGACAGAAATGAAACCACAGAGACTCAGTTCACACACGTAAAAATGTCAATGTATTACCTTTTTACACCTGCAGAGTGCAGACTATGTCCCTAAAGAAAAATTGTGTCAAGTTCTATTTTAACTAATAATATAGAGCTATCAGTCTGTTAATTTCACTAAATAGTTTATGTTCTTGCACAATGTGACAGACAGGCCCAAACAGTCAGAAAAACTACTCTTGTATTCTAGTGCTAAAAACTGTAATTTGTATGTTATATTTATAAAATACTTTTTTTTTTTGAATTGACACTTTTGACAAATTGTCTATGTATTGAAACTAAATAACAAACAATACTGTATCGATTCCCCACCACACACCTCATAAAAACAACTGTCTCAGCTCATTTTCACCTCTACTCTGAAGTTAGTTGTTGTTTTAAATGAATGGCTACAAGTTAAAAAATCATTCATTTGCTGTTTTTTCTCCTCTCTCCAGAAAAGAAATGACAAAAAAAAAACTAAAAATGTTTCAAGCTTAAATAAGTAAACCATCATCAACAGATCTTAATGTTTGGGTGTTTGGGCGTGGCGCCCACCTCTGCTCTGCTGCTGAAAACCCGCCAGATGTTTGATAAGGAGACAAAAATAGTGTGACGCAAAAATAGACTCAGTCGTGTCCCAGATGCCGTTGGCAGGATGATTACAGGAAGACGAGGAGAGGAAATGTCAAATTAAGCTGGTGTTCAATCACAGACACAAACTGCAGCACGACAGCCGTCACACCTCTGATTCCTGCTGCTCTCACACAGCGTCTGATCTAATGTTGGCGTGTGTGGAAGAGGCGATAAGATGATCTATGTTTCCTGAACACACGGTTGTCTACTGACATAAACCGTATTAATGTTGATACTATGACGATGTGACAGTGTGTAAGTGAGAGTGGACAATGGATCCTAAACCTCTGCTGTAAAGATGTGTCTCTGTGAAGTTGTTTCAGAAAACAACTTCCCTCATTTGTCTGAAGTTTTTCTCTGCTGCTTTTCTGTGGTAGATGCATCACATTTACATACAAAGTTTTAGAATAAACACAATACAAAATGTGGTCTCACATCACACACAGCTATTGCAGCTTTACTCACTTCCTAATATGTATGCATGTAATATTTATGCTACAACACTGATGCTGATGATGTTCTGCATCAAAAGCTTCTGCAAAATGACATAATTCTGCAAAATGACATAATGATGTAAACAATGAGTCATGTCAGTTGTGGAGTCTTTATGAACAATTATGAGGAATATTCAGTGCTTTTTCTATTCTAGTTTAAATATTGAAAATGAATGAATGAATCCTTCTGAAGAAGTAAAAGGTTGAATTCCAACAAGAGGGCGACTCTAACGTTCACCCTGCAGCCTCTCCTCTGGTTTGTCTGGTGATAACGAAGCTCTGGGACTTTCTTCAGACCCTCTGAGCCAGCGTTTGTCCTCCACCCTGTGCCGCCATCTGCCCCGCTGCCCGGCCGCCCGCCACAGCGACGTCAAGCCACAAACCACACAAGTCAATGACCCGTGCATTCGAACGCCAATCTACCGTAGCAGCCCATAATCTGCATCTCAAGAGGCCTCGGCGAACGTCTACAGAGACATGTGTTTTAATCACAGAGGTTAAAACTTCTGAACACAGCAAATATTTACTTTGCTAAATTTAAAATGTCCCTTGTTTGTCCTCAGCTCCTTCTCTTATTTCTCAAGTGCGTCTATTTCTGACACTGAGCTGCACAACTGCTGCTCCCGGACGAGAGCACGAGCTGCACGCAGTTTTATCTCCAAAGTCCCTGGTTGTTCTGGTTTTTGAGTAAACACACGTTCAATGTTTGAATTTAGTGGTTTGAATCTTATCACAGTGTCAGTCAACATGTGATAGAGTTCACAGTTTAATATCTTTGTTTTAGACATGATATTACACACTGGTTTGTTCCTCACTCTCACAGGGAACAAATTTAGTTCATGAAGTTTTGCACAATAGAAAACAGATCAACACATCTTACTAAGTTGTGGTCAAAGGTTGATTCCTGTGTTTGACGCACACTGACACACTATAAATGAACTGGCCCTGGGTTTGTGGGTTTGTTTGCGTAGATACATACGCACACATTTCTATTCTTTCTGTCCTAATAAACACCAACTTTCTCCATTTGTAAAATATGTGAAATTCTACTGGACATATTGTTTAATAATAATGTTGAGACAGTTGTGGTCCGAGCTGATCGGTTCTTCTTCTTCTACTACTGCTGCAGCTGTTTCTCTATAACTGACTGTCCATAAAATAAAGAACTAAACTAGAACTAAGTAAAAAAAATCCTTCCTAGTTTCTAAATGACATTAGAGACTTTACATGAAATACATCAACTGAGGTGCAGTGGTTTAGTGTCTGTATTTTTGATGCATTGTTAAACCTTATCAGAAGCGTGACCAGAGGTTGATGAATCTGCACAGATATTTGTGCTCAAAATTATTTTCACTTATAAAGTAAATAATTAATCATTTAATACCTAAAAAAAATGGAAACATAATAGTATTTAAACAGATGTTAAATAAAACTTCTTTGCACTTTTGCCGTCGACAGTGCTGTTATCAACTACAGAATAAAACAGGCCATATATGTTGTTTTTGTTTGCGTTGGACTATGGCCGCTCGACCTGAACCTCACGACCAACAAACTGTCAAACAGCCTTGAATGAAGCATGAGGACGAACTGGGACGAAGACCGTGATGAGACCCTGCGTCTTCGCCTGATGAGGAAACACTGGACGAGTGAGTGGACGTGATAAGAGAGTTTTACTGTCCTCCTGATAAATGGACAGAAATGGGAACAACTCAGTTCCTACTGTCAAACACAATCAACTCTGACCAAACACTTTCTAAATTAATGTCCCCCACCCTCCTCTGCTCTCATGTATGTTTTAGTTTTACAGATCTTCCCACAGATCGTCAATGGTGTTGATGTCATGTCAGGGCTTTGGGGGGAGGGACGGGTGTGGGGTGGTGGGGTTTGTGGTGAATTGTGAGATCTGCTCTGAATCATCGTCACCGACAGAAACCAGACGCTTTTCACTGACGGCACCAAAGACCCCAGATTAAATTTGATTGAACAGATTAAATTAAAAGTTGACTGTGCACTGCCACGCATTTGTTCACAAAACCCTAACCCACACACCTCTGACCCGCAGCAGCTACTGCACCTGCATCTGCTCTGAGCTGGTTCACTTAAAGCAGATTAGCAGAGCATCTTAGCCAACATGCACAGACAGAGTTACAGCATTAAAGAGGATCAGCTGAGCTTTGATGGTGACAAACACCAGAGATTAGACACAACACATCAACACAGATACTGAGCTGAGTTTTATACAACACATTCTGCTTATTACCATTTATTTAAGTCCAAAAACCTGATATGATATATTATAAATTGAGCTGTTTTACTGTCACACAGAGCTGTGACTTAAATTATTATCTTGATTATTGATTAATTCACTGACCATTTTCTAGATTAATTATTGAAACAACGTAAGAAAATCACAGGATGGTGCTTTAACGTCCCACAGTCCACAAATAATCGAGATAACTCACACCTGAACTGGCTGGGACCAGCTGATTTTGGGACGTAAACTTAAATGACCAAAAGATTTATTTGACAATATGAACAGTTCGTTTTCTGCAACTGACTAATCAATTAGTCAGATAATTGCTCTGGGACTAAGGGTATCTTTTTAAACCTTTAGATATTTCTAAGTACACAACACCTCTGCATTAAACTGTCAGTCTGTTATAACCCATTAAATATGGATTATTTTCTACAGTGGTTTATGATGTTGCCAAAAACCATCAACATGTCCTGAGTGTACTGTAGAACATTTTCATGGTGATATCTCTACTGTCATCTAGTTTTTATTAAATGATTTTATACAATTTGTATGTTGTAATGTTGTAAATTCTCGTTCTGGTCTTCTGGAAATGTAACGTTTCCATGTCATGTTTAGCTATATCAGTGTGTTATATCAGTCACGGAGGAGATTTATTAATCATAAACACACACACACACCTGCAGACCAACTGATTAATAATGATGAACAGGTGACTCCGGTGAGGACGGTGTCACTGTCACCGTCTCTGGCTGCTCTGGTTTCACACTGGTGTCCCTGAGCTGCAGGCTGCAGGACAGGGTCAGGACCAGTCCAAGGCTCTGACCTTGTCCCCCTAGCTGTCCCTCTGTCCCTGTCCCCTGTCTCTGAGTCCCTCGGTGTCCCTCAGTGTCTCTCTGTCCCTGTCCCCCTGTCTCTGAGTCCCTCTGTGTCTCTCTGTCCCCCTGTCTTTGAGTCCCTGTCCTCCTGTCTCTGTGTCCCTCGCTGTTTCTCTGTGTCCCTCAGTGTCTCAATGTTTCTGTGTCCCTCGCTGTCTCTCTGTATCCCCCTGTCCCACTGCCTTTAGTGTCTCACTGTCTCTGTGTCCCTAAGTGTCTCTGCCCCCCTGTCCCTCGGTGTCTCTCGCTCCCCCAGTGTCTCTGTCCCTCAGCGGTAGCAGCAGCTAACTTCAGCCCACACTGATCAACTCATCGGGGAGATGTCAGACCGTCGACCGGTCGGTGTCCCTCCCAGCCCTCCTTACCTCCGCGGGTGGTTCCTCATCTGCACCTTGTCCTTGTTCTCCATGTTGTCCCCCTCCTCCTCCTCCTCCTCCTCTGGTGTCTCCGCCGACTGGTCTCCGGTAGCCTTGTGTTTGTCAAACGCAGCCCAGGTTGTGAGCGCTTCCTCGGACGGCTCGTCGCCGCCTGCTAACAGCAGCTAGCAGCAGCAGCTAGCCGCGGTCCTCGGTCTCTCACTGCCGACCACAGCGGCTCCTCCGCCCGGCTCTCGGCGACACCTCGCTCCCGCTGTGAACACACTCCAGCCCGCTGCCGTGTCCCCCGGCCCGGCTCATCCCGGGACAGCTTCACACTAGTTGGACAAACCGCTCGGTGAGCGCCGTGACATCCAGGGGAAGAAACCAGGAAGAGTGAGCGAGGAAGGCGGTGCAGACAAAGGCTGCAGTACCGGGGGGCGGCGGGAGGGGGCGCCGCACTCACACTTCCTGTCATACTGTCCCGACTGTGGCAGGGCCGACTGCCCCGAAATGACGGCATTTTGCCCCTAAAATTTGAATTTTTCATCTACTTGCACATGCGCATCCAGTAAATTTACCTCACTGGTGAAATGTGGACGGGGCGAGTCAACAAATCTGAAATCTGTCATACAGGTGCCAGGCCAATGTGTGTGAGGAGGATAAGGAATGAAAAGGAAATGTGAATATTTGCCTTGCAAGTTGAACTATGGCCCAAAATTTTCTACTTGCACTCCTAAAATCTAAAGTTAGGGGCCACTGTGCTCCTGGGGGAAAAAAAGTCTGGAGCCATGTGTTGTAATACAACAACAATAACTAAATGTATCAAATATCCATATTTATCCAATACCCACTCTTTATTAAGAACCACACTGACTCTGGTTCCTCTGCTCCTCATCTGTGGACATGTTGAAACCTCCCTGACCCTGCTTCATGACCGTGACTGAGCTGAGCTCTCCTCCCACCTCCACAGGTGATCTGCTGCATCCAGGTGTGGAGACTGAGGTCACTGACCCTCTGCTCTGTCATTACAAGATAAACTGTGGACTGTTACACCATCTATGTAATATCATGTATCTGCTACTATTTTGTTATATTTAAATATTCAATTGAACATATTATTTTATTAGATAGACACTATCATTTATCCGGTATTTTTGCAGTTTTTCTTTCTGTTCTGTCATGTTGCTGCTGTAATTGTGTTAATTTCTGCACTGTGGCACTAACAGACGAAAATCTGCTTAGTTCGGACTCTACAGAAACAGACACAGTCCAAGCTAGTGTCTGAGTGGTTTTGGCTCCTGGCTGCAAACCAGAGTAGAAGATGATTGCATGCATGAACCAATTAAATGATTAATACAGAAACAATTCAATGAGTCCTCTCACTCCTGTCTCCCTATGGACTGAAGTTATTATTGATATCAGTCTGTGACAGCAGATCAATAGATTCAATTTAAGACATTTTCCGGTTTCCTCATAAAGTTAATTGATGAACATAAAGAAAAGTAACCATTACAGATGTCAGACAATATTTTATCAACTGAGAATCCAAATACAAACCCTGATCAGTTGGAAATGTAACTTTTCTTGTGTAAAATGCAGTGACAACCTGACAGAGCAGCTCCCTTCATGAAGACAGGACAAAAACAAAGTAACTTAAACATTAATAGAATATTTTATTAGAGGAACCAAACAGCATAGCGAAGTTCACATCTAATCAGTAAATAACATCAAGAGGGACGAAGGATCTTCATCCTCAGACCTGGAACCAAAGATGGAGCAAAGAGCTGGAGGAGGAAACACAGAGTTAGTCATTTTTAATGCTTCATCACAATCAACATGTCTGTATTTTCACCTGGGAACTGAAGAAGACGTCTCGGCTCTAAAAGGTTTCTGAATCTGAACTTTACTACACAGGAGGATACTCACAGCGTTTACTTCCCCGTTGGTTGCACGCTCTCGAAGATGCCCGCTTCCCTCATGGCGTTGAACTCTTTGACGGAGTCGTACTGTTTGTAGAACTCAGCGTAGGCTCGTTTCCTGGGCTCTGTCACTCCGTACTAAAGAAAACAGACGACAGCTTAGATCAAAGCCAAAAAACACGGACGAACAACAGGTATTTTCAATTAATACAGTGACAAATTTGCATTTGTCCAGTAAAGAAAAAGGAAAGTAAAAGAATTTCTGTCTTAGAGCCTAAAATATCTGTACAGAAACATACGTGCGTTTAACAAATTCAGAGAGAGATTAGGTGAAAAGGTGCTAATTCAGGCTCTGCCTTCATCACTTTGAAAACGCCCACTCACAGACCATGCACATACACTGGGCATGTGCAAACTGGTGTAAACAGGAAATAGATATTCTGTCTGCAGTTGATTAGTTACGAGGACAAGCTCAGAGACACTGTGATACATCAACAAGTTGTACTTTTTCCTGCCTATTTGAGAAACAGGGAATTAGGGGGTAGACATGCTGCAAAGGGCTGCTAGTTCTGTCCCGACAATTTCAAAATAAAATGGGGTAACACTTTATAATGAGTACACACCATTAGTTAAGCATTAAAAAATACTGAATTCTTAATTTATAACACATGAGTACTCATTAGTATGCAGTTTATTAACACAGTTAAAAATGTTTTACTCTACTACTACTGATAAGCACTAACTGTGTGCATAAACTACATACTAATGAGTATTCATATGTTATAAATGAAAAATTTAGTATTTACTAATGCTTAACCAATGCCTAATAGTGTTACCTAAAATGGGATCAGCAGTTTCTGAAACTCTGTTTTCAAAATTTATAACACTGGAGTCATGTGGACGGAGGTGAAAATGTAGGAAAAGAGGAGGGTTTTAAAAAAAACTGTGGTAAACCTGCTCATTAGATGCTAATGCTAAATGCTAATAAGACTAAAACCATCATCATCTCCATTTAGTATAACTTTATCCTTAGTGTGATCTGATTTAAGTGTGTAAAAGCGTGTGTGTGTGAGTGTGTGACCTCTCACCTTGAATGCAACTGCAGCCCCCAGAGCCAGAGCGAAAGCAATGGGCAGGTGAAACCTCAGGCGCTTGGCCAGCATCCCCCTCATCTCGGGCTTTGGCAGAGACATGGTGAATCACTGCAGGAGAGGAATACAAAAGTCATACTAACATCAAGTGTGTTTCTTCAGTGTGAATCCCTACAACATGATGGCACAAGATACTGTTCTTCCCGGCTGCTCCACATCAAGACATCTACGGTTTCTCCCTCATCACAGGCTTTTTAAAGAAGCTCAGTCTCTCCTGACAGTTTTAACAGGCAGCTGCGGACAGAGGTGACTAATCCCACCTTTGGAAGTCAACACTGTCTCAACGTCATTTACCCAAAAACCGTGCCTGCAACACATGATTATCTCCATTATTATTAGTATGTTGATGATTTTTCTACTGACTGTAACTAACTGGGAGGTTAACAACAGCTGGGTTTGGCAAAACTGAGGAAGAAACATTACTTCATGTATGTACTGTTAATTCTGACAAATGAGCACATAAAAACACCATGATTACCACAACGCCTATGATGGCAATCCAGAAATCCACTCTAATACCTTCAAAGGGCCTAAGACTAATTAATCAATAATCATTATTGCTGTATTAGGGTCCTATATTTGTGAAATTATCAGTGTATGCCTCAGATTGACGAGTTCCTGCTGTACAAATAGCCACTATCGAATATTTTAATAGAGCAGTGAATGGTTTAAACTGTTTGCACCATCAAAACTAAACATGAAGCTACAGTGTTCAGCTTTGATGCTCCACATATTTGGGACAAAACCCCCAGAAATCCTGAGAACTGCTTCACCTCTCACTTATTTAGGATGAAGACCTTGTTGTTTGCTGCTGCAGTGCTATGATAATATTTAGTGCTAGGACTGCAATGTGATTTTATTTTTCCTGTGACATGCAATTCAAGTTGATCCTGTTTTTAATATCCTACTATATCCAATTATTATTTGATATTTTTAAATTATGTGTCTTGATACGTTTTTTTTATTTCTAATTTTCATAATGAACAGCTTTGTCTTTGAATAGCCTGCTTCCCATCTAAACCATCATGGTGGTCTGGAAAGAGAAAGATGTGTTTTGTTCGTTTACACAAATAATATAAACGTCTCTAGATCTAGACTTGCAAAACTGCACACATCTTTAATTTTGATGTCTGTGGTGCAGACACTGGATCAGTATATTTCTTCTTCCTATCTGCTGAATCACAGTGAGTTAGCTGCTGGAGGTCACGGCAGCATTAAACCAGTCCAACAGTCTGACCGCTGAGTTTAACCCCGCAGAAACGGACACACACAACTGCGTGTTTTATATTCAGTCAAACGATTAGTCTGGTCTCACGTGTTTAACTTCATATTAAAATAATAACGGCACCGAGAGACTAGTGACTCAGTTAATGAAGGCGGGTCAATGGCCCTGCCTCTGTCCGGACACTTTAACACCTGCAGCAGGACGCACAGTATCAATATAAAACAGATACAAGCTAAATATTAACAGCCAAATCAAATGTGCGCCAGCGGCGACGCAGCAGGGTCGTTAGCATGAAGTCACAACAGGGACACGACCTTTTAACACTCATCTGTTCGTACTCTATCATCAGAGATATGCGGGACTAAACAATATAAATATGCCCCGAGTGTTTGACACGTTAGTTTGCCCGGTGGTCGGTGTCTAATGTCGGATAACGGCGGCGTGAACCGACGCCTGTTAGCTCCGTGAAGCTAACAACTGACTAGCCGGAGACAAGAGCGGAAACAGACACAATATAACGAAACCGGCCAAACCCCGAAGCCGCGGAGTGAGAGGACAAGGCAACGGGTTATAATGTTATAAAGTGTAATTTAAGACTAATGTTTTAATCGGTTCAGTTGGATGAATACTCACAGGTTGGACTCACGACCTTCACACAAACCGCTAAAGAGCTGATCACGTACCGGAAGAGCTTATTCTACTGGAGCCGCGGAGGGACAAACTTAGAAGGACGGGAAGCGCGGGCAGCCGAGGTCAGTAGGGGACGTGCCGCGAGGCAGACAGCCGCACACCTGACCCAGGAGGACAGTGAACTCCAATACTCGACAAAATAATAGGAACAGTCAACTATATATACTATATACTATATGTATATATATACATATATTTATTCTTCTATTTAACCTGCTTTACTCGAATTAATCAACAATTTCCACACTCCACAGTTTCATAGACTTTTTTAAAATCCTATTTACATTTCTAGATAATCTTTCCCCCCAAAAGGTCAATTAATGTAACTTAATGAATTAATTATTCAATGCATAATGCAATGAGTTTGTGTACATGCATAGTGTATACTGTAGGCATTTAGTACATCATGCAGCCTGCTTGTATTTGTATTTGACAGTGTGCAATTATTTAGTCCCAACCCAGGACCAGGCTCATGTTATGTACGTCCTTATGTGAGAGCTACAGTCTTTCTGTTGTCCCGTGTTGAATATATTATTATACCACTGAGCTCCCGGTTGCTGCCTGTAACCAAACCCGTTGTAGTAACACGATCCGACCACTGGAGGGAGGCACAACAACACTGACCTGAGTCTGTCTGCTTCAATGGATTCAATAAAGTTTGTCAGTGCTCACATTGTAAATTATTGTCATTTTGCAAGTGTTAATGAAAACAGAATCTTACTGCAGCAGTTGTTGAGACTTAAAAAAATATAAGTTTTTCTTTGTATGACTGTCCAAAGGGAATCAATACAAAAACAATAGTGTAATGTCTTACAGATGAGCACACAACTCTTGTTGTGTGGAGATGTTTGCTGAATAATGTTTTTACTTCCTTTAAACATGGTGAGACATGAGATTTGATACTATAATATGATTATTCAACATGTTTATTTGTGAATGGCTGAGAGGGGCAGTGACCAGTCACACTGCTGAACTTTATTACACTGTTTTTATTGTAAAAATACTGCCGACTGTTTACAGTTGAGTGGAAGAGCTTTGCTACACATATGCAGTAAATAAAAAAACTAGTTTGAACCTGAAAAAAAGTGTAATAAATGTTTTCAGTCTCATGAAACAGATTCAACACCAAACACCAAAACACACACATGGTAACAAAACCAAACTCTTCCTCTGTCCCACACCTCCACAACCTATCTTCTTCATTAAAGTGCATTTACTCAGAGTGAAGCGCAGAGCAAAGGGAAACAGGCGGCTCTTTAAATCCTGCACAGTCTCACAGTGAGTCAGGATCAGTATCGAAACACCACAATGACAACTTTTGAGAGAACAGCTTCATCTTAGTTCGGCTCCACCAAGGATGCAGGATATGTTTTTTTTTTCTTGATGTTTAGGAATAATTTGACATTTCAGGAAAAATGCTGATTTTCCTCCCCAGACCGATTTAGATGAGGGGATAGAAACTGTTTGCAGCTGTTATTTGTTTTTATTGAATCATTTGTTTCAATTCAGTCAATTTCAACTCAGTCTCTTGGCTTCACATTAAAAAAAAAGGACACAAGAGTGTAGTCGATCTGCTCAGCTCAATCCAGGCAAGAAGTAAATATGTGAATTTTCCTGAAATGTCCAATGATGACATGTTGATACTTTCGCATCATGTGGGACAAGCATCAGGTCTATGTGTGTGTGTGTGTGTGTGGCATTGTCACTTTTCCAGTTTTGTGCTTCATAGTAAAAGAACAACAGAGTGAGGAGTTGTGAGCCAGCTCAAACGGAGCCCCTTTGTTTGGACTGAAGGTTCAATGTTGATAAATTTATCAGAAAATATCCAAACATCATCTAAAAACATCCTGCAATGTTTCTGTTAAGACATAGATAAATGAAACTGAAAGAACTCCATTCAGCCTTTTGGCCGTCAAACACACTCAAGACAAACAGTCAGAGATTAACTCCAACAACAAAACAACCTGACACACACCTGACTCTTTATACTTTTAGCTGTGAGTGGATCAGCTCAGGTGAAACAATGATGATTGCTCTGTAACTCATTCAATGTCGTAATAAGAAACCTTATGTGTGTATGTGTGTGTAGAAGAAGCAGGTTGTTTGTATTAGAACGATAATTAAAGCAACATTTCAGCTGCAGAATCAGATGAAGCATTGAGTCTTTTGTAATTTCTTTGCTTAAAGTCCAAACTCTCAACAACTTTCTGTCTTCCTTTAGCATTTCCTGCCATGATTTTGCTTTTACTGATACATAGGCGGTTAGTGTGTTATTGTTGTCCTTTATCCAGCTGTAAAGATTGATGTGATTATTGATCAGTTGATATATTCTCTCTCTGTCTCTCCACAGTTTATGATGTGTCTCCAGCTGCACACGTCTCAGTCACTCATCCCTCAGTTGGTCTGTTCATTATGTGCAGTTAGAGGAGTGTGAGCTGCTCCGTGAGTCCTCACACACACTGATTTATTACATTCAGACACTGAATCCACCTTTGGCAGTCGTTTCCCTCTCCTCAGTCAGACAGAGGTGGTCACAGACTCTCAGAGCAGAGAGACGTCTCTTCATCAGTCTCTTGTCTCTGGTCTCTACAGACTCTCTCCTCCTGTGACGTTAACACTCACTGCGTCTGTGACCGTGTTTTCATTTCTCGTCACAAAGTCTGATACATGTTGAAAACGCTGACGTGACTGTTAGAGGTTTATCTCAGTGAGGTTCTTGATGAAGCCACTCATCAGAAAATGAAGATTGACAAGGGAGTATCGTCATGGTTACAACCTGAACTCAGATGATTATACCATTTGACCGAGGAGATGCTCTGAGGTCATGAAGGACTAAAACATGTAGCCCCCACCCCCACCTGTCTGAGAGTGAGTGTTCAAACGCACACTGACACATTCAGGCTGCGTTGGTCATCAGACTCATTGTTCTGTTCACATCTGTTTCTGTGATGCATTCGAAGGGTTTCAATTCAGATACAAACATCATCACCTAAGATGTTGAACGTCGCCTACTTGCGTCCAGAGCAGCTTCGTCCTGAGACTCAGCAGCTGAAGGTGAGTCAAAGTTTCAGGAGTCACGTGGATTTATGGTTCATGATCAGGTGAGGTCTGTGGATCAGGAGGATTTGGGGGGGAGGGGGTGAATCCATCATGGTGCTGCAGCTGAGGGGCGTTCACATCAACAGGGGCGAAGTGGGAGCTGATGGAGTCAATGGGCTGTACCATCATGAGAGTGAAGAGTCCTAGGGTGGAGGGTGAGTCCATCAGGAGGGGGGGTGCGGGGGGGCGGAGGGGGTGCAGTTAGAAGTCATAGGGTCGGACCATCATGGAGGTGGAGTGAAGCGAGTAGCTGGGTCCTCTGAAGTGATGCCACTTGATGCCGTTGAGCTTCCTGATGTTGTGGCCGATGGTGTAGTAGATCCCGTTCAGGTTGGAGAAGCCACAGGCATCAAACCACCAACCTGAGGGAGAGGGAGAGGGAGGAATTAAGTAAAAATGTTTCCTTCATGTCCTGTCATTTCCTCATCACCTCATTTTTTGTTACCCCTCTCTCACCTTCTCCTTGCCCCTCTTCTTGTTTTATATTTTTTGCTCAAACAAACATCTTTTCTCTGTATGCTGTTTTGTCACCTCTCTTCCCCTTTTAACTCTCTCTCTGTCTGAACTCAGTTTTGGTTCATTTTACCTGGACAACAAACAAACAAACAAACAAACATCCTTGTATGTGACAAGTGTGAAGTGTTCAGACTGAACCTGTGTGAAGAAGCACACAGATCACACACAGAGAAGCTCAGATCAGTGGAGAGTCACAAGTGAGTCCAGTTAAAAATGAAGCTGATCTAAAATGTTTCATCATTGTGTCGAACTCTCTAGAGGAAACTGAGGAT